>NC_138771.1:225345924-225963679 GCF_965119305.1 Pelophylax lessonae
TCTGATTCCGCCCCCCCCAGTACCGATCCCCCCCTCCTCACAAGCCCGATCCCCCTGCAGCTGTCAGTTTCACCTCCTCTGCCCTTCTGCTGGCTTTTCCTGCTGCAGGGCAGCCACAGAGGGATGGATTTAAATAAAAGATACCCCTGGCTTTCCTACCCCACCCCCCCTTCAGTGACCCCCGCCTCCCTGATGTGCAACCCTGCTGCTCTCCACAGCTCTCCTTCCACCTATTCCATGGCTGCAGCTCACAGATCTGTCAGCATGGAACAGCCGCTGGCAGATCTGTGAGGATAGAGAGAGGGAGAGGGGCTGGTAAACACATGTTTACCCCCCCCCCTCCTGCTTTCTGACCCCCTTTCAGTGTTCACCGCTTCCTTCAATGTTCGGGTGCCCCTGCTGCTCTCCACGGCTCTCCTTCCACCCTCCCCCACTGGCTGCAACTCAGAGATCTGCCAGCATGAAGCTGACAGTTTTGGAGCCCCTGCTGCTAACCAGCTCTTCTTCCATCCTCCCCCTGCTGGCTGCAGCTGATCTGTCAGGATGGAGGGGTGGGGGCTGGTAAACATGTGTTTTACCAGCCCCCTTCCTTTCCTGAAATAATACAGTCAGCGATAAGTACCGATCACTCCTGTATTCTTTCATAATTGACATACTGTAAACTGTTTCATTTTATGAATCAATAGGAGTTTATACAGACTTCTTATCCATTCATTTACAGCGCATTTCAGGCTACAGAGAAAGGAACTGTGTTCAGTCTCTTTCAAAAAGAGACTTTGGAGAGACCCATGATGTCTCTCCAAAGTCCCCCCCCCCCCCAAAAAAAATGTAAAGAAATATTAAAAATAAAAAATTTATCTGTACAGAAAAAAAAAAGACATGCACTTAAATCTCCCTTGCATCTGAAGCCTGATCCACATTCAGATCGCACTCCAGTAGCTACTGATAGGAGGAGAGGAAGTGTTGCGATACCTCCTCACCGCCTGTTTTAACCCCATTTTACAAACATATGCACCTCAATCGCATGTATTGCATGAGGTTGCTGGGCATTTGTGGCATTTCCTTATTGACAAATGTGTAGTGTTTGGCAGATGGCATCGCTAAGGCCCCGTTCACACTGGGGCGACGCTACTTCCCGGGACGACCTCTTAGGTCGCGGCGCGCTGCTCGCACCGCGACCTCGGAGCGGCCGGCACGGACTTCATAACATTGAAGTCTATGCAGGTCGCTTCGGGTCGCCCCAAAGAAGCTCCGGACCCTTTTTCTAAGTCGGAGCGACTTGTGTCGCTCCTAATAGAATGGGTCCATAGCTTCTCTATGGAAGGCGACCTATGGTGACCTGTCAGGCGACCAGGTCGCCTGACAGGTCGCCCCAGTGTGAACGGGGGCTAAAAGTTGGGTTACCTTTGCCACAGGCGCGAACGCAGCTCAACTGCTTATTTTTGCTGCCTGTCAAATGCCCCCCCCCCTTAAGCTGCAATAGGCAGTGGACAGTCACGCCCCACAGCAAAGTTACCCCAACTTGTAGTGATGCCACCCACTGAACACTACACGTTCATGTCAACGAGGAAAGGCCACAAACGCCCTGCAACCTTGTGTAATGCATAGGGTTAAAACAGGCGGAGGAGGAGGTGTCGCATTGCTTCCTTACTGTCTGTCAGTAGCAAATTGGAACACGATCCACACGCGAATTGGGCTACAGAGGTAATTAGTAGCACCTTCTTTGTATTCTACAGTTCATGTGCTTTCAGAAAATATATAGTTTGGGGGGTCTTTTACAAATGTTGAAAGCTGTAAGTGAAAAATTAAAACTTCCAGATTTTTTGAGAAATTTTTGTGTACATTTGATTTACACCATTTCAAAAAAGACAGAATTTAAAATTGAAAAATATTTGGTATGTATTAACTGAATACAGGTTAAGATTTTATACTTAGTAGGAATTTAGCAGGAGTTTTGTAAAATGTGCTGTGTTTGTATCCGCCAATAATTGATTTTAGTGTATTTTTAGTGAAAATATAATTTAGATAAACGTTTACGCGAATATCGCTGGACATTAAAAATCAGTAGCACCTTTTTTTTATTCTGCTGGTCATGTGCTTTCAGAAAATATATGGTTTGGGGGGGGGGGATGTTTTATAAATGCTGAAAGCTCTAAGTGAAAAATGAAAACCTCCAGATTTTTAGAGAAATCTGGATATTTACATTTTTAAATACGTTTGAGTTTCACCATTTCTCAAAAAAGCACAATTTAAAGTTTACAAATATTTGTTTTTTATTAACGCAACACAAGTTAAGCTTTTATGTTTGGTAGGAATTTAGCAGGAATTTTGTGAACTTTGCTGTGTTTGTATTTGCTAATAATGATTTTAGTGTATTTTTAGCAAAATATATTGTTGTAATAAACATTTTCGTAAATATCGCAGAGCCTTAAAAATCAGTAGCACCTTCTTTTTATTCTACAGGTCATGTGCTCTCAGAAAATATATGGTTTGGGGGTTTTTTATGAACTCTGAAAGCTGTAAGTAAAAAATTAAAACCTCACAAATTTTAGAGAAATTTAGACATTTACATTTTTGCGTACGTTTGATTTCGTTAAGCTTTTATTTTTAGCAGGAATTTTGTAAAATCTGCTGTGTTTTGTATCTGCTAATAGTAATTTTAGTGTATTTTTAGCGAAAATATTGTTTTGATAAACATGTGCACAAATACAGGGGGGTCTTAAATATCATTAGCACCTTCCCTTCATTCTACTGGTCATATGCTTTCAGAAAATATATGGTTTGGTGGGTCTTTTACAAACTCTAAAGCTGTGAGGGAAAAATAAAAAAGCAAAGAAAAAATTGCAAAATTGGTCTGGCCAGCTGAGTTTAAAAGTGGAGCGCAGGGCCTGGCAGCAAAAGGGTTAAAGGTTTCAATCATGTTTCCTCTTGCCCTTCTTTCCTCTAGCCTCTTTATGTATTCTAAAAATAATCCTGGCAATATTATGCTAGTTGCAATACCTGTAGGTAGATACAGTAATAATATAAAATGAATTACATAGAAACCTATTGATATAAAGTGGGAAAAGGATTGTATATAAAAAAAAAGCTCCACCACATCATAAAAATTTTATAAAATAATCACATATGTTGTATGTAACCCCTTTCTGCCAACGTAACGCAAATATGTGGCCTCAGTTTCAAGGAGTTGTACCGGGGTGCTGCCTGCAGCTAGAGGCATCAGCCTGGTACCATTTTTCAGAGCCGACAGTTGCCTTTCTTGTAATAACAACTGATGCAGCTAATCAGGTGCTCAGCTTTTATTACAAGCAGTGGGAGGAGACATCCCCCCCCGCTCACCCGGGTCTCCCGTCCCACCAGGAAGCATGGGCGACCAGCAGTCACATCTGTCGGCTGGCTGAAGACCCAAATAAAGCCAGAATTGGCTTTGATTGGTTCTAGGATCTAGTAAGCCGGAAGCAATGTTATGACATTACTTCCAGTGACTGGAGAATTAAAGGCGCCAGATTTTAAAAAAAGACAGAATTCAAAACAGCCAAGCTTGGCCTTTTGAATGTTTTTAAATGCAGAGGAGGGATTTGGGGTATTTTAGACCCCAGATCCCTCCATAAAGAGTACCTATCACTGCCTATTACTGTCACAAGGGATGTTTACATTCCTTGTGACAGCAATAAAAGTGATTAAAAAAATTAAAGTGATTAAAAAAATTAAAGGGACAGTGTAAAAAATAAACAAATAAGAAAAAAACATGTAAGCGCCCCGTCCCTTCGTGCTCATGCGCAGAAGCGAATGCATACATAAGTCACGCTGCATATGTAAACGGTGCTCAAACCACACATTTGAAGTGTTGACGCGATTGTTAGAGTCAGAGCAATAATTCTAAACCTCCTCTGTAACTCTAAACAGGTAACCATTAAAATTTTAAAGCATCCCCTGTGGAGATTTTTAAGTACTGTAGTCTGTCAACATACCACGAGTGTGCACAGTTTTAAAGCATGACATGTCAGGAATATATTTACTTGGTGTAATAGCATCTTTCACATTTTACCAAAGAAAATTGGGCTAACTTTACTGTTTTTTTTTTTTTTAAATTTCATGAAAGTGTATTTCTTCCAAAAAAAATTGCATTTGAAAGATTGCTGCGCAAATACCGTGTGACATAAAATATTGCAACTATCGCCATTACATTTCTCTAGGGTCTCTGCTAAAAAAATAAAAACATGTTGGGGGCTCTAAGTAATTTTCTAGCAAAAAATATGGATTTTAACTTGTAAGCAACAAATGTCAGAAAAAGGTTTAGGTATGGAGGGGTTAAACTTCCACTTTGGAGAATATAGGTTTAGCAAAAGCATTTCTAATTCTGTCTTTTATAAAAAAAAAAAAAATTGAAAAATATAGTAAATAATACCTGTATATATCATTAGATGGAAAAAGAAATGGGATTAAAGAATATGCTGTTCAAACATAAAGCTAAATCTACTTTGTGAAACCAAAACAGAGGTGGGATTCTCTCTTCTGGAGGGACCATGCAATGGCCAGCAGATAAGGATATCTTTTCTACCGTTTATTCTCTACCATTTTATTTGGTGCTGCTGTTACCTAAAGCTGCCTCTATATACATTAGCTATTGTCTGCATGCATTAATTTAAAATAAACTGAAATTTTGCTTGAATGTGATTGGAAGATTGAAGTGAACACAACTTCACCCAGTTCACTAAGCTCAGTAAATTTACACATTTTTAAATAAGCAATCTCTATTGCTTTAGCAAATCAACCTAGATGTCTGTCTTAGTTGGGCAGTTTTCTTTGGAATACTAAGTTTGCAAATTAATTCACAAGTCATTCAATTTTGAATTTGTCTGAAAATATGCTGATAAGACAAATTAATATTTAGGCAAAGACATTTAAGGCTCTAATGCTTCTGTTTTGATCATCACTGCCCAGCATTTTATGTGTTTCTCCACCACTGTACTCAAGGGTGGACAAAAAAAAGGGAGTTGAACTGTCATATAAATAAACAATATGGACAACATGTTGAATTCATTTTTTTGGTGCTCTTGAATAAATTTAACAACATTACTTTTTTATTTGCTCCTTGGTGCCTCTCATTTCCAAACAATATCACCTGTCATAAGTTTACTCTATTAGCAATATCTAGGCATAGTTATTCCTAGCTGGTTATTGAATTACTGAAAAATCTCTTTTAAAATATGACCCCTTTTGAAAAATAAAAATAATAATAAATGAACATTATTTGGAAGAAAAAAAATGTGCATTTTTTTTCACTGGAGCCCACAGTGCATTGCACCCATGATCAATGAACCACGGGTGCAATGCCAGGCTCCAGCACACACTGCCTGCAGCTCTGTTGCCCCTACCTCTGTGCAGGCATTCTTTTACAGAACTTTAAGCAGTGTGAATGAACTATGAGCATGCTGATCAGAACGCTCCTGGTCTATTGAGAAATACAAGCCATCTCCCACAGCGGAAGAAGGGACTTATAGTTTTCTCATTCACAGATTCCTGTGAATGAATGACACAGATGTGCGAGCGGAGCTCTGCTGTTTTCTAAATGTGCAGGGAAAGGATCTTCTGCCGGCTGTCAAAGGAAGGAAAGAACTGGGGTGAGAGGGGTAGGTCTAGAGGATTTTACACATTAAACCTTTCACCAAAGATGAACTTAGCCTTTAAAACCATCCAGCTTTTTTTCCAGTACCCTGGAGTAACTATTGATATTTCAGGTTAGCTCTGATTTGGCTTTAACAGAGGCTTTAAACACAGCTTTCTCTCAAGAGCCCAGATTTAACTAGTTAAAAATATAAAAATACTTAAAAAATCAGTAATGGTTACTGTTTGAACCTGTGCCCAGAACAAGCACACTAGAACAATAGAAAAATGTGAAGTCTTTATAAGCAGTAAATACACTTTATTGCATGCCTTCATTCATCTTTGTATCTATATGCATAAGTCATGAACTTCATTACATTGGCATAGAAAGTTTAGCCTTTTCCAATGGAGAAAAAATGGTGGAAACCTGCCAGCCCTTTAATGTAAATACAGTACACAGAATGTGTTTCTGAGCTTAAAGAAACAAATTAAAACTCAACTTCAGATTGTTTGCTGTGATCTTTAAGAATATTTGGGAATACATAAATTCAAATTAAAAGCTCCTTTACTGCTTGTTAGGAATATGTACATTGATGGATGTCTAAAATTGGACACAGGTGTACATATATATAAATATATATATATATATATATATATATATATATATATATATATATATATATATATATATATATATAAACAGAAACCAATGTCCACCTTAATTGTTGGATGCCAAAGAGAAATAACACATTTTCTTTGATAATATAAATATAAAAGCCTGAGATAGACAAACTGATAAAGAGGTACCAACATCCGAATTGTATAGCTAAACTGGGGAAAGGGAGACCAGGGCCTATACTCCCCATAGGAGGAGGTATAAAAAAATTGATTTTTCAGGTACGATAGAGTAGATAAACCAAAAATTAATAAAAATTCTCTTTTAAATTTTATTCAAAACAAATTAAGATCACAAACAACATAAAGAAATACAATCGTGCAGAAGTGACCGTACATATGAGAACTGTCGGTCAAAGACCCAATGCCCGAAACTCAACCTTTTGGGACCTACTTTGGATATTATCCAATTCCATTTCCTCCCCCCTCCCCCTCCCTGTTCCTCCCTTATCCTTCCTTATCCCTCCTTCCCTTCCTCCCCCCCCCCCCATTCCTCCCCACCTTCCTTTTCCCTTCCCTTCCACTTTTTCCCCCCATGTATTCTCCTCCCCTTTCCTTTCTCCTCCTCCCTTCCCCCTCCCCCCTTTTTTCCCTTTTCCCCTTCCCACCCTCCCTTTTTTCCCCCTCTGTATACCCTTATTCTTCGCCCTATCACATGGTTATCCGAATGTTATTTTTATTATCATTCTATGCCAGTGTATTGTTTTTAAATGTCTCCCCTGCCCGCCAGTGAGAGGTTTGTTGGCTCTGCCTGGTAAGCGTTACTCTTTGTGGCTGATAGTTTCAGGTGAGGTCACTTCTCCCCTTATTTGCTTGTATATATATATATATGTGAATTTGTATTATTGTTACTAACTATACCCTATCATCATCATCATCATCACTAGAACAAGCGTAGTTTGTTAATCCTCCTGAAGAAGCGGTCAATACCGTGAAACATCTTGAGGGACATAAGCCTGGATGCCAATGTTTCCAATATGGGATAACTAGTTCTGATATGTACGGTCACTTCTGCACAATTGTATTTCTTTATGTTGTTTGTGATCTTAATTTGTTTTGAATAAAATTTCAAAGAGAATTTTTATTAATTTTTGGTTTATCTACTCTATGGTACCCGAAAAATCCAGTTTTTCAGACTTCCCTATCCCATTCCCTGTTCCCCCTGGACCTATATGGGGAGTATAGGCCCTGGTCTCCCTTTCCCCAGTTTAGCTATTCTTTGATAATATAATCCAAATGTGGGCCTATTTTACACTTCAGCTTGTATAAGAGTAGTAGTGAACAGTAAGTATTTATGAAACTTTCAGCAGGCTTCTGTAAAGTTTTCAGCAAGCTTCAAGCAGCTTCCTCTAAAGCACCCTTCAGCTCCTGCTTGGAAATGTTATATACAGATCTTAATTAGAGTATCTGACTGTCACTTTAAACAAGCTGCTAGAAGGCTTCAGCAGGCTTTAAAAAGAATTAAAGTAGCATGAAGCATGCTAGCAGCTTGTTTAAAGTGGCAATCTGCACTCCCATTTGGGATCTGTGTTCAACATTTACAACTGGACCTGAAAGGTGCTTTAAAGCTTGATGAAAACTCTGAAAAGCTTGCTGTTTACACTGCTCTTATACAAGCTAAAGCCTGTGGGAAACATGCACTAAAGTACTTTAAAAAAATCTCTTGTTCACCTCTGTATATATTAATTGTCAAAGTGTGCAACATAGGAACTGAAATCACAGCTTATCTTCCACTTTACCTTCTTTTTCTGTAGAATCTTGGAAGAGGAATAGCCCTCTAATGTAAATGCACAGCAGTTATTTCTAAGTTGTTAGAAATGGACAGAAACACTAGGGCCTGTTTTATAGGGGCTTCAGCTTCCAAAAAGCAGTGTGAACAGCAAGCTTTGACAAGGCATTTACAGAGCTTTAAGCAAGCTTAGTTTAAATAGAAAACAGAGGTGGTGACACGCCAATGTACAAAATATGGCTTCTCATCATTAAATCATGTAGATAAAACTACAAAAGACATGCACAGCTCCAGGACAGTCAGTAAACACGTTTTACATGTTAATGCTTATTCATTACAAAAGATTTGTTGAAGCTTTTAACCACTAAAGGACCGCCTACCGTACATATACTGTGGCAGGGCAGCCCTTAAGTGCAAAATTACGTATATATGTACATGATTTTGTTTTAAGGCTTTAGGGGCCACCGGCATTGCGCTCCACTGGGATTAGACACATCGATAGCCAGTCCTTGGGACCTTGGGATTGGGGCTGCGATCGCCGCCGGCCTCCCGCGATTGTGAAGGAGAATGACAGAACAGCCGTCTGCCTATGTAAATAACTGTTCTGTCAGACAGGAAGGGAGAGATTGTGTGTTTCTAGTAATCAGGAACACAGATCTCTCTCTTACTGCAGTCAGTTCACTCCCTCCACAGTTAGAAAACATTCCCTTGAGCGCACTTAACCCCTTGATCGTCCCTGGTGTTAACCCCTTTCCTGCCAGTGTCATTTATACAGTAACAGTGCATATTATTCAGCACTGATCACTGTATTGTTGTCACTGGTCCCCAAAAACTGTAATTTAGTGTCAGATTTGTCCGCTGCAATGTCGCAGTCCTGCTAAAAAAACTGATCGCCACCATTACTATTAAAAAACAATAAAAAAAAAAAAGTCCATAAACCTCTCCCATAGTTTGTAAACGCTATAACATTTGCGCAAACCAATTAATATACACTCTTTGGGATTTTTAAAAAAAATATGTAACAGAATACAAACTGGCCTAAACTGATAAAGAAATGTGATTTGTTCGATTTTTTTTTTTTTATTGGGAAGGTTTTAAAGCAGAAAGTAAAAAATATAGTTTTTCTTTTCAAAATTGTTAGTCTTTTTTTGTTTATAGCGCAAAAAATCAAAAACCGCAGAGGTGATCAAAAACCATCAAAAGAAAGCTCATCAAAGAAAGAAAGGGCAACGCAGTGCCGTATCACCAAAAATGGCCTGGTCATTAAGGGGGTAAAACCTTCCGGGGCTGAAGTGGTTAAAGTACTATTCGGTAAAGTACTACTCCAGTTTGTAAACGTTGAACACAGATCCTAATGAGAGCGCTGATTGACACTTTAAGCAAGCTGCAACAGACTTCAGCAGGCTTTCAACAAGCTTCAAAAAGTGCTGAAGACTGTCAAATTATCCTGGTAAATTATGATTATAATTTGTAATGAAGGGAGGGGTGGGTGGTTCACCACTCCATAAAGAATGCAGCTGTTGTGGCAAACTCTGAAACAGATTTTGCTGTAGTTGGCTCTGTTCTAAAGAGCTGACAGGTGTCATATACAGACAGAAACTGTCAGGAAAAGCATGCCTATACACGGAATAGTGCATTGGTTCACATATGTGCCCACAGGTGCAGGCCAGAGCTTAGCCATACATGTACATGCAGAGGTGCACGCGTGGATGCATGCACGCACCTGCCACCAATGCTAGCATCAAATGTATATTTAAACCGAGGATGCACAGGATTAGTGCTGTTTGTTCCACAGTGTTTCCGGTGCAATCTGCAATCCATTCCAGTATCTCCTGCTATTGGCCCAGCCTGCCTGAATACTCCTGAACTCCACCTACAATGAACCTGGCTTGTCCTTGAATATGTTCCTGCCTATTCCTTGTTACTGATTTGCCTTACCATTGTTGACTCCAGCGTGAACTTAGTGATTATTCACACAAGAATGCGTGTGGAAAACCATCATTCCATGCGCATTTCCAGCACCTCAATTAAAACTCATTGCAGTTGCAATCTGCAGTGGGTGTTATTGTTAGGTTAACGACACCCCAAGTGCAGGTTTTAAACGCAAAGTGTTTGCCCACACCACATTGCATGGTACTATGCAATCCGTTGCAGTTCATTCTTTTTGCATGCCCTACTACTACTAAAATAAATGGGCTCAAATCGCACTGCACTGCACCTCATATGAATTGCATAGGAATGCATAGCACTTTCCTGTGCTATTCCTGGTGTGAAACCGACCCTTAGACTACTCTTCTGCTTTATGCTTATACCTGATCTGACCATCAGTTACTCACCCAGCTTGCCAGACTCTGCTTATCATCTACCAGCTACCCAGCCAGTACCTGCTGATCAACTACTTGCTGCCTGGCCAGTGCCAGATGATCATCCACTTGCTGTCCGGGCAGTACCTTCTGGCCAATTACCTGCTGCCAAGCCAGTGTCTGCTGATCATCTACCTGCTGCCAGCCAGTACTCGCTGATCAACCACCTGCTGCCCAGGCAGTACCTATCAATCATCTACCTGCTGCCAGGTGAGTGCCTCCTGATTGACTACCTACTGCCAGTCAGTGCTTTCTGACCCACTGCCTGCTGCCCAAACAGTTCCTGTCAAGCACCAACCTGCCATAAGCTGTTCCTGCTGTTATCCTACCCACATCAGCGTCTAGAAGAATGATCAGGCACTCATGCCACTTGTTTCCCTCATGTCTCCTGTCACTTTACCAGGGGCCACAAGCTTGAGGTGCAAGAGAGGCCTTCCTCACAATGTCAGGGTCCTCCACCAGGTACATCATCTGTGGCCCCAGCATCTGCATAAGTAAAAAAAAGAATAAAAAAGGGGGTAGTCATAGCTTTGGGACTGAGGGAACTCGCTGGCAGATGTAATCCAATGGCGAGGTACAGTGATTATAATTCGGGGGGGCTGTAGTGGTTTTGTCATGGGCAGCAGTGGTGAATAGGGAAAGACCTTTGGAGTAGTGATTGACCGATATCGTTTTTTTAATGCCGATACCGATATTTTGGTCATCAGATATCGGTATGGGCCGATATCGGCCGATATTTTCAGACATATCAAAAAAAAATATTTTTTCCAAAGGTACTCCTGGTGGAGGGATCTGAGGGTCTAAAACACCCCAAACCCAAGTTTGGCTGTTTTGAATGCTGTCAGTTTTTTTAATTCGGTACCTGGAAGTGATGTCATGAAATCACTTCTGGGTTTTTTACATGGAGTCCTGATCAGAGCCAAATGCGGCTTTGATTGGGTTTTCTCTTCAGCGGCGGTGGAGGTAGGATGCCCAGTGGGGCAGGAGACCCGGGCGAGCCGCGGAAGGCGGCGGGAGGGGGGGCGTCCCCTTCCGCTCCTTGTAATGACAGCCGAGTGGCTTTTCAGCCGCATCGGTTGTCATTACAAGTCAGCCAACCATCAGCTATGGAAACCGGTACCGGGGTGATGCCTCTAGCTGCAGGCATCACTCCGGTACAAGCACTTTCCCTAAATATCGGCAATATCGGTAACCTCATATATCGGGGAAAGTGCATATTGGCCCCCGATATATCGGTATTGCCGATAATCGGTCAATCCCTACTTTGGAGCCATGTAAAAGTAAACAGACAGCTCTAGGGCAACTTGAATCACGTTTACCCTAAAACTGAGAGTCAACTGTTGTAAAAATCAATACCAAGTTCATGACTGCAGCAGCAGCCATGAGCTTGTTTTAACCTCTTGCATACCAGTACAGTTATAAAAAAACCTTGGTTAAGCCCCTCCCACTGCTAGCACAATATGCTGCACGCGCTATTTGCTGTGTGCAGCATACTACACCACTATTATCATTGTCTCACACTTCACCCTCTGTCTCATCTGTATTCTCAGGGCCACTGATTTTCAGAAGTTCCTAAGTGTGTTTATCAAATATAGATGTTATGAAAGTTGTGTTTGTAGGCAACTCTCAATCCCATTAGAGTTACTTGCTGTCACCTGCAGGCATAACCACAAGAGAGAACTCACATTATCTTGCTTCTAAACTCACAGTATCTTGGATCTGAAATCATGATGAGGCAGGCAGAAAACACGCTCTGACCTGTCTGGTCTGCTTCCTCCAGGCACAAACCAGGGTCAACAGAAAGAGATAAATTCGCCAATAATAAAATCAAGTTCACTTGATGTACTGTTTGTGGATTCTTACATACCAAATGTATTAACATTTATTTTTTTATTATACTGAAAATATGTTTTGGAAACTATTTATGAAATCTTTCTTTTTGCTGTTTCTTGGGCTACGCTTTGTCTGTAAAACTCAGCTCAGCATGTTCACTCTACAGTTTAATGCAGAAATGTAAAAGTCACATTGAAAGACATTTTAAATCTTAGATTTACAGATAAAATTCCCCAGAAGGAAGCCTTTTACAACACCACACTTCTTGATTATATTTCTATTCAAGTACTATCAACATTCTATCAGTCATTAGAAGCATGATTTTTACATTCTGCACATTCAGTAAATTCTCTTTCCTCTAGTGGCTTGACAATAAACAATTCATCATGCAGACATTAAGTGTATTTTGCATGGATCCACTAGTCAACCTTATAACTTGGAAGTTTATTTACAACAGCTATATATATATAGCTTGCTTTCCAATTCCCTTAGAAGTAAAATACACAATTACATGTAATACTTTGGTTACAAGTAGTATATCATACAGTCAGGATCTCAGTTATTTATCTATTGATTGATAGGAAATATTTTCCGCTATTTCCTGTGCCAAAGACAGAATTATTTCTATATATTTGTCATATAGTATATACCCGGGGTTTTGGACTTGTATTCTATTAGAATATTATTTCTAACTCTGATGTTACTTGTGAAAGTATACTTTTAACTTTTCAAAGTTGAATTGAGTCTATTCCTTTTACGGTAAAAGAAAGAAAGTAGTTCTGCATGATTATCCCGTTTACATTACTTTTATTAATTAGACATTTGCAATGACCTACACTGCTTGGCCAAAAAAAAGTTGCTAGTGGAATTAACTAACCAACTAACTAAACTAAGCATGCAGTAACTATCCTATTGTCATCTTGGAATATGCTTGTGCCAATGATGGCACGAGCATATTCCAAGATGACAATGCCAGGATTCATCGGGCTCAAATTGTGAAAGAGTGGTTCAGGGAGCATGAGACATAATTTTCACACATGGATTGGCCACCGCATAGTCCAGAACTTAACCCCATTGAGAATCTTTGGGATGTGCTGGAGAAGGATTTGCTCTTGGTGAAAACGTAATGCAACACTGGACGGAAATAAATCTTGTGACATTGCAGAAGCTTATTGAAACAATGCCACAGTGAATGCATGCTGTAATCAAAGCCAACAAAATATTAGAGTGTGTGACCTTTTTTTTTTTTTGGTGGCGACTTTTTTTTTGGCCAGGCAGTGTATTATAGGTTTCTGTGGTATCAAAAACATACAAAAAAAGGGATTTATTTTACACAATCAAAAATATCAAAACCAAAAGTTTCTATAAAAAGTGTATACACTAGCAGTAAACACTATTGTGAACTACCTATAACACAATCAACTAAAATAGATACATACAGTTGTGAAGCGCTCTGTTAATGCAAACATTAAAGAACAATTTCAATTGTGCATAATCTAATAACTAGCTACTGTATGTGCAAAAAAAATAAAAAATAACCATGCAACAATTTTATCTAGTGGAACCATGTCCTGTGGACTGATGGGACCAAGATAAGCCTATTTGGTTCAGATGGTGTCAAGCGTGTGTGGTGGCAACCAAGTGAGGAGTACAAAGACAAGTGTGTCCTGCCTACAGTCAAGCATAGGGGTGGGAGTGTCATGAGCTGGGGCTGCGTGAGTGCTGCCGGCACTGGGGAGCTAAAGTTCATTGAGGGAACTATAAATGCCAACATGTACTGTGACACATTGAAGCAAAGCATGATCCCCTCCCTACAGTGACTGGGCCCCAGTGCAGTATTCCAACATGATAACAACCCCAAACACACCTCCAAGACAACCACTGCCTTGCTAAAGAAGCTGAGGATAAAGGTGATAGACTGGCAAAGCATGTCTCCAGACCTAAACCCTATTGAGCATCTGTGGGGCATCCTCAAACTGAAGGCGGAGGAGCTCAAGGTCTCTAACATCCACCAGCTCCGTGATGTCATCACGGAGGAGTGGAAAAGGACTCCAATGGCAACCTGTGAAGCTCTGGTGGCCTCCAAGCCCAAAAGGGTTAAGGCAGTGCTGGAAAAAAATGGTGGCCATACAAAATATTGACACTTTGGGTCCAATTTGGACATTTTCACTTAGGGGTGTACTCACTTTTGTTGCCAGCGGTTATTTTGAGGGGACAGCAAATTTATACTGTTATACAAGCTGTACACTCACTACTTTACATTGTAGCAAAGTGTCATTTCTTCAGTGTTGTCACATGAAAAGATATAATAAAATATTTACAAAAATGTAAGGGGTGTACTCACTTTTGTGAGATACTGTTGGTCACAGCTGGTCTACTGTATTCAGAATACAGCTCTGCGGGATCCTTCTTCCTCTGCCTATTTGGAGGAGGGGGTCCATTACCTCCATTTAGCTCTCACACAGTGACAGTGCATAAGATCTGTAACTGCAGTTCTCCACCCCCTTCTCTGCATTCCTCAAAGATGCATAAGGATTTTATCACAGATCTACACTTTTGAAGGCTTGTACACAAGAGAAGACTGAAAATAAACAAGTATAACCTTATGTAGGATTATTTGTTTCATCTTTGTGTATCATTTTTGGCTATTTACTTCACTGGGTATATGTAAGGGTTTAATAAATATAAATGTAACCGAGCAAAGTGCAAAAGCTAGCAGCAGCTTCAAGTGTGACAGCACCCAAAACAAAATAAAATAAAATAAGCTACGCTGTGTAGACAAAAGTGACACACTTATATCACTCAAATAGTGAAAATATGAACATAAATGCAAGTATCCAAAATATATGAATCAGATAAATAAATGTCCAATAAATCATAAAAAATTGAGTCTCTCAATAGTCCAAAAAATTCCCAAGAACCATGAATAAAGAATGTGAGGAAAACAATATCCACCAGTATGTGTATTGACCTCCACTAGTAGTATATACTGCTTACCAGATCTAGGTGGAAAAAAAGCCAAAGGTATCAATCATAGACTAATATGGATATTCAGGGGCAGCTCTCCACTGTTCCTCCAGGGTTTTAGACAGTATGGACAGGGGTATCCACCATCAGATCATAATAGCATGTGGAAGAAATATATGGACATCCATAGCGTAAAACCCTAACGTTTATTGGTAAAAATAAGATATTGCACTTACAAAATGCAGGGTAGGGATGAGCAATAAGGTGCACACAAGCCGCCGGCAGGTCGGCTCTTCCGCCCGCCCTTCGTCCCGCTCCGGTGACGTCAGCACGCCGCGACCGTCGTACGTTTAATCAAAAGTGACGTTTGATAACATCACTTTTGACGAAACGTAAATCGGTCATGGTGTGCTGACATCATTGGAGTGAGACGAAGGGCGGGCGGAAGAGCCGACCAGCCGGCGGCTTGTGTGCACCTTATTGCTCATACCTACCCTGCATTTTGTAAGTGCAATATCTTATTTTTACCAATAAACGTTAGGGTTTTACGCTATGGATGTCCATATATTTCTTCCACATGCTATTATGATCTGATGGTGGATACCCCTGTCCATACTGTCTAAAACCCTGGATGAACAGTGGAGAGCTGCCCCTGAATATCCATATTAGTCTATGATTGATACCTTTGGCTTTTTTTCCACCTAGATCTGGTAAGCAGTATATACTACTGGTGGAGGTCAATACACATACTGGTGGTGTTTTCCTCACATTCTTTATTCACGGTTCTTGGGAATTTTTTGGACGATTGAGAGACTCAATATCTTTATGATTTATTGGACATTTATTTATCTGATTCATATATTTTGGATACTTGCATTTATGTTCATATTTTCACTATTTGAGTGATATAAGTGTGTCACTTTTGTCCACACAGCACAGCTTATTTTATTTTATATGTAAGGGTTTACAACCACTTTAAGTTTACTGGTGCAAGGTTGTGTAATCAATTCTGAATGGTACCCCAACACACCATCCAATGGCACCACAATTCACAGTTTTGCATTGCCACACATTGCTCTGTATGGCAACGCATGTACATTAAAGAGTGCTTTAGGGTGCCATCCAGAATGAATTGCATGGCATCGAAGCAGCACACGTGACGTCTGTTTCAACAACATGCGTGGTAAAGCATGTGTCACTGCAAAAAAATAGTGTTAATGGGTCCTTAGAAACTGTTTCATGTTTTGAATAGGCAGTATATCATTAGCATACTTTACTGTTCAGATGTGGAATCATATATTCCCACAAAGACAGTAATGAGTAAAGAGCTTTGCCACTAGGTTTGCCAATGTAAATAATTTTTCCTATAAAGTGTCTGCCTCCCTCAGCACTGTGTACTCATGCCTACATTGCCAGATTTCCCTCTTACTGACAGATTTGTTTTAATTCCAAGAATAGCAGCACGCAGTTTTTTTTTTTCAAGCCTGTACTAGATAAACCTTGTTTCATGCTATACACAACAAACCAAATTTATTCCTCCAAGTTTGTTCTTTACATGATTTCCTGTAAGACATTTCAAACTGTTACATTATCATTCTTATAATTGCTATACAACACGTACGTAGAGTGCCTGAAACTGCAAGGCATGGAAGCATGTTATATGGATTTGTGTTTTCTTTTATAATTTTGGTTGGTTGGTTTTGACACAATTGGATACTTATGGATACACTTTGCAGTAGAAGGATTGCTGACAGGAGCTGAAGGACTACAACCTTTCCTCCCAAATTTCAGAGGGAGTATACGCTCTCAGTTACTGGAGACCATGAAGAATTTACGTGCAAAAACTGAGTAAGGAAACCCAATGCTTTTTTTAATTACATTCTGTACTAGAATGTACAGTTTAATAGAATGAAATACATTAGAGACCAGATTAAAATTTTAGAGCAATACAACACTTTGGTGCAAAAGAATATTCGTAGAGGTTGAGGCTTCAGACTAAAATGAGGGATGGCAAATGAGACGTAAGGATAAAAAAGGTATCTAGCACAAAAAAAGGAACTGTCCTTCTAAATGAGGTACATTTTTGAAAGCCATACACGAAATGTTCTGCCACCACACCCTGCTTGGGCTACAACAAGCAATTGTGGTGTTCAGTCAGTCTTCTTTCAGCCTGTAATTCATGAGATAAGAATAGCATGAGATGGCACCCAACTACAACTCCTCTCAAATACATTTTTTTCCAAAGCAAATCATAGCTCTGGATAATCATGCTGATGCATTTTGCCTACAAGGCCTTAGTTATAGCTTTTGGAAAAATATTTAGATGAGAGGGCTTGTTACTGGATGCCAGCCTTTGTCAGTTTCCCATTTTGAGGTATGCTGTAGCTCAGGTAACATGCAGCTTTCCTGTTTATCTCTAGGTTTCTGACCTGTACAGTCCAATGGAGCACTGTATATAAAGCAGGCCAAATGCCACCCTTTTCCCCCATTTTTAGTTGGTATATTTTCATAATAATATATATATTTTTTTCTTCTATTGTGCTCTGGACTGCTTTTTCCACATCTTTCACTGTGATTGCACTGCATTGTCAATTTTATTAGGGTATGTATGAATTGAAATCATGTCTGTGTTTACTCTAGGATATCTCTACGCAACCTATTGTTTTATGCACAGATTTCACAGGGGTCCAGATCTTCACTTATTTCATTTAGCTAAGCTCCACTCAGCTTATGAATAATTCACAAAAAGGCCTGTGTATTCATTCACTATTTTCTGTAAATCTAATTTTAGTACAAGAAGTGCAAGTTACGACAATAACCTCTCAGGGATCCATGCAGATTTGAAGGATAAGCAAATCACTTCAAAGGGCTGACAAAGCTGTGCATAACATAAAGATTTGTTGAGCCTTGCTAATAAAACGATTAACATGGCTGATGATCTATGAATTCAGTCCTGTAAAATATAGTCACATTTTATTATCGCACAAAGGACATTTCAATATGCATGCTAATAAAAAAAATTTGTAAAGCGTATCAGACAAGAAGATTATGTATGTGTTGCTGTAGTCCTAGAGATACCTAACCAAAATAGAATGCTCAGTTCAATAAAAGAAAAACAATAGCAATGCTTAGGTGAATTGAAATTCCTGTTGTGTTTCTCCAATTGAATTTCACAAAATATATTGTAGGTATTATGCTAACAGTAGCACTATTATTGTCTGCTTGTACTGACCCTGAATGAGAAACATAGATTTACTTGCTATTGATTTGTTCCTTGTTAGTCTTTGCATAATGCAGCAAAGTCAGCGCATTGGTCAAAGTTATCGATAATGATCATTTGCAGAATGTAGTGGAATGTTGATCATTTCTGATTTTTCTTCATTGCTTATTCAGTTCTTGATAGATTACTGAAACAACAATATTTTTTTTTTTTTTTTTACTTCACTGTTATGTTTATTTAATATGTACTGAGCATGTATATTTGTTCTATATTTATTTCATTGCCCATGTTCTTTAATAATTTTTGTGAAAAATTAGGAGACCCCAGGAAGTAGGGCTATTTTAAGGCATTACATTATATATATATATATATATATATATATATATATATATATATATATACAGTACAGTGATAACTCTAAGGGCACTATATAACCCATAGTGAGATCAGCTGATACAGAATTGAAAGTATAAAAGTATAAAAAACAAAAATAATAATAGGCTTACTATGGTTTCTTGATCATCTTTATAATTTGGGGGGAAAAGAACCATGAAGCTTTAAAAATGTACATTTGGTAACATATACAACAGGACTATAGAAATGTTCTCCTGAAATATTGTTTTCATAGATACTGCCAAATGAGCTCTTGTTAAATTGTCCTCTTGTTAACATGGCCTGCCTGCAAAACCCCTTTATTTGTGATATGATATATACTCAAAAAAATGAAACATCTTCAGCCCTGTGACTGCATATTGCTCTACACTTGCAGGAAAAAAGATTTTAATAATACAAAATATTTATCAATGACTGACCTCACAAATGCGCTTCTGGAAGAATGGTCAAACATTCCCATAGACACACTCCTAAACCTTGTGGACAGCCTTCCCAGAAGAGTTGAAGCTGTTATAGCTGCAAAGGGTGGACAAACTCAATATTGAACCCTATGGGCTAAGACTTGGATGCCCTTAAAGTTCATGTGCGTGTAAATGCCGGTGTCCCAATACTTTTGGTAGTATAATGTATGTTGTATAATCACAACATTCTTCATGACAAACAATTAGACAGCTCTTTGTACTAAGCCATAAAAGAAAGGGTCTATATATTACTTTTGGTAATATAGTGCACATGTAGCATTTTTATTATGTCATTTAGCAATATATGCATCTGATACCAGTCATGCAATAAATTATTAACAGTGTGCTATCGGGTTTACAATCTTAATTTAGTTTTCTGTGCAGGGCTGGGAATTTGGTGACCATTCACACCTATGCATACAGTACATAACAGAACACTTGGTAAGGCACAGGTGTAGGTATGAATAGGCCCTTATAGTTTATTTTTCAAAACACACTGAACTTTCGCACACAGTTGTGACACCTGCCACTTGAGAAACAATAAGATTTTGTAATTGAAATTAATTTTAATGCAGTAAAATCCATGTGTTTTACTTTCATAGAAACAATATCAGGTCCCACAATCCATTTAGCTATAGTAACTTTATGAAAATAAGTGGACAAATTACTCCACGGGTTGTGTTCCATTTACAGGTTTTGCCTTTCTAATGGGGCTTAATCATAAAGTCATACATTTCAGTACTGGAAGTATGAAGGTCATGTCATCCTCTGTCCTCATTAAAATAAGTTAGTGACCAGGAACAAGTAAACAGGCCACTACTTAACTCAACTCATTGCCGTAAACCCAAAACTGCCATTGGCAGTAGTGATGACCAATCAGCCTGGGTTTGATTCGTAGGCCATTTGCCAAATCCAGCCTGAAATCTGTGAATCCTGAAAAAGCCCCAGAATATCACTGAATTCTATTGAATTATATATGCGTCAAAAATCTTGTTTTTTTTCTGGCTTTTCTCAAAGTCAAATTGCAAGCATTTGGGAAAAAAAGGGCAAAGGTAGCTGGGCACTGTCATGGGGATTTTCTACCAATGCAAAAAAAAAAGTGTAAAGGGCAACATTAAAAATTCATAATTCCTTTAACCACTTAATGACCAGGCCATTTTTTGCGATTTGGCACTGTGTTACTTTAACTAATGCAATTGATGTCCTTTTTTTTCCCCACAAATAGAGATTTCTTTTGGTGGTATTTGATCACCTCTGCGGTTTTTAGATTTTGCCCTATAAACAAAAAAAGAGCGACAATTTTGAAAAAAAAAAAAAAAAACACAATATTTTTTACTTTCTGCTATAAAACATTCCCAATAAAAAAAAATTAAAAATCACATTTTTTTTATCAGTTTAGGCCAATTTGTATTCTGCTACATAGTTTTGGTAAAAAAAAAATTGCAAAAAGCATATTTTAATTGGTTTGCACAAAAGTTATAGCATTTACAAACTATAGGATAGATTTTTGGACTTTTTATTTCTTTATTTTGTTTTTATTAGTAATGGCAGCGATCAGCGATTTTTAGCGCGACAGTGACATTGCAACGGACAGATCAGATCCCTAACTGATATTTTTTACACTTTTTGAGGACCAGTGACATTAACACAGTAATAAGTGCTAAATAATATGCACTGTTACTGTATAAATGACACTGGCAGAGAAGGGGTTAATACTGGGGGTGATCAAGGGGTTACATGTAGGCCTAAATGTGCTTGCTAACTGTGGGGGGGGGGCTCTGTGACAGGCACACAGAGATTGGTGTTTCAGCTAAGCTGAAGCACATGATCTCTGTGTGCCTGTCTGACAGAAGAGCCTCCTGCTTTGTTTACAAAGGCAGGCGGCTCTCCTGTCAGTTGCTCTGAAGAGCTCGGCTCCTCCCGCAGTCTGGCTCCCGCTGTGTCTAATTACAGCGGGAGCGCGAGAGAGACCGCGTGCACATAATCACATACATGTACCTGATTATGCGCAGCCGAGCCTCCCTGCTGTAGTCAATCTGCATGGGGCAGTCGGAAAGTGGTTAAATAACATGCAGAGGGAATGCATTAAACCTTAAAGCAAAGTGGGGCACCTCCACAATTTCAAGGGAAAAAAATATTAAAATTCTCACTAAGTGAGATCTCCTGGAAAATGCTTCTCCTGAATATACTCTTACATAGTTACATAGTTTGTGAGGTTGAAAAAAGACATTAGTCCATCCAGTTCAACCTATGATGTGCTTGTGTTTGCTGTTAACCGTACATTGAATACCCCTGTATGTTGTGGTCTTTAAGGTGCCCATCTAATCGTTTTTTGAAACTATCGATGCTCCCTGCTGATACGACTGCTTGTGGAAGAGAATTCCACATCCTTACTGCTCTGACAGTGAAGAACTCCCTACGTACTTTAAGGTTAAACCGTTTTTCCTCTAGTTTTAGTGAGTGGCCACGTGTCTTATTGTATTCCCTTTCTCTGAAAAGTTTGTTCCTTGTGCTAGGGTCCTTAGTACAGTATTTGTACATTGATATCATATCCCCCCTCAATCGTCTCTTCTCCAGAGAGAATAAGTTCAGTGCTTGTAGTCTTTCCTCATAACCGTTGTTCTCCGTTCCCCTAATTATTTTCGTCGCCCTTCTCTGGACTCTCTCCAGTTCCAGCACATCCTTCCTGAGGACCGGTGCCCAGAACTGGACAGAATACTCCAGATGTGGCCGGACCAGAGTCTTGTAGAGTGGGAGAATAATCTCTTTATTTCTGGAGTGAATTCCCTTTCTTATGCATGCTAGTATTCTGTTGGCTTTGCTTGCAGCGGCTTGGCATTGCATGCCACTGCCAAGCCTGTTGTCTACCAGTACTCCCAGGTCCTTTTCCATCCTAGAGTCACCCAGCGGTCCCCCCCCCCCCCCCCCAGTGAGTAGCTTGCTTTCATGTTTCTGACACCCAAGTGCATTACTTTACATTTTTCAATATTAAACCTCATCTCGCCATGTAGTTGCCCACCCCATTATTATGTTCAGATTCGCTTGTAAGGTTTCCACATCCTGCATAAAAGATATTGGCATGCTTAGTTTAGTATCATCTGCAAATACTGAGATTGTACTCGATATCCCCCTCCTCTATATCATTTATGAATAAATTAAACAGGATTGGCCCCAGGACAGAACCTTGGGGGACCCCACTTTCCACACCCACCCAATCTGAGTACTTCCCATTAATCACCACCCTCTGGACTCTCCCCTGGAGCCAGTTCTCTATCCAGGTACTCACCCTATGGTCCATACCTACCTTCCTTAGTTTGTACAGTAAGCGTTTGTGCGGAACAGTGTCAAAGGCCTTTGAAAAGTCCAGATACACCACATCCAAAGGCTTACCTTTATCTAGGTGGCAGCTCACTTCATCGTAGAAGGTTAATAGATTGGTTTGGTAAGAACAATTTTTCATGAATCCATGCTGATTACTACTAATAATACCGTTTTCATTACTAAAGTCTTGTATGTGATCCCTTAACATCCCCTCCAAAATCTTGCACACTACTAATGTTAGGCTACACGGCCTATAGTTACCCGGGATATATCTCGGCCCTTTTTTAAATATTGGTATCACGTTGGCTTTTTTCCAATCAGCTGGCACCATACCTGTCAGTAGACTATCCTTAAATATCAAGAATAATGGTCTGGCAATCACCTGGCTGAGCTCTTTAAGAACCCTCGGGTGCAAGCCATCCGGTCCCGGTGATTTATTTATGTTAAGTTTCTCTAGTTTAGTTCTAAGTCTATCTTCTGTTAGCCCTGGCGGTACTTCCTGAGGTGTATTATTTAGTTTAGCATTACAAGCTGGGTTAGTGTAGCCCCCCGATTCTTTTGTGAAGACTAAAGAGAAGAAATTATTTAACACTTCCGCCTTTTCTCTGTCCGCTATACCTCGTGAAAGGAATGTAATTTTCCTGGCCAGAAGCAGAATGTAAACAAAGAAGCTGGGGACACGGACTGACATCATTGAGCAATTATGGCCATCGTAGCTATACTTGGTCAATAACATCATCCATGATGCCTGCTCTTTGGCTTGTTTTGGTAGTGATACTGCCAGCAGACAAATATTTAAAAGAGCAGACAAACTGGCCAAATTTAGACATTTCATTTGCCTTATCAGCTAACAGTGAACAGCTTGGGCTTTGGTTGAACTCAAGGTCATCCAAACTAAAAGCTCATACTTTAGTGTTAGGGATGTATCACCCTCCTATGTAGGTGCTAGGAAAACACATTTGGTGGCTCTGTTCTGCTTATCAGGAGAGCCAGATCTGTTAGTTTAGCCTGTCACATGTTTCCAGGTGTGATTTATTGGGTCTAAGAGAGTCTGCCCATTGTATCCAATAAGGGACCTTGTTGGACATTGGAGGAAACCTAACCAGTAGCACACCAGGGCTTATGGCTCTCTCAGTGGGTGGGCAATGCATCCTGGGATTGGCTATAAATCTGGAGGGAGTATGTGACAGGGCATCTTTTCGCGGGAGCAAAGTCGCAGGAGGACTTTGGGAAAAACAGTATCGTGAGTACTGATGGACCTGCTAAGGTCTGCCTAAGAGAGGGGACCACTCCAGAGAAGTCAGAGGATCAAGGAGCCAGCTCACTCAGAGTGTTACAGTAAAGGGTGTGCCAAGTAGTTAAACCCTGAAGATAGGGAGGGTGCCAGGAAGGGCCCTGAAGTTGTTCAGCAGTACAGTCTACCTCAGAGTACAGCTTGCCTTAGGATAGCGTTTACCTCAGGAAGCTTAAGCAAAACCTTTCACAGCCAAGGGCAAAGTGAAGCAGCAGCCTAGCCGTGACTAGCTCAATTTCAGCGTTACTCAGCATTATTCAGCATTAACCAGCGCTAACCAGCATTTATTCAAGTTGACCCTGCCTATTGTGCATAGTTCTATTCAGTTGGAGTATCCCACTCATCCATTCTCCTATCCAAGTTCCAAATAAAACATAAAAACCAAACATACTGGACTGATTCTTGTCTGAAGTAAAACACTTGGGAAAATGTCAGAATGTTCTGTTGTTGCTAATGGTAATCCAGGGAAACACGTAACCAGCAGCTCCCTTGGGAGTAGTGCTACAGGGAGGACCTAAACCAATCCTTGCCAGTTTGTAACTCAGCAACCACTGTCTTATAAACCTGCTTCTGTATTCAGGTTCTAGCATTTTGTATTAGAAAAACTCTTCTAACCTTGTCAAGCACCCCATCCTGCTTATAACAGCTTGTTCTCAAAAGTGTACTATGGCAATCCAAAATATACAAAAAACAGTATTCAATGTATGTATTAAATTTCAAATATTTTATGTAAATGCCAAGAAAACTTGCTGTTGCAATAACTACATGACTGACAACAACAGTACATTGTATTTATGCACATAATTTCCTCTAGTTTAACATTTCAAGATTTTGATACAAAAATACAAGGTAATTTTTCTCAGTGTATTTTCCTCATGACAAATGGCTTGGAAAGAAAAGAATATTACAATAAATAATGTTCTGTATAGCTTGGTATTTTCTGTTCAGTTCCATTTGCAGTGTAAAGGTTATCATACTGTAGACCAGGTATCTGTAATAGTGTTAATGTGAAAGGGAAAGTCGCCAAACTCAAAGAGCAAAACACTGGAGAGATACAGTAGAATGCAATCATTCCTGGAAGTCACATAATGTGGAGAGTAAGGTTAATGGAAATTATTGTTACTACAATGATGAGACTCAACGCGATACATACTGTCAAGAGCATTCTCATTACTAACCTCAAGTAATTGATTCTGCCAGTGGATTATTTTGAAAGTTGCTGAGACAAGCAAGCATTAGCCCTACAAGGATGGTGACCAATTTTTCATCTTAAAACAAGGTTACCGATGAGGGACTTGGTCACATAAGAAATAAAAAGCAAATCGCTTTTCATGTTATAAAAAAATATATATATATTTTATAGCAACAAGATAGGTGCATTTTTTGTGTTTATTGACAGAAAAATTATAAAATAAAAAACAAAGTCTTACTTATCTTCTACATTCTATATTCTAAGTGAAATTTGGAATAACAATCTAAGATTAAAATGTATGTAAGATAAAGAATTTAGGCACACTATTAAATTTAGATTTTTAAACTATTTGCATATATCATATAATACGAACTCTAATTTCACTAACTGTAAAATGTCAGTAGGTATTATCAGTAACAATATATTTACAAAAAATCGTATCAGATCAAAAGCTGTTCAATTAGTCAATAACTAGCAAATAGGCTGCATGTAAGTCAATGCTCTATATGTTTTTTTTTTTTTACAGTCTTTGGGGCAGGTTACCTAAGCACTTAACCCTTGTACTGGCCAAAAGGATTTGCCCTGGATGGCAGGTATGTAACACCTCTAAGGCGATGGGCTCTTTAAGAGTTACAGCAGGGGTTTCCCTTGAAATATGCAGAATAACTTGACTTTTTCTCATACTGACATGACTACTTTTGCTGGCAAGAAGTAGGCCCAGCTGGTTGAAGCCATGACCTCGTTCATTGATAATAATGAGTGCATCTACTGTGTATGGAATTATTTGCTATTCTTTGGTCAATACACCCTTGTTCTTACGTATTGTTGCATATTGCTCCCAATGGCTGTAGCATATCATCCCTTGCTTTTGTTACATTGTACATATTGTACTGTACAATTACATAGTGCATTCAACATTTCTAAAAACCATCATGGATCCTTTGTAAAAGAGATAAAGCAGGGGTTAAGGAAAGAGAAGACTGGAGGTAGAAGAATAGGAAGAAAGAGCCTTTGGAGGACCTCTGAGTGCTGTAGGAGTGTATGTTTGGTTAAACACATGTCGGAAAGCTCTAATGTTAGCTGGGTTTTATAGTGCCTCTGTATGTGGACCCTGTGCAAATCCCCTATCCATCGCAAGCTTTACCCACACATGCTAGCCACCACCACATGTTTTAATTGAAAAACACAGACAGTTCACATAATCCTCTGTTGTAATTCTGGCTGTATCACACATTTCACATCAAGATTAGAATATCACAGAACTTACACTATGGTAGCTTCTGCAAAGAGAACAATTTCTTTACTTTCTGGTTAGGACATTCAGAGATTCATCTGACATTTTTTAAATATTGTTTAAATGAAATGAAAAGAAAAACAGTGCCAAAAATATGTAATCCCAATTTTATCCCATTTCCCAAATATCAGCTAAAAAGTCTAAGAGGGGGTTGGCCACTCTCTGTTTATGTAAGGTGCAAACTGGCATTACTGGCATTAACCGGTTGTCGACTACGCACAGTATATTTACTGCGGCAGTCAGCCCCGGCGAGGCAGAGTGACGTAGGTCTACGTCGCTCGCCTGTCACTGCTATTAGAGCCAATAGCGGGCGAGCGCGCGCCCGCTGAGGCGCGTGCCCGCCTCGGCTCGTTCAGGGAGGAGTGCGGGCGTGTGACCGGTGGACCCGATGTCCGCCTGTCACTCGCCGATCGTCGGTACAGCGGGAGAAAGGCAGAGCGGCTTATGTAAACAAGCCGCCTGTCATTCTCCCCTGTGTAAAAATGGAGATCAGACGGTTCTACTATGTAGAAACGTTGATCTTTGTTTTTACACCAATAGCATTGTCCCACTATAGTTAGAATCACGCCCCTAGGACACACTTAACCCCTCCCTGTCCAATACAGTTAACCCCTTCCCTGCCAGTGTCATTTTTGCAGTAACAGTGCATATATATAGCACTGATTACTGCAGTAATGTCACTGGTACCCCCAAAAGTGTCAAAAATGTCAGTCAAGGGTCCGATCTGTCCGCCGCAATGTCGCAGTACCGCAAAAAAAATCGCAGATCGCCGCCATTACTCGTTAAAAAAAAAACACCAAAAATGACAAAAATCTTTCACTTTGTTAGTAAACGCGATAACTTTTGCGCAAACCAATCAAAATACGCTTTTTGCGATTTTTTTTACCAAACATATGTAGCATAAAACAATTTGGCCGAAAATGTTAAAAAATTTAGATTTTTACTTTTTTTTTGGGGGGAATTTCATATAAAAAAAAGTGAAAAATATTGTTTTTTTGCAAAAATTACGCTCTTTTTTTGTTTATAGCGCATGATCAAAAAATCGCACAGGTGATCAAATACCACCAAAAGAAAGCTCTGTTTGTGGGAAAAAAAGGACGTGAAATTCGTTTAGGTACAGTGTCGCACGACCGCGCAATTGTCCGTTAAATTCACGCAGTAAAAAATCACAAAAAAAACCCTGGTCAGGAAGGGGGTAAAATGTATGCATGCTAGTTTTTCTGGTGTTTAGCATGATTACAAGAAAAGCTTTCTGTCTTCTACTTCATTCTCCCAAATGTACCACATAAGTGACATGATTCAGATGCTTCGTGACTGGATATGGCCTCTTCCATGCTGCCCATAGTTTGTTCTGCCATATAGGAAGCAAAGTATAAACCTTCTGAACTTTAACCACTAAACCATCGGAATATTTTCCCCCCTCCATAACCAGGCCATTTTTGTGCGATACTGCACTGCGTTATTTTAGCTGACGATTGCGCGATTGTGCGGCGTTGTACCTAAATAAAATTTCTGTCCTTTTTTCCCCCACAAATAGAGCTTTCCTTTGGTGGTATTTGATCATCTGTGAGATTTTTATTTTTTGCGCTATAAACAAAAAAACTGATATTTTTGAAAGTAAAACAACATTTTTAACTTTCTGCTATAAACATATCCAATAAAAAAAATGTAAAAAATCTAATTTCTTCATCAATTTAGGCCAATATGTTTTCTGCTACATGTTTTTGGTTAAAAAAAAAAGAAAAAAAAAACCTTTTTAAACATATATTGATTGGTTTGCGCAAAAGTAATAGCATCTACAAACTATGGGATATTTTTATATATTTATTTTTTTACTAGTAATGGCAGTGATCGACAATTTATAATGGGACTGCGATATTGTGGCGGATATTCGGATACTAACTAACACTTTTGACACTTTTTGGGGACCATTGACACTAATACAATGATCAGTGCTAAACATATACGCTGTCACTGTACTAATGACACTGTGAAGGGGCTGGGAAGGGGGTTAAACATCAGGGGCCATCAAAGGGATAACTGTGTGCCTAGCTTGTGTGATTGTGTACTGTGGGAGGTGCTTTTACTAGAGGAAGGCATAGATTGTGTCCGTGATTTGCAGGAACATAGGATCCCTGCCTTCCCTACTGACAGAACGGCGATCTGCCTAAAGATTGGTGGGTGTCAGTAGACATCAAGTCTGCAGTACCCAGAGATTAGCTCCCACTGTGTATAATCAGATGCGCCCCAGAAACCTGGAAATCGTCTAATCATGTACTACTATAGGTACGTGAGCCAGAGCAGCAGTGCAACCCTGCCGCAGTATAAGTATGTTATACTGGTGGCAGATGTATAATGCATATACACTCCCTGACATTGCAGTCATGCCAGCATTTCTGCTTACCGTATTTTCCGTTCCATCCCAACTAGTGTCTTCCTTTTGCCCTGGCACCTCAGTACATAATCCACCACAGGGGTCTCGGAAATAACAATCTTGCCCTCCCAAGTCTCTCAAATTAGGTCTAAGGGTCCACTCAATTGTCTTTCTTAAGGGTTCAAATAATAAAAGGCCTGTGGACTCCTGAGATACCTCTCTGGGGGCAAATGCCTTTGATGGAAAAATGTCATTCCTCTCTGCAACTCCACAAACATCCTCAACATTAGTTTCAAAGTCCCATTAAATCTCCTACACAGACCATTCATTTTTGGGTGGTAGGATTTAACCACAATATGCATCATCTGTTTTTTTTTTTTTTAACGGGGACCCTGCAACATGTCAGACACAATCTGTGGCCTCTGATAACTAAGTAGCTCTGCAGAAAACAGTGACCTGCAATGACCTGTTAAATGGTTCAACTGTTAGAGGCAAAAATTGTAGTGGAGCTCTGTGAACATCTCCTGACTTGCCAACCCACTGAAAGGTAACATAAGACCAACAATAGTTGGCTTTAACCATGTTAACTAGAAAGCAATCTACATCGCCTGGACCTTAGTCTTAGTGGTTTTCAAGTGGCTTGCAAGAGAATTTTGTGCATTACCATCAACAAGTGTCTCTAAATGTATTGGTACAGTGAGCTATCTTTTGTCCATTTCTTTCACTCCCATTCATGGCCAGATTTTCCACTAGGCATATTAGGCAAATGCTTACAGGCACCCTTCCTAGAGGGGCACTCATACAGTAAGTATAAGATTTTCTTATATTTCATTTCTTTCTCTTTTTCTATAGTACCCTAATATTTCCAGATCATCCAGTTTGTAAATAATGGGCGTAGATGTGTAGTATGAGCCCAGGGTCTCCAGATCTGTGTATTATAATCACTGGCGTGGGACTCTCATGCAAGACCCTGACCACTCTCATTCCATGCCCTTCCCCAGTTCAATAAAAACACAAGCAAGGGGTACTTAAAAAGTGGGTTCCCCAACTCCAGTGAGTGTATGGAAATTGTCTGGGTTAATATCTTTGAGAACCAGTATGCCTTCTGCGCCAGTGTCTCAAAAGCCAGTAATAGCTTGGTTGCCCAAAATGACAGGCTGTAGGTTGTTATTGCTGCCCCCTCGCTTTTCTGCTGACAAACAGAACAGATGATTGGGTGCTGGCTGGCTGGCTGGTCAGCTTCTGCTCAGCACAGGTGTTCTTCAGGTGTCCAAGCTTCCCACAAGTGTAGTATCTGTGGGGATTTGTTTATGCTGGCTTGATACAAGGCGCTCCAGGTGCTAGTCACACCTCAGGTGTAGCAAGTGTTGATGGTTTCCCTCCTTTTCAGGCTCTAGACAGGAGCCTTGCAGTGGTTGGATACCTGAGTGTTTATGTAGGTATCTGTTCTTCTGCCACCGGAAGATTTAGAGTTTTGCTCCATCACAAACTGACGAACCTTTGAGGAAGAGATGTGTAGAGATTCATCTTGGATCATGAAGACCTCTAGAGAGTCACAGGAATCAGTCCTTCTCAGTTCCTTACATCAGTCATACATTGATAGAAATTCAGCCAGTTCAGTAGGGACCAGCATAATTCAGTTCAGTGTGTGGTAATCCCCTGTCGAAAGAAGTCAATCACTTGATCAACTTCTGTCAAATGGACATGTTGAAAAACGTTTTTTTATCAGTGGTGGCAGCCAATCACACTGCACCCAAAAAAGTGCAGTACATGTATTGTAGGACGATATTGGTCTGGTCTAACTGAGTAATTTTACATAGTTCTACCTTTCTGATCGGATAGAAAAGGAGGGATATTCAATTCTGTGATGGTCTGGTAATTATCACCAAGAATAGATCAATGTTTTTTTAATTATTATACTTACAAGAGTGGAATATGGATGATATTCCATAACAAAGGATAGTCTTCTGTCAGTACCTCTCCTAATTCTGGGCTATGAGAGGTTAAACTGCTCCTTCCTCCAGGGCAGTATTCCAACATGACAAAGACCCCAAACACACCTCCAAGACGACCACAGTCTTGCTAAAGAAGCTGAGAGTAAAGGTGATGGACTGGTCAAGCATGTCTCCAGACATAAACCGTTTTGAGCTTCGGCAAACGGAAGGTGGAGGAGAGCAAGGTCTCTAACATCCACCAGCTCTGTGATGTCATCATGGAGAAGTGAAGGAGGGCTCCAGTGGCAACCTGTGAAGTTCTGGTGAACAACATGTCCAAGAGGGTTAAGGCAGTGCTTGAAAATAATGGTGGCTCCACAAAATATTGACACTTTGGGCTCAATTTGGACATGTTTACTTAGGGGTGTACTCACTTTTGTTGGCAATGGTTTAGACATTAATGGCTGTGTGTTGAGGGGACAGAAAATGTACACTGTTATCCAAGCTGTACACTCATTACTTTACATTGTAGCAAAGTATAATTTCTTCAGTGTTGTTACATGAAAAGATATAGTAAAATATTTACACAAATGTAACATACTGTATATATATATATATATATATATACATAGTATCTCACAAAAGTGAGCACACTCCTCACATTTTTGTAAATATTTTATTATAACTTTTCATGTGACAACACTGAAGAAATTACACTTTGCTACAACGTAAAGTAGTGAGTTGACAGCTTGTATAACAGTGGAAATTTGCTGTCCCCCTCAAATTAACTCAACACACAGCCATTAATGTCTAAACTGCAGGCACCAAAATTGAGTATGCCCCTAAGTGGAAATGTCCAAATTGGGCCCAAAGTGTCAATATTTTGTGTGGCCACCATTATTTTCCAGCACTGCGTTAACCCTCTTGGGCATGGAGTTCCCCAGAGCTTCACAGATTGAGAATGGAGTCCTCTTCCACTCCTCCATGATGACATCATGATGTTAGATGTTAGAGTTGGATGCTAGAGTCCTTGCGCTCCTCCACCTTCTGTTTGTGGATGCCCCACAGATGTTTAACAGGGTTTAGGTCTGGAGACATGCTTGGCCAGTCCATCACCTTTACCCTCATCTACTTTAGCAAGACAGTAGTCGTCTTGGAGGTGGGTTTGGGGTCCTTATCATGTTGAAATACTGCCTTGCGACCCAGTCTTTGAAGAGAGGGGATCATGCTCTGCTTCAGTATGTCACAATACATGTTGGCATTCATGGTTTCCTCAATGAACTTTAGCCCCTTATTGCTGGCAGCACTCATCCAGCCCCAGACCATGACACTACCATGCTTGACTGTAGGCAAGACACACTTGTCTTTGTACTCCTCACCTGGTTGCCACCACGCATGCTTGACACCATCTGAACCAAATACATTTATCTTGGTCTCATCAGACCACAGGACATGTTTATGGGCTTTCTTGTGCATCATCTTTAGAAGAGGCTTCCTTCTGGGACGGGAGCCATGCAGACCGATATGATCCAGTGTGTGGTCTGAGCACTGACAGGCTGACCCCCACCCCTTCAACCTCAGCAGCAATGCTGGCAGCACTCAAACGTCTATTTCCCAAAGACAACCTCTGAATATGACGCTGAGCACGTGCATTCAATTCTTTGGTCGACCATGGTGTGGCCTGTTCTGAGTGGAACCTGTCCTGTTAAACTGATGTATGGTCTTGGCAACCGTGGTGCAGCTCAGTTTCAGGGTCTTGGAAATATTCTTATAGCCTAGGCCATCTTTATGTAGAGCAACAATTCTTTTTTTCAGATCCCCAGAGAGTTTTTTGCCATGAGGTGCCATGTTGAACTTCCAGTGACCACTATGAGAGAGTGAGAACAATAACACCAAATTTAACACACCTGCTCCCCATTCAAGCCTGATACCTTGTAACACTAACGAGTCACATGACATCGGGAAGGGAAAATGGCCTAATGGCTAATTGGGCCTAGTTTGTACAAGTTCATTTAGGGGTGTACTCATTTTTGTTGCCATCGGTTTAGCCATTAATGACTGTGTGTTGAGTTATTTTGAGGGGACAGCAAATTTACACTGTTATACAAGCTGTACACTTACTACTTTACATTGTAGCAAAGTGTAATTTCACATGAAAAGATATAATAAAATATTTACAGAAATGTGACATACTATATATATATATATATATATATATATATATATATATATATATATATATATAAATATACATATTTTTGTTCTTTTTATAAGTTATCCTATGATCTCTGTTCTCAGCTGCATAAGAGGCTTAAAGAGCTATGGATGGAGAAGCAGCAGCACACTGATCATCCCAGTGAATGCTGTGCTATGGAGTGTGTCAGCACAAGTCTTGGCAATTGGAGGACAAACAGGCTGTGCTCCCAGCTCAACTGGAAAAATGTGCTCTCATGCATAGCATGGTCAATTTGAATTAGGAAAGCAGGGGGGCTGGCAGGATTACTAGGAACTACATTCAAAGCTAGAATGCAAGGAGAACAAAATACTTTTTAATGCAAATACATGGTACAACAGTCACATATCAGGAATATAAACGGTTTGGGTAACATAGTCTTTAACCTCCTTTCCCTGTCTTCATTAAGACTATCCTAGCTACCAACTGGCTTCTTGAAATTGATGTAAATACATTTGGGGGATGAAATCTAGTGAAATGTAACAGCTGGTTACAAACAGTGGGCTTTACATGCAAATCAATAACAATCCAGGTATTTTTAACAATAATGTAGATATCCAGAAACAAAATCACACTGTCACTACAGGTCACAGGTGATCAAGTAATTCAGATTAGTGTGTGACAAATTCAATGACTGCATGTCAGTCCACCCCACACTGTGAACATGTCATCAATAAAGTGATACCAACAAAGGCACATTCTATTATGTCCATAGGCCTTTGCGTATGGGGGGGGGGGGGAGGCACGTTAGAACCCAATGCCAATCCTCCCAGCTGCAAATAGAAGCAATCCTTAGAAAAAAAAAAATCTTACAAAACAATTCTTAATAACTCCAATAAGAAGGCTATTTGTGCCTCCCTATATTCTATTTTCCAGACTAACTAATAAACGTTAGCATGCCTCTATTCCTACATAATGTAGGATGACTGTATAACAATGTGACACATCTCATGTTACTAAGGTGAGACCCAAAGCAATTACCATTTTTTTTTTATTATTTTGTCCAGAAAATCACAAGTGTCCTATATATGATTAGGTACCCCAAGCTCTAACCCTGATACTTGTTCTTATGTTTTTTTAAGGCGTTTTACTGCATATAAAATGTGAGTGGATCCTTTTTATTTCATTTAATAAACGTTGTACTTTGCAATATTACACTATGGATCATTTTGCTTTTATCCCCCATATGGAGACACTGAATTGCGGCCACCCCTGGACATCTACTTAACCACCTCCTGAGTGATATAAGGTGTTAAGCGCTGTTTACCAGCTGTCTGGTAAGTTTACCATTGGGAGCGGTGATATCTGCACTTGTGGTGTGGTGGACGGCTACCTCCTTGTCTTTAAGTGGACTGTTTATCATGAACTTTGTGACACTTCATGAACGTTACCCTTCACACATGGGACTTTGATTATATGCGCCGCATGTCTTGATTTAATTTTGTGTGAAACTTGACTATTTGTTTAGATTTTTATTATTTATTGCTGGCTGGCATTCTTTTCTGTTATTTTTCTAGAGGTATAATTACCTTGATTACTTTAGCCGAGGCGCTGTGGCAGGATCTTATCGTTAGGGCTGAGTATTGTGTGATCCTAATTGTTTTCATAATGTAGGATGACTGTATAAAAATGTGACTGTACTGTACTGCCGCCCCCCCCATCCCACCCCAAAGCACCTTGCCCCCATGTTAATGGGGACAGGGGTTTCTTCCCCACAACCCTGGGCTGTGGTTGTTGGGGTTTGCGGGGGGAGGCTTATCAGAATCTGGAAGCCCCCTTTAACAAGGGGACCCCCAGATACCGCCCCCCCCCCCTATGTGAATGGATAGCGGGTACATGGTACCCCTACCCATTCACCAAAAAAGTGTACAAAAAAAATAATGACAAAAGCCCGTTTTGGAAAAGTCTTTTATTAAAAAAATAAAAGAATACTGTCCCCCGATGATCAGTCGCCCCCCGTCCGCCCGAAAAAAAAAAAAGAATAAGCTCCTGCTTTTCCAGACGCTTCCCGCAGAATGAGCTGTTTTTGATTTTTAGGCAGATAGTCTTAGTTTACTCAGCTGCCTCTGTGGCGTTGCTATTAGAATAACAGGCTACCAAGTGAGAGGCTGTGAGTTCAAATCCTTGGCCAGCAGGTGATTAATAGTCACTTACATCTAAGCCATTAAAATTTAGGAGATTTTTCATGTTTGTGTTTGTATGTTCGCTAGAACATTTCCTCTGTTCGAGATGTTCTGGTGCAAACCTTTTACATTTTAACAAGCAGAACAACAACTGCCTAAAATACTAATGCTCAGCAAATACTTACGTAATTTAGTTCATTAAACTTCATTGGCTTACATGTAATGACATCAAAATATAGACCACTACTGATATTATATATAAATATATTGGTCCTGCATGACAAACAGTGATTACATAATCTAGTTTGTATCAGTTTAAGAGCATGACTGATTGCTCCTTAACTAAGCTGTTATGGAACTGGCTCAAGTAAAATGAATATGTTTCTTTGGATATTATGGCATATCCATTGGGTATCATTTGTTCATTTACTATATGTAGATGTGAAATTAGTTTTGAATTTTATCTTGCATTTATTTATGGTCAACATACTGAACAGAAAAATAGATTGTAATTAGTATGACCTCTCTGGGGATACTAGTAAGTCGGTTGTAATAAATCTAATGCAAACACATCCTTGTATCAGTCTCTAACATTGTAATTGTTCTATTAATTTGGAAATTTCCCAGTGGGGGGTTATCAGAAAAACAATTGTTTAGCTAAACCTCAGATCTCTTCCAATTTATCCTTATATTCATCACAGAATTCAATATTTAATTGAATTACAATATGACATAGAAGCAATTATAATAGATAAATAGATAGATTTTTTGATTGAAAAAAAAAAAAAAAAAAAAGCAAAAGAATTATGTAGTATATTTTCAATGATCAATGATGAACATGTATAAATACATAAGGGGTCCATATAGTGAACTTGGTATTGAGTTATTCACTTTAGGGTCAACACAGAGGACAAGAAGGCACTCTTTACGTCTCAAGGAAAACAGATTTCATCTCCAAATACAGAAAGGTTTCTTCAAAGTAACAGCTGTGAAAATGTGGAATAGACTCCCTCCACAGGTGGTTCTGGCCAGCTCAGTAGATTTCTTTAAAAAGGCCTGGATTATTTACTAAATGTACATAATATAAATGGGTACTAATATTTATAGATAAAGTTAATCCAGAGAATATCTGATTGTCTCTCGAGGGATCAGGAAGGAATTTTTTCCCCCGCTGTAGCAAATTGGATCATGCTTTGTTGGGGTTTTTCGCCTTCCTCTGGATCAACTGTGGGTATAGAATTGTGTATATGGGATTGTATGGTTGGGTTTTCTTTACTGTTTTTTGTTTTTTTTTTGGTTGAGCCAGATGGACTGTGCAAACTGTGCAAGTTTAGGAGATATTCACAGGACCTACAGGTACGCCTTATTATAGTAAAAGTAAAAAGTGAGAGTTTACTTCCTCTTTTACTTAACATACACTTTACAATCAGTTTGCATGAACAGGTTGCGATTTGACGTGGTGCAAACTATGAGGGAATTCGCTGTGAATTCACACCGCATCTAGTGTGAACCAGGCCAAAAATTACCCAGCCCTGTTTTTTACTGTGAAGAATACACATTTAAATGTCCTCCTCTCCCCATGTGTTGATCATGGACATCATTGTTTACTCCACCTGTGGCATAGTTAGTCACATGGGGTGTTTAAGGAAATCATCAAAAGGCAGCACTCTTGCAGGATTGCAATGAATTTATAGGTTTGTGCAGGGGGTGTGCTGGGTGTGCCTAGGCACACCCTAATCACCCTGTGTGCATTAGCATTATGGCTTTGTGTGCTGGCAGGGAGATGACAAATATCTCCCTTTGACCAGTTCTGCCTTCTCTGTCACTGTGCCCACTCTGCCATAAGAGTGTGTGTGCTTGTGTATATATATATATGTGTATATATATATATATATATATATATATATATATATATATATATATATGTGTGTATATATATACACACACACAAACATGTGTGTTTGAGCTTTTGGGGTGCACACGCCAATGCAATAGGCTATGCACACCTACGAACACAATGCCATGGAGTGCCATGCCACATAGATGCCTAGACTGATGCCATTCTGTGTATGCCGTCATTGGGGAAGAAAATGCGCATGTGCGAGTGATGTCATTGACACAAACATCGGGTTTTATCTCCTTATAATACTTTTTAAACCCTCGACTTGTAATTGATTTTATAATGCTTTACATGGTGCAAAGTTTGACAAGAGAGTTTACTACAGCTTTAAATAGTTGCATTATTACTGTGGATGGTGGCATTCTGCTAATGAATATCTACTTACTCTACTGCTACAGATATGTTCTAGATCAGTGGTTCTTCTCACCTCCAGTCCTCAGGACCCACTAACAGGCCAGATTTTAAGTATTACCTTGGGGAGATGCAGACTAGAGTACTGCAATCACTGAGCAGCAAATTATAGCGACTGTGATGTATTTCAGTTATCTTGCAAACCTGGCCTGTTAGTGGGTCCTGAGGACCAGAGTTGAGAACCACTGTTCCCGATGGTGATTTTTGCCAACATTAGGCAATTATTTAGTAGTTACTAGTTAAGATTAGAGTAAAGCCTACATAACATGAGTGATTCTGTCACAGACTACACTTGCCACCAAAGGTATTGGGATGCCTGCCTTTACACGCACATGAACTTTAATGGCATCCGGGTCTTAGTCCGTAAGGTTCAATATCAGACTTGTATAAAGTACTCGAAATTTCTACTTGAGTAAAAGTACAAGTGCTCGATCAAAAAATTACTTGAGTAGAAGTGGAAGTGCTCGCAGAAAAAGTTACTTAAGTAGAAGTACTAAAGTATTCAACATTTTTTTTACTTAAGTATTGCAAGTAGTTTTTTCAAAAAATTTGCTACTTAAGTACTAAAAGTAAAAAGTACCAGTAGTTTTGAAAAAAAATTTCTACTCAAGTACTGAAAGTAGAAGTACAAGTACTGTGTTATGTAGTTATTAAAGAAAGAAGTCAAAAGTATGAACATCATATTGTTTTTATTATTTCAAATGATTTATTCAAATGATTAACCTGTGTTTGTTAGTAGTTTCTTGATGCACTTTAAGCGCTGTAGCATCATTTATTTGTTTGTTTCATATTTTCTTTTTATTGGAAAGATTTGGTAAAGCAGCTTTTATTATACACAGCCTTTATTTTCGTATGCGCTGATTTACAAATGACATTATACACATTTTTTTGAGCTTTATGCAACCTGCCATCTACTGTTCTGGCAGTGGTAATTTTTTTAAAAGTAACTAGTAACTATGCAGCACAAAAAAAAAATACTTGAGTAGAAGTATCGAAATCATCGAAAAAATGTAGTGAAGTAAAAGTAGAAGTAGGAGAAAAAAATTCTACTCTAGGAAAGTACAGATACCGCATTTCGGTACTTAAGTACAGTACTTAAGTAGTTCTACTTCGTTACTATACATCTCTGTTCAATATTGAGTTGGCATACCTTTTGCAGCTATAACAGCTTCAACTCTTCTGGGAAGGCTGTCCAAAAGGTTAAGGAGTCTGTCTATGGGAATATTTGACCATTCTTCCAGAAGCGCATTTGTGAGGTCATGCACTGATGCTGGAGAGAAGGCCTGACTCACAGTCTCCATTCATCCCAAAGGATTTCTATCGGGTTGAGTTTAGGACTCAGGTTTAGGCCAGTCAAGTTCCTCCACCTCAAACTTGCTCATCCATGTCTTTATGGACCTTGCTTTGTGCACTGGTCCAAATCATTGGGTGGAAGGGGGATTATGGTGTGAATGTTTTTTTCAGGGGTCTGGCTTGGTCCCTTAGTTCCAGTGAAGGGAACTCCTAAGGCATCAGCATATAAAGACATTTTGGACAATATCATGCTCCCAACATGACTGCGCACCAGTGCACAACGCAAGGTCCATAAAGACATGGATGAGCGAGTTTGAGGTGGAGGAACCTGACTGGCCTTCACAGAGTCCAGACATCAACCCGAAAGAACAACTTTGGGATGATTTAGAGCAGTGACTGCAAGCCAGGCCTTCTCGTCCAACATCAGTGCCTGACCTCACAAATGCTCTTCTGGAAGAATGGTCAAACATTCCCATGGACACACTCCTAAACCTTGTGGCCAGCCTTTCCAGAAGAGTTAATATTGTTATAGCTGTAAAGAGTGGGCAAAGTCAAAAGACTGGGATGCCATTAATGCTCATGTGTGTATAAAAGCAGGTGTACCAATACTTTTGGTAATTTAGTGTATACTGTAATCCTGATGTCAGTTATACTAGAAATAGAGAATAGCAGTTAGGGATGAGCAGAGAGATTTGAGTGAAAATGATTTCACCACTGGCAAATAGGTCCTGGATAATTGAAAGGACCTTCCCTAACATTCATGAGCCATTTAAAGTCCATGTTAATTTTGCGTTCTCCATGGACTCCAAGTAATTTCGGTAATGGGCAAAATTTTACCAAAATATCCAAATTTTCACTAAAATGTTGGTAAAAAAATCTTAATTTCTCTAATCTCGTAAAGCAACATGTTTCAATTATAATATTATTATTTATTACAATAATTATTGTAATATTATTATAATTATAATATAATATATAATATTATAATATTATAATATTATATTATAATTAATATTATTATAATATTATAATAATATATAATATATTATATAATATTATAATTATAATATAATATTATTATAATTTATTACAGTTAAAGCTGGAAGGACTGAGTTTGTGGAAAGCAGCACTTGATTGATAGGCAACCCAAACCCTTTAGCACTGAGCAGGAATGCAGAGAAATGCTACTTTCCCATTTATCACCATAAAAAGGTGTGAGTTTTTCAAGGGTAATATGCAAGGGATTGTCAAACAAAAGGGTATGTCAAGCTAAGCACTGCTATAGGGGACATATACAAATGCAAAAAGGGGTTTTAATCTTTTCCTAGTCTATCAAAAACTAGAAAAATAGTTGGCTATACACAGGGCTTTTTTTCTCAGAAAAAAGGTGCAGGAACTCAATTACAACCCCCACAAAACCTCCCCAAACTGGTCAAAATTTCACTAACAGTGGGAGGGTCTTAAAGGGGCATCAAATACCAGGAGTGCATTATGTACAGAGTGCAGGGTTCAGGGGTGTGCTACATTCAGAGTTTAGGAGTGTGCTAGGTATACAGTGCAGAGTTCAGGGGTGTGCTACGTTCAGAGTTTAGGAGTGTGCTAGGTATACAGTGCAGAGTTCAGGGGTGTGCTACGTTCAGAGTTTAGGAGTGTGCTAGGTATACAGTGCAGGGTTCAGGGGTGTGCTACGTTCAGAGTTTAGAAGTGTGCTAGGTATACAGTGCGGAGTTCAGGGGTGTGCTACGTTCAGAGTTTAGGAGTGTGCTAGGTATACAGTGCAGAGTTCAGGGGTATGCTACACACAGAATGCAGAGTTTAGCCTTCTTCCACAGCTGCTTAGCTCTGCATCCCCCATCCACGTCTCACTTTCACCCCTATTCTTCTCTAGTACCTACCCTCACACTGTAGATGGCTTTGCCTCTCTCATTTGCAGGGAGATCATCCAGGGGGATGTCAGCATTCGCACTGCACCCCAGGCACTGGCATCTCCTTTGTCCTTATATTGCACTTGGAAAACACAGGAAGCAAGACCTCTGTGTTTACAAGTGATAGTGATGAGCAGGGAGCAGATGGCCTGGGCCAAAGGTGGTGGAACTGAGTTCCACCAAGTTCCAGCTGAAAAAAAGCCCTGGCTATACATACCTTTTAAATTATTCCCAGGCATCTGATTAATCTGTGAAAACTGAAAAGAACCTCAACAAAATTGATTAAGCTGGACTGGCAGAGTCTAAATGAAAAACTGAAGTCTTAAATACTGAGTAGATAGACTATACTTTCAGGAGTTTTCAATATCATCTAGTGTGCACCTTCACGTAATAAAAAGAAACCTGTAAGTGCATTGTATGAAACATGGCACCATAATATCAGATTGTTTTCCCATTATTTTTGTAGTTAAAGTATATGTCAAAATTAAAAAAAGAAAAAAAATGTAGTACATTTCTGAAATACATGCACTCATTTTAACCCTTTAAAGACGCTGCAAATACAAAAAATTCCAGCTGATCTAATACAAATGAACTCAGCAACTCAGTCCTGTTGTGGAATGACAAGACACAGCATTTTTGAATGGTGGCCTCCCTCCGAGTATTTTGTGAAGATACTCAACCACTCCCACACCTAGATCTTTATAACCTAAAAGTTATTCATTCTGTCCAAGATTAGAACTAGAAGAGCTCCTCGAGATAACACAGAAAGTGTCCAGAGGACAACAGATATAACAAAATGATTTCAGCTATGTATTTAACAGATCAAAAGCGAACAAATAAAAGAAGTTCATTGTTAGGGTTTACATACCCCTCAAGCTCTTCCTGCCGATTGCATGCATATATGTAGCCTCTTGGGGGGTATGCTTTAACGCCAAGAGGATGCCTACTATTCGGCCTTATGTAAGCACATTACTGTGAGTGCGCACTCCCTGAGCACATCCAGGACAGAAAACGGCGAGTACCGAAGAGTTCCCATTGCTTACTTGTGTTTGGGAGCTTTGTGATCATGTGAGTGATGTGACTGGTAATCGCATTGGTCACATGATCAGAATGCCCGCCTCCCCCTCCCCCTTCCAGTATTTAGAGTCTCTTTAAATGCTGGAAGGCAGTGGCGAGAAAGGCTTAAGCATGGTAAATTGAAGGATTTTGTTTAGAGTCATCCACACATTAGGATTTAACAAGTTTTAATAAATATTAACCAATATGAAAAATCAGGTCCTCAGTCTTTAGGCTAAAGAATAAGGATTAATGAATCAAGGACTAGTAGGAGAGAAAATAACAAATTTTAAAGGAATGCAGTGACTATAATAACTGTTTTAAGACATTTTTCTCACTTAACTTTAATTGCTTTTCAGCTGTTATTGACTGAAATGACTAACTAACTAGTTTCAGACAATAAAACATAATTTATTTGTCCTAGACACATATAACAGTTTGTGAAACAACATAAATATGCCCTTGCCTAACATGTGCTGCATAAAAATAGACAAATTAAATATAAATATGATGTATGACTGACAGAGACACACCATGGGAATTTAGTGTAAGTTTAGGTCTCAAGTCAGACGTATTTCAGAAGAAAAATACTATAGTAAGATTAAAATCAGGAAACTAGAAAACTATGAAATATTGACATAGGAACAGAAATGCCTTTGGATACTAAAAAACAGAACACAAAAAAACATGGTTCTGTATATTTCATGTGATGATAGCAGCCTTGATCCCACCCATTTTAGACAGCCTCAAAAGTGGACTTTGGAACAAGCAAGGGTAGTCTACATAGTACTGTAGTTTAATTTTAAACTTGCTGCATCCAGCTTTATTTTATTTCCAACATTTAAAGGGGCATAGGAAGTATTTATGGCATCTAAACAACTTATGAAGCTATTCAGCAAAAAATAAAAGACAAAGCATAAAATACGTATTAAAAAAAATCCTAGGTTTCCTGACAATTATTATACATTTAAAGTGCATTTGTGCCCAAGCTACAAGAAAACAAGATGGTGGATTTAGTATTTCCGGTTTTTATCTGACATCAGATGAAACCAAAAGTGTGCGATCCACCATCTTGTTTTCTGGTCTTTCATTTATTGAATACATGTTAGTATTTTTAGATTGGATTGCATTTTTTTTTTTTTGTGATATTTTGCTGCACTGTGGTTGGTTTTTATGCCCTTGTACATGAAAATTCTGCATTTTAACAGGGACAATATTTGATCTAGAGTGACTGCGTGGAAGTGAAGAAGGCGATAGATATTAGCGAAAGCAAGCCTGGTGACATGTGAGCATTGACTCTAGGTAAGGTATATTGGCATGAGGATTGATGGATGGAGACAAGACCTGGTGATATATTTTAACACACTGAAGCACATTTTGAATATGTTAGCACATGTTTTATATGTTTGTTTATTTAGTGTAAAAAGATTATACTATTATTTATATATATATATATATATATATATATATATATATATATATATATATATAAATTGTTTTTGACTGATAGTTCACAAGGACTAGAGAATTGGGAGAATGTTTGTGGAGAGTGGAGGAAGAAGGAGATTTATTGATAAAAGCTCAGAAAGTTTATTAGTTCGGTAAGGGTGTTTTGGCAGGTGAATGCAAATGAGTAGAGAACACTGGGTGATGCACAGTATACATTTGCACATAAAGTATATGTTAACAAAATATTATAAGTGATATTGATTATATTGTGTTTTGGATATACTCAGAGTTGTATAAAGTACTCGAAACCCATACTTGAGTAAAAGTACAAGTGCTTGATCAAAAAGTGACTTGAGTAGAAGTGGAAGTGCTCGATCAAAAAGTGACTTGAGTAGGAGTACTAATGTATTCAACATTTTTTGTACTTAAGTATTGCAAGTAGTTTTTTAAAAAATTATTGCTATTCAAGTACGTAAAGTAAAAGTACAAGTACTGTGTTATGTAGTTATTAAAGAAAGAAGTCAAAAGTTTGAACATCATATTGTTTTTTATTATTTCAAATGCAGCTTTTATTTATACATACAGTAGCTTTTATTTTCGTATGCGCTGATAATACACATGTTTTGAGCTTCATGAAACCTGCCATCTACTGTTCTGGCAGTAGTAATTTTTATAATTGTAACGAGTAACTATGCAGCACAAAAAAAAAATATCGGAGTAGAAGTATTGAAATCATCAAAAAAATGTAGTGAAGTAAAAGTGGAAGTAGGAGAAAAAAATTCTACTCTAGGAAAGTACAGATACCGCCTTTCGGGACTTAAGTACAGTAGTGAAGTAGTTCTACTTAGTTACTATACATCTCTGGATATACTACATTATATAGTTTTTATATGTTTTTTGGAGAAGACGTCAGCTTTATGACGAAACGCGTCAAGTTGCAACGCACGCTGCCTCGTTCTGGGCCCTTGGTGAACCACACGCCACTTCCCCACTTCCGGGTTCGGCAAGCACGGCGCGGCTTTCACTAGCAGACATCCGATATAGCTGCGAGGCTTGGAGTCTGCAAAGGACATTCAAATAAGGGCACCAGCACTTTTTGCTTTCTTTTATTGTGATTGCGGCTTTTATATTTTGAATAAAGAGGAAAACCTTTTACAAACGCCTGCACTATGAGGAGCCTTCTTTTGTTTCCCATGCCCTGAGTGCACACAGGAGCAGGAGCAAGGAGCAAGTTGTGGACCCCCGAGTACCCTCAGCACCCCCAGGAAATCTGTATCCACCAGAGAGAGATACACCCAAGCTTTTACTGATTCCTGTTGGCGTAAGCCCACAGGAAGCCACAGGATCTGGTAAGTGGGTCTTCCTACCATTTACCACCGGGAGGCGAAGCGGAGGGTCACACCACCATTGTATATGTGAAAAGCACCAGCACTTTGATTTGATTTGCACTGAAGGACTTTTTTGCACCATTTGCACCATTTAATAATATTTGCACATATATGGACTATTAATGTATTTAATTTATTCTGTTTATGATATATTAAGCACTTTAGCTGTTATATGCTTGCACTTATAATCTGTTGAATTTTAAGGTATCATTCACTATAGCACTTTAGTTGATGCGCCATTTTGCATGCACACCCGTTTATATATGCTATAAAGCATACCAGTTTTTAATTGTGGTTACATATATTACACAATATTTATTTACACTAAAGCATAAGGTAGAAATACCAGAGTATAGACACCTTTTTGCACATTTTATTTGTGTTTTTATTTGTATATAACTTAATTTTTGGGGTGGGATTTCAACCCCCTCCACAAATAGGGTTTTTTTTCCACCTAATCATGATTACATATACATAGTTGAACTAGCAGCTTACCCTAGCATACCAATTCTTTCCCACATTTACTCCAGTGGCGCTAGTGATTTAACTTACAACAAGTATTAGGGGATGCTGGGGAGGCTGCTTCACACAGAAGGCTTTTTATCCTAATTCATAGAATGCTTTAGGATAAAAAAACCTTCTCCCTTTTACAACTCCTTTCATTTCATAGCCAAACTAACTTTCAAGTGATTCTTAAGAGAAAAAAAAAATGCTGAGTTTATTTGAAATGCAATTTTTCATTGGGGCACAGCCACAAGTTCAGATTATTACTACATGAGAAACATTGTGGCCCATAAACCTTTCATATTGCAGCAAGTCATCCCTACAACTTTCATCTCAAAGAATGACTAAGAAACGATTTACCAGCTGGAATTGCACAATCACTGGGAGGCCCTGGGGAACTTTTTTGAAAATCCAAAAACATTTAAATCCTGTATTATAACATCTCTTGTTTTATTCACTGAAAGCAGTTCTCAGTATGTTTTCATTTTATATATGCTGTGAAAGAGAAACGTATTACCTGTGTCATATTGGGAATGTTCTTTTGTGCTTGTATAAAGTTAGCAGCATGGGACAGGCCAAGTAAAAAAATCAAAATGTAAATTTGGTGAACATGCTGCAATAATGAAGCTTTGATTTCGGACATGACTAAAATCTATTTTGTTGAACAGATAGTAAAATATACATTTTACAGGAGGTCTCCCTGTACTTCTATAACCTTGTGTGGCTTTTTCTGAATGTTCCTGTTTAATGAGATTGCTGCATTTGGATGCCTAAACATTGATGAACGGGTCATTTTCATGAAATTTATACAGGACCAGATGATAGATTTTGTTATACGTTTCAATTAGAGGTAAAAGTGAAACCACAAAGTTGCTTTTAAAATGAATGTCAAAGCAGTCTGTCAGACAAAGTGTTTGGAGGACAAAGATGACAGTTACATTTCCCTTTGAGCTATGGGAGAACACTGCAAGGAGCTGATCACCAAGAATTTTTAGTACCCAGCTACTGTTAAGGGTAGCACATATAACAGTCAGCTACTGTGCTGACAGTCTTCACTGTGAGTACATAATGAAATATTGCTGCATGGAAGAGGGAGCTAACCAAAAGTGAACAGCTGCTACTCTTACAAAATGACAAAACAGTAAGGCTGACAAATGTACAAGTCTATAAAACCATTCTGTGTTGAAAAGCTATAACTGTGCTCAAACATGCTACCTTGAAACAATCTGCTAGGCAAAATAGTTGGCCTCTTTTGCTCAGTCTTAAAAGATGATATGAAGGCGGATGAATTTGTTTAAATGCCAACATTTTCTTAACAGTGCCAAACTTCAGGTTCCAGACAATATAGTATTTATTTTTGATAAATAACTATTGTGTTAAAGTTTGCTTTTCTTATGAATAACAAACTTCCCTCTAGAAAAAAAAATACACAGCAGCATACTGACAATGGAAAATACTAAAAACTAATAATGTAAAAAACAGATGCTATGGCTTGATTTCCATTCAATACCAAAGGACTAGGTTGTGTAGAAATTGGCAGTTATAACAGAAAGCTTTCTAAACCTTTTTGATTTTTTTTGTTCTTTTTATTGTTGTTGTTTTGGCATTGAAACCTAAATTTTAATTTTCTTATATTTTGCCTTTCCTGGTTCATCCTTGCTGTCTCGTCATCATGTTAATGACAAACCTTTCAGCTTGCACTATATGTATTAACAAAAAGAAGAAGGAGAGAAAAGAATCAATGGCTACGTGTAGCATTTAATAAAACATTTATGAAACAAAAAAAAATATGCACTCACATTTACAAAATATTAAAAAGCGTATAAGTAGGTCTCCAGAAGGTAGTGACCTTCCAGGTGGTCAATGGAGAGCAACCCCCTCTGGGTGGATGTGATGTAAGGTGCTTGGAACCAGGAAGTTAACCAGGGGAACACTAAGGGTGTTTTCACACTTGGTGCGATTGCCTGGTCCGAACCCGAGTTCGATTCCTCCCCCCTCCCCCTGCCCCCGATGGACTGTGTTCACATTTGTATCCGAACCACGGTACACTTGTGTCATCAAGCTGCAGCCGGCGCGTACTCATGTTGCTTGGCAACCGCTGTAAACGAGAAGGTGCCAAAATAGATAGAATTGCTTGCTTTGGCACAATTGCATTCTCATCAGAAGCGAACTGTACTAGAGTTCACATGAACTGTACCCCAGACCACCCTTTTTAAGTGGACTCGAGTAGAGTTCGCGGGTGCGCACCCGAGGTCAAAGACAGTGTTCACATCATCAAAAAGAACCAAATTCTGACTTCAATCGAACCTGGGTCTGCACCAAAAGTGCTGGTGTGAAAACACCCTTAGAAGAGCCACCAGAAACAGCTGTCTGTATATATCACATGCATGGGAACAACTATGAAAAGCAAGGAAGTGTTGCAGGCCCCCAAGATGGCCATGATGATGATCACATGCATGAGAACAACTGTGGAAAGCAAGGAAGTGTTGCAGGCCCACAAGATGGCCATGATGATGATGATCACATGCATGAGAACAACTGTGGAAAGCAAGGAAGTGTGACAGGCCCACAAGATGGCCATGATGATGTCATGTAACGTAAATGGGTGGGGTTACATGTTTTAGAGCGTGGCCCCTTTGTCAAACCTTTGCATTACATAACTTACTTTAGACCCAGTGATGTCATCACTTCGTCTCTGTACCTCTCAATGCAATGCAGACAGATCATGGCTAGAGGGAAGGGCCAGCAAGGTATTGTATTCATAGAAAAATCAAAGCACCCTGGAGACCTCACTTACAGAAAGATATTTTAAAAAAAGACAGAGTCCAGAGACGTTTAACAAAAATGGTGAAAGGTTTGGGGGATAAAGCATATGAGGAGCGCACTTCATTTGTACAGCTTGGAGGAAAGAAGGGAAAGGGGAGACATGATTGAAACATTTAAATGTATAAAGGGGGTGAATATGGTTCAGGAGGGCACGTTTTTTTTAACCTCCCTGGCAGTATGATTCTTTCGGATTTTAGGTGCTGAAAGCGGTACCATTATTTTGCATGTAATTCTTGAGAATGAGCAGCCCAAACCAACTATTTACATATTTTTTTTTTTTACTGTTCTTCTTTATAACATCTCGGGTATGATAAAGTTTATTGAGACACAAAATCATAAATTATAATATAATAAAAAACTATAAATAAGTTAAAGTATGTATGTATGTATACATATATATATATATATATTTATATATATATATACATAGAAAGTACAGTAAAACTGCAGGAAAGGGCACTGGGGGGCAATGTAATGTGAATTTATTTTATTTTGAATGGTATCAGTGTGTTTGGTGTGTTTTACATTTGAATTTGCCGCCGGTTCCACCCCCCTGCGAACGTCACGTCGCAGGAGACAGAAGCCGGGGCACGGAGAGGATCGGGAGGAAGATCCGCCGCCGCATACCGCTGAGATACATCGCTGGAAACCTCTTTTACAGGATCCAGCGATGCTTCTGGCTGTACCCTGAGTGTGGCTCGGGGTTACCGCTTTTGGCTCTGAAATTTAACCCCGAGCCACGCTCGGGAATACCGCTAAGAAGGTTAATATAAAACCAAAATCAAGAACACGGGGGCATGACCTCAAACTAACTGGAGGAAAATTCTAAACTCATCTTAGAAAGTATTATTTTACTGAAAGTTAGTAGTTAATGCTTGGAATAAACTTCCAGCAGAGGTAGTAAGACAGTCAACAGTAAATGGCTTCAAACAAGCTTGGGACAAGCATAAATCTATACTCAGACAATAAAGTTAACAAAAAAAAAAAAAAAATACAAAAAACAAATGAGCACATTTTATAGACTACTCGGTCTTTTTCTGCCGTCACTTTTCTATGTTTCTATGTTACCCTGCCTCAGTGCTCCTCTCTAGAGCCCTCAATCCTGATTTGCAAACAAACAGCTCTAGATAATACAGTCATAACGTGTGATGCTAAACCTCAGTTTTTAAAAGAATAATAATTCAATGATTGAAAGGAATAGGTCAGAAACGTATAGTTTGGGAAGGAAAGAGTTAGATAATCCTGGATGTCCTCCAACCAGGAAATGAGATAGCTTCTATATGATTGCTGCAGCTTCTAATGCAATATTTCCTCCTCCCCTCTTCTAGTTCCCTAGGGAGTCCGGCTGCTGCTTGTGAAGCCTCCAGTGTTTTCTCTGCCTGTGCCCAGCATTGCAATGCAGACATTCTTCTACACAAGTTCAGTCTTAGAAAACTTCCCAAATAGCAGCCTGTAGCGTTGGTTATGTCAGGGCCAGTGCACAGCCTACTACCTAAAGCTTTGACACTTCTAAGTGTGTCAGAGGGTGAAGAAAACGGCAAGGCTGTAGAGACATAAATCGCTATAACAATGGTAACATCATCAAGGGCTCATTCACATTTGCAAACTGGAGGCGGTGAAAACTAACGGTTGAGTTGGGGTTTTGCACCGCTGATGGCCTCCCTTTAGCCAACAGAGCGGGCAGGAGGGTTTGCAGACACATTGTGGCCGCAATGCTTTCCTGCGTGACTGCAGCAAAAATGATACCCCCCTGTCATGTTCAGTGTTCAAGTTAAAGTGATAATAAAGTTTTGGTTTTTTTTTCGTTAAAAAAATCAAACATGTCATACTTACCTACTCAGTGCAGTGCTTTTGCACAGAGCAACCAATGCAATGCACATGTTTGCAAAGTAGTGATGTGGGCTTTTCACCGCCTCTTTTTAAAACAGACTGTGAGGAGGAAATTAACCTTCCAGCCATCCTCTAAAAACAAATGTGGCAAAGGATGTCAACAGTATAAATGGGCCCTATGTACTAATATCAAACCTTTTAATGAATGTGAGCAGTCTGAAAAGTAATACCTGATGACACTGTCTCTTAAAAAATATATATATATATATATATATATATATATATATATATATATATATATATATATATATATATATATACAGTGGGTACGGAAAGTATTCAGACCCCCTTAAATTTTTCACTCTTTGTTATATTGCAGCCATTTGCTAAAATCATTTAGGTTCATTCTTCTTCCTCATGAATGTACACATAGCACCCCATACTGACAGAAAAACACAGAATTGTTGACATTGTTGCAGATTTATTAAAAAAGAAAAACTGAAATATCACATGGTCCTAAGTATTCAGACCCTTTGCTCAGTATTTAGTAGAAGACCCCTTTTGATCTAATACAGCCAGGAGTCTTTTTGGGAAAGATGCAACAAGTCTTTCACACCTGGATTTGGGGATCCTCTGCCATTCCTCCTCGCAGATCCTCTCCAGTTCTGTCAGGTTGGATGGTAAACGTTGGTGGACAGCCATTTTTAGGTCTCTCCAGAGATGCTCAATTGGGTTTAAGTCAGGGCTCTGGCTGGGCCATTCAAGAACAGTCACGGAGTTGTTGTGAAGCCACTCCTTCGTTATTTTAGCTGTGTGCTTAGGGTCATTGTCTTGTTGGAAGGTAAACCTTCGGCCCAGTCTGAGGTTCAGAGCACTCTGGAGAAGGTTTTTGTCCAGGATATCCCTGTACTTGGCCGCATTCATCTTTCCCTCGATTGCAACCAGTCGTCCTGTCCCTGCAGCTGAAAAAAACCCCCACAGCATGATGCTGCCACCACCATGCTTCACTGTTGGGACTGTATTGGACAGGTGATGAGCAGTGCCTGGTTTTCTCCACACATACCGCTTAGAATTAAGGCCAAAAAGTTCTATTTTAGTCTCATCAGACCAGAGAATCCTATTTCTCACCATCTTGGAGTCCTTCAGGTGTTTTTTAGCAAACTCCATGCGGGCTTTCATGTGTCTTACACTGAGGAGAGGCTTCCGTCGGGCCACTCTGCCATAAAGCCCCGACTGGTGGAGGGCTGCAGTGATGGTTGACTTTCTACAACTTTCTCCCATCTCCTGACTGCATCTCTGGAGCTCAGCCACAGTGATCTTTGGGTTCTTCTTTATCTCTCTCACCAAGGCTCTTCTCCCCCGATAGCTCAGTTTGGCCGGACGGCCAGCTCTAGGAAGGGTTCTGGTCTTCCCAAACGTCTTCCATTTGAGGATTATGGAGGCCACTGTGCTCTTAGGAACCTTAAGTGCAGCAGAAATCTTTTTGTAACCTTGGCCAGATCTGTGCCTTGCCACAATTCTGTCTCTGAGCTCTTCAGGCAGTTCCTTTGACCTCATGATTCTCATTTGCTCTGACATGCATTGTGATCTGGAAGGTCTTATATAGACATGTGTGTGGCTTTCCTAATCAAGTCCAATCAGTATAATCAAACACAGCTGGACTCAAATGAAGGTGTAGAACCATCTCAAGGATGATCAGAAGAAATGGAAAGCACCTGAGTTAAATATATGAGTGTCACAGAAAAGGGTCTGAATACTTAGGACCATATGATATTTCAGTTTTTCTTTTTTAATAAATCTGCAACAATGTCAACAATTCTGTGTTTTTCTGTCAGTATGGGGTGCTATGTGTAAATTCATGAGGAAGAAGAATGAACCTAAATGATTTTAGCAAATGGCTGCAATATAACAAAGAGTGAAAAATTTAAGGGGGTCTGAATACTTTCCGTACCCACTGTATACTGTATATATATATATTTTTTTATATTGTTATTATTTTTACCTTGTAAGTACAGAAGTCTACAACCTGCATGTAGCAAAAAGCTCTGTTCATCTATTGGTTAGGAGAGCATGTCAGACACATGCTGGTTAGGGTTGCCACCTCATCCCTTTAAACCAGGACACACAATAATTACACAGGTTCTGTGGCTGATTAAGGTGGTAATATACTCACTTGGTGCCTTATGTGCATTATATCAGCCTCAGAACCTGTGTAATTAATATGTGTCCTGGTATAAAGGTATGATGTGACAACCCTAATGCTGGTGTGTAGAACTACAGACCCAAAGCTGGTAACAAGCTACATTCATGGAGATAGAGCATGGCACTCACATACACAGGTCTCTGATGTAACCATGGGCATTGGGGGAGGGGAGGTTTTTAGGTTACATAGTGATCCAACTATGAAACGTATTATAGAGAATCCTCTATAGAGAGGCAGAGGTCAGCGGAGATGTGTCCGCTGAGACCCGTCTGTTATCCGATCCGACAAGATCCGCTTAAAACAGACGGATGGTGATACATTCACCATCCGTCCAGCAGGGCAGATCCGATGGGATCGGATGAAAACAGACATGCAGTCTGTTTTCATCTGATCTCCCCATAGAGGAGAGCGGGACTCTGACAGCTCCGTCTCTGCACAGTGAGTGGAGACAGACCTGTCACCCACCTGCTCAGCGGGGATCAGCAAAGCGATCCCCGCTGAATTAGCGGAGTCTGCTTAGAGGATCCGCCCCGTGTGAAAGGGGCCTTATAAACGCACACACATCTGGGGCTACATTTTATGTGAAAGGTATTAAAATTTCTCCAAGATATGTTTTTTTACACAGTTCATTTAAAGATATGTAAAACAAACACAGCACATTCTATACATTGTAAAATCATATTTCTGAAAAGGATGAGTGAACTTTTGGAAAACTCTTCTTCCTTTTACCTTATTCATATTGTCATCAGGATGATTGTTTGCCTTTAAACTGCCCCAGTTTAGACATCTAAAACTGTATTGTATCTAAAACATCTAAAACACAATATTAAAGTATACCTTTGCCCCTTTTGCTACAAGTTCTAAATGCAGCTTTGGTGTCTGGTAGCCTTCCTTTGTCTATGATGGAAGCCATTATTCTAGTTTTACCTAAAAAAGTAAAGGATCTATCATCCCTGGAATTCTACCTACATCCTTTTTGCTTACTTCAGATATTAAAAATGTAGCTAAAATCTTGGCAAACAGGTTAAATAAAGTCATTACATCTATTATCCATTCAGATCAAACTGGATTTATCGCCAACTCTTCAACTGCCGTGAATGTAAGACATACTTTTCTAAATACAGTATACAAATCCCTGTAGATAATTTGAAAAATAGAGCACTGCTGTCTCTAGGTTTTTTTTGGCAGCATAGAGTGGAGCCATACATGGGAGGTGCTCAAGAGTTTTGGTTTTTGTAATAGTTTTTGCAAATGGGTTTAGTTTTTATATACATGCCTCTCAACATTGGGCTTTCTGGTACTTGCCAGAATTTTGGAATTAGGGATTTTGCTGTGTTTATTAAATGTGGTGTCACCGTCTTTTTATATTGCTTAGTTGTCAGTTTTGTCATTTGGAATAAATAGGTTTCGGGATTTTTAGGCATATCCACTCCTGTTATTTCCTGAATCTGGTGTATAACTTCCTGCTAGAATTATTGTATCTTTGGGCATTCCCACAATATATGTGCCATTGTTCCAATTATCCCACATCCTCTCCAACAAAGCGGTGATTTTTCTGGTATTTATGTGCTTTGTTAGGTGTTATGTAGCATCTCAAGAGACATTTATAATTAATTTATATTCTGTTTATATCTATTGCTGTCCCATCTGCTAGTTTCCATATTTTCTCTTTTTCTTGCTCGCTCCAGTTTGGGTCAAGCTCTGCCTCCCATTTCCGCAGGTAGGGTGGGGTTTAGGTTCTGCCATCTTGGTAAGAATCTTATATATCAAGGAAATGCAGTGTTTTGGTGCAGACTGTAAGCTGAGCATTTTTTCAAACGGTAATACATTTTTGCCTGATCCTATTGGGTGAGGTAGTGTCTTTATAAAGTGCTTTAATTGGTAAAATCTTATTTCATTAATCAACAATAAATCTCTTTTTTTTTCTTAATTCCTGTAGTGTACATACTGTATCTCTTCTTTTTTCATATTGTCTTTTAATTGTGCATTCTTATCCTTTATCCGTACCCCAAATAGTGTCTTATTCCCTGGTAAAAAGAAAAATGTGTCCCTGATAATGGTAATAATGGTGAATTATATACCCATTTCCTTTGTCTGTGCATTAAATCCCATATTTTTAATACGTGCATTGTAAGTGTATTAGTATCTTTTGAAAGTGACAGTATTGTTGTGGTACCCATATCACCTTGTGCAATGGTGTCTTGCTTAATGTGTTTTCAATTTTAACCCAACTTTTTGCAAATAATTTGCAACTTGCAAATTATATTTCCAATCCAAGACTGCGTTATAGTATTTTTTAAAATCTGGGACAGCCAATCCCCTTGTATTTTATCTTTACTTCTTGTTGCAAATTGTATTCTTGTTTTTTGGTATTTCTATATAAATCCCAGTATCATTTTTTTTAAAATGTATTAAAATAACTCTGTGGTACGTGATTCGGGAGCATCTGGAACTAATAAAATACTTTTGGTAAAATACCCATTTTTAATAATATTTAAACGCTCTACCCAAGAGAGTAGCCTTATTGAGATTTTTCTCAATTCTTCCTTAATTTAATTTAATAGCAGGATATAAGTTTTTTAGTATTCACTATAAAACGCTACAAAAATACTGCATGAGTTATTTTGTGAACGCTTGCTGTATTTTAGTAGTGAAAGCATGCAGTAATTTACCGCCAGCAGTAGCCGGTGTCCTTACCACAGGCTGGTTCTTAAAGAGCAGGTGGCCGTCTGCATCCTTAACAACCAGTAAAAAACCTGGTTGTTAAGAAACGGGTGGCCACCGGATCCTTAATAACCGATGAGTCATCAGCTGTCAGGGGGCTTACCTGCTAACAGCTAAAAGTAAAAAAAAATGGCAGCAATAAAAATTTAGGAAAAAAATGGTGTGGGGTCCCCCAAATTCATACCAGATGGATTTTAAAGGGAACTCTAATGCCAAAAAAATGGTGTGGGGCCCCCTCAAAATCCAAACCAGACCGTTATCCATGTATACAACCTTGCAAGTCAGGAAAAGGAGGGGATGTCTAATAAGCCGATAAGCCCCCTTGCCACAAAGTACCCCCCGATGATGAGGGCATGTGATGTGTTATGGTTCTTGAGGGGGGGGGGCACTCGCTCATCCCCTCCCTTGTTCTCACCTGCTGGGCTGCATGCTTGGATAAGGGTCTAGTATGGATTTTGGGGGGGACCCCAGGCCATTTTTTTTTTTATGTGAGGGTTCCCTTCAAAATCCATAATAGACCTTAAGGGCCTGGTATGGATTGGGGGTGAACCCCACTCTGTTTTGTTTTCTTGTCTTTTATTGTCTGCATTTTTTATTTACTTTCAGCTGTCAGTGGGCTTCCCACAGACAGCTGAAAGTAAAAAAAATGGCGACAATAAAAATTAGGAAAACAAAATGGCAGCCACGGTTGTTAAGGACATGGCTGCCGTTTCCTTAAGTATCGCATGCCAGGATGACTACTACTTACCTCGTGCAATTTTTTTTGTTTCATTCACTCTAGTGTTATGCAGTATTTACCAAGCATTTTTGCTTTGCCATATGATGGTGGATAGTAGGGATGGTTTTATGTGTAAAGAAATGGCAACCAGGAATCTTCCACTGTGGTAGAGCACAGACTGCAAAATCACAGAAGGGAATAGAATCCACTAGCAGTAAAGGCAGGCGCTGGAAAGCCAGATTTTGCCAAGCTGGCATTGAGGCCCTAAACATAGGGTTAGCTGAGGACGTACTTGTTCTTCCAGAAGCAGAGGCAGAAAAACTTGCCGGCCCAATGCTACAGCTAGAGATGACAGGGTGGGGTTGGCAGAATCAGAGCAAGGTTCCAGCCTACACATGCTTTATGAGATTCCAGCGCCAAGGACTGTGTGAATCCCGGTGGTTGTTCACAGCTGTTATAGATATAACCAGGTGAATAAAAATCAAGAAGCAACCATATCCAGAAGTGCTTACAACCCACTGTATTTACACTTGTAGTTTCTCACTAGAATATCTGCTTCACCATAAGTCAGTATTAATATAAAATAAATTAAGTCCACCATTCACTTAAGAAAGATAACACCACAGTGTATTAATAATCCACATATTGCCAGTAACAGGCGCTCAGTCTTTGTGTATCAAGCAATAAACTTTCTGATTAGTGATTAAAAAATATAAATTCCCACTTATGGATAATGGCCATTTACTTGCCTCATGACTGTGCATGTGCACTGCGTCTAACACTACATGTCCCAATGTGTGGCAGCAATGATGTGAAACACACCGCACCAATGGACGTGACCATGGGTCAATGTAGCCTCTGTAGCTCCATGTAATAGGAAGCACTCCTTCCTTCTGGACAGGGGCCGAGCGCACTGGGAATTATGCTCTGGATGTGATGTAACCAAGGCTGGAAAGAGCCACTAATAACCAAAAGCAAGTGTAAACTCCACCGCAATGATTCATAGCAGGGACATATCTATGACCATGCATTCCACGCTCTTGCACTTTTTCAGCCTACACTGGCTCCCATTCTACATAGCCTAATGCTGACCTTTTTGTCACTGGAAAATCCATAGTGTAAACCTCTGACACCCTTTGAAAGATTTGTATCCTTACACCTGAAGGCTGCTGAGGTGGAAAGGGAAGAGCTGGAAATAGGGGGGAGGAGTATGGCTCTTTTCCTGCCGATGACTAGGATTTAAGTTTGCTCCAAATGACCTGCATGGTGAGAAATCATGTGTCTCTTCATACACGTGGTACCCAACTGACCAATAGTATTGCCATGTTTGGGAGACTACAAATGACAAAGGTGTGGTTTACAGCACATGTGTTATAAAGTCTCACACAGCTAAGCTCTGGGGAGAGATCCAAGAAATCATAGTGCCCTGCACACATGGGGCTCTACCATCTGGTGGAATAGGAGGACTGCTCCCTCTACTCCTTGACCACCTGCTCCTGGGTAAAACCCTACCTCACTGATGTTGTATCCCTCCCTCACTTTCATCCTCTACAATATTTGGCACCTACAGTATGTAAGGTTGAAGACCTCATTATCACCCTCTACTGGAGCCAACTTGGCAACTGCAGGAACACTTGTGCCATTTGGTTTTTCCTGCCTATTGTCATCTCCTTCTATGCATCATTGCGGTGGAGTTTACACTAGCTTTCGGTTATTATCAATAATGGGGCCCAGTAAAATCAATAATAGGGTGCTATTCCCCCCACTGACACCAAAGTTGGGGCATTGTTTATTCACACTAATGTCAGGACCTTTTCTACTCCCAATGCCCAGCCCCCCTACAGTCTGAAAGACAGTAAACTGGCCCTTTGTTTAGAAAGTTTGGAGACCCCTGCTCTATTGCAATAAACAGGTTCACCTACTAACATACAGCAAGGTTACCACACCTACAGTAGCACAGACCTAGCTATCTGACACTGTGCAAGTGAGATAATAACAATAGGAGAGAAAAAAAGTCTGTCACAAGGATTTAGATGGACACTCAAGAAGCTATGGGAATCTGCAGTTAAACTATTACATCAAAGGAATACTTGCCTAATAGTCTCTGCTTCCGATTTGGCTAAAAATACAGCAGGATTAGTAGCCACTGTGTGTCTAAGGTCATGTGGTTCTGTTTTCTGTCTTCATCTATATAACCTCCTTCTGGGAGTTTTCCTTCAGCCCTTCAGAGACAGGGGCAAATGCACAATTATACATGACACTGTAATATTAGCAGCTAACAGTGAAAGGCAGCAGATGCTTCCCTACGCAGGGAAGCATCCATTCACAATTCTTATATTCAGGGCTTTTTTTGTCAGATAATAGGTGCAGGAACTCCCCCCTTTTGTGTCACCCATTGTCTTTGCCCCCTAGCCACCTTCAAGTACCGCCCCTTGGTTTCACCCCCTACCCACCTCCCAGTACCACCTCTTTTAGAGAATACAGAACCAAGTATTATTTGGTGATGTTAAGAAATTTGTATGCAATTTGGTAAAGATAACAGAAAAATCAGGAAAATGGATACCTTGCAGTCAGCAACAATAGACTCTATTCAAGCCACAGTAGATACCCCCAGCAACAATAGGCCCCACCCCAGAAACAATATATCCCCCAGCAACAAAAGACCCAACATCAGCCACAATTGCTTCCCCCGCAACAATAGATCCCTCACATAACATTAAACTCCCCAGCAACAATGGGCCCCCTGTTAGAAAATACCGCCACAGCAACAATAGACCCCCAGCAGCAACAACAGACCTCCCAGCAGCAACAATAGACCTCTCCCTCAACAGTAGATCTCTCTCAGCATCAATTGACCCCTCAGCAACATAAGACACCCCCTAGCAAAAATAAAACTCCACAAGTTACAATAGATCCCCAGCAGCCAGCATCATAGACTCTCCAGCACCCCTTGTCATTACATACATTCAGTGCTGGAGGTGCCAGAACCACAATACCCTACGTTCCCGCTGAAAAAAAGCCCTGCTTATATTTAGTCTGTTTTACAGCACAGGAACATGTGTGGAAGCACTCAAAAATGGAGGAGTTGATACTGTCAGATATCAAGGCATTTTTCTTGTGGCAACATCACATCTGTAAGTCAGACAGTGAGTGATAGCTTATTAAATCATGTTTCACTATATTTTGTGAGTATTGCAGAATAACATTTTATTCCATGATGGAAGAATGGGTTACACTGGATACTATCCAAATGTATAGTATTTTCATGGCAGCAGTTTGCTCCATTTTGTGGATCACATCTATTATAGCCTTGAATCCCTAGAATTCCTTGCAGCGTTTTAAGAGTTTAGAGACATTTGTAAGTCATTTGTACAATGACTAGCTCTGAATGATAATAAACCCAATGCAAAGTTAATGGCAAGCAGGTGCATGGGCCCAGAAAAGACACAGAATGCAGCTATAAACCAAGGACTGGAAAGATTTTCCTAACATAAAACCTTTTGAAAACTATAATTATGTTAGGCTATTTGCAAAAATTAAAGAGATTAAAAAAACAATGATCCATAAGAAAGAAATATATTCCCTTAAAAATGAAATGATCACTTCAGTGTATATTGTTTTTATCTGAGATGCAGTATAGAGTTGTAATCAAACAGTTAGTTGATTTATTGCCAGCATTATCTTAGATTTCCTGCCAACCTCTATGTAGCTAAACACTATCTCTACAGGTACAATTCCATCAAAAGTCAAATATATTCTATGGGTTTAAAAAAGTCCCCCCTTTCCACAAAGGTCGTTCATGCCTTGCCAGCAGCTCAATTTGTTGTACGTCCCTGTGGGAGTAGCAGTGGTGCTAGCTAACTATTCAAATAAACTGTTAGTAATTATCTGAATACAGAGACTGGATATTGCTTTATTCATTTAAAATGGGGTGAAAATAATGTGTGAAATTACCTTAAGATTTATTTATTTTTTTACAAAAACACAAACAGGAAATGAATAGAATAATTGCAAGGTACACATAGGACAATTTTTCAGCTAAAAGAAAACAATTAAAATAAAATAAAAATTGTTTTTAACAGTGCAATAAATGGAGGTATATTTTCATTTGCAATTATTTATACACAGTAATTATGTTTTCTGCAAACTAAAACCAAAAGTTTTGTTCTGTATATTATAGGGAAAGGACAGAGTATTTTACCTTAAAGTGATTTTTTTTATGTGACATTTTTACACACTCACATTTCCATATTGTTGTTATTTTATAAAATGTAAGAGAGGAGCGCCGCACCGTCACCGTTAGTCGCCGGACCGCACTGCAGGCGGCCACGGCCTCTCTATTATTGGAATTGGTTTTTGTGTTTCGGAAACGGACCGTCTAAATGTAAGTGCATTTACTTTTGTTAATAAAACCACCCAAGGTACTGCACTATGGTCTGATTTATTTTCATGAGCCACAAGTTGAAGCCTCCATCCGGGATAATAGAGAGAACTCCCAGAAAGACAGAGGACCGGATTGGGACATATTACCAAGAGTGAGACAATTTGCCCATACATTGAGTGATCTGGTAAGAGGCCATTTTTGTCTGCACATCCCAAGGTGACCCCCGGGACCCCTAGGACATCACTGGGTTGACTATCCGCCCTTGACCTCTTTCCCATGGTAAGAGGCTAATCCCCATTAAGGTGGTGGAACCATTGCACCCTCACAGATTCAGCAAATACACACCCTGTGGATTGTATCACTATTTGTGTGGGAATTTGGGACTTTTTGCACCCCTTAGGTGTTCATATACACTTCAGGTGGTTCACACTGGAGTATTGGACTTTATTTTTGAATGATTTGCGAGCACCATTTGATTATGTTGATATTATCACATTGATGCACCATAACTTTATTCATCACTTACTATTTGCCAGCACCAGGGTATGTGGTAATACTATATACCCTCCTAGTGCACATCAACTCAGGTACACACTACAGTGTTTGGGTGGTCACTTTATATAGTGTCACACCCAATTCTTGATGTGTGACACATGTGAATTTAGCGCACCTGATTTTCTTTTTTATTTCGTATCACCTATTGGTTCTAAGGTCGCAGCTTTTTCACTTACCCAATCCAGCGCACTTTTTCTTTATACACATTATAGGGAAAGGACAGAGTATTTTTTTATTATTTTTGAAGTACTTACCTTAAAGTGATTTTTTTTATGTGACATTTTTACACACTCACATTTCCATATTGTTGTTATTTTATAAAATGTAGAGATTTGTAGATAAGTCACTGGAGGTATTTAGATTAGTACCCTGCAATGACTCTCCTATATGTGTAACTTCTGAATGAACGTGCATATTCAGTGAGACAGCTGAATGATAAGGCTTGGTTTATTAAAGTTGATTGTGCACAAACAACCAGACAGAACCTATGCAATATTTACTATGCTTCTGCAATACACATGGAAAGGCATACACAAACTAAAGTGCACATATGGTAAATTTACAAACAAATATCGTTCATTATGAAATGCTACCTCAGGAAACGAATGTACATTGGCTAAGCAGTGGTATACCTAAAATAAACGTGATTATATATAATGTTTAGAGGTCTGAAAGTTATATTGATTTTACACTATCCTTTCAAAAGAACAAAACTGTGTAGTGATCTTAATAAGGAATACTGTTAAAAAAAGCTTAAGTAAAATAGCAATAAAGCATCTAAGTGTGCATGAGCATACACCGATAAACTATAACATTATGACCACCCACTTAAACCTGTGCAGGCATAGACTCCTCTAGACCTCTGAAGGGATGCTGTGGTATCTGTTACCAAGCCGTGAGTAGCAGATCCTTTAACCACTTTACCACCGGAGGATTTTGCTGTCTTACGTCCAGGCCACTTTTTGCGATTCGGCACTGTGCGACTTTAACTGACAATTGCGCGGTCATGCAACACTGTACCCAAACAAAATTTACGTCCTTTCTTTCCCACAAACAGAGCTTTCTTTGGGTGGTATTTGATCACCTCTTTTATTTTTTGCGATATTAATAAAAAAATGCAAAAATTTTGAAAAAATAACAATATTTTTCTACTTTGACAGGTTAAAAATATCCAATATATTCAATTTTTGTCATATATTTAAGCCAAAATGTATTTAGCTACATGTCTTTGACAATAAAATTCTCAATGAGCATATTTTTAACCGCTTTAAGACCGGAAGATTTTACCCCATGCCTGACCAGGCCATATTTTGCCATTCGGCACTGCGTTACTTTAACGGACAATTGCGCGGTCGTGCGATGCTGTCCCCAAATTAAATGTATGTCCTTTTTTTTCCCACAAATAGAGCTTTCTTTTGGTGGTATTTGATCACCTGTGCGATTTTTACTTTTTGCGCTATAAACAAAAAAAGAGCGACCATTTTGAAAAAATAACAATATTTTTCACATTTTTTTATATGAAATTCCCCCCCAAAAAAATGTAAAAATCAAAATTTTTTAACATTTTAGGCCAATTTGTTTTCTGCTACATAATTTTGGTAAAAAAAATTGCAATAAGCGTATTTTGATTGGTTTGCGCAAAAGTTATCGCAGCTACTAACTACGGGAAATTTATGTCATTTTTATTGTTTTTTTTTTAACTAGTAATGGCGGCGATCTGCGATTTTTTTCTGCGGGACTGCGACATTGCGGCGGACAGATCGGACCCTTGATTGACATATTTGGGGGTACCAGTGACATTACTACAGTAATCAGTGCTATAAATATGCACTGTTACTGTAAAAATTACACTGGCAGGGAAGGGGTTAACTTTTATTGGTGATCAAGGGGTTAATGTATGCCTGGTGCTTACTAACGTGTGTGTGGGGAGAGGACTGAGTGACACAGGCGCAGATCGCAGGTTCAGCTATGCTGAATCCTGCAATCTGTCCCTGCCTGTCACTTAGGAGATCCGCCCGCTTTGTTTACACAAGCGGGCGGATTTCCACACTCGATCGGGGTAGAGCGGCGATGATCACCGCCACTCCTCCCCTGGACCGACTCTCGCTGTGACTGAATACAGCGGGAGCGAGCCTCCCACGGCACGCACGCCGCCCACAGGGGGAGGAGTCCAGCGTCGTAGGTCTACGTCGCTGGACGATAACGAGCCACTTTGCCGCAGTACAGTCAACGTGACCGGCCGGCAAGTGGTTAAGTCCTGTAAGTTGCAAGGTGCAGCCTCCATGGATCAGACTTGTTTTTCCAGCACATCGCACAAATGCTGGATTTGAAGGCCATGTCAACACCTCAAACTTGTTGTTGTGTTCCTCAAACTATTCTTTAATTCATCAGTCCAGGACACCCTCTTCCATTGTTCTGTGGTCCAGTTCTGATGCTCACATGCCCATTGTAGCCACTTTTATTTGTGGACATGAGTCAGCCATAGCAAGCGTATGTACACAATTTCATTAGCTTCTGAACAGATTCCCAATGATAAATGAATATACCTATGCTGCCTTTTCACTTCAATGCCAGGTTTAAGGTTTTTCTTGACCTGCTGCTTTGGGGGTGAGTTACTAAAATGGGTTCACACAGAATCTGGTACAGCTGTGCATAGTAACCAAACCCATGAACTAGGGACAGTTCATGTAAAGTAAACTCTGTTGGGTACAGTTTTTATGAAGAGCACTCTGACGGGGGCTATTAATGTGAGGGGGATTCTGATGGGGACAGTTGATGTAAGGGGGATTCTGATGGGGACAGTTGATGTAAGGGGGTCTGATGGGGACAGTTGATGTGAGGGGGATTCTGATGGGGACAGTTGATGTAAGGGGGTCTGATGGGGACAGTTGATGTAAGGGGGTCTGATGGGGACAGTTGATGAAAGGGGTGCTCTAATGGGGAAAACTGATGTAAGGGGGCATTCTGATGGTGACAACTGATGTATGAGGGCAGTCTGATACAGACAATTGATGTAAGGTAGACTCTTATGAGGATAGTTGATGTAAGAGGGGACTTTAAGGAGGACAGTTGATGTATGGGGCATTCTGATGTGGACAGTTGATGTAAGGAGGTACTCTGATTGGTGCAGAGGGGACTCTGATGAGGACACCTGATGCAAGAGGGCACTCCAATGGGGACACCTAATGTAAAGAAGGACTCTGATGATGACTTTTGATGTATGGGGGACTCTGAAAGGGACACTTAATATAGGGAATCATAGGTTCTGTTTAACCATCCTAATCGAATGACAGCCAATACATACTAATGTTTTATGTTCACGCCTGCACCACCTCTGCATCTGTCAGACATTATTTCCAGGTTGTGACTCATGGTACAGAAGCATACTAAGTCAACAGAGAATACTGGTTCCCTGCAACTATGTCACACTGTTGACATTATTCCCCCTGAATTAAAATACTGTATCCCCCAGATCAGATAGGCTAAATCAAACCTTGCCCATAGAATAACATACTGAAAAAAGAAGTAAAGCATAACTAATGTGTAGCAGTTCAATGAAGGAAGCACAGAGCACAGTGTGTATGTAATGAGCAAATATGGCCCCATGTACATGCTGTACAATTACAAACTATATATGTATTTACTTAATTCATTAGGCATACACATTGATAAGGCTATTAACAGCCAGTTAGTCTCTTTCACATGTTTAACTATAAACCATTGAAAAAATATTATTTTATCTTTACCTCTTCATTTTTATTTTCTTAGTTTCCATGTACCAAACCCCAGATGACATACAATATATGAGATATATATAGGGCAAAGTTACTATCATATATACTGCATCAGCCTAAACTGCAGTGTGTAAAACCTTCCTTATCTGAGGATGTCTGGAGGGAAGTTGATTGAAAATTCCGATCTATCCATTTTAGGTTTATATTTTACTACTCACCATGTCATCTGCACTAAATGGAAAGTTCTATGTGAATTTCATGCTAGTTATAACTAGCTTTCCCTCTGGCGGCTACAGTTTGTATATACTTAATGGATACATTGCAATCTTCTACAAAGTATTTTAGTGAGCTTTGCCTCTCATATATTCTGGAGCTATACCATACTGTAATTGAAACAAACCCACTTCCTTTTCATTGATACATCAAATATTTTTGTCCCATGTACTGTTATAGCTTGTTCACAGTATAACTCAAGCATGTTGTAAATAACAGAAAATAGAACTAGCAAGTGAGACCAATCTATGTACAGTACAAGACTGTATGCAAATACTGTATATACAAGGAACATTGCCAGAACTTAGCCAGAATACCGAGTAGAACCTGGGCAAGCATACCAGGACTAGGAACCAGCAGAACATGTTACAGGATCTAAAGGAGGAACAGGATTTAAGGCACAAGGTAAACTTGCTAAATTGTTGCTTGGGCAGCTGACTAATGGAGAAGCTCTTATGAAGTGTCCACATACAGGAACAGTTGATGCTTAATGCTACACATTGTGCCAAGCCTGCAGGAAAACACCTGCTTGTGGCTACTGAAAGCACACACTGCCACCTGCTAGAGTGCAGTGCAACACAACAGTGAACACAGGGAAATTAGCTTGTGTGAGTTTGCAAGGCTAAGATAACTACCAATGATTGGCAGAGAGTCAATGTTCTTCACATACTCGCCTTTCCCATCTCTAAAGGTGTCAAAGGCACAAATACCTCAAAAAGTAATACAGACAACACTTTTTAAAATTTCAACTATTTTGCTCTTATTCTTCTATGTGTCCTGCTCCCCATCACATCACTCTTCCTATTGTTATTTATCTTATTTATCATAGCCCTGTAATTGCTTTTAATTTCCAAATACCCCTCTCCCCCTCCCAACTAAATCAGCCTTTATTTGGGGAGAAAGCCTCAAAGTGCCACTACTACAAGAAAGTGTTGCAGTCCCAAGTGGCGTCGGGAGGGGGGGAACTGACGGGGGCTATAGCCCCGAGTGGGCCCCCAAAAAACCCCGGGTTTCATGTGGATCGTTTCCAGTTATTAGCCCCGAGTGTCAAATATTCTCCTCTTCTCCATTGGGCCTCTACTGCCTGGCCTGCCACACTGGTTGCTAGTATCTCCTGGCGTCTAGCAACCAGTGATGTCCCTCGTCATGTGACAGCAGGAGAGGCTCTCAGGGCAGAGGAGGATTTCAATTTCCTCCTCTGCACCTAGAATTGGCTCCGCCCCCTCCCTCTTTTTCTTGCTGCACCGAGGCTCAGCTCAGAGCCTAGGGAAGCGACGCACCAGTCAAGCACCGGGTATGGGGGATGGGGGGGGAGAAGGTCAGTGCCCGAGCAAGTCTCCCTGTGTGACTGGATAGGAGGGGCGGTGGGGCATCTGCATATAGAGGAATTGATCTTTCCATATTCCTCCTGCAGCCACTGGATGCCTGATTCTCCTCCTCTCCCTTCTGCAGACATTCAGCAGCTGCAGGAGGAATGTGGAAAGATCAATTCCTCTATATGCAGCTGCCAGCACCTTTCCAGCACCCCCCCAGTGCTCACAGGCCCCCCTCTCTCCAGCCCCCCACCAGTGCTCTTTAGCCCCCTCTCCCTCCCCCATGGCTCTTCTACTCCCCACAGTGCTTTTCAGCTCCCCCCAATGCTCTCTGGCTCCCCCAATGTTCTCCACCCCCCTGTGCTCCCTGGTTCCCCCCTAAGTGATCTACGGTTTCCCCCCCAGTGCTCTCCAGTCCCCCCCCCTCTCCCCCGTTCTCTCTGTCCCCCTGGTTTTCCCTGCCCCCCCCCCAGTGCTCTCTGACCCCCACACTTTCCAATCCCCCTGCAATACATGACATCAGAACTCTGATGAAGGGGGAACACCTCGAAACGCGTAAGAGTTTTTTTGGAGGTCTACAACCTTCCACGGCCTACGGCAGCTGAAGATGCCCAGTGGAGATCCCTGGTGGTCCCTCATTGCTTATTGCCCGTGTTTCATAATCGTTTAGTGAGTATAATGTGTATACATGTCTATTACAATAAATTGTTTTAAAGATAATGCGCTAGGCTGGTGCACCCTCTGTCCATTTCTCTTTTCCAGTATCTTCTTTGGGTTACCACGACCCGTTGGGAGTGGCAGCACAGCCTGAATTTACTACAATTTGACCTGAATTGCATTTTCTGGATACCAGCCGCAAGGCCATCCCTTAAGTGCAGGAGTCATTTGCTCTTTGTACATCTCTTGTATCATGTCTGCGGTCTCTAACCATCTCTTGTATCATGTCCGCGGTCTCTGATCATCTCCTGTATCATGTTTGCGGTCTCTGATCATCTCCTGTATCATGTTTGCGGTCTCTGACTACCTCCTGTATCATGTCTGCAGTCTCTGACCGCATCCTGTATCATGACCGCAGTTTCTGATCATCTCTTGTATCATGTCTGCGGTCTCTGACCATCTCCTGTATCATGTTTGCGGTCTCTGACCACCTCCAGTATCATGTCTATGGTCTCAGACCGTCTCCTGTATTATGCCCGCAGTCTCTCATCCGCAGTCTCTGACCATTTCTTGTATCACGTCCGCAGTCTCTGACCATCTCTTGTATCATGTCTGCAATGTCTGACCATCTACTGTATCATGTCTGCAGTCTCTGATCATCTCTTGTATCATATCTGTAGTCTCTAACTATCTCCTGTATCATGTTCGCAGTCTCTGACCATCTCTTGTATCATGTCTAAAATCTCTGGCCATCTCCTGTATCATGTCTGCAGTCTCTGACCATATCTTGCATCACGTCCGAAGTCTCTGACCATTTCTTGTATCACGTCCGTTGTCTCTGACCATTTCTTGTATCACGTCCGCAGTCTCTGACCATCTCTTGTATCACGTCTGCAGTGTCTGACCATCTACTGTATCATGTCCGCAGTCTCTGACCATCTCCTGTATTATGTCTGCAGTCTCTGACCATCTCTTGTATCAGTATCACGTCCTTGGTCTCTGACCATCTCTTGTATCATGCGTGCAGTCTCTGACCATCTCTTTTATCATGTCTGCAGTCTCTGACCATCTCTTGTATCATGTCCGCAGTCTCTGACCATCTCTTGTATCATGTCTGCAGTCTCTGACCATCTCTTTTATCATGTCTGCAGTCTCTGACCATCTCTTGTATCATGCCCGCAGTCTCTGACCATCTCTTGTATCATGTCTGCAGTCTCTGACCATCTCTTTTATCATGTCTGCAGTCTTTGACCATCTCTTGTATCATGTCCGCAGTGTCTGACCATCTACTGTCTCATGTTCGCAGTGTCTGACCATCTCTTGTATCATGTCCACAGTCTTTGACCATCTCTTGTATCATGCCTGCAGTCTCTGACTATCTCCTGTAGTGTGTCTCCAATCTCTTACTCAAATTAAAATACATTGCTAATAGTATTAGCTATCTGTTTATGCCGAAGGTAGGACTGTGCAGGGGAGGCAGAGAGTGCAAAAGGGAGCACTGAGATTAGAGAGATGGGGGGGAGGGGCACTGTGATGGGGGGCTGTGAAATGTTTGCAATAAATATTCCTGAAAACATTATAACATTTTTTTGGATGTTTGTACATTTTCAATTTTGGGGGGGGGGCCAGATATAGGATCTGCCCCGGCTGCCAAATGCTCTACGTACACCACTGCACAGATGGCTGTGAGTGAGTGACGGAGGGCTGATTTTTGAAACCTTTGCCCATATTAGCCTTTTAACCTAATTTACTGAAACTGTACGAAGGCACCCTAAGCCCTGTGGCAACCAATTAGAATTCATATTTTGCTAGTGTGATGTCAGATAAGTAAATGCTGATTGGTTACTCTGGGTTGCTGCAATTTTCACTTACCATTTTGCTTTGTGCACGGTTTACTGAAGAAGCCCTTGATGTTCAACTTCCCCAGGAAGTCATAGAGGAGCTGACTCACCATTTTCTGGTTACAGCTAATTTGGAAAGATTTGGTGTGAGTGCTTCATCTAGGCTACTGGGAAATTATTTCTCTTGTGTGTTGTGGATGTTCTGGGACCTCTGCTATTTCGAAAACGGCTGAAGCAGTTCCATAGGAGCCTCCAGAAAAGCTTCTACATGGGGCACACTGATTGCCATAATTGGTGTTCTCAATTGCTTTATTGGAAGAGTTACAAGTAAAAGTGGAGATTAGAAAGTTGAGCGATTAAAGCGGAGTTCCAGCCACAAAATCATGCCTGTAGATTTTATGGCATCCGCTTCCTTATCCTTACCTGAGCAAGAATTGGATATTCCCAGCTTTTTTTTTTTTGCTTACTTACCTTATTAGAGAGGATACTATACTCACCTTACCATCCACTTCCTCCTTCCTCGGCCGCGGCCCGCGCCGTCACATCCGCTTTGCAATGATTCCTGTGAGCTGAACGTCATCGCTCCCAGGAATCAATGCGCCTGCACCGGCCCTGACGTCAGTTCTGGTGTAGGCGCGTCATACCTTGCTAAACAGCTTCTGTGCATGCCCAGAAGCTGTGCAGGTATGCCGCTGCAGACCCGGAAGTGACGGCCTGGCCGGCGCAGTGCATCGTGGGACTGAAGAGGACGGAAGAGGACGCAGAAGAGGATCGCGCTGGCTTCAAGCTGCCCACACCTGAGATGGCAGCGCTGGAGAAGAAATTTTAAAAGTAAGTATTTCTTCTAAAAGGTAAGTGCGAAACGGGACAGATCAGAGGCTATCCATTGTGGAATGTACTAGCCCTGACTGTCCCGGGGGTATGTTCATTGAAATTTTTTTTCTGTGGCTGGAACTCCGCTTTAACATGCGCGTGGTCACATTTTATAACATTTTATGGTGAGGCATTGGGCAGGGGAGAGAGGGGGTATTGGGTGGAGCTTGGAAGGGACTTACTTTGAAATGTGGGAGGGGTTATCAAATTTACCTTCGGGCTGAAGCCCCTGGTCTTTTTCTCACCTAGCAAAGCTCATGGAAGTTCCTAAAAATGCCGCTTTGTTTCCTTCGGTCAATCTCAGTCTCAGATTCACTATTCTACTGCCACTGAAAATATAAAAAAAGACATGCACTCAAAAATGTCAGCTTTTTGAATGGGATGAATCAGGCTATTTAAACCTTGTAACAGGCATTTGGGAACTGTACTACTTTCCAGCTTCTCCTGTCCATACACTTAACCACTCTTTCACCAATGCATCAATATTTTTTTATAATTGGATTGAGATGTTGTTTCTCAGTAACAGGTTCACATACACCTCAATTGTAGATGTATTTTAAAGAGTTAGCTGTCCTCCAAAGTCATTTTTTTTCTTTTTTTTTTTTTTGATTTCCAGAACAGCCAGGCAGTGTCAACAAACCCGGGTAAAACACAACATTTACATCAGAATATTCTTGACAAAATAGGCTTGATATAAGGAATACTCTTTCTACTTTACCATTTCTCACCTTACAGGGTCTTTCATGAATGTAAAATATCAAACAGCATTAAAATGTTAGAAATTCTACACATGCTTTTTACAACCCTGACACTGTCTGACACTGGAAGAATAGTATTTTTGTCATTGCACAGAAATAGGTGCAGGTTTTTATTTTTTACTTTTTAGGTTTTAATAATCTCTTAAATCTGGAAGTCTGGTTGTAAAAAATTATGTAACAGCATGGACTGAGCCTTTTACTATGCTGCCAAAATTTTATGCACCTGTCTTTGTGTCAGGAGCATGTTTAATCAGATATCGCTATCAACGGTTCTTAGTATCGGTGTAATATTCAGGGGCCGGTAGGAGTGTTTTAGGTAGAAAAAATAAATAACGTTTTATGTTAATTATGGTGGTAGTGTGACAGGTGTCCAATGAATGTGATTGTGTTGTTGGAGGGCGTGAGATAAAAAAATTATTTTATTCCTATTACCATGGTAACCTGTGGTGTACAGTGAACATGATTTTGTCATTTTATTGTCTGCATGTGTGTGTGTGCCAAAAACACAAAAATGTTTTAGACTGCAAAGTATTTGTTATGTATGTATGATACCCGATAATCAGATTTGAAATACTGTAACTGTTCTCTCTGAAGGCAAAAGCGCACTACTGTTGCACTGCCTACACCTATGGGACAGTGACAGACCTATAGGATGAGTGCTCATTAATATTAAGGTACTATTCATTTAAATATGAAATATAATTTGTTAATAATAGAAAAGGTCAGTTTTAACTGTTTTTTCTAGGATATGAAGCATATATAAGTGCAGAACTGCCTCAGGAGTTCAACAGTCGGCGGGGACAGAAGAAGATTGTCCTGCCCTCCCTCCCATGTCGCGGTCCTTTTAAATGGCATTAAAGTCCTTTTCTCTGAGAGGGGATGGTTGTTGTTATTGATATTAGCTCGAGCTGTTATAGCTGAGTTACAAAATGGTTATATTTATGGTATGCTGGTATTTACATAAAGTTATTTTGTATGTTATATATATATATATATAAATAAATTTTGGTTTTGATATAAATGCCAACATAGGGCCATGGCCAGTTCAATCCAATTATTGGTTGTGTTATTTTATTATATAATTTTATTGGTTTAAGAGTTTATTTCCTGGAGGATTGTCTACTGTCCCATAATATGGGAACACATGTGCATGGTGGGTCCTGGTAATGGAAATAAATATCTAGCTAAAGTTTATGAAATTATTATTATTTTTTTTAATTATTTTGAGTCAATTTTCATTTGATATTAAAATAAATTTCAGATGATATCTATTAACATTTAGCTTTGACAATGAAGGTCAAAATAAGGTATAATACACTAAGTAGTTGTAAAGAGTTTTACTTTTAGTAACCCATACCAAATTTGCAATACTGGATTCAGGTTTTAATATTTGTTTTCCTTCATCATTAAGAGATTAAAATATTGCTCAACATTGCACGCAGGTTTTAAATGAGAGGTCCAACTCATTCAAAATAATGTAAACATGGGTCAGACCTCTCAGTTGGATTTGGAACTTGTACTAAATGGAAAGAATGAGTAATTACTCTATTTTACAATGAAACTTCCAAATTTTTATTTAAAGGGCCTCAAGGGCACATGCATATAGGATGTTTATTTAACTCTCCTGGAAGCCAGCAGCATTTTTGCAGAAAATATTCATTCAATTGTTTCATTGTGTAGAAAAAAAAATGAATCACAGACATGCCTCAAAACTATTTTCATTTACCATTCCAACCTTTTGACTTTAAGAAACACTTAAAAAAAGAGAGAAAACTGTAATCAATTGCAACTGTTTTTGCAGATCAAGCAGAGGAAAAAAATATGGAACTACTAAATTCTGAGGAAAATATTATGGAATAATGAAAAAAAAAAACACAACAGTATACCACTAGTACTTTGTTGCACCTCCTCTGGCTTTTAAACCAGCTTAAATTCTCTGAGGCATGGATTTAACTATCGACAAAGCAGTATTTTTCATCAATCCGGATCTGACTTTCTCTTATTGCAGTTGCCAGATCAGCTTTGCAGGTTGGAGCCTTGTCATGGACCTTTTTCTTTCATTTCCACCATAGATTTTCAATTGGATTGAGGTCCGGACAATTTGTAGGCCATGCCATGTCTTTCTTGCAGGAAAGTTTTCACGGCTTTTGCCCTATGGCATGATGCATTATCATCCTGAAAAATTATGTCATCGTCACCAAACATCCTTTCATTTGAAGGAATAAAAAAAAGTGTCCAAAATCTCAATATAAACTTGTGCATTTATTGAAGATTTAATGACTGTCATCTCCCCTGTACCTTTACCTGACATCCCATAACATCAATGATTGTGGAAATTTTTAATGTTTTCTTTAGGCAGTCATCTATATACATTTCATTGGAACGGCACCAAACAAAAGTTCCAGCATCATCACTCTGCCCAATGCAGATTTGTGATTCATCACTGAATATCACATTCATCCAGTCATCCACAGTCCATGATTGCTTTTCTTTAGCCCACTGTAACCTTATTTTTTTTTCTGTTTTGGTGTTAATGAGGTTTTTGTTTGGCTTTTCTTTATGTAAATCCCATTTCCTTTAGGCGATGTCTTACAGTTTTGTCACAGGCATTAACTCTAATTTCTGACCATTTGTCCTTCATTTATTTTTTTGTGCATTTTCTGTTTTCACGGCATATTGCTTTAGATTGTCTATCTTAACGCTTTGATGTCTTACTTGGTCTACCAGTACGCTTCCCTTTAACCACTTTCATACAGAGCAGTTACACCCCCTTCCTGCCCAGACCAATTTTCAGCTTTCAGCGCTCTCACACTGAATGTTAATTACTCATTACTTAGTCATGCAACTCTGTACCCAATCAAATTTTTTGTCATTTTTTTCACACAAATAGAGCTTTCTTTTGGTAGTATTTAATCACCACTGAGATATTTTTTTATGCAATATAAGTGAAAAAAGAGCGAAAATGTAGAAAAAAAAAACATTTTGTTTTAGTTTCTATTATAAAATTTTGTAAATAAGTCATTTTGTTTTCATAAATTTGGGCCAAAATGTATACTACTACATATCTTTGGTAAAAAATAACCCAAATTAGTGGTTATTATTTAGTATTTAAAAAAGTTATAGAGTCTACAAGCTATGGTGCCAATCATTGAAAATTTATCACACCTAATCACACCTGATATACCGACGGCCTATCTCATTTCTTGAGGCCCTGAAATGTCAGGACAGTACAAATACCCCTCAAATGACCCCTTTTTGGAAAGTAGACATTCCAGGGTATTTAGTAAGAAGCATGGTGAGTTTTTTGAAGTTATAATTTTTTCCCACAAATCTTGGGAAAATGAAGAAATACTTTTTCTTTTTACACAAAATTGTCATAATAACAAGTTATTTCTCACGCAGTATATGCATACTTGCAATTACACCCCCAAAATACATTCTGCTACTCCTCCTGAGTATGGCAATACAACATGTGTGAGACTTTTACACAGCCTGGCCACAAACAGAGGCCCAACATGCAAGGAGCACCGTCAGGTGTTCTAGCAGCATAAATTACACATATAATTTCTTAACGACCTATCACACTTTTGAAGGCCCTGGAGCACCAGGACAATGAAATTACCCACAAAATCACCCCATTTTGGAAAGCAAACACCCCAACGTATATTCTATGAGGCATAATGAGTCTTTTGAACATGTCATTTTTTTCCTGAAGTTTTTGGAAAATGTGGAAAGAAAATGAAAACTTTTTTTTTACACAAAGTTGTCGATTTATAAGATATTTCTAATACATAGCATGTACATAGCAAAAATTACACCCCAAAATACATTCTGCTAATCCTCCTGAGTATGGCAATACAACATATGTGAGACTTTGTCACAGCATAGCCACATACAGAGGCCCAACATGCAAGGAGCACCGTCAGGTGTTCTAGGAGCATAAATTACACTTATAATTTCATTACAACCTATCACACTTTTGAAGGCCCTGGAACACCAGAACAAGGGAATTACCCACAAAATGACCCCATTTTGGAAAGCAAACAGCCCAACGTATATTCTATGAGGCATAATGAGTCTTTTAAACATGTCATTTTTTTCCACAAGTTTTTGGAAAATGTGGAAAGAAAATGAAAACGCATTTTTTTTTACACAAAGTTGTCAATGTATAAGATATTTCTAAAACATAGCATGCTCATAGCAAAAATTATACCCCAAAATACATTCTGCTACTCCTCCTGAGTATGGCAATACCACATATGTGAGACTTTGTCACAGCATAGCCACATACAGAGGCCCAACATGCAAGGAGCACTGTCAGGTGTTCTAGGAGCATAAATTACAACCAATCACACTTTTGAAGGCCCTGGAACACCAGGACAATGGAAACCCCCACAAAATGACCCAATTTTGGAAAGCAAACACCTCAACACATAATATAGGAGGCATTGGCTGCAGATAGGCACTCAGGTACTCTGATGGGCTGCAGACAGGTACTTGGGTATTCTGATAGGCTAGAGACAGTTACTCGGGTAATCTGATGGGCTTCAGATAGGTACTCTGGCACTCTGGCTGGAGACAGGTACTCGGGTACTCTTATGGGCTACAGAAAGGTATTTGGGTACTCTGATGGGCTGGAGACAGGCACTCGGATACTTTGATGAACAGAAGACAGGTACTCAGGTACTCTATTGGGCTGCAGATAGGTACTCAGATACCCTGATGGGCTGGAGACAGGTACTCAGGTATTCTGATGGGCTGCAGATAGGTGGTCTGAAGGGCTGGAGACAGGTACTCTGATTACAGGTGCTCGGGTACTCTGATGACAGGTACCCGAGTACTCTGATGGGCTGGTGACAGGTACTTGGGCACGCTGATGACATGTTCTCTGGTACTCTAATGGGCTGCAGAGAGGTACTTGGGTACTCTGGGCTTGAGACAGTTACTTGGGTACTCTGATGGGATACAGAGAGGTACTCAGGTACTTTGATGGGCTGGTGACAGGTACTCGGGTACTCTGATGACGGGTACTCTGGTGACAGGTACTCGGGTACTCTGATGAAAGGTACTCGGGTACTCTAATGACAGGTACTCAAAGTACCCGAGTACCTGTCACCAGCCCATCAGAGTACCTGCGTACCTGTCATCGGAGTACTCGAGTACCTGTCATCAGTTCCCAAATATCTGTCACCAGCCCATCAGAGTACCTGAGCACCTGTCATCAGAGTACCTGATAGGCTGGTGACAGGTACTCGGGTACTCTGATGGGCTGGTGACAGGTACTCGGGGACTTTGATGGGCTGGTGACAGGTACTGGGATGGGCTAGTGACAGGTAATTTGATGGGCTAGTGACAGGTCCTCTTTTTTGGGGGGGCAATCAGTGTGTTTTGGTGTGGACTGTAATCGGTAACTAGCTGTTACTGCAATCTCACACTGATCCTGAGGAGGAGAACACGGTGACAGCTAGTTACCGTGTTCTCTGATGACATTCTGTGACCGGCTGTGATTGGACACAGCCGGTCACGTGGTAAAGAGCCAATTTCATTGGCTCTTTACCATGATCAGGGATGGACTGTGTCAGAGTGACACTCTCCATCCCCGATCGACAATCTGCGCACCCCTGTGGGCGTGCGCGAGCGGCGTGCATGAGGGAAGTGCATGTGGCCGGCTGTGATTGGACACAGCCGGTCACATGGTAAAGAGCCATTTTTTTAATGGCTCTTTACACCGATCGGGGATGGGCTGTGTCCCAACGGACATGCCGCATCCCCGATCACCGTGCTGCGCGTCCCCGGGGCACCTGGAGAGCAGCGGATGCGGGCGGGGGCGTCATATGGACGTCATATGAGGGAGACTTCCTGCCGGCCTCATATTACTATGGCCCGGTAAGGAAGGGGTTAACAACCATTCTATTTCATTTGTACTTGGTCCACACAAACACACACACATGAATGCATGCTTAGTACAAATAAAGAATCAAAACTTAAAAGAAATGATACCAAAGCAAAGAAAAGAAAACTTTATCCTTTTTGCTCTAATGCCCACTGCTTCAAGAACGTTTGATTTAAACTTCCCCATCAGTACTGTAACTCACTAACAATCCCTGTTGCTCAATAGGCCACTAAGGAAACATCAATTTTGTTGTTAAGAATGTATTTCTTAAGACTGACTTGTTGCTTTATGGCATCCTCAGCTTTCCTTACATTAACCACTTCCCGACCGCCCAATGCAGTTATCCGTAGGTATACGTCGGTCGCGCGCCTGCAGCTAGGGGGCGAGCATGTGCCGCCGCTGACATGCTGCCGCCCCCACTCAGCAGCAGGGATGTTGATGCACGGGACAGGCGGCTCCAATTGCCGCCTGACACCCGTGATTGCTCCCCGCTGAGAGAGAACGGTCAGCTGTTGTAAACACAGCTGACCGCTCTTCTCCCTGGAATGACCATAAAGCACCTGTGATCCTTCTATATAGGAACACAGGTCTCTGTGATCATTTCACAAGCCCCACCCCTATACAGTTAGAAACACGCCAAGGTACACATTTAACCCCTTGATCACTTACTGTGTTAACCCCTTCCCTGCCAGTGTCATTATTACAGTAACAGTGCATATTTTTTAGCACTGATTACTGCAGTAATGTCACTGGTCCCCCCAAAATGTCAAAAATGTCAGTCAGGGGTCCAATCTGTCTGCCGCAATGTCGCAGTCCCGCAAAAAATTGCAGATCGCTGCCATTACTAGTAAAAAAAAAACAATAAAAATGTCATAAATCTTTCCTGTAGTTAGCAGACGCAATAACCTTTGCACAAACACACTTATTGCAATTTTTTTTACCAAAAATTTGTAGCAGAAAACAAATTGGCCTAAAATATAAAAAAGTTTCGATTTTTACTTTTTTTTTTTCGGAATGTTATATAGCAGAATGTAAAAAATATTACTTTTTTTTCAGAATTGTTGCTCTTTTTTTGTTTATAGCACAAAAAATAAAAATCGCACAGGTGATCAAATAACACCAAAAGAAAGCTCTATTTGTGGGGGAAAAAAAGACATCAATTTTATTTGGGTACAGCGTCGCACGACCGCGCAATTGTCCGTTAAATGAACGCAGTGCTGAATTGCAAAATATGGCCTGGTCATTAACCACTTACCGCAAAGTGACGTAGGACTACGTCTGCAAACTTTGCGGGGTTATACCAGGATGATGCCTCTAGCTAGAGACACCATCCCAGTACCGTGGTTTACAGCCGACGGTTGGCTTTCCGTCAGTAACGACCGATGCGGCTCGGGACCCGCTCGATCGTTACCCGGTTGAGCGGGAGGGGATGTCCCCCCCCCTCCAGCCGCCTTCCGTGACTTTCAACGGGCCTCCCGTCCCACCGGGAGAGCCAAGCACCCAGCCGGCACATCCGCCGGCTGGATGGAGTCCCGATCAAAGCCGGAAATGGCTTTGATCGGGTCTCTGATGACGTAACCCAGAGGCGGCGTCCATGATGTCACTTCCGGGTTACTGTGCTGCAAAAGGCGGCAAATTTAAAAAATGTTGTTTTCCGCGTTTTGCATACATGGAAGTGTAGTGGAGGGGTCTAGGGTCTTTTAGACCCTCGATCCCTCCATAAAGAGTACCTGTCACTGCATATTGGTGTCACAAGGGATTTACATTGCTTGTGACAGCAATAAAAGTGATCAGATTCTTTTTAAAAAAAACTGTAATAAAGTTAAAAAAATAAATAAATAAATAGGAAGAAAAAAAAATGTAGCTGCCCCCGTCACCGTTAGCTCGCGCACAAAAAAAAACATATACAGAAGTCAAGCCGCAAATGAAATCGCTGTTCAAACCACACATGTGAGGTATCATCGCCAGAGCGTGAGCAATAATTAAAAAAAAAGAGCATCACTCTAACTCTAAACTGGTAACCGTTAAAAAAATTTAAACGTCGCCTATTGACATCTCTATTGACCGTAGTTTGTCGCCATCCCACGGGTGTGCACAATTTTAAACCGTAACATGTTGGGTATCTATTTACTCGGCGCGACATCATCTTTCACAATATACAAAAAAAAATGGGCTAACTTTACTGTTTAGTATTTTTTAAATGCAGTGAAATGTGATTTTTCTAAATTTTTCCAAAAAAATGGCGTTTTAAAGACCGCTGCGCAAATACCGCGTGACAAAAAATAGTGCAATGACCAACATTTTATTCTCCAGAGTCTTTGCTAAAAAAAAAATATATATATATATATATATATATATATATATATATATATATATATATAATGTTTGGGGGTTCTAAGTAGTTTTCTAGGAAAAAATACTGGTTTTAACTTGTAAACAAAAAGTGTCCGAAATAGGGCTGGGGCTTAAGTGGTTAAGGGGGAAAATCTTTCTGGTCCAGAAATGGTTACGTTGGAATTGTACACTCATGATCAAGTATTCCAAGCTTATGAATTTGAACAAAAGGGACATTGTATGCTTTACCTTTAGAAAATCACGCAATAATAACAGAAAATACTACAGGGTTATACAGGAAATAAACAACAAAAAAAAGCAAACAAACTTAGTTACAGTAATATTCTACCTTTCAAAATCAGAGATCAGGTACTCACACTAAAATAACTGAGGACCCAAAGCGAACTGCTTTTTGTCATAATCAACTACAGTCAGTAACACTAGTACAGTAAGGAAATATTATTTTAAAAGGTGACAAAGTAAATAACACTGACATAGAAATGCACAGAATGTTTACACAGGACTGCACTGTCTAAACGTATTTGAGTGGGTCATAAATTCTTATCTGCTGAAAGAACCAGATGCATCGGCAGCTGGACCAGAGAAAAGAGACATTTGGCAGATGGCCACCACACAAGCTTGTGTTACATTCCTGATGAAAACATGACTTTTTTTCCTCACCTGTATACAACATTGCCTTCTTTCCTCTGTATGATATATAGCCATTTCAGGGAGACCTAAAATGTAACAATTCATATAATGTATATATATTCATGTAATATATTCATTTACTGCATATTAAAGGGCTAACCGTCAAGACATTTATGAGTGTGTTGTCCTACATAAAATAAAAGCAAACAAAAAAAAAAAGCCCACAATTTTATTAGTCTAGCAAGGTTCACAAAGGCATGGGAATTTCCATCACAAATAAAAATTAAAAGAATTAGTATAAATGTAGGTGTTTAAACTACTTCCGGTCTGCTATATGCATACAGACAGTCCCGGAGTTACAAACATCCGACTAAAGCCCTGTACACACGCACCGATTGTTGGCCGTAAATTTTCGGCCAACGTCGGATCGGCCGATTGTCGGCTTGTTAGTATGATGCTTCCGACAACCGACTGCGACTTTTCGGCTGAACAAAATCTGGTGTGCATGCTATAAAATTTTTGTTGGCCATCACCAGAACGGCCGATTGTTCGTCAGTCAGTACAGATTTCGGCCGACAAAAGTCCGATGAGCAAGACTGGGCATGCTCAGAGAAGAAAAAACACACGGAAAGTAAACCAGAACATGACATCACTTCTGCAGTTGGTTGTTGTTGGCCGACAAAATTTGTGTGCAGTCTAAAGCACATTTAAAGCAACACAACAACACTGGACAAAAGACGGCCGATCGGTCGGCCAACAATCGGTGCGTGTGTACGAGGCTTTACATACAACTTCTACTTACAAACAGTGGGAAACAACAGGGAGTGAGAGGAAATCTCCCGCTAGGAAGGGAAATTCAATCCTGTAAGAGTTCCCATAGGAAATATGTGTCTCCACTGAAGCTTTATCACCAATCTTTGTTTCCACAACAGCCCAACATTTTTAATATCCAATTGTCACAGGGACAGAAAGTGAGATGAAATCTTCTGAACAGGGGTACAGACAGCAAAAAAAAAAGGTTACAGGGGTGTTACTTTTCCCTATGCTATCCCAAAAACGTAAAAATTATTTTTTTGGCTGGAGCTACACTTAAAAAATGTACCTATTTTGGCTTATACACAAATTCAACTTAAAGCGAAAGTACAGCCTAATACCTTAACCAGTTCCTTACCGGGCCATTGTAAAATGATGCTGGCAGGAACACTTTGTCGATCCGATATGACGTCCACCCGGATCCACTGATCTCCCGCCCCTCCGGGGGCATGCAGTGCGGCGAGTGTGTCCGTCGGGACACAGCCCATCCCCGATCGTATAAAGAGCCATTAAAAAAATGGCTGTTTACCATGTGACCAGCTGTGTCCAATCACAGCCGGTCACAGAATGTCAACAGAGACAACGGTAACTAGCTGTTACCGTATTCTTCTTCTCACACACTGATCCTGTGTGGTGAGGAGATTGCGGTAACAGCTAGTTACCGATCATAGTGCACCCTAAAACACACTGATTGCCCCCCCAATAAAGAAAACCTGTCACTGGCCCATCAAAGTACCTGTCACTAGCCCATCAAAGTACCTGTTACCAGCCCATCAGAGTACCCGAGTACCTGTCACCAGTCAATCAGGTATTGTGATGACAGGTACTTGGGTACTCTAATGGGCTGATGACAGGTACTCAGGTACTCTGATGGGCTGGTGACAGGTATTTGGGTACTCTGATGACAGGTACTCGGGTACTCTGATGGGCTGGTGACAGGTACTCGGGTACTCTGAGTACAGGTACTTGGGTACTCCGATGACAGGTACTTAGGTACTCTGATGGGCTGGTGACAGGTACTCGGGTACTTTGAGTACCTGTCATTAGAGTACCTGAGTACCCGTCATCAGAGTACCCAAGTACGGGTACTCTGATGGGCTGGTGACAGGTACTCAGGTACTCTGATGGGCTGATGACAGGTATTCGTGTACTCTGATGACAGGTACTCGGGTACTCTGATGGGCTGGTGACAGGTACTCGGGTATTCTGATGACAGGTACTCGGGTACTCATAGTACCTTTCACAAGAGTACCCGAGTACCTGTCATCAGAGTACCCAAGTACCTGTTATCCGAGTACCCGACTACCTGTCATCAGAGTACCCAAGTACACGTCACCAGAGTACCCGAGTACCTGTAATCAGAGTACCTGAGTACCTGTCACCAGCCCATCAGAGTACCCGAGTACCTCTCTGTATCCCATCAGAGTCCCTGAGTACCTATCCCCAGCCTAGAGTACCCGAGTACCTCTCTGCAGCCCATCAGAGTACCCGAGAACATGTCATCAGCGTATCCAAGTACCTGTCACCAGCCCATCAGACTACCCAAGTACCTGTTATCAGAGTACCCAAGTACCTGTCACCTACCCATCAGAGTACCTGAGTACCTGTCATCAGAGTACCTGAGTACCTGTCTCCAGCCCATCAGGGTATCTGAGTACCTATCTGCAGCCCAATAGAGTACCTGAGTACCTGTCTTCTGCCCATCAAAGTATCTGAGTACCTGTCTCCAGTCCATCAGAGTACCAAAATACCTCTCTGAATCCCATCATAGTACCCAAGTACCTCTCTGTAGCCCATCAGAGTACCCAAGTACCTGTCTCCAGCCCAGAGTACCCAAGTACCTGTACCCGACTACCTGTCTCCAGCCCAGAGTGCCGGAGTAACTATCTTCAGCCCATCAGATTACCCAAGTACCTGTGTCTAGCCCATCAGAATACCCAAGTACCTCTCTGAAGCTCATCAGAGTACCTGAGTACCTTTCTGAAGCTTATCAGTGTACCCGAGTACCTGTCTGCAGCCCATTAGAGTACCTGAGTACCTATCTGCAGCCCATGCTTTCTAGATTATGTATTGGGGTGTTTTATTTCCAAAATAGGGTCATTGTGGGGGTTTCCATTTTCCTGGTGCTCCAGGGCCTTCAAAAGTGTGATTGATTGTAATGAAATTATATGTGTAATGTATGCTCCTAGAATACCTGACGGTGCTCCTTGCATGTTGGGCCTTTGTATGTGGCTAGGCTGTGACAAAGTCTCACATATGTGGTATCACCTTACTCAGGAGGAGTAGCAGAATGTATTTTCTTTCCACATTTTCCAAAAAATTGTGGAAAAAATTACAAGTTCAAAAGACTCATTATGCCTCAGAGAATATACGTTGGGGTATTTGCTTTCCAAAATGGGGTAATTTTGTGGGTAATTCCCTTGTCCCAGTGTTCCAGGGCCTTCAAAATTGTGATAGGTGGTTAGGAAATTATATGTGTAATTTATGTTTCTAGAACACCTGACGGTGCTCCTTGAATGTTGGGCCTCTGTATGTGGCCAGGCTGTGTAAAAGACTCACACATGTGGTTTGGCCATACTCAGGAGGAGTAGCAAAATGTATTTTGGGGTGTAATTGCAAGTATGCATATACTATGTGTGAGAAATAACTTGTTATTATGACAATTTTGTGTAAAAAAAAAAAAATAATAATTATGTCTTCATTTTCCCAAGAATTGTGGGGAAAAATTACAACTTCAAAAAACTCACCATGCCTCTTACTAAATACCCTGGAATGTCTACTTTCCAAAAAGCCGTAATTTGGGGGTATTTGTACTGTCCTGACATTTCAGGGCCTCAAGAAATGAGATAGGCCGTCGGTACATCAGGTGTGATCAATTTTCAATGATTGGCACCATAGCTTGTAGACTCTATAACTTTCACACTGACTAAATAATAGCCACTAATTTGGGTTATTTTTACCAAAGATATGTAGTAGTATAAATTTTGGCCAAAATTTATGAAAAAATTACTTATTTGCAAAATTTTATAATAGAAACTAAAACAAAATGTTTTGTTTTTTCAAAATATTCGCTCCTTTTTCACTTATATCACAAAAAATAAAAAACCCAGTGGTGATTAAATACTATCAAAAGAAAGCTCTATTTGTGTGAAAAAAATTATAAAAAAAATTGATTGGGTACAGTGTTGCATGACTGAGTAATTATCATTCAAAGTGTGAGAGCACTGAAAGCTGAAAATTGGTCTGGGGAGGAAGGGGGTGTAACTGCTCTGTATGGAAGTGGTTAAATTCTCCCCTGCAATCATTAATGTGAGCGGAGTTCAGCCTTATCTGTCAAAATGAAAAAAATCACAGTTTTTTACCTGAATTCTACAGTTTTCAGTGCTGTCACATGATTTTAATTCCACTTCCAAGAGAAGCAAATGGGTGTGGTTACGGAAAGCCAGTGACATCACTTCCAGGGAGGGACACTGTTCCTGTGTAGCCAGTGGGCGTATACAGAATGGGAGGATCTGATCATAGGTTCCTGTATAGCTAAACTGGGGGGGGGGGGGTGCACATATACAATATAGCAGTGCTGGGGGGGAGGTGCACATATACAGTATAGCTGTGCTGGGGGGGGAGGTTTGCATATACAGTATAGCTGTGCTGTGGGGGAGGTGCACATATACAGTATAGCTATGCTGGGGAGGTGCACATATACAGTATAGCTGTGCTGGGGGGGGGGAGGTGCACATATACAGTATAGCTCCCATATCCATTCAATGTTTTCTGCTCATATATATAATATGTAATGGTTTCTGCTCATATAGATAAAAATAGTATTGGTTTGCTATACACTCTTTCACATAAGCTATGCTTACCATCGATTGTAATGTAAGATATGAGTAGTTTTTATTTGTAACTGTTTTACATCTGCTATAGATTGTACTCAGGTAGCTGTATTTTAAGCCCTTTTTCTATGCACCATGCACTAATAATAACTTTCAGTATCCCCACGGCCCCCACTGGCTGTGGATTGTGTGGATAGTAGGAGGAGCTGGCACTTGTTATAGACCTGCCCCACCCCTTGCCGCTGCCTCATAACCAGAGTCAGGATGGCCGCCTGGGAGGCCTGATGAAAAAGCACGCATGCTTTGAACGCGCGCCACTGATGTGACACCTGTCAACTCGCCCTGCACTAGCTCTCCGTCCCCCTGGTAACGTCTGGATTTTCCCTCCGCCCACAGACCCAAAGCTCCAGAATCCACTGGCGCTGTCTGCAATGTGATACCCTGAGGACTCCAGGCTGCCCCTAAGACGGACCCGCAGGATGTCACCTACTACATGCCCCTCTCACTTTGCCTGTCTGCAAGTCCTTTCAAATAAAGTGTATCATTGCCTTTTTAACCCTACACTTAGATTGGCGCTGCTCTTTGTGTTTACTTTCTCCTTACAGAGCCCTTCCTACTCTGATGAGCAGGCTGCCCTTCCACCATATAAACATTGAACCTATTGAATCTTCCTGAACTGTTCAAGACTGTATAAGATCCTATACTATGTACTGCCCTTTTTTATATCCCTCACTCACCCCAGTATTTAATGCACAGACCTATCCAGCGCTTGTCATATACACTCTTCATACACACACTGACCACTTTTTTAAGTACACCTTGCTAGTACTGGGTTGGACCCCCTTTTGCTTTCAGAACAGCCTTCATTCTTTGTGGCTTAGATTTAACAAGGTGTTGGAACATTCCTCAGAGATTTTGATCCATATTGACATAATAGCATCAAGCAGTTGCTGCAGATTTGTCGGCTGCACATCCATCAAGCAAATCTCCCGTTCCGCCACAATCCAAAGATGCTTGATTGGATTGAGATCTGGTGACTGTGAAGGCCATTGAAGTACAGTGAACTCATTGTCATGTTCAGGAAACCAGTTTGAGATGATTTGAGCTTTTGTGACATGGTGCATTATCCTGTTGGAAGTAGCCATCAGAAGATGGGTACACTGTACACATAAAGGGATGGACATGGTCAGCAACAATACTCAGATGTCAGCGGATCTATGGTAGTGAGCCCTTGTAGATCCCCAGCTCAGGATTCCCCAGGGCACAGAGTCTAAGCCCCAGCCTGCTTCTTCGCCAGGGCCCCTGATGGTGGGAATGGACTTGCAGCAAGCTGGGACTAGATCGCCTCCCCCAGGTAGGCCTAGCTGAAGATGCGGAGATCGCTGGCGTGTGCAGGGTAGCAGCAGACAGAAGGATATCCAATAGACAAGCCGAGGTCAGGGCAGGCAGCTAACAAACAGACTGGAAGACGAAGCCGTGGTCGTTACACAGTAAATCAAATACAATAGCTTAGGGGTATACAGATTGGAACTCCAAGAACAGAGAAGTTGCTCAGGCAAGGAGCACTGCACTGAGCATGTGTATATAATAGGGAAGCAGACAGGGAGGTGACCCAGGAAGTAATACAAAGGAAAAGGATATAAACCCACAGTGGAGCAGGCAACGCCCATAGGTGAACAGAGAAGCCAAACACCACATGTGAAAAGAAGCAAGGTTGAAGCACTGCAGCGAGGAGGTAACAGTATACAAATAAAAATTACAGGCTAACTCGTGACATCAGGTAGGACGTAGCATTTAACCACTTCTGGACCAGAAGATTTTCCCCATTAATGACCAGGCCATATTTTGCGATTCAGCACTGCGTTACTTTAACGGACAATTGCGACGCCCTACCCCAATAAAATGTATGTCCTTTTTTTCCCACAAATAGAGCCTTCTTTTGGTGGTATTTGATCACCTGTGTGATTTTTTTTTTTTCACGCTATAAACAAAAAAAGACAGACAATTCTGAAAAAAAAAAAAAAAAAAACAATATTTTTCGCTTTCTGCTATATAACATTCCCCCCCCAAAAAATGTTAAAAATCAAATTTTTTTTACATTTTAGGCCAATTTGTTTTCTGCTACATATTTTTGGTAAGAAAAAAATCGCAATAAGCATATATATCGCGTCTACTAACTATGGGAAAGATTTATGTCATTTTTATTGTTTTTTTTTTCTTTACTAGTAATGGCACCGATCTGCAATTTTTAGCGGGACTGCGACATTGCGGCAGACAGATTGGACCCCTAACTGACATTTCTGACACTTTTGGGGGGGACCAGTGACATTACTACAGTAATCAGTGCTAAAAATATGCACTGTTACTGTCATAATGACACTGGCAGGGAAGGGGTTAACACTATGGGTGATCAAGGGGTTAAATGTGTACCCAGGGGCGTGTTTATAACTGTATGGGGGTTTGGCTTGCAAAATGATCACAAAGACCTGTGTTCCTATATAGAAGGATCACAGGCGCTCTGTGATCATTTCAGAGAGAACGGTCAGCTGTGTTTACAACAGCTGACCGTTCTTCTCTCTCAGCCGGGAGCGATCGTGGGTGTCAGGCGGCAATCAAAGCCGCCTGCTCCATGCATCAGAGTCCCCGCTGCCAAGAGGGGGCGGGAGCGCGCTGCCGGCAGCGCACGCTCGTCCAGTAGCTGCAAGCACGCGACCGATGTAGACCTATGTCGGTTTGCGCAGGAGGGCCGCCCAGCCGCAGTAAATCGATGGCGTGCAGTCCGGAAGCGGTTGAACAATGCTCAACTGGTCCTAAGGGACTCAAAGTGTGCCAAGAAAATATCTCCCACACCACTACTTTTCTGGGAAATAAATAGTGTTTGGCTGAGATGTTAACATACTTGTAGAGCAATAGCCTTCCCAATTCATTTCCTATTTATATTTGAATATTCATATTTACTGTAGATCTCTTAGATAGGCAGACACTGTTTGGAGAACTGCTTTTTTAATTTTATTTTTTAACATATATCCAACTTAAATCTGTCCTAAAGAAATATACATACCTTATTTCCAATACAAATTAATATTCACCTGTGTAACATTGTGAACATTCTTGACTGAGAAATGCCTCAGGCAACAGCCTAATTAAAGCTGAAGATCAACTTGTAAGGTATTACATCTATATTTGCTACATCTACTGTGGAGTATGCATGATTTGTAGTTTATTTTAAATAAAAAAAATAGCATCCCCTCTCAGTGAAACCCTCTATATTTGTAAATCTAGGAAATGTGTTAGTTTTTTTTTTTTTAAGTATTTTGTTTGCGCTGCTAACATTTTTTTTAATGTATAACATTGTTCCTACAGATGGCTAAGAGGATCAGCAAGGTGAAAGAATATGTCAAGAAAAATCTTTGTGAAAGCCTGCAGCGACAACCTAAAAAGTAGCTGTCTGATTCAAACACAGGTTCAACTATTCATGGCTGTCCTTTCCTGTGAATCAGCAGAGAAACATTCGAAGGAAGGTGAATCAGGCTCTAGTTGTATTATTTTACTAAAATGTTTCATCTTAGACCCTAATAATTGTGGAAATAAATTAGAGGATCTGTTTTGCTTAAGACATTGCCTTCTGCATTGCTTTTAATCTTTACAACCCTGTTTTCTGCTTTTCATTACAATGTACTCTATAAGGAGAAATGAAGGTTCTAACCTTATAAAAAGTATACAGCAATAAGACATGCTTTCATATTTACAAAATTATAAGAACCGTTATTTCCCAGCAGTCATTTAGTAAACCAGTTTCCACCAGTAATTTTGTTTTTCAGGAAAATGCAGCTCTGTTAAAGAAAAAAGCACAAATCAAATTAACCTGACAGCTAATATAAAAATGAATATGAAAGTTGTATCCACAAGCCTTATTGTAAAAGGATACAATTAAATAGAGAGTCCCCTTTACCTATTTATGACGACCCTTGTCTATTGAAAATATGAATGCTGTTATCAACCAGTGACATAAATATAGGATGAAATTACTTTACAGAAAATGAAGGTATTCTTCCTGCCTAGCTCTACTGAGTAATCCATTCTAACTCCACCTTAGATATATATAATTGCCTGCATTTCATAGCCCAGTTTCTGAAATCATGACATCCTTTAGCCAAATCTTCTGTCTGGGACTCCTATGGGGCTGTCATTTAAACTGAATATTTTTAATTACTAAAAGTTTGTTGTGCAATCAAGCCAAGTTTTTGTGTCAATAGATTTTTTTTTAATTTTCAAATACAAATACAGAGGATATAGCATAGGCAGATGCTTAGGAGCCTAAACTCCACGTATGGTACAAAGTAAAAGGAAAAGTAAAAAATGAACAGGTACAAAAATACACAGCCAACTTGGATCAATAAGTAATAGCAGATCGGTAACACCGTATCAGTAAGATCAAGAGGTTTCACAGACTCTAAATTTAGGTTTCATGAACAGAACTTCACTCTATCCAAGGTTTCTAAATCTTCAAGAAGGCCTAGAATGAGTTGCAACTCAGAGCTAGGACTTTTCCATAAGAAAAATTTGTTCTTACCAAAGAGAGGGCCTCTAAAGGATTAAGTTTGAACTGGGATTTCCAGTGTCTATCAATTGTAGTTTTGGCAAATACAGCCAAGTTTGACAAGATATGGGATCCTTGGTTTTGATTTGTATCAGCGGATTAGTGAGGCCTCAGGAATGCCAAATTTTAGGTTTTGGTGAACTTCTTTTTCTATTCTCCTCCCTCAAATCTTTTCCCAACTCTCTTCTTATTTGTACCGTAATTGACTAATAAGGACTAGCCTAGAGTGCAAAGCACCTAACTGTTATACATGTGATGTCTATATCCAGCCTATAATTATCACGATTGGGCACCTGTTTTTTTTTTTTCTTATCTGTTTGCATTTCCCTCTAGGTGTCTGGAAGACTTTATTCAAATTAAATTATGTGGATACACATTAAGTATGTGGATATGATTTCTCCCGTTGGGAGAGCTGCGTGCTTTGTATTCTTGCTTAATTCTAAAAAGTTAAATAAAAAGATTGGAATATTAAGGTTTGTTGCATCAGTGTTGCAATTACACTTTTAATATGTTTTTCCAATACAATTAAAATAATGCAGTTATCTAAAATGAGTGGATACCAATATTGTATTATCCCACAGTAAAGGTAGCAGAAGGGTACTCTAATACTAGTCAAGAAAAGTGAGTTGGATAAGTAACAAGCATGGAAGAGTAACAGATCAGGTCACAGAAAACTACTGAAGACTTCTCAGCATTGACAATAGGCATAAGTGAGCCTAAATAGCCTGACTAAAGCCCCGTACACACGTACGGATCGTCGTCATACAAACGTTCGTCTTTTCTCCCCGGGATGTCGGTGTCTGTTGAAAAGTGCAAAGACAGCACAAGGACAGCACAAGAATTTTGTCCGCAGACTTCAGCTGACTGCAGAAGTGATGTCATGTAATGGTTAACTTTCCCTGTGTTTTTTATTTTCTGAGCATGCCCAGTCTTGCAAATCTGCGGTCTGTCGGCTGATTTCTGTACTGACAGGCGAACAATCGTCCGTTCTGGTGTCCGCAGACAAAAATTTTCATGTTTGCAAGAAAGACTCTTGTCCGCGGATTGTGCGCAGACAGCTGTCGGAGGCACCATACTAACACGCGTACAATCGGCAGATCTTTCGTCCGCCGACGTTTGTATGACGACGATCCGTACGTGTGTACGGGGCTTGACACCAACATACGCACCAGGCACGCATGTACATATGCGTGCTTAAATGCATCCATCCCAGTCCTGAGAAGGACCATTTGTCAAAGCACACACATGAAAGCAATGTTGATTCTAGCAGCTTAATTGCCTTTATTTGAAGACTGACCTAGAGTCAACTTTAACTATTCAGTGCATTTTTGCTAATCAAGAGTTTATAAGATCAAACATTTTCTTTCATTTTTATTGTCCTTTAGTAACATGTACCCCTAAATGGTATTAATCTACTAGTAGCTAAAACGTGTATTTCAACTTTTGCAGTTATGGAAAACAGCTACTTTATATATTGTTCCCATTCACATAGCATAGTAATTGTAGCTGCCGACTTTGAATTTTCTGAAGGAGCCTGGAGCTTAAATTCTGGCCTAAAGTTCCATTTTAACTTATTTGTGGAGTATCATAATTATGTCATGAGCTATGTCTGCCTCCTGTTCAGATATTTTGTTCTGACAACTGTTTTATAAAGTAGTAAATACATTATAGTGTAACCCTTTATTTAATGCATCAAGCTGCACTAGATGTAGACAATCCTCACTCTTCACACATCTGTATAGTCATCAGTCCTGTCATAATTTCTTTATAAAAGAGCTAAAAATACCTCATTCCATATTTCTGTGTTCTATGATTGTCTGTGGCAAGACTTTCACTATCCTTTTTATTTTTGCAAAAGGCAGAAGAGAATTGTGAAAACTGAAAGTAGTAAGGATTTAGATGGTTATAGTGAAGCATGTTAGACAGAATTTGTAGACTTTGCACGTTTACTCTGGAAGTTCATAAATAAGGATTGACTTAAAAAAAAAAAGGACCAACGTTGTAACAATGGATTTAGTTAACTATTAATTATCTAAAGTAAACTAGTATGGTTTACAAGTGTACCTTTTAAGTTAAACTTATGTTGCCATCTTTAAAAGAAACAGAATACATTATGAATAGCAGCCATCCATATTATTTTATCCTCCAGATACTATTTCTTCTTTCCCTCTAAAGCATCTAGAGTAAAATTAGCATTTTAGTCTGCTGCCAGGTATTGATTTCCTGTCCTAAAATGTCAATATAGTTATACCAAGATTTCTATTCATGTCTCCCTTATCCTATTGTGAACCTTCTGAAAACCTTTAAGGAATTGTTAATACCAAGAACAAGAACAGTTATAAAGTACACATGCCACTCTTTAAACCTAGATTATTCTGAGCTCCTCCAATTCCTTTAACGGAAGCCTGACATAAAGTTAAGCAAGGGAAGGCAATAACCAAAAGGTTACTTACTATGCATTCTTATTTTATTTTTAATTTTTTTCTACATTTCCTAAACCTCCAAACCTGCACACACTCGGTATGCAAATAGTGACTGGAATAGTTCCGAAATGTCACAAGCATTCATCAATAAGGCATGTATATTAAAGTATAACAAACTGGCATGCCAAAACACTGAAATATAGGATTTTCCTGCTAATTCAAGGATGCTTAAGTAACGATTTATAGAAAAAAATGGTGCATCATTTAATGCCTGATTTTAACCTACAGTATGTAGCGTTTATAGCCAAAAATGGAATATCTATGAGACACCTGCAGACCCCAACAGCTAAGGTTCTTAGTGGGGATAAATAGCCCAATTGTCTATGGCACATGTGTCAAACACAAGGCCGAGGGCTGAATTTGGCCCTCCAGTCCATTTCATGTGGCCTTCGTACCTAGGACTTTTTTTCAGCCAGAACGTGGTGAAACTTTATTCCGCCAACTACAGCTCTTGCTCTCCACTACCTACTTACCACTGTCACTTGTAAACACACAAGCCTTCTGTGTTTACAAGGACATCTTTCTTCTTGAAAGGCTCTCACAGATCCCTGTCTGCCCTGCTCTCATGGGACAAAGGAGATGCAGATGCAGTGTGGGATGGTATTACGAGGTAAACTGCTGGGAAGGTACTAGACCTGAGCAGGTGAGATGCAAGGAAGCTTTAAGGGGGCAGAGAAGGGTTGTGGAGGGAGATGTGTGCAGAGCTGCAGGATGGGGAGAGTGGTGCAGAGGCCAGAGGAGGGGTGAAAGTGAGATGTGAACAGCCTATGAAAGAGAGCTTAACCCTGCACACTATACATAGCACACCCCTAAACCTGCACTCTGTATGTAGTGCACTCCTTTACCCTGCACTCTGTTCATAGCATACCCCTGAACTCTGCACTCTGTGCATAGGGCACCCCTTAAACTGCACTTTATGCAGCTGCCATGAAAACGAGTTGTTTGACACCCCTCGATCAGTGCTGTCGGCTATAGCTAGCAACACTGGTCACTGTATTTTGACAGTGGGGAACTCTCCCTGCTCTCAGAATATAATAGCTCTGTGGGAGGTATTTCCACATTGACGCCGAGTGTGGAGAATCAATTTATTTTTTTATTCAACCCGTAGAACATGCATTATCTGTTTTTTTTATATAATATACATGTCTTTTGGTTCATAGCTGCACCAGCTTTAGAAATACATGGGTTTGCTCCCCCAAATTTTTTGCTTGTTTATTATGTATTCGGTCTGACCAGACTACCGAGGTTGAGCAACCCACCCCACCCCCCACACACACCTGTACTCCATCAGTGTCCACTATCAAGTAGATACAGGAGGAGTCCCCTGTAGTGCATTTGCACATCTTTCCCAGCAAGGAGTGTTGTCTCCAAGGGTTAGAAAGGCTGGATTCATCTCTTTTTCATGGATAGTGTAGGACCCACTGATAATGGGGTACTTTGACGTAGTGGTGGGCTTGAGCACTATATGGCCATATGGTGGGACCAAATCCCCATTTTTATTCATGGATTGTCTTCAAATTTGGTAATTTCTTTTGCATGTGTGCGCTATTCTTTTTTAATATGCATTTTCTATTGCCTGCCTAAGCCAAGTGAAATTATAATCTTTTTTTTTTTTTTTAAAGAACTACTATATTTTAAAAAAAAAATCATTTAAAGCATTCACAACTATGCGTATAAAAGTACCCCCATTCACAGGATGAATGAGAAATTTGGCATTTATATAGCTTTTAACTTTTCTCACTGCAATGTCATGTGTTAGCTGCCATATTAGTGACTGTCAGGGATCTTGTGCAGCAAGTGCTAATTTCCATGCAGCAGGTTCATTTTTTTACACGTGTAGGGTTATGAGCATAGAAGCTTATCACGATGTACAAGGACAAGAATGCACACAAGCATAGACATGCACTTCTCTCTGTGCCTTGTTCTGCTAGATTGTCTTCAGTTCTGATTCCTGAGGTTCTGAAAACCTGCTAATCTTGTTACTGACCCGGGTACGAGTGACACTTCTCTTCGGATATCCCCTGTCAGCTATGTCTGCTGCTCCTCTGTGGTATCGTCCCTGGCCGGGACTTCTGACCATGATTCTGTCTCCTGACTTGGTACCTCGCGGCCTGACTCCTGCTGGTCCATGACCTTGAGTCTCATCGTGATTCTGTACCTGTCTGCCTGGCCTGCTGCTGAAGACAGCTTGTGATCTGACTCCATATTGCCACTAAGTGGATACCTGTGTTTCTAAGTACAAAGCTCCAGCTTCCTGGCATCTGCGCCCTTCCCAGGGACAGAGTGACCATTCGGACATTGGGGCACTGCCAGAGGGCCAGGGGGGCAGTAGGGGGCCCCATGAAAGGCTCCTGGGCTAGTACCTTTTGGGTCACCACTTGCAGTTGGGATCAGTGAAGAATTAGCTTTTCAACACACGGGAAACCAGGGCTGGATCTAGCCTGTCTAATCTGGGGGTGTAGTAGAAATAGTCAGGGGCCATTCTGACAAAACACCATGCATATTAGAGTCCCCTCATCACATTAGAGTCCCCCCATCATGTCAGAGTTCCCCCTTCATATCAAAGTCCCCCTTCATTTCAGAGTCTTCCCTTAACATTAGTGTTCCCTCATGACATTAGAGTTAGTTCCCCATCACATCAGAGTCAGTCCCTCCATCACATCAGAGTCAGTCCCTCCATCACATCAGTCTCAACCCCCATAACATCAGTATCAGCCCCCATCTCATCAGTATCAGCTCTCATCACATAAGAGTCAGCCCTCATTACATCAGAGTCGGTCCCCATCACATTAGAGTCAGTACCCATCACATCAGAGTCAGTCCCCATCACATTAGAGTCAATCCCCATCGCATTATAATTAGCCCCCATTACATTAAAATGAGCCCTCATCACATTAGAGTCAGCCCCCATTACATTAGAATTATCCCCATTACATTAAAATTAGCCCCCATACATTAGAGTCAGCCCCCATCCCATAAGAGTCAGCCTTTTTACATTAGAATTACCCTCCATCACATTAGAGTCACCCCCTTCACATCAGAGTCATCCCTCTCAGTCTCCCCTCCCCCAAGTCCTCAGTCCTCCTTTAACAACTTGAGTCCTGCCTTTAAATCTTCATCATAATTGCAGAATCATGGCAGAGGCAGGAAATGGAGCAGATCTAGAGAGAAGTAGTACTTCCAGCTTCTTCTTAAACCTCACACTCTGGCTCATCATTATCTGTTTCCATGATGTGGATGGGCCAGCTGCCAGCACCAAAGCAATGAATGACGTGTTGCATCCTGGTCTGCTCCCTTGCACCAAAGAAACAAATTATGAAATGCTCTAAAAAGGGGCAGGGCACTTTGCAGCCTTGCCAGCCCTAACTCACCAAAGTTGTGCACTGGCCCTTCCACATCCTGATACTAATGTCACTAGTCCTGGGGGGGCATGACTGAAATCTGGGAAGGGCACGACCAGCCCCAGCACCCCCCCAGATTTGACACTGTTGGCAACTAGAAAGTAAACAATAATTATGTTTTTTATAGACTGCCTTCTGTTTAGAAGTTACTAGGGAAGAGCAGATCTGTCTGGGGTTTATTCATGGAGGGGAGATTCACTAGATGCAAACTTAACATTGAATTCAGTAATAGGCCTCTTAAAAATCTATATGCATAGCTTGTGAGCTTCTTTTTTTTTTATTTAACCGCTGCTGGAAGCACCTCCTTGCACTTTTGCATGGCCTCGGCCTGCACAGCAGCGTGATCTGTGACCGATGTGTCCACTGAACACAGTGGATTATAGATCGATGTTGCAGGCCGCTATGATTGGCCCTGGTACTTCTTTGTAATCACTTTGAGCAATCACAGTGATCGCATGAAAAGTAGTAAACAATAGCTGTCATTCATGACGCCATTGCTTACTACTGTGTGTACTACTGTGATCGGTCACAGTGATCACATGGTACAGGGCCAATATTCACGGCGCTGTACCATTCAATTGCTGTGGCCAATCACAGCTATCACACTAGTAAACAATGGCATTATGAATGGATGCCAGATTGTATGTGCTGCAGTTTTAGTACATCGCCACCATTTTCATTCTAGACAATGTTGAGCCTAGTTATTTGAGCCTAATACAGTTGTTGCATATACATGCAAACAAAACACCCCTCTGGGATTTTGAGGCAGTTACAGACAAGGTAATAAAGTTTAAAAGGCTAACGCCAAATTTTATTTATATACAATAATAAAAATAGACAAAAGTCCATAAAGCAAATACATACAAAAATGTGAATGCAAAGATTACATATGAAGAGTACTCTAGACTAGTAGGTACAACCTACAATAGCTGCCCATATAGATTAGACTAGCTAAGGGGATCTTACAGTCCAACCCGACATGTTTCTGAGTGATTCCTTCTTCTGGGGATTTTGAGGTACAAAGAAATCTATGAGATAATACATGACTACAGTATTAGCATAAGTCATCTGTAATGTACAAGGTGATGTATTTATTGTGTAGAAGCATCATAATACAGTACAAGAGGCTACTGGCATTTGCATATAGTCAAAAAGACATGCTTTCAAATGGAGCTGGAGTTCCAGTTTGCTGGGAGGATTACAGGCGCCTGTACCAAAAATGTGCTACCGCAAGGACCCACCCATGGGGGTCGAAGCCAAATTACCAGTGGCAACCACAAAATCAGGAGGGAGAGGTGAAGAGTTTAGAAATAAGGGAGTTTACTAATAAAAATGTCAAAAACAGATGTTAAATAAGTCAATCACAACATTATGAGGTTGTAAAATGCTAGAGAAAAGGTGAGCAGTGAAGATCTATTGGTCAGATAAAAATAGAGTGCAAAAAGAATACAAAGCGGTAAAAAACCATGGGTTTTTACAAAAGAGTAAACCCATAAATAAATAACTCGTGTAGAACTGACCTGTGCACTGCTGAAGTAATGAAAAACGTCCTCACTGAATCCAAATCCAGTCCCAAATGGAGGAGATCACCAGGGGGAACTGGGTTCTATATATTGGTAAAAAGGAGATTAAATCGTTATTACCTCTGATATGGTGCAGGTGAAAATGAAAGCACCCATCTCCTGATGATGTGGGCTTAAGACCTGTGTAAACACCCAGCTCCATTAGCAGATGTGGGCGACCACGGGCTTCGGTGGGCCCCCTGGCCCAATGACCCGCCGGGAAGCCGTGGGTGTGTGTGGGGAGTGACAGCACACACGCAACAACCCCTGCTGTTTGGAATAAGGAGCTGTCCAGAACAGGACAGCCCTTACATGTTGGGTGGAGCACATACTGGGCAGGCGCTAGGTATAGCCCCCAGCTGGCATAGATGACATTATCTAGATTAGACATTAGTATATTTAATAACATATGAATCCGGGTGCTTCTACATTACGAAGACAATTCAGGAATTTTCTAAATGTATGTCCACACACATCACTAGTATACGGAAAAAGGACCCGGATGTACCTGTTGGCCGTCATATGGTCCTGGTGCATGCCGACTCCAATCCCAAGGTCTTCTTTCTCCTATTAGATCATATCCACCCTAGCTCCAGGACTAAATTAAGCCTTTACTTTTAAATCCTTTCTGCCTGGATGCGTCTTTGGAGGTTGTGAACTATCTATTTTTTGATTCCATTTCTCTTTCTGCTTATTTCCTTTTTTTCATGTTTCCTTGGTTTCCTTTTTTCTTTTTTTTCCCCCTTTTTTTCACTTTATGGTGTTCCATTCATTTGCATTATACCATGCATATTCATCATCAATGGCATCGATACTGTTGTTTACATGCCTAGTCTTTGTAACAGGTGTAGCTGCAGTGCACTTTCCTGACCGCTGGGCACCCGCCCAGTATGTGCTCCGCCCGACATGTAAGGGCCGCCCCCTTTTGGACAGCTCCTTATTCCAGACAGCAGGGGTTGTTGAGTGTGTCACTCCCCACACACACCCAGGGCTTCTCAGCTGAGGGTACTGCCTGGTAACATGTCTTTCTACCTCTGGGTGGGGTGCCGCCACTTGTCATCAGGCCAGGGGCCGCCCACACAAGCCCGTGCTCGCCCACATCTGTGGGCTAATGTAGCCAGGCATTTACACTGGTCTTAAGCCCACATTATCAGGAGGTGGGTGCTTTCATTTTCACCTACACCATATCATAGGTGATAATGATTTGATCTCTTTTTTACCAATATATACTACCCAGCCTCACCTGGTGATCTACTCCATTTGGGACTGGATTCAGTGAGGACGTTTTTCATTACTTTAGCAGTGCACTCTACATGACTTTATTTATTGATGGGTTTACTAATTTTGTAAAACCCATGTTTTTTTACCGCTTTGTACTCTTTTTATACACTATTTTTATCTGAACAAAAGATCTACATTGCTCACCTTTTTTTTTAGCATATTACAACCTCATAATGTTGTAATTGACTTTTTGACATCTGTTTTTTGACATTTTTGTTTGCAGACTCCCTTATTTTTAAGCTCTTCACCTCTCCCTCCTGATTTTGTGGTTGTCTCTGGCAGCTTGGCTTTGACCCCTTCGGGAGGGTCCTTGCGATAGCACATTTTTGGAACAGGCGCCTGTAATCCTCTCAGCAAATTGGAAAATGTGTCACTCCAGCTCCATTTGAAAGCATGTCTTTTTGACTATATGCAAATGTCAGTAGCCTCTTGTACTGTATTATGATGCTTCTATACATTAAATACATCACCTTGTACCTTACAGATGACTTATGCTAATAGTCATGTATTATCTCATAGATTTCTTTTGTATCCCAAAATCCCCGGAAGAAGGAATCACTCCGAAACATGTCGGGTTGGACTGTAAGATCCCCTTAGCTAGTCTAACCTATATGGGAAACTATTGTATCTTCCAGTCTAGAGTACTCTTCATTAGTGTTGAGCGAACACGGACTGTATTATTCGTGTTCGTACCGAATAATTGGATTTTTTTTACCCGAACACGGACACGGACACTTTACTGTATGTTCGGGTAAAAATCCGTGTTCGGTCGTTTTATTTCCGGGTTTTGCATGCTTTGGCGCTCTTTTCATGGCGGGCTTTCAACAGCCAATCAACAATCGTTTAACTGGTGTGCCTTAAGCCATCCCAGCCATGCCTGCAAATGTCTTAGTAGCTGTGATTGGCCGTCTGAAGCATGTGACCAAGTCTTTATAAGTTCGAGGCAGCCGCCGCAGCAGCGTCATTCTGCTGCTTAGCTAAGGGACAGAGCACACATCAATGTGCTGGCTGCTGATTAGGGAAAGATAGGCAGGAAAAAACCATTTGTGTCCGGATAGAATTGAGGGACAGGTCGGAGTGTTTAGGCAGGGCGAGTTGTAGGCATTTTAGGGATAGAGTCTGCTGAATTATAGGGTCAGTGTCTTCTACAAACTACAATCGATATTGCTGTGTGGGGGGTGGGGTGAATCTGCACTCAATCCTGATCTACGATCTCTTCTCAATCCTGTTAGGGACAGAGTCTGCTGAATTTTAGGGAAACTGTGTTCTACAAACTACAATCGATATTGCTGTGTGGTGTGGGATTGGAGATAGGCAGGTGTCAGTGATCCACATCCATTTTTCTGTGTGTGAGCTGCAGTGAACACAATCTTTTTGGGCTGCAGTGAACACAATCTTTTTGGGCTGCAGTGAACACAATCTTTTTGGGCTGCAGTGAACACAATCTTTTTGGGGTGCAGTGAACAAAATCTTTTTGGGGTGCAGTGAACACAATCCTTTTTGGTGTGCAGTGAACACAATCTTTGTGGGGTGCAGTGAACAAAATCCTTTGTGGGGTGCAGTGAACACAATCTTTTTGGGGTGCAGTGAACAAAATCCTTTTTGGGGTGCAGTGAACAACATCCTTTTTGGGGTGCAGTGAACACAATCTTTTTGGGGTGCAGTGAACAAAATCCTTTGTGGGGTGCAGTGAACACAATCTTTTTGGGGTGCAGTGAACACAATCTTTTTGGGGTGGAGTGAACAACATCCTTTTTGGGGTGCAGTGAACAAAATCCTTTTTGGGGTGCAGTGAACAAAATCATTTTTGGGGTGCAGTGAACACAATCTTTTTGGGGTGCAGTGAACACAATCTTTGTGGGGTGCAGTGAACACAATCTTTTTGGGGTGGAGTGAACAACATCCTTTTTGGGGTGCAGTGAACAACATCCTTTTTGGGGTGCAGTGAACACAATCTTTTTGGGGTGCAGTGAACACAATCTTTGTGGGGTACAGTGAACAGAATCTTTGTGGGGTGCAGTGAACACAATCTTTGGGGGGTACAGTGAACACAATCTTTTTGGGGTGCAGTGAACACAATCTTTGTGGGGTGCAGTGAACACAATCTTTTTGGGGTGGAGTGAACAAAATCATTTTTGGGGTGCAGTGAACAACATCCTTTTTGGGGTGCAGTGATCAAAATCCTTTTTGGGGTGCAGTGAACACAATCTTTTTGGGGTGCAGTGAACAAAATCCTTTGTGGGGTGCAGTGAACAGAATCTTTGTGGGGTGCAGTGAACACAATCTTTGGGGGGGTACAGTGAACACAATCTTTTTGGGGTGCAGTGAACACAATCTTTGTGGGGTACAGTGAACAGAATCTTTGTGGGGTGCAGTGAACACAATCTTTGGGGGGTACAGTGAACACAATCTTTTTGGGGTGCAGTGAACACAATCTTTGGGGGGTACAGTGAACACAATCTTTTTGGGGTGCAGTGAACACAATCTTTGTGGGGTGCAGTGAACACAATCTTTGGGGGGGTACAGTGAACACAATCTTTTTGGGGTGCAGTGAACAACATCCTTTTAGGGTGCAGTGAACACAATCTTTGTGGGGTGCAGTGAACAACATCCTTTTAGGGTGCAGTGAACACAATCTTTGTGGGGTACAGTGAACAGAATCTTTGTGGGGTGCAGTGAACACAATCTTTGGGGGGTACAGTGAACACAATCTTTGTGAGGTGCAGTGAACACAATCTTTGTGGGGTGCAGTGAACACAATCATTGTGGGGTGCAGTGAACTCAATCTTTGTGGGGTACAGTGAACACAATCTCATACTTCTGAAGATTTGAGGGTGCTGCCTGTTCCATACTCCCCCTACTCCTCATCTAGCCTTTTAGGGGTACAAACAATAGTAATTGGGGCCTAGTGTGGTTGTGTACGTGTGATATACATACACTTTTTTTGGATCATATTTTCTATTCCGCTATTTAATCAAAAACCTTTGGGGATCAGTTAAATTGGGGGATAGTCTGTGTTGGTACGTGTGAGAGAGATCCACCTTTCCAAGTTGTTGGGGTTCATCTCATACTTCTGAAGGTTTGAGGGTGCTGCCTGTTCCATACTCCCCCTACTCCTAGCCTTTTAGGGGTACAAACAATAGTAATTGGGGCCTAGTGTGGTTGTGTACGTGTGATATACATACACTTTTTTTGGATCATATTTTCTATTCCGCTATTTAATCAAAAACCTTTGGGGATCAGTTAAATTGGGGGATAGTCTGTGTTGGTACGTGTGAGAGAGATCCACCTTTCCAAGTTGTTGGGGTTCATCTCATACTTCTGAAGGTTTGAGGGTGCTGCCTGTTCCATACTCCCCCTACTCCTCATCTAGCCTTTTAGGGGTACAAACAATAGTAATTGGGGCCTAGTGTGGTTGTGTACGTGTGATATACATACACTTTTTTTGGATCATATTTTCTATTCCGCTATTTAATCAAAAACCTTTGGGGATCAGTTAAATTGGGGGATAGTCTGTGTTGGTACGTGTGAGAGAGATCCACCTTTCCAAGTTGTTGGGGTTCATCTCATACTTCTGAAGGTTTGAGGGTGCTGCCTGTTCCATACTCCCCCTACTCCTCATCTAGCCTTTTAGGGGTACAAACAATAGTAATTGGGGCCCAGTGTGGTTGTGTACGTGTGATATACATACACTTTTTTTGGATCATATTTTCTATTCCGCTATTTAATCAAAAACCTTTGGGGATCAGTTAAATTGGGGGATAGTCTGTGTTGGTACGTGTGAGAGAGATCCACCTTTCCAAGTTGTTGGGGTTCATCTCATACTTCTGAAGGTTTGAGGGTGCTGCCTGTTCCATACTCCCCCTACTCCTCATCTAGCCTTTTAGGGGTACAAACAATAGTAATTGGGGCCCAGTGTGGTTGTGTACGTGTGATATACATACACTTTTTTTGGATCATATTTTCTATTCCGCTATTTAATCAAAAACCTTTGGGGATCAGTTAAATTGGGGGATAGTCTGTGTTGGTACGTGTGAGAGAGATCCACCTTTCCAAGTTGTTGGGGTTCATCTCATACTTCTGAAGGTTTGAGGGTGCTGCCTGTTCCATACCCCCCCTACTCCTCATCTAGCCTTTTAGGGGTACAAACAATAGTAATTGGGGCCTAGTGTGGTTGTGTACGTGTGATATACATACACTTTTTTTGGATCATATTTTCTATTCCGCTATTTAATCAAAAACCTTTGGGGATCAGTTAAATTGGGGGATAGTCTGTGTTGGTACGTGTGAGAGAGATCCACCTTTCCAAGTTGTTGGGGTTCATCTCATACTTCTGAAGGTTTGAGGGTGCTGCCTGTTCCATACTCCCCCTACTCCTAGCCTTTTAGGGGTACAAACAATAGTAATTGGGGCCTAGTGTGGTTGTGTACGTGTGATATACATACACTTTTTTTGGATCATATTTTCTATTCCGCTATTTAATCAAAAACCTTTGGGGATCAGTTAAATTGGGGGATAGTCTGTGTTGGTACGTGTGAGAGAGATCCACCTTTCCAAGTTGTTGGGGTTCATCTCATACTTCTGAAGGTTTGAGGGTGCTGCCTGTTCCATACTCCCCCTACTCCTCATCTAGCCTTTTAGGGGTACAAACAATAGTAATTGGGGCCTAGTGTGGTTGTGTACGTGTGATATACATACACTTTTTTTGGATCATATTTTCTATTCCGCTATTTAATCAAAAACCTTTGGGGATCAGTTAAATTGGGGGATAGTCTGTGTTGGTACGTGTGAGAGAGATCCACCTTTCCAAGTTGTTGGGGTTCATCTCATACTTCTGAAGGTTTGAGGGTGCTGCCTGTTCCATACTCCCCCTACTCCTCATCTAGCCTTTTAGGGGTACAAACAATAGTAATTGGGGCCTAGTGTGGTTGTGTACGTGTGATATACATACACTTTTTTTGGATCATATTTTCTATTCCGCTATTTAATCAAAAACCTTTGGGGATCAGTTAAATTGGGGGATAGTCTGTGTTGGTACGTGTGAGAGAGATCCACCTTTCCAAGTTGTTGGGGTTCATCTCATACTTCTGAAGGTTTGAGGGTGCTGCCTGTTCCATACCCCCCCTACTCCTCATCTAGCCTTTTAGGGGTACAAACAATAGTAATTGGGGCCTAGTGTGGTTGTGTACGTGTGATATACATACACTTTTTTTGGATCATATTTTCTATTCCGCTATTTAATCAAAAACCTTTGGGGATCAGTTAAATTGGGGGATAGTCTGTGTTGGTACGTGTGAGAGAGATCCACCTTTCCAAGTTTTTGGGGTTCATCTCATACTTCTGAAGATTTGAGGGTGCTGCATGTTCCATACTCCTCTTCCTCATCCTCCCTTTAGGGTAGGAAAAAATTTAATCGGGCCTAGTCTGTGTTTGTACGTGTGAGATACACAGTTTTTTATCCTATTCCGCTATTCAATACACACCCTTTTGGTGTAAAAAACATTAAATTGCGGCATAGTTTGCATATTTGACATTTGCATATATTGTGCCTTGTTGCGCTGTTTTGGGTACTCCACCAACATGGCCAGTGGCAATGACGCCATTCTCAGCTTAACTATCCCACTTCTATGCCTCCTTGAAAAAACAATTTGGGCGATGATGGAAGAGGATGTGGCACAGGATGAGGAGGAGGAGGAGGAGGATGAAGAGGTAACATTTCAAAGGCTTTCAGGGCAGTCATTCGCAAGGGGCTCCGAGGGTGGGTTCCTGCACACACAAACGCCAGGGACACAATTGTCCAGCAGGGGCACAGTTCTGGAGGATGAGGAGGATGAGGAGGAGGAGGAGCTGGAGGAGGAGATGGAACCATGTTCACAGCAGGGTGGCACCCAGGCCAGCTCATGGCCATCACTGGTGCGTGGCTGGGGGGATACAGAGGACACGGACGATACACCTCCCACAGAGGACAGCCTTTCGTCGCCTCTGGGCAGCCTGGCACACATGAGCGATTACATGCTGCAGTGTCTCCACAACGACCGCCGAGTTGCCCACATTCTAACTTGTGCTGATTACTGGGTGGCCACGCTGCTGGATCCCCGTTACAAGGACAACGTACCGTCCTTAATTCACTCACTGGAGCGCGATCGCAAGATGCGCGAGTACAAGCGCACGCTGGTAGACGCCATGCTGCTGGCATTCCCATCTGACAGCGGGGCCACAGTGGAAGCACAAGGCAGAGGAGGAGGAGGAGGAGGTCGCCAACGCAACCAGGGCACCGCCAGCACCTCAGAAGGCAGGGTTAGCATGGCCGAAATGTGGAAAAGCTTTGTCAGCACGCCACAACAAACAGCAGCACCAGCAGCTCAGATGGAACGTCTTAGCAGGAGGCAGCATTTTACCAACATGGTGGAGCAGTATGTGTGCACACGCCTACATGTAGTGAATGACGGGTCTGCCCCCTTCAACTTCTGGGTCTCCAAATTGGGCACATGGCCTGAGCTTGCCCTTTACGCCTTGGAGGTGCTGGCGTGCCCTGCAGCCAGTGTATTATCTGAACGGGTATTTAGCACGGCTGGGGGCGTTATAACAGACAAGCGCAGCCGCCTGTCCAGAGACAATGTGGACAAGCTCACGTTCATTAAAATGAACCAGGCATGGATCCCACGGGACTTTTCCGTACCTTATGCAGAATAGCAATGGATACCGACCTTACCCACCCATTGTTCCATTTTTGCTCTTTCTCACTCTTTTGGGGTGTACCCTCATTTAAAATTTTTGAAAAGAAGCAGTGTTGGCTACCTCGTCCTCCTCCTCAGGGCCAGATTAATGTAGGGGCTATTGGAGCTGCAGCTCCAGGCCCCTACCTTTTATATAGGCCCCGGGTTGGCCATATTCACTGTTACCGCTCTTCTGTCACTTGTAAACACAGAAGTCTGGCTTCTATGCTCGCTTCCCCAGGCAGCACCCTCAGAACCTCCCCACACAGCGTGAAGGCCGGACAAGGAGGGACAGTTGGCGATGCATGGATGTGTTTATGGGCTTCAGAGACAGCATCCCATGTTGAATTAGGCATGCATGGCTGCACCCTTCCTCCTCTGGGTGCATGGCAAGGCACGGCCCTTAAGGCCCTTCAAAATCCTCAGCACCAAGCCCATGATGCTGTTAATCCGGCCCTGGTCCTCCTCCACCGCCGCTTCCACCTACACCGCCCATAGGTGTGCGCAGCCTATTGCATTAAGGTGTGCACCCCAAAGTTGAAATACACATGCATGTGTTTGCCAGCAGGGAGAGTAATGTATCGGGGCCATGTACCTGTAGGCAAGGAGAAATAGAGCAGAGCAGGTCCCAGGGAGATCTTTCCCATCTCCTCACTGGCAATGCTATGTGCCCTAGGTGATTAGGGTGTGCCCAGGCACACCCAGCACACCCTGTGCGCACGCCTATGTCACCGCCACATCCACCACCACCTCAACCTCCCTCCTACTCCATATGGGCCTCGTCCTTCAGAGATGAAGAAGAACATTGTTTTATTTTTCTGTTTTTTTTTGTTGTTTTAAGTTATTTCCCTATCCACATTTGTTTGCAGAGCACTTGCCATGCTCTTAATTACGTTTTGCTGCCATTTGCAGCACTCTAGCCCTTTCCTTTGGTGTTTTAGAGCCATTTTAGTGCCTTAAAGTTCGGGTCCCCATTGACTTCAATGGGGTTCGGTGTCCGGGAAAAGTTCGGTAAAAGTCCGGGACACGGACCCGGACTTTTTTTTAAAGTTCGGCCGAACCCGTCGAACACGGACATCTAGGTGTCCGCTCAACCCTACTCTTCATATGTAATCTTTGCATTCACATTTTTGTATGTATTTGCTTTATGAACTTATGTCTATTTTTAATATTGTATATAAATAAAATTAGGCGTTAGTCTTTTAAACTTTATTATCTTGTCTGTAACTGCCTCAAAGCCCCAGGAGGGGTGTTTTGTTTGCATGTATATGCAACAACTGTATTTGGTTACTATTTGGACGTTGGCAGTTCTTTAGATACTCCACGTGGCTTTTTCTTCTTTTCAAGTTATTTGAGCCTAAACCTCTTATTATTATTATTAAGTTGATGAGATGCTTAGCTGTGTGTATCAAAGTGGGATGGGACACCTACATTCCTTTGCCCTATACCTCATGACTTTCTTTGGTTTTATTTTTTATTTATTTGTTTTAATTATGGTTTGTAAGTAAACATACCAGAATGGTTTTATGTGGCAAAAAGATATCTCCAAAAATCTTTGTGGAAAATGAATGTATTGCCAGTACATGTGACATGTGTTCAAGCAAGGGCTCAGAGCTTCAAAGGAACAAAGCTGCTAAAACAAACAGTTTGTGGTGAAGTGTGAGGGTTCCAGACAGCCTGATATGGGGCCACTTCCTGTGTTCCTTTATAACAGCCACAGTCTTTTTACCAAAAAATAGAGTAAACTGCATGGTAAGGCTTACTGAGTAAGAGTTGATGCAGACCTTAAAAAAAGGGTTTATATGAAGCGCTGTTGGACTTGATAGCCACGCTCATCATGATAGGATTCAGGGATAGGTGGATCAGATGGAATAGGGTCCTTATCAGTGTTTTTAAACTCATTATCCAGGAGCAATTCTGCATGATGGAATAAGTTATAAAGGATGCAGCAGGCCAAAAACATGTCACCAACTTTTTTAGGGCTATAGCACAGCAAACCATACGATAGGGAGATACAGCAGAACCTGCTTTTAAGAACCCCAAAGGACCTCTCAATGACATGTCTTGTCTTAGTAATTGTTGCATTGTAGTGAGATTCTGCAGATGTGGATCGCCCAGGTGTTAGCAGCCAAGGCAGACAAGGATAGCCATAATTACCTACAATGCAGTTTGAAAATGCAATTTCTAGAACAGCAGCAGTATATCACAATGAGTGGGTAATAACAGGAACATTTTGTTCCTTACATTTTGTCTTTCATTGCTGAATATAATTGTAATGTGAAGGCTTTAGGCCATATTTTAAGTGGCTTAGTTGGAAATGGTTACACCAGGTTGAGGATCTGATTTAGCTATTTCTGTACCAGCCAAGGTTAAAAATTGGCTGCGTATATTTTGTGTGAAAGGTGTGAGGAGTGAACACAGGAGTGTAACATATGAACATATACTTTTATGTATAATGTACAGTATGTGGCATGCATTGAGACATATTAGACGTTAACAAGTGTCTCACCAAGAATTCAGCCTCCAGTTATTTTGTAAGTGTCAAGTAGAACTGTGATTGCCTTAATATGTGGGCATCATGGACAGATCCTGGGAAGCTGGTGACCACATTTCTGATGAACATATTTTCATCACAGACAACCTGTTTGTTTAATGAGTGGTACTCCTTCATATTATAGTAGATGTATTATTTATCAGAGGGGGTAAAAAAAGACACATCAAGTCTATGACACCCATGACATGGGGTATCCCAGCTACTGCATAGAAATTGTTCTTAATCTGATCCCACTCCTGACATATGTTAGACAGGTAGATCTATTTGGGGGCAATTTGTCTGAATCCCTGCAGAGTCTTCCTCTCCCGCTAGCATTTGATAGGTGGCCTTGCCCAGAATGAGCAGGACAGCCAGCAACTTGGTCATGGGTGGTATAGCATGACTACACAGTGTGGTGGACTTCAGAAAAGGTATCAGTTCCCCAAAGAGAAGCATAATCAGGTCCTTAAATAGACTAAATTGAGAGAGCTCTTCTTCAGACAAATCATCCAACAAGGTGCACTGCTTAAAGGAACATGGACACATGACAACCACCCTCCTTCTCCTGCCCCTCCTTGGAATGGCCTGAAACTCCAACAAATTGGCATCAAATAGCTCCATTAGGGATGTAGGGGAGAGAAATGCAATCTAAAACTGGCAAATTAGGTTAGACTAGCTAAATGCTCATTAGATTGTGATTTTCCCATTGAGGTGTGATGACTAAAGTCATGGTCCATCATTACCACAGGCCTGGACCACTACTCAATCGCCGCATTCATTTTTTTAATTATTTCCATCTGTGAATTGAGTTTAATGCCTTTTCATGCAGTATTTATCAAGCAGTTTGCTGGATAATACCGCAAAGCGGTATAGTGTAATGACAGTTTCAGGATCCAATCCGATATTTAGGAAAAATGTGTCTGGACATCTAAATACCGCATGTGAGATGCTTTTGTGAATGGAGCCAGTGTCACCAGAGAAATTTCAGTGTCATTATGGTGACATTGTACTACTGTGGCAGTGATCATGCACAATTGCTGGCTTCTCTGAAATCACTGTATGTCAGTGCCGCCAACCATTGTCTCTGACCACTCCCACAGCAGTACAATGTCACCAGACCAGTGCTGCCAGCCAGTATCCCCGATCATCACCACACTAGTCAGTGTTCCTAATTCCCGCCACTCACTCGTAGTGTCCCTGATCAATGCTGCACCACTCACAGTGGTGGTGGATGTGGACTGCGTGATATTCTGATTGTGAACCATATATTGTGAAGTGCCTTCGAGCTCAATTTTTACCTATTGTTACAACATCTATTTAGAACTATTTATATCATAGTTTTTTTTTTGGAGTATATGTGTACACTTTGTTTGCTTCTATTTTTAATTATTCAGCATGTCTAATCACCATCTTTAGCATGACTCTGTTTCCTTTATCTGTCTACGTTTTGTGGTGATATTACACAGTAGAGTTGTTGCTTTGTATAACATATGTTTAATGTTTGTTATGACCTATAATTTTATGCATGTTTTTTCCCCCTGAAAAATATTATGAGTTTATTGATAGATCTGATGCACAGCAGATCACCTGAACTCCTCCCCTAAAAGGTGAAACAAACTGTGCACTATAATATCTAAATGGTTAAAAATCAAAAGCCTGTGCAATATGAGAAAAGTCAAAAATATTCAAAACTCTGTGCGATGTTGCACTCCAGGTGAATAGCCACCATCCTCTTGAAAATAAACGTTCACCTTGAGATTTGACTCTCATTGCAAAGGTCAAAATGCACATCTTTATTATACCAGGATCCAGCAAGGTGCTTAGTGATGAACACAGAAATAGCAACCCTACCAGTGGCAGCCGGTCTATAGGGGGCGCAGGGGCGCCGCCCCCCAATCTGTTGGCAAATAAAAAAAAAGGAAACAAAGAAATAAAATACCATCTTCAGCCCACTAGGGGCGCCAGACTTACTGGTGGCTATGGGGGGGTGGGGTTTTGCACCCCACGTGAGTGCAGCAGAGGCGGCCTTCTGGGGGTCATCAGGGCGCAGAGCAATGCGCCCGACACTCCCCTCTTTAGTGAAGTCCTGGCTGTGATTGGTCCAGACTCCAGCCTGGTCCAATCATAGAGGACATCGCGGTGACGTCACCTTCCCGCCCGCCGTCAAAGAGGAGGGCAGCGGCACGCATGCGGAGGTCGAGGAGGAAGAAGACGTCCGAGTCCGACCGAGTCTCTGAGGAGCGGAGGAAGAAGACATCCGAGTCCGACTGAGTCTCCGAGGAGCGGAGGAAGAAGACATCCGAGTCCGACCGAGTCTCTGGGGAGCGGAGGAAGAAGACATCCGAGTCCGTCCGAGTCTCTGAGGAGGAAGAAGACGTCCGAGTCTGACCGAGTCTCTGAGGAGGAAGAAGACGTCCGAGGTCCGACCGAGTCCCGAGCAGCACGCCAGGCATGGTGATGACACCAGGGTGAGGTAAGTGAAGTGATGCCTCAGGGGGGGGCCCACACACTGCTTTGAAGGGGGCACACACGCACGCTGGTCTCTGCATTGAAAGGGGGCATGTATACTGGTCACTACATTGAAAGAGGCATGTATACTGGTCACTACATTGAAAGGGGCATGTATGCTGGTCACTACATTGAAAGGGGCATGTATACTGGTCACTACATTGAAAGGGGCATGTATACTGGTCACTACATTGAAAGGGGCATGTATACTGGTCACTACATTGAAGGGGGCATGTATACTGGTCACTACATTGAAAGGGGCATGTATACTGGTCACTGCATTGAAAGGGGCATGTATACTGGTCACTACATTGAAAGGGGCATGTATACTGGTCACTACATTGAAGGGGGCATGTATACCGGTCACTACATTGAAAGGGGCATGTATATCGGTCACTGCATTGAAAGGGGCATGTATACTGGTCACTACATTGAAAGGGGCATGTATACTGGTCACTACATTGAAAGGGGGCATGTATACTGGTCACTACATTGAAGGGGGCATGTATACCGGTCACTACATTGAAAGGGGCATGTATATCGGTCACTGCATTGAAAGGGGCATGTATACTGGTCACTACATTGAAAGGGGCATGTATACTGGTCACTACATTGAAGAGGGGCATGTATACTGATCACTTCATTGAAGGGGGCATGTATACCGGTCACTACATTGAAAGGGGCATGTATACTGGTCACTACATTGAAAGGGGCATGTATACTGGTCACTGCATTGAAAGCGGCATGTATACTGGTCACTACATTGAAAGGGGCATGTATACTGGTCACTACATTGAAAGGGGCATGTATGCTGGTCACTACATTGAAAAGGGCATGTATACTGGTCACTACATTGAAAGGGCGATGTATACTGGTCACTACATTGAAAGGGGCATGTATACTGGTCACTACATTGAAGGGGGCATGTATACTGGTCACTACATTGAAAGGGGCATGTATACTGGTCACTGCATTGAAAGGGGCATGTATACTGGTCACTACATTGAAAGGGGCATGTATACTGGTCACTACATTGAAGGGGGCATGTATACCGGTCACTACATTGAAAGGGGCATGTATACTGGTCACTACATTGAAAGGGGCATGTATACTGGTCACTACATTGAAAGGGGCATGTATACTGGTCACTACATTGAACGGGGGCATGTATACTGGTCACTGCATTGAAGGGGGCATGTATACTGGTCACTACATTGAAAGGGGCATGTATACTGGTCACTACATTGAAAGGGGCATGTATGCTGGTCACTACATTGAAAGGGGCATGTATACTGGTCACTGCATTGATAGAGGCATGTATACTGGTCACTGCATTGAAAAGGGCATGTATACTGGCCACTACATTGAAAGGGGCATGTATACTGGTCACTGCATTGAAAGGGGGCATGTATACTGGTCACTACATTGAAAGGGGCATGTATACTGGTCACTACATTGAAAGGGGCATGTATACTGGTCACTACATTGAAAGGGGCATGTATACTGGTCACTGCATTGAAAGGGGGCCTGTACTGTGGGGTTTGTGCTAGGGGGCCTGTACTGTGGGGTTTGTGCTAGGGGGCCTGTACTGTGGGGTTTGTGCTAGGGGGTCTGTACTGTGGGGTTTGTGCTAGGGGGTCTGTACTGTGGGGTTTGTGCTAGGGGGTCTGTACTGTGGGATTAGTGCTAAGGGGCCTGTACTGCGGGGTTTGTGCTAGGGGGCCTACACTGTTGGATTAGTGCTACGGGGTCTGTACTGTAGGGTTTGTGCTAGGGGGCCTGTACTGTGGGATTAGTGCTAGGGGGTCTGTACTGTGGGGTTTGTGCTAGGGGGCCTGTACTGTGGGGTTTGTGCTAGGGGGCCTGTACTGTGGGGTTTGTGCTAGGGGGTTTGTGCTTGAGGGGTTTGTGCAGGGTTTGTGCTTGAGGGGTTTGTGCTGGGGGGGTCTGTACTGTGGGGTTTGTGCTAGCGGGTTTGTGCTTGAGGGGTGTGTGCTTGAGGGCTTTGTGCGGGGTTTGTGCATGAGGGGTTTGGGCTGGGGGGGTCTGTACTGTGGGGTTTGTGCTACTCTCAGTCAGTGTATCCCATAATAGGGTGTCTCTCCCAGCATATCCCATAATAGGGCCCCTGCTCCCTATTATGGCATATACTAGTACTGATGGACCCCTTAATATGTGATATATTAGGTGAATTTGTTCATGCAAGCAAAATACAGGGGACAAATAGTGGAGTCTATAAGGGGTGGGGCTTCTGAGAAATGGGAGGGGTCAAATGGAAGGGCAGGGTCTTGCGCCCCACATCTTCAAACTTCACCAACCGCCACTGAACCCTACAGTGTACTTCAGCCAACATGTATTACCGGCCTAACTTCATTAGGCTCACACGGAAGAGTTTCAGTAGTTGTACCATCCAGGGAGAGACTAACGGTGATAGTGCTCAAAGAAGCAAAAGAAGGACCAGAGTGTTCACTGCTTAAAAACTATTTTATTAAAAATTTATAAAAATGCACTCACATTTAAAACAAGGAGAAACCACTTTCATGAAGTACAGAACCAAACCACTATGCAGTTCTGTAGTCTTTCCAGTTCACATCCAGCCATTTCAATCCAGGATCACTAAGCTCTACACAACAAGTTTTGTTGTGTATGACGGCATCAGAGGATAATGACATCATTTGTGCCACTGATGACTATTCACCTGGAGTACACCATTACACAAAGTTTCGGATATTTTGGACTTTTCACATATTGCACCATTTTGATATTATAGTGCACTGTTTACTTCACCTTTTGATTCATGTAATTTGTCAGCAAGAGCTGTGGATGTCTGCTTTCTGGGGCCTTCAAAGTCAGACAACAGAGGAGACCTCCTGCTTGGTCTTTTCTAAATCTTTCTTAGTGAGAGTAGCCAAATCTCTGTTTCTCACTTGAGTGAGATTACATTAGCGCCCGTGGACACCTGAAGAAGTGACTCCAATTCTTAAGTCCATGTTGCTCCCCTGACTCAATGTTCAACCCCCTGACACAGGGCTTGGATTCCTTCTGGCATCAGATGAGTCTATCCTTCTTTGGGGACCTTAGGGCCATCCGTGAAGTCTTCTTGACAGAGCGTAAGCATCATTTTTTCCAACGTGATATTTCAGGCTGAATTGAAATCCAGACAAATCAGCTAACCACTAAGTTACTCATGCATCCAGTTTGGCAGCTGTTAAATGGTATATGAGGAAATAGTCATCTGTCTTGTCCTCAAATTCTGTACTATGAAAGTAGTCTTGTTCAAAGCTGCAAAAAAAAAAAAAAAACAATTGAAGCACAACCTTGCACAAAAAAAATATTTTATTTGGCTGACATAACCACACAATATAAATGCACTTATGTAATTGCATAACAGAAAAACCAAGGAATGTGTAGTAGATCCTGTTTCACTCATCTTTCTAGATCTGGTGTTGACCGCTGATGTGAACAGTGGCATCAGGTCTAAGACCCTTTTTAAAAATGTGGCAGGCAACTCCTTCGTACACTGGAGAAGTTGTCATCATGCCCAATGAAAGAGGAATATATCATCTAGCCTGGGGGTCAGCAACCCATAAATCATGGCCAGGTGATAAGTAGATTATGGTCTGGGCTGGCCACCCCACCATTCCAGAGCATCAAACAGAGTACAATGCAGAGGGACTTTTTGTAAAGCTGGAGCTGTAGTAGGAGCAAGAGCCGCATAAGCCAATGCTGGCTCCTATCACATGCAGAGTGATACCAACTGCAATCCACCTCTTATCCAAACTAGAGGTCTCCGGAGTGGTGCCAGAAGCAGGAAAGAAGAGACCTTCAGGTCGGTGTGAAGCAATACACTGGGCATAATAGTATAGGGCTGCTTTCACACTGATGTGCTGTGGTTTACTCACACCACGGGTGCAGTGCAGTCCAGTGTACCTGCAGCTTTCCTGCAGGTTTGCTGTGCTTAGCTATTGACTTCTATTATATTCTGCGGGTTTGCTACACTTTTAGAAAGTGAAGTCTATGGCAAAGCACAGCTAACCCAGGAAAGTCGCAAGCAACCCACAGCATATCAGTGTGAAAACAGCCTTATAGGGGGCTCTGAACAGTAAGGGTTAATTTACATTTGCAGTTTGGGGGTGGTAAAACCCCATAGTTAAGGCATGTTTTTACCATGTGTACAGGGGTGTCCACATGGCACAGCTGCAGCAGACGTTATACACCCTGTCAGTCATGGTTTGTGGGTGTAGCATTTGCCAAGCATGACTCATTCAACTGAATGTGCCCTTTATGCAAGTGTCCTGCAACTTTGTGCATTACAGCAAACAAAGGAATAAAGCAGGCAGCGTTCTGTCATTTTCTCACCACCTGTTTTAACCCTTTGGACCCCGCAGAAGCATGGGCACCACATTAACTTGGATGGGTTGCGATTAGCAGGCTGCAGCACCCACCAAAAGCAACAGGGGGTTTGACCCGTGCTGCACCACGTGTACACGTTTGGCAGCTGCCTCAGCAACTAAAGGGGGTAGGGATTGGGAGTGGTAAAACCATGACAACCACAGGATTTTACCACTCCCCAACTTTAGGTGTGAAGGACCCTAAGGGTGCCACTGCTGACTGCAACTAAGGGCTCTTTCACAAGTGCAGCAGGCAATGCTGCTCCTCTGATAAGTGATCCGAGTGTGTTTGACAGCTGGTGGTGAGGAGGCAATATGTTGCTTCCTCACCACCTGATTTAAACCAATTATTGCTGTACAATGCACGCAACTATGACACGGTAGTACAGCAATTAGATGTTTAAATTAGGTGGGAGGAGGCAACACTGGGTGACACTGAGCTTATATTTCTCCCAGTTGTTGTTCAGATAGATCTCCGCCTCTTTACCTCCTTGGCGGTATTCCCAAGTGTGGCTTGGGGTGGAATTTCAGTGCCATTAGCGGTAACCCAGAGCCACACTTGGTTTACCGCCAGGGAGCATCGCTGGATCCTGGAAGAGGTTACTTACCTTGTCCCCGGGATCCCGCGATGTGTGTCCCTGCAGCATACGGCAGCCGAATCTTCCGCCCGATGCTGTGAGCCCCGGCTTCTGTCTCCTGCGATCGTCACATTTTTAAAAAAAATATTGACATTAGTTTGCCCCCCAGTGCCCTTGCATATATATATATATAAATAAATATACATATACGTATATATAATATATGTATACGCATATATATATATATATATATATACTTTAACTTATTTATAGTTATTTATTATATTACAATTTATGATTTAGTGTTTCAAACTCTATCATACCCGAGATGTTATAAAGAAGAAATCATATGCAAATAGTTGGTTTGGGCTGCACGTCCTTAAGAATTACATGCAAAATAATTGGACTGCTTTCAGCACCTAAAATCGGAAACAATCATACCGCCAGGGAGGTTAAGGTTGCCTACCCCTTTATCTAGCCAATACAAAGGCTCAGACAAAATGGCAACACTGATGTTGATTATGAGGAACAAAGTGTTATGTTGGAAACTAAGTTTCCGGAGAAGGGATATGATGCCAGTTTGATTGAGTTTCTACTAAATATAGGTGTGGTTACCCCTCTATGAGTCACTTGGATGGTTCTAGCAGTAGGGTAACCTTTCTAACCCACTTCAATGACCAGTTCCAGGCTGCTAAGAAAATTCTGAACAAACAATGGCCAGTCTTATTACAGGACCCTAAATTAGAGAAATTATTACCTGACAGACCTGATGTGGTTTTTAGAAGAGCGAGGAGTATAAAAAACATTAAAGCACCTAGTAGGCCTAAAAATGACAAGGTGGCAATTACCAATATGCCTACCATTCTGGATTTAAAAGGTACCCATGCAGGAAGTCTAACTGTAAAGCTTGTCAATTTATGGTTAAAAATTTTTCTGTGGCTCTGATGGAAAGGCATACATCTCAAAACATCAACCAAGCCGCTCTCTTTGGTCCTCTTAAGACCTCCTGCTCTCTAGCTCCCTTGTCACCTCTTCCCATGCTCGCCTCCAGGATTTCTCCAGAGCTTCTCCCATTCTTTGGAACTCTCTACCCCAATCTGTGCGACTGTCCCCTAATCTATCCATCTTTAGACGATCCCTGAAAACCCTTCTCTTTAAAGAAGCCTACCCGGCTACTAACTAATAACACTGTTTCACTTGCTCCACCTGCTCATCCCCCACAGCTATTGCCTTTTGTATCAATTGACCCTCCCTTTTAGATTGTAAGCTCTAACGAGCAGGGCCCTCTGATTCCTTTTGTTCCAAATCGTATTGTAACTGTAATGTCTGCCTTCATTTTGTTAAGAGCTGCGTGTAACGCTCCTGCGTTTTTATTATAGGCTGGATTTGCAGCTGCAAAATCTCCACTCCGTAGTCATGTAGAGATGTGTTGAATACCAGATCCAACTCTCCAGGACTCATCACCGTGGGCCTGTCAGCTTCAACATACAGATATATACACACTCAATGAGATGTTCCTGGAGTGATAGGATGTATATGATAGTATGAAGGTGATGTGCTGAAGGGACAGGTGTGAACAGTGACAAGGATGGTAATCACTTGATAGGTTTTGTATAGGAGAGTTCAAGATGGTATTTAGGAATGCAGATAGGTTAGTATCGAGTATGCTAACAGGTGGTGAGGACAGCAGATGACAAATACAGGATAGACTAACCCAGTGCAAGGATAGATAGTAGTAGACAGGAGAGCCAGCAATCTATGCAGCAGTGCAGATGATAGATGGTAGTAGGCTGAAGAGCTAGCAATCTATGTAACAGTGCAGATGATAGGATAGTATAGATAGGTAGTAACAGTCCTTAATGTGCATAGGTAGATAGTGCAATAAGGTTATGGAGGGTTCCCCTGCGGGGTACTTATCACTTGTAATGTTAGTAGTTTAGAGAGGTCCAGTAGATAAGGAATGATCCGGTAGCGAGATACAGGAATCAGTAGCGAGGTTCCGGTCTGCTCCAGGTAGAGGGAATAGCTGGAGGTTCCGATCGAGAGACAGGCTTGAAAGCATGTGGATAACAAGGCAGGTTGAACGAACAATGTGAGTGAGACCGCCGGCGGTTGAAATAGCCGCTCTGCGGCACTCAGCAGTGACATCATCGTTCTTAAAGGTATATGCGTACCACCTGAAGAGAAAGGTGGGACGCATTACAGAGGAAAGTGGTGATTAAGGGTACCGGAGGTAACAGAATCTTACAGTACCCCCCCCTTAAGGCCGTCTCCGAAAGGCCTATAGGACAGGTTTTTCTGGGTGTTTCGAGTGAAAGTTCCGTATAAGTCTAGGCGCATGAATATCAGAGGTATCTAGCCAGGTGTCGTCTTGGGGTCCATAGTTCTTCCATCTTATGAGATACTGGAGTCTTCATCTATGGATGCGAGAATCCAAAATTTCCTTGATCTCATACTCTTCTCCGCCTTCAACTTGTATTGGAGGTGGAGGCAAGATGGTAGGCCTTATTCCTTGGTTAGGAACATGGGGCTTCAGTAACGACACATGGAAGATGGGATGGATCTTGAGATCTGCTGGTAGGGTGAGCTGTATTGCAGATTTTCCGATAAGTTTTTTAATTGGGAAGGGTCCCAAAAATAAAGGTCCAAGCTTCTTGCTAGGGATTTTTAATCTTAAGTTCTTTGTCGATAGCCAAACAAGGTCCCCAATAGCATACTGAGGAGAAGGTCTTCTACGAAGGTCGTAGTACTTTTTTTGTTGACTGTGAGCGTGTGATATAGTGGTATTGAGTAAGCCCAAAGAGTCTTTTATTTGGGTAAGGTAATCCGAGGCTACTGGGTTACTCGATGGCAGGATGCGTGGTGGAAGAAGAGTGGGATAAAACCCATAGTTCAAGTAGAACGGACTTTGCTTCGTGGTACTGTGGGTTGCGTTGTTGTAAGCAAATTCTGCTAGAGGAAGGAGATCCACCCAATCATCCTGCAAGTATGATGTGTAGCAACGTAGATAATGCTCAATGCACTGGTACAGGGAGAAGTGAGCTTTCGCTCAATGCGTAAAATTTGACAAAGTGCTTGCCAAAATTTAGAGATGAATTGTGAACCACGGTCGGACAAAAGAGTTTTTGGAATTCCATGCAACTTAAACACATGTTTCATCAATAGTTCTGCTGTTTGTTTAGATGAAGGTAGTCTACGGATAGCAATGAAATGTGCCATCTTTGTCAAGTGGTCCACTGACACTAGGATGGTATTAAATCCTTTAGAGGGTGGAAGTTCTACTATGAAGTCTAAGGATACAACTTCCCATGGAACCTGGGGTATTGGTAGACTACAAAGTAGTCCAGATGGTTTTGTAGTGTCAATTTTGGACCTTGCACAGATGTCACATGAAGAAACAAATTTTTGTACAGACGTCTTCATATCAGGCCACCACAACTGCCTGGTGAGCAAATTAAAGGTTTTCGTTATACCCATATGTCCTGCCATGGGCACATCATGCGATAACTCCAAAATCTTGGTGCGCATAGTAGGGGGTATGTAGAGTTTGTCATTGTAATAGAGGAAGCCTTCTGCATCAGTACTTAGTTGTGGTGGAGGTGAATCCATTCTTATACTGTGCAAAATCTCTTCCTTCAAGGAACGGACAACACCAATAATGCGTTGATAGGGTATTATGGGAATGGAAGGGATTTCGGCGCAGTTATCTTCGGTTAATCGTGATAGCGCATCCGCTTTTTTATTTTTGTCTGCAGGCGTGTAGGTCACTAGGAAATTAAATCTTAAAAAGAATAATGACCATCGTACCTGCCGGTGGGAGAGAGTCTTGTTAGTCTGGAGGTATTGAAGGTTTTTATGGTCTGTATATATAAGTATTGGTAACTGGGTACCTTTGAGCAGATGTCGCCAATTCTCCAGTGCCAGTTTTATGGCAACCAACTCCTTTTCACCCACTGGGTAATTCACCTCTGGGCTGCTTAGTGACTTTGAAAAGAAAGCAACTGGGTGGAGTGATGAAGTGTTTGTTGGTCGTTAGGAGAGAACTGCTCCTACTGCCATATTTGACGCATCTACCTCTAGAATATATTGGAGGGATGGGTCTGGATGGCGTAGTATGGGAGCAGAAGTAAAGCTTGATTTTAACAAGCAGAAAGCTTGATTTGCTTCTTCTGACCATTTGCATGGTTTTTTTATACTTGTCAGTTGTGTGAGAGGTCTAACAATAGCGGTAAAGTTCTTGATGAACTTCCTATAGAAGTTCGAGAATCCAAGGAATCGCTGTAGGGCCTTACGAGTTGTTGGTATAGGTCAGTCTTGAATACAGGATATCTTACTCATATCCATCTTAATTCCAGTTTTGGATATGAAATATCCTAGAAATAATATTTCTTCTTTATGAAATAGACATTTTTTTAATTTCACATATAATCTGTGTGAGAGCAGTATACTACAACACAGACATCAAGTAAGTCTCTAAAGATGTTGTTTATGAATCTTTGGAAAGCTGCGGGAGCATTACATAGCCCGAATGGCATCACAAGGTATTCGAATAGTCCGTATCTGGTTCTGAATGCTGTTTTCCACTCATCCCCGTCACGGATTCGGATTAGGTTGTATGCCCCTTTCAGGTCTAATTTGGTGAAATAAGTAGCCCCACGCACCTGTTCAATAAGTTCAGGGATGAGCGGCAAAGGATAGCGATCCTTTATCGTAATCGTGTTTAATTGCCTATAATCGATAATAGGCCTGAGACTGGAATCCTTATTGCGGACAAAGAAAAGTCCTGCAGCAGTGGAAGAAGTAGAGGGTCTGATGAACCCTTTTGTCAAATTCTCATCCAAGTATTCCTTGAGATGAGAAAGTTCATCCTGTGAAAGGGGATAAACATGACCGAAAGGCAATTTGCTGTTAGGGAGTAGATCGATAGTGCAATCGTAATCCCTATGGGGAGGCAACACTTGAGCATTTTTCTCAAGGAACACTTCGGACAGATCCTGATATCATAGTGGTGCAATTTCATCAGACACCACAGACAGAATCTTCCCATAAGATGGGAGGTTACACGTATTCTCACAATAGTGAGAAGGGAAAACCAAAGTCCGTTTTTTCCAATCTATGATTGGTTGGTGTGTGTGTAACCAGGGAAGTCCCAAAATAATAGGAAAATGGGGTGAGGATAGTATGTCAAAGGTGATGGTCTCCACATGTGATTCGTTTTTAGTGGCAAGGAGTGCCTGAGTCTGGTTGGTGATTGGACCAGAAGACAGTGGAATACCATTAATGAAACTAACAGAAACAGGCTTAGATTTTGAAATAATAGGTATTTTATTTAAGGTAACAAAGCGTGTATCAATATAGTTTCCACAAGATCCAGTGTCGACCATAGCCTTGGTGGTGATCCTAGTTTGGTCCCACTGTAATATTAAATGAACAAAAAGATAGGGGTTAGAGAAGGAAGTCGTTAATCCTCCCAGCAAGACATGTGAACACTCACCCTCTTTTTTGCGGACAAGGGGACAGGTGTTTATCAAATGATCCGAGGATGCGCAGTACATGCAGAGATTTCTGGATGTTCTTCTAGCTCGTTCAGTAGTCGTTAAAGGTGGGCGTATGGTTCCTACATCCATGGGAGTAGGGTCAACGGCCGAAATCTGAGAAGGACTAGACAATGGCATTCCCATCTTTTCAGCCCTTCTTTCTCGCAGTCGTCTGTCGATGTTGATACTAAGTTGTATCAAGGCCTCCAGGGTGCCAGGTAAATCCGCTCGGGCGAGCTCGTCTTTAACAGCTTCCGATAACCCGAGTCTGAATTGAGTTCGCAAAGATGTGTCATTCCACCCTGAATCAAGGGTCCATCTTTTGAACTCAGATACAAAGTCTTCTACAGGTCTCCTTCCTTGTTTTAAGGCCCTCAACTGAATATCAGCAGTACTCTGCCTATTGGGGTCATCGTATAAACTAGCGAGTTCCGCTAGGAATAAGGAATAGGTGTTGAGAATCTGATCATTACTCTCAAAGAGAGAGTCTGCCCAGGCCCTTGGATCACCCGTCAGGTATGAAATAACGGTACAGACTTTTATTTGATCAGTGGGGTATGTACGAGGTTTTAACAAAAAAAGCAATTGACATGCGTTTTTGAATTCACTAATTTTTTTCCGATCACCTGTAAACACTAGAGGAGGGTTTATTTTAGGTTCAGGAGGCTGAATAGCAGTAAGCCGTGAGAGCTGGGTTACCTGCTGTGTCAGAGTCTGATTCTTTTCTTGTACGTCAGTCAGAGCAAGTATTAACGCTTTTACTTGTTGTGTTAATTGTGTCACTTGAGTGGGTAATTCTGCTGAATCCATTTTTAAGGTTCGTTCAATCTGTAACGCTCCTGCGTTTTTATTATAGGCTGGATTTGCAGCTGCAAAATCTCCACTCAGTAGTCATGTAGAGATGTGTTGAATACCAGATCCAACTCTCCAGGACTCATCACCGTGGGCCTGTCAGCTTCAACATACAGATATATACACACTCAATGAGATGTTCCTGGAGTGATAGGATGTATATGATAGTATGAAGGTGATGTGCTGAAGGGACAGGTGTGAACAGTGACAAGGATGGTAATCACTTGATAGGTTTTGTATAGGAGAGTTCAAGATGGTATTTAGGAATGCAGATAGGTTAGTATCGAGTATGCTAACAGGTGGTGAGGACAGCAGATGACAAATACAGGATAGACTAACCCAGTGCAAGGATAGATAGTAGTAGACAGGAGAGCCAGCAATCTATGCAGCAGTGCAGATGATAGATGGTAGTAGGCTGAAGAGCTAGCAATCTATGTAACAGTGCAGATGATAGGATAGTATAGATAGGTAGTAACAGTCCTTAATGTGCATAGGTAGATAAGCAATAAGGTTATGGAGGGTTCCCCTGCGGGGTACTTATCACTTGTAATGTTAGTAGTTTAGAAAGGTCCAGTAGATAAGGAATGATCCGGTAGCGAGATACAGGGATCAGTAGCGAGGTTCCGGTCTGCTCCAGGTAAAGGGAATAGCTGGAGGTTCCGATCGAGAGACAGGCTTGAAAGCATGTGGATAACAAGGCAGGTTGAACGAACAATGTGAGTGAGACCGCCGGCGGTTGAAATAGCCGCTCTGCGGCGCTCAGCAGTGACATCATCGTTCTTAAAGGTATATGCGTACCACCTGAAGAGAAAGGTGGGACGCATTACAGAGGAAAGTGGTGATTAAGGGTACCGGAGGTACCAGAATCTTACACTGCGCAAACTGTTGGCATTATATAAATCCTGTATAATAATAATAATAATACACAATCAGTTTCTTACCTGCTCTACACAGTACATAGTCTATGGTCTAAGTTGTCCGCGTGGTTTGATATACGGTGCTTTGCGAAAGTATTCGGCCCCCTTGAACTTTTCGACCTTTTGCCCCATTTCAAACATAAAGATATAAAACTGTAATTTTTTGTGAAGAATCAACAACAAGTGGGACACAATCATGAAGTGGAACGAAATTTATTGGATATTTCAAACTTTTTTTAACAAATAAAAAAACTGAAAAATTGGGCGTGCAAAATTATTCAGCCCCCTTAAGTTAATATTTTGTAGCGCCACCTTTTGCTGCGATTACAGCTGTAAGTCGCTTGGGGTATGTCTCTATCAGTTTTGCACATCGAGAGACTGAAATTTTTGCCCATTCCTCCTTGCAAAACAGCTCGAGCTCAGTGAGGTTGGATGGAGAGCGTTTGTGAACAGCAGTTTTCAGTTCTTTCCACAGATTCTCGATTGGATTCAGGTCTGGACTTTGACTTGGCCATTCTAACACCTGGATATGTTTATTTGTGAACCATTCCATTGTAGATTTTGCTTTATGTTTTGGATTATTGTCTTGTTGGAAGACAAATCTCCGTCCCAGTCTCAGGTCTTTTGCAGACTCCATCAAGTTTTCTTCCAGAATGGTCCTGTATTTGGCTCCATCCATCTTCCCATCAATTTTAACCACCTTCCCTGTCCCTGCTGAAGAAAAGCAGGCCCAAACCATGATGCTGCCACCACCATGTTTGACAGTGGGGATGGTGTGATCAGGGTGATGAGCTGTGTTGCTTTTACGCCAAACATAACGTTTTGCATTGTTGCAAAAAAGTTTTATTTTTTTTGTTTCATCTGACCAGAGCACCTTCTTCCACATGTTTGGTGTGTCTCCCAGGTGGCTCGTGGCAAACTTTAAATTACACTTTTTATGGATATCTTTAAGAAATACGGAGACTTGATTACACACAGGTGGATTCTATTTATCATCATTAGACATTTAGATCAACATTGGATCATTCGGAGATCCTCACTGAACTTCTGGAGAGAGTTTGCTGCACTGAAAGTAAAGTGGCTGAATAATTTTGCACGCCCAATTTTTCAGTATTTTATTTGTTAACAAAGTTTGAAATATCCAATAAATTTTGTTCCACTTCATGATTGTGTCCCGCTTGTTGTTAATTCTTCACAAAAAATTACAGTTTTATATCTTTATGTTTGAAGCCTGAAATGTGGCAAAAGGTCGGAAAGTTCAAGGGGGCCGAATACTGTCGCAAGGCACTGTACATAGGTAGGACAATAGGGGCCATGAGGACAAGGTTTGGGAACACAGATGATTGATTGAGGATAAGGATACAAAACACAGTGTTCCCAGACATTTTGTCTGATATCATAAGGGCAGCACAGAGGGTTTAAAACTGTTTGGCATTGAAGCCATTTCACCAGAATTAACAGGTAAAGAGAAATATGACAAGTTATATGGTAGAAAAACATATTGGATCTTTACACAAGACAGTATGGCAACCAAGGGGTAAATGAAGGTATAGATATTAGTGCTGTATTATAGCAGGGAGCAGGTAGAGATTAGATATAGGACATCTGCATATGCACCTTTAATGTTTATGGTTAGTGTTGTTTTATTCATAACGATTTGTTAGAGAACGTATTGTGTGATTTTTATTAATTTATTAATCCATGTTTTTAATTTTCACAGCCACTTTATATACAGTATGTAGAAAAAAGGAAGTAGATTTAATATGCCGTGGGTAAAGTAGTTAATCTGCAATGTTTTTAATGTTACAATTCCTGCTTTTAATTGAGATTACCAGCTGGAAAAATAATTTTAGTTAGTATATTTAATTGGAGACATGAATCTTAAATGGTATTATGTATTTACATACGTAGTATCTAAATTGGATATTTATAACACTTTTATTATGCTGAGGGGTAATTACACTTAATTCTCAATGTAGTATTGTTTAAATGAATTGCACATTTACGAGTTTTTGTGTCAACAGATCTAGATTGGTCTGTGTATGGGAAATCATGTGTATACATCGGCCTGAGAGCTGCAAGCTTAACACATGTGGCTCCCTTCTCCTCCCTTCCTTTGTGCGATGTCTGCTGTAAGGGTTAATTTGGGTTGGAGCAGGGTTGCCACAAGAAGAGGAAAGATGTGACACTCGGCAGCAGGTTTGAGAAAGGAGAACATGTCTCCTATACACGTCACGTGACCAGGCTATTCACACACTCCTTGACTTTTCTGTTATGTGATCATGTGAGTGCATTTATGTTGTGTGGGTATGTCAGCCATATAAAAGGTTTTATTACGCTGGGTTGCGCTTCTCTTTCTTTTTTTTTTTTTCAGTTATTTCAGTTATTTCAGATTGTTTTTAAGCCCTTGTTGGACCTTCAAAGGACATTTCCTGGCATTTTTGTTTATAATTGATCTTGGAGTCTTTATCTGCATGGGGCACACCTGTATGCGCAGGAGAGATCAGAGAAAGGAATTCCAGCTTGTGAGTGGGATAATTCTTTTCAGCTAGGGTAATGGGCCATACACACTATAAGATTTTCTGAAGACTTTTTCCTTTAGATTTACCAAAACCATATAATATGAGGTCAAACCTAAACACTTTCAATTTGTATGCAATCTGGCAGGCCCTTGCACTACATAGAAACATAGAAAAGGTACATCTGAAGGAAAAAGTCTTCAGAAAATCTTATAGTGTGTATGGCCCTTTAGACTCTAACTAATATAGACAACAGGCCTCAGGGATTCATCATGCTTTTGGTACAACACTCTGCCAAGTCTTTTTCTACTGGCATCTAAATGTATTTCATAGAATTAAACTGAATGAGCCAAAGCTAAGACAGGGTATCATGTACCTGGTTAGAGGTCAAAGTGACAAGAGGGCTTCTCTTCACCTCTGGTCCTGTTACATTTCTGGAACAGTAAATGGATACAAAGTGGCATTGATGCCAGGAAATCAGCAGGATCATGGTCAGGAACAGGCCAATGTCAAAACTGGGAAACCAACAGAGATAAACCATGGTCAAGAGCTAGCTAGATCAGCAATAGTGATGAGCCGACACCCCCCCCCCCCCCCCCCCCCCCCCCCCGTTTGGTTTGCACCAGAACACAGCGGACAGGGGAAAAAATTGTTAGAACATGCAAACTCCATTGAAGTCTATGGGACTTGAACATGAAAAATAAAAAGTCCTCATTTTAAAGGCTTAACTGCAAGTCATTGCCCAAAAAAAGTGTATGGGGGTCTGGTTACTGCCCTGGGGGACATGTACCAATGCAAAATTTAAAAAAAAAAAACTGTTTTTACAGGAGCAGTGATTTTAATGATGCTTAAAGTGAAACAATAAACATGAACAATTCCTTTAAATATTATGCCTGGGAGGGTCCCCTTAATGTGCCTGTAAAGTGGGGCATTTGTGCGATATATGTAGCCTGCTGCAGCAATACTGACATTTCTAAAGGAAAAAATGTCATTTAAACTTGCTTGCGGCTGTAAGGTATTGTCGGCTCCCGGCAATACAGTTAAAAAACATGAAAAAAAAAAAAACGGCGTGGGGTCCCCCCCAAAATCCATGATAAGACCCTTATCCGAGTAAGCAGCCTGGCTAGACAGGACCATACCAGGCCACTTGCCCTCAACATGTGGAGGATGCTTTGGGGTGCCCCCCAAAGCACCTTGTTCCCATGTTGATGGGAACAAGGAACAAGGGCCTCTTCCTGGACAACCCTGGGCTGTAATTGTTGAGGTCTGCGGGTGGAGTGCTTATCAGAATCTGGAAGCCCCCTTTAACAAGGGGGCCCCAGATCCATCCCCCCCTATGTGAATGGATATCGGGTACATCGTACCATTACCCATTCACTAAAAAAGTGTACAAAACAAAGACAAAAGCCAGTTTTTGACAAGTCCTCCCCTATCCTGTCCAGCCAGGCTGCTTGCTCGGATAAGGGTCTGGTATGGATTTTGGGGGGGACCCCACGTAACTGACTCAGGGAGGCTGGATGACTCAATCAAGCAACAACTCTGCAGAAGCTTCCAGAAGTGGAGGAGTGAGTTTAGGAGGAGCTGCTTAGAGTATTAATGAGGGCCCCAGCTAATCCCCAGCAGGTGGCCGCTCTTAAATACTCCATGCCAGCAGGGTCATGCCAGCAGGGACAGGGGGGTTGAAGATGAAGATGGAGTGCTGAGGAGGCAATCAGTGGCCCTTGAGGGTGCCTCCTAGTGTGGGGAGGGGGTGATCTTGCGCCTGGGGCTCAGGTTCTGGAAGGACCCTCTACAACACACAGATGAATCCTTGCATCTGGGAGATCTCCTGAAAGTCAGTCTGGGAGGACTTGTGAGTGTCAGTCTGGAGCACTGGGAGCATCAGTCAGGAGGATTGTGGTGCTGTAGGTAGGGGGGCTAGTGAAAGAGGATGCTGCAGCCAGGAGGGCTGGCAGGGCCTGAAGAGGTGGTGCTGTAAATGTGCAGTAAATGTTTAGTGGTGTCACTCTACATCCTACAAGTATAGGGGCCCGCGGTCCCTGCCTGTAATGGGCCAGTGCTACAGATTTTGACATAGTGACACCACTTATGATTCTGCAAGCAAGCGAAGTGCTGGAGGAAAATAATTACCTTTTATCTGCTCCTTGTAAATGGGATAATGAGGGAATAACAAACACCTGACCATGGAACAGCTGAGCAGCCAATTGTCCCATTACTTTTGGTCTCTTAAAAAGTGGGAGGCACATATACAAACTGTTGTAATTCCTACAACGTTCACCTGATTTGGATGTAAATACCCACAAATTAAAGCTGAAAGTCTGCATTTAAAGCACATCTTGTTTGTTTCATTTCAAATCCATTGTGGTGGTGTATAGAGCCAAAAAGATTAGAATTGTGTCGATGTCCCAATATTTATGGACCTGACTGTAGCTATAGTTCAGTATGAGTGTCAGTTTGTTTTGTCAGTTGGTGCACATTTAAAGAAGTATATTTCAATGAGTTAGTACTTTTAACGCAGTATACTTCAGTGCATTACTGCTGTTTAATGCAGCATATTTCAGTGTGTTACTGTACATTTAGTGCAGTATATTTCAGTGCGTTATTGCACGTTTAGCGCAGTATATTTCAGTGTGTTGGTGCGCATTTAATGCAGTATTCTTCAGTGCGTTACTGCACGTTTAACGCAGTATATTGCAGTGCGTCAGTGCAGTTTTCCTGCAGTATATTGTAGTGTGTCAGTGGAGTGTGTCTGCGTAGTGAGTACTCAAGTTAAAGTGCAGCAAACACCACTTTCCATGAATTAAAGTGCATCCACATACACATTTCCACATCTTTATTACATTTTGTAAACCCTGTTCATGAAACTTGACCTAAGCATGTGTATCTGTAGTGTTTACATAGTTACATAGGTACATAGTAGTTGAGGTTGAAAAAAGACAACAGTCCATCCAGTTCAAACTGTGTAGGTGTGTGTGGACGTATTCATTTCCCATACCCCTGAATGTTTTGATCTTGGAGATGTATGTCCAAGAGTCTTTTAAAAGTAGCCATACTCCCCGCAGTTACTACCATTTGTGGAAGCGAGTTCCACAATCTTATTGCCCTTACTGTAAAAAAACTCTTTGCATAGCCTGAGGTTAAATCGCTTCTCCTCTAATCGCATTGAATGGCCTCGTGTTCTCTTACACTCCTTACGACTGAATAGTTTTTTTCTATGCTGAGATCACCATTGAGGTATTTGTAAATCGCTATCATGTCCCCTCTCAGGCGTATCTTCTCTAGGGAGAATAAATTTAGGTCCTCCAATCCCCTAATTTGCTTAGTTACCCTTCTTTGGACTCTTTCCAGTTCCAGCACATCCTTTCTGAGGATTGGTGACCAGAACTGGACAGAGTACTCCAGATGTGGTCAGACCAGAATTTTATAAAGTGATAGGATTATAGTTTTATCTCTGGAATATATCCCCGTCCTTATGGATGCTAATATTCTGCCGGCTTTGGCAGCTGCAGCTTGACATTGCATGCTATTGCTTAGCCTATCTTCTACTAAGACTCCCAGATCTTTCTCCATTCTTGACCCCCCAGAGGTTCCCCCCCAACGTGTATTTTGCGTTTATGTTTTTAGTCCCGAAGTGCAATACCTTACACTTCTCCACATTAAACCTCATTTGCCACGTAGTTGCCCACTGTTATTTTGTCCAGGCCATTCTGTAAGATTTCTGCATCATGATGTGAAGTTATTGCCCTGCTTAATTTTGTGTCATCTACAAAAACTGAGATTGAGCTAATGATCCCGTCCTCAATGCTATTTATGAATAAATTGAACAATATTGGTCCCAGGACTGAGCCTTGGGGGACACCACTTATCACTCCAGACCAGTCTGACTACACGTTATTTATTACCACCCTTTGGACACACCCCTTTAACCAGTTTTCTATTCAAGAGCAAACCTTGTGGTCCACGCCTGCAGACCTTATTTTGTAAGTTAAGCGATTGTGGGGGGACTGTATCGAATGCGTTAGCAAAATCCAGATACATCACATCCACAGGTCTCCCCCTATCTTGCTCACAGCTCACCTCCTCGTAGAATGTTAACAAATTGGTTTGACAAAAACATCCTTTTGTAAACCCGTGCTGATTATTGCTGATGATACTGTTGACTTTAGCAAATTCTTGGATATAGTCCCTTATCATCTCTTCCAGTCATTTACATACTATTGACGTTAGGCTGACCAGCCTATAATTGCCCGGGATATGCCTCTGCCCTTTTTTAAATATTGATATCATGTTAGCTTTCCTCCAGTCACCTGGTACAGTTCCTGTCAAACTACTATCTGCAAAGATCAGGAACAGTGGTCTAGATATAACCTTACTGAGTTCTTTAAGTACTCTCAGATGGACGCCATCCGGTCCTGGTGATTTATTTGGGTTAATGCTATCAAGTCTTTCATGATTTCACCCTCTGTTAGCCCTGGCGGCATGTCCTGTGAAGTACTGCTAACCAAACCGTCATGGTCAGTATACCCCTCCTTTTTCCTTTGTAAAGACTGAGGAGAAGAAAGCATTTAGCACAGTTGCCTTCTCTGTGGCCTCTGTAACCATCCTCCCATCATTGTTAATTATGTGTGCAACATGCTCTGACCTCGCTTTTTTGCTATTGATATATTTAAAGAATTTCTTAGGGTTCCTTATACTTTTCTCTGCTATATATCTCTCAAAGTCGATTTTAGCCTTCTTGATTTCATATGTACGTTTCTTATTTGATTCCTTGTATTGGTGGAAAGCCGATAAAGTCCCCTCCAATTTACTTATCTCTCTCTAGCCCAGACTCCAGACCCACTGCTGAATGAGTGCAGAAAGTGGAAGACCGCATATATACGTGTAAACCTTATGTAGGGAGATCGGTTTCATCTCTGTGTAACATCTGAGGCTATTTACTTCACTAGGTATAGGAGAGGGTTTACAACCACTTTGACAAAGTTTGGATGCCAAAGACATGCCACATTGAAGTCAATGGGAGTTGGATCTTAGAATGACTAGTTTCTAGGCTAATAGGCAAACAAATGGTATTTGGGTCTAGACACTGCTCTGGGGGTGCAATGTTACTGTTTTGCAGAACTGTTTTTTTTTGCCACAAGATGGCAGCATCCCAGAACTTAGTCATCACACATCCCATACAGAAATGCTGGGAATTTTAGGATTTGTATGCTGCAAGCAGGATTCTTTCATCTAGATTAGCTGGAATTTAACTACACTGCCCGTGAGGACTAGCAAATGGGCGGGGGCATTTAGGAACAAACATGGAGGTAGATGGGAGAGACTGTGTTGGAGGCGGACATGAGAGACAGAGCAGAGTGGATCCAAGTGGGCCCAAGCTGGATAGAGCAGAGTGGATCCAAGTGGGCCCAAGCTGGATTGGGCCGAGTCCAAAAGTCACAAAAGGCTGACAGAGAATCTGCTCTTCCTGAGGAGGTAGGTAGTGGAACCTGCATGCAGATGGACCAGGTCATCACACCTTCACAGCTATCCCAGATGAGGCCCCCTCAACACGGAAGATCATTGCTTTGCTCTGCTGCACTGTGGAACAAGATGAGAGGGTTCTTAACCCACACAGTGCTACCATTACCTTCAAGACTGCTGTTTGCATCCAGTTGCCAGAGTCTAGAACAGTTACAGTACAGGCCTATATCTTTAGGCACAGATGTTATAATCCATCTAGTGCTGCAGGCTAACCTCCTTACAGAATTTATCAACACTGCCTGCAGGATATTAGGATTCACCTCTTTGCTTCTCTGCTAGGTAGGAATTCTACACACCCCACTTCTGACTTGAGCTATCCAAGGAAGAAAATAGTTGGTTTCCATTTAAAGGGACACACAGCCGGAATCTGTTTCCCCTTCTTTTCTCTCAAAAGCGATTTCTGTGATACTTAATCTAACATACTTAACCGGTTGCCGACTGCTAACAGTATATTTCCTGCGGCAGTCAGCCCCGGCCAGGCAGAGTGACGTAGGTCTACGTCGCTCGCCTGTCACTCCTTTTAGAGCCAATAGTGGGCAAGCGCGCCAGCTGAGGCGCGCGCCCGCCTCGGCTCGTTCACAGAGGAGTGCGGGCGTGTGACTGGCGGACCCGATGTCTGCCGGTCACACTACGATCGCCGGTACAGCGGGAGAAAGACAGAGCGGCTTATGTAAACAAGCCGCCTGTCATTCTCCCCTGTGTAAAAAATGAAGATCAGACGGTTCTACTGTGTAGAACCATTGATCTTTGTTTTTACACTAGGAGACCTGTCCCCCTACAGTTAGAATCACGCCCCTAGGACACACTTAACCCCTCCCTGTCCAATACAGTTAACCCCTTCCCTGCCAGTGTCATTTTTGCAGTAACAGTGCATATATATAGCACTGATTACTGCAGTAATGTCACTGGTACCCCCAAAAGTGTCAAAAATGTCAGTCAAGGGTCTGATCTGTCCACGGCAATGTCGCAGTACCGCAAAAAAAATCACAGATCGCCGCCATTACTCGTTAAAAAAAAAACCACCAAAAATGACAAAAATCTTTCCCTTTGTTAGTAAATGCAATAACTTTTGCGCAAACCAATCAAAATACGCTTTTTGCGATTTTTTTTACCAAACATATGTAGCGTAAAACAATTTGGCTGAAAATGTTAAAAAATTTTGATTTTTACATTTTTTTGGGGGGGAATTTCATATAAAAAAAAGTGAAAAATATTGTTATTTTTGCAAAAATTATGCTCTTTTTTTTGTTTATATCGCATGATCAAAAAATCGCACAGGTGATTAAATACCACCAAAAGAAATCTCTGTTTGTGGGAAAAAAAGGACGTGAAATTCGTTTAGGTACAGCGTCGCACGACCGCGAAATTGTCCGTCAAAGTCACACAGTAAAAAATCGCAAAAAACCCCCTGGTCAGGAAGGGGGTAAAATCTTCCGGGGCTTAAGTGGTTAAAGTGATGCTTCACCTTGATCTGACATCCCTAAAGTGATACTTCACCTTGCTCTGACATCCTTAAAGTGATACTTCACTTTGATCTGACATCCTTTAAAGTGATATTTCACATTGATCTGACATCCTAAAATGATACTTCACTTTGATCTGACATCCTTAAAGTGATACTTAAAGTGATGTTAAACCGATGTCCTTAAAGTGACTTTTTACCTTACTAGTGCTTATTAAAGGGTAACTCAGTTTGCCAGTTTACCATAATTTCAGCAACTCTGCTTTCTTCCAAAGAGACCACATCTCTATCATGCACCAACGCAAGGGTTCCAACTCGCTGGCAGAAATGTTTATTATGTGCTTGGGTTTCTGCAAAAAATTACTTGTTTAAATTCCTGAGAGTTAAACTCTGACTCTTCTTACTAAGAACCCTCAAGTAAGTTAGCCCAGAGTTTGGTCTTCTTCCATTTTCTCTTTTGCTTATTTGGGAAAATCTCTCAGTTTGGGAACTCACGTTTAAATCTTCACCCCAGCAGGATGGGTGGGCATGGCTTAGAGTGATACTGTATTGTGTTATATTGCCTTTTACTGTTGGTGTTCTGGAATTTGAAAGACTCAGTCTTTTGTTTTATTTTGCCTGTTTGACATCTCTATGACACTAATACAAGTTAAACATTTATCTCATCAGTGTGTACGTGTTTATCTTTTGTGTGACAGCTGGAGCGTCATCTGGCCAAGGTATTTTGGTGGTGTCAGCAGGGGCAATATACTGCTCAGGCCTCAGTAGGAAACAGGGTATCCAAAATGTTAAATGGCTCCTAAGGGGGTAGCACTACATACTTTTGTTATAAAGTAATTTTATTAAAGCTTAAAGTGAAACATTGAAATTCCTTTAAATAACATGCCTGGGGATATCCTTAACCTGCCTGTCTACTAACATATCTATACAATGTATACAACCAACTACAGTAAAGTTGACCTTTACAAAGAAAAAAATGCCATTTAAATTGCCAGTAAATGATAGTTTCCGGCTGCTTTGTTCTATTTTTATATTACTTTCATCTATATCAGGACCTTATTCTAGATGAGGGTCTTGAATAGATGTTAATGGGAAATCCCCCCAAAAACATATACATAGCAGGCCCTTATCCTTGATGAAGATTTGGTTTGAATGTCAAGGGGGGTCCCATATATTTGCAGGGGTTGCAATCGCTACCGGGCCCCATGCTCCAGGGGGCCCGGTAGCAAACCAGTGGGTGAACTTCCAGGATCGCAAGGGTCACACTTGCGACCGGACCCTGGCATTGCACCACTGTGGGGAGGCCCCAAGATTGCAGGAAGGGGGCCCACAAGATTGCAGGAAGGGGGCCCACTGCAGAACTTGTGAAAGAATCCTGCTGCGGGACCATAATAAAAGGCCATGCAACTAGTGCAAAGAGCCCCAGGATTAGTGGGAAGAGCCCTGGGCTTGAAGGTAAGGGCCCTGGCCAGGGGTCTGAGGGGCCCTTCATGGTTTCTTGCATCAGGGCCCTGAAGGTTCTAGTTACGCCTCTGCCTTTACTCCACAAAGCCTAAATGATTTCCACCATACTGAGGACAATAAATCACATATACTCACATATAAGGCAGTACAACCAACTCTCCTGCCTTCCGCGGAATCCCAGGACAACAAGCCTGCGCAGCCACCGAAGACCCGATCAAAGACGCATTCGGCTCTGATCGGGTCTCCATGCAAAAACTCAGAAGTGATGTCATGAGTGACATCACTTCCGGGTACTGTGTGGCGCCAGATTTAAAAAAAATGACAGCATTCAAAACAGCCAAACTTGTCGCTTTTAATGTTTTTAAGTGCAGAGGAGGGGTTTGGGGACCCCCAGATCCCTCCACAAAAGTACCTGTCAAAAAACAAAATGAAATGTACAAAAATTTTGGCCGATACCGATATGCATTGGCCAAAATATCGGTATCGGCAACGAAAAACCGATATCGGTCGATCACTACTGCTGAGCAGGAGGGCCAGCTGTACTGTCTTATTGCAGACACCAATCCTCCTCTGTCTCCCACTGCAGTTCTGCCAGCTTCTCTTCCTCTCACTCCCTATAGCTTCACTGCAAGGGGATTGTTTCTAGCACATGAGCCCCTTCATTCTGCTGTCGGGGACCCCTTGTGCCGCTTTCCCCCATAGTGCTGCCAGCTTCCCACCTCTCCCTCCAGCAGCTGCTGCGGGCACACAGGGGGATGTCATTTACTGACCCAACCCTTTCCTAAATGAACACAGTGAGTGATCGGTTCCAATCACTCCTGTGTCCATTTAACACTGAAGCATAGTAAACTGCATTTACTATGCCTCAGTTTGTGAAAGAGCAAGAAGCCTCAGAGCGCTTCCTATTCATTCATCTGTACAGCTGAGGCTGTAGAGAAAGGGACTGATAAATCTATGTCCTCTTTGTCACTTTCGGCTTGGGGGGCCCTGTCAGGTAGGCTCTATGGGGCCCTGTGATTTATAACTGCAGCCCTGCATGTACTGTATAGGCAATAATGTATACAAACAGCAAATTGCACAGTATCCCCTGCAAGGTGCAGGATCTATCCTAAAAAGTTCCTGCAGTTTTAGGACCTCCCATGGCTGTGTAGCAGACTAATGCTGAGCACCTGGCTGGTTTTGCTGATCCTCACTGACTTGCTCTGAGATGTCTCTTTTACAGTGGGTGTAATCACTTCTTAAGAGGTTGTGGACAAAGATAGCATTCTCAAGCAACATCCAATGTCCTCCCACACTTCCGTGCATGTCGTGCATGTCGTGCTGTGGTAGTCCATAACAAAACCCATAGTGTTACAAAACAGTATGATTCACATGTACAGTGTAAGTGACATCTTATTCTGCCTTCACAAATTTTAGATGTGTAAATTATTTTTAAATTTTACATTTACCTTGGCTTAAATATGGCAACAGCACCTCAATCTGAATAATTTTAACTTACAAAAAGCCCTTAACTTCATACACATTGGCCAGTGGTTAAAAAAAAAAAAAAAAAAATTCATAGTATAGTTCATGGGCCCCAGTTTTCATGGCAATACACTGGATTGTCTTAAAAATGTAAAAAAACATCAAAAGTCAGTGCACAAAAACACTTCAAAATCACTTCACATTCCTTAAAATTCGTCTGTGTATTCCTAATTATTTCCCATTTCATTCTAAAACCATCCCTGCTATGTTGGTAAAAACATGGGCAGGGAACACAATGCAACCTAAACACTATCTTGAAAAAATGCCTAGGCCTAAGCATAACCTTTTTCTAATGCAAAAAGTTAAACAATAGGTTCTGTGCAAGATAAGACCACCAGCTCAGACACTGGCATCACACAGGTGATGATGGACACCAAAAGATTTTTTAGGGTTATCAGCACATGGTTTCCCAATTTAAAAGAGCTTTTCGATATGAAGGCATTGACAGCATAATTGTAAGGGTAGACCATTAACCACTGCTTAAAGGAGTTGGAATTTTCATTCAAGAAACCCAGTGAAAGAGAATTAAAGTGGTTGTACCCTAAAAAAAAGTTCCTGTCCCTTTAAGTCATAATATATAGCATAGTGTTTCTTTAGTATCATTTGTCCCATTCTATTCTATACAATACCTAGTTGATCCTGCCTGTTCCTGTCTTCCCCTGTTTAAACCGATTACATTTATCATGGCTGCTGATCCATGATACCATGGTTAGTTTATGTGCCTCCATTGCCTGCTCTCTCCTCAGTGTCTCTGCATCTCCCCCTCTTTCTCCCTGTCAGTTTCATAGCCTGTGTGTGAACTGATCCCCTCCCTGCCCCTCCCCTCTCCTCCCCTCTCATGTAATTGTATTCCCTGCAGCTGCTCCAGTGCTTGTAAAGTAAAGAAACATGTGTCCATTACTTTGATCCTCTCTGTTTTAGGTCCCTGTTCAGTACAATGTGTGTTTTGCTAAAATTATAATGCTAATTACCTTCTTTGCAAAACCCTGCTGTGCGGTCATGTGACCTCCCTCTGCCAGCTTGCATTCATCAGAGGGAGGTCACATACTGCTCTGTTTCTGACGTGCCTGCTAGTTACAGACCCAGCTTGCCTGACCTTGCTGTGTGTCCAGTTATCCTTATATCTGCTGTCTGCTACCTGCCAGCCTGCCAAGTGCCTGCTGCCTGTGACCTACCAGCCTGCTAAGCATCTGCTGCCAGTGACCAGCTAGTCTGCCAAGTACCTGCTGTCTGCCACTCGCCAGCCTGCCAAGTACCTGCCCTGCATCACAATTCAGCCTGCATCCAAGTACGCACAGACCTCACACATCTGCAGCCTTCACCATCTGAAATTCTAGGCATTTATGCCACTCCAGGCTTCTGTGCCTCCTGTTGACCTTATCAGGGGTACCAGGCCAGAGGTGTAAGATCACCTTCTTCTGCAGGTGAGGCTCCATCTCCAGGTACGTGACACATACTAAATATAGCACAGTATAATAATATAGCAGCAACTGTCCTAAAAATGCTAATCTACTCAAGGTTTATCGAACAGACACTGACTGTGTATAACGCTGACTGTAAATATAGCAGCTATATTCATCAACACTGTATTATAGAAGCAACTTTCTCTTTCTGCAAACACTCTGTGATCTCCCTCTGGCAATACTGGGTCCCTCCAACACATGCTAACTGTGCATACAACTGACTTTGAATATAACAGCACTATTCTGCAGCTCTATATAGTAGCCACTATCTGCAGACACTCTATGAAATCGCGTTATCTACTCCAAGTCTCCAACACACTGACAAATGGCTGCTTGGAACCATGACTTAGGGAGAGGTTGGGACCTAAAAAAAAACCCCCTATCATTGTCTCTTCTAATGCCTTGTACACACGATCAGATAATCATACGAAAAAAATTGCTTTCAAATTGATCACATGATTATCTGATCGATACTATACAGCTTTCGACAGCTGATTACGACATTTCATCCAGCAAAATCCAAAGGGGCAAACACGAAAACTTTTGTCATACGTTAGCCTAGCGAACGACAATTGTTTATTTAATACAGTATGCGTTCGATAGACAAAAGACCACGCATGAACAGAATCATGAAAATACCCTGGAAAAAGCCTGGCTGCCATTGTTTTTGTTTTGCACTATCCGATATGTAGCTACGCAACCAGAAAGGTTTTACAGAATCGTACGAAAAAATCATACGTTTAGTACGCATTGTTGAATTCGATATTAGTATCATGCAACAAAATGCAAACGATAAGACATCCGATTATCTGATCATGTGTACGAGGCATAAGTCACTTGACCACAGTTCAGAGGCCAGGAAGTGCATTGGCTCACCATTTTTCCCAAAGTGCTAATGTCAAACCCAACGCTTATCCCTACCCCCAAACAACCCATAAATATGTGTATATATGGAGCATTAAATCCAATATTTTGTACGTATATTCTTTTGTTTCAAAATACTTTATTGGGTTTTAAGCCAGCATGGTTTATACAATGAACAGGTATGTGACAACAATATGGGCAAAGAGAGTCAAAATGATACAATGATACAAACAAATGCAAACAAAGATAACCAAAATGAACCAAAAACAACTAAAAACGAGATTTTGCCTGCTCACAGGCCTGGTGAACCATTTGAAGACATATATCAGACCCTGGCAGAGAATCGCATGGGTGAGGTAGCATTTGTAGTAAGCATGGTGATATTCTAGAAGCTCTCATCCCTACTAGGGGGGAGTGAGGTCTGGTAAATGATTACATCTAGGTATAGTTGTAATGTCAGGGGATACGAGCTAGCCAGCCGCAAGCCATATACAAACTGTATGTCTGACAGGGCCCGCCAATGAAGTGGGACCCCAGGAGAAAAAAACAAATGACTCTGTAGTGATGGATCTCATGAATAGTAATTGGGGCCTAGTAATAAGAAAGTAGAGGATAGATGCATCAAGTGCTGTCATGGTCTTACCTTCTTGCTGTTTCTCCTTCGTTTGACATGTGCTGGCGGCCATCTTGGTTTCTGGGTTTCTTGTAGCCTCCCACCCTGCGGCTCCTCCTTCCCACTGGGAGGAGCTGGATGCCTAGCTCATATATATAGGAGGTCTGTGGCTTCAGTTCCCTGCTTGGTCCTCCTGTGTTCACATGCTTCTAAGACTGCTGCTGCTTCTGGTTCCTGTTCCTGGCTTCGTCTGACTACCCTGCTGGTTCCTGATCCTGGCTTCGTCTGACTACCCTGTTGGTTCCTGATCCTGGCTTCGTCTGACTACCCTGTTGGTTCCTGACCCCTGGCTTCGCAAAGACTCTGCATCAGTTTCGCCATCCGTTTGGACTTTTGCTTTACAGCTTGTTTTTCAATAAAGCTTTCTTATTTTCACTTATCTGTTGTTGTACGTCTGGTTCATGGTTCCGTGACATTAGGACCAAGCCATGAATTCTGACGGTACATGGCCATCCTCGCTACCCACGCTGGTTGCCAGACTTGATCAGCAGGATCACCTGTTGGGTCAGTTCGCCGTGGCGTTGCAAACCCTGCTTGAACGTACGGCTCATTTCGCTCCCGTTGCCGATGGGTCGGTTGTCGCTCCTGGGCTCGCTCCTACTGCCGCTCCGGTTGTTGCGCCAGAGTCTACCCCGACACCTGTTGTTGCGCCTGCGGTGTTTCGGGGTATGTCCGGTTCTGCCCCCCTTCCACAGCGCTTTGGGGGAGAGCCAACTCAGTGCCGAGGTTTCCTTAACCAGGTGGGCATTTATTTCGAGTTGCTGCCACATGCCTTTCCTACTGAGAGATCAAAGGTGGGCTTCTTAATCTCGCTGCTCTCGGACAAGGCCTTGGCCTGGGCCAGCCCTTTATGGGAGAACAACAATCCGGTGGTTGCCGAGTTTTCCGGTTTTGTTGCTTCTCTTCGGAAGGTATTTGATGTGCCGGCTCGTGCTGCCTCTGCTGCGAAGCTCCTTATGTCCATCAGACAGGGTTCACGATCCGTAGCTGAATACGCCATTGAGTTTCGTACCCTGGCAGCAGAGGTGGGCTGGAATAATGAGGCTCTGGTCGCTGCTTTCTCTCATGGTCTCTCGGATGCCTTGAAGGATGAGGTTGCAGCTAAGGACCTACCAGTGGAGCTCGAGTCTCTTATTTCTTTCCTGATTTTGATTGACACCAGACTCAGGGAGAGACCTTCCTTTAAGGAGAGTCTGCGGAGGCCTCCTAACAGATTGGCGCCTACCTTTGTTGTCCCACCCGTGCCTCCCTCTCCTCCCACGCCTCCTGGGGATGACTTGTCTGGGGGTGAACCCATGCAGCTGGGGTTTGCTCGCCTGTCCGAGGGGGAGAGGGTACTCCGGAGACGCGAGGGCCGATGCATGTACTGTGGTCTCGGTGGGCATTTTCGGTTGGCATGTCCGAACCGTCCGGGAAACGCTCGCACCTGAGATCCTGTCGGGGGCAGATCTTGGGTGGAGTCTCCTCGTCCCCGGTTTCCCGTGTTGACAAACCACTGATCACTGTTGTCCTCTCCTGGGTCGGGGGCTCGGTGACGACCCAGGCGTTGGTGGACTCTGGTGCTGGTGGTTTGTTCATTGATAGTGTGTTCGCTGCCGCCAATTCCATTCCTCTGCAGGCTCGAGGTTCTCCTCTGGCTCTTGAGGCGATAGACGGCAGACCCCTTCTGCCGCCACACGTGACTCATGAGACCCTTCCAGTGGGGTTAGCCATTGGTGCAGTCCACAGAGAGTCGGTCTGCTTCCAGGTTATTTCGTCTCCACACTACTCGGTGGTCTTGGGGTACCCCTGGCTCCAGAAGCATAATCCGATTTTCGATTGGAGATCGGCCGAGATCCTCACGTGGTCACCGCAGTGTGGGGCTAGTTGCATCCATGGGCCTGTCAAGTTGCTGTGTACTTCCTCGGACTCTCTGTTGCCCCCTGAATACGAGGAGTACCGGGATGTATTCGATAAGGTGCGCGCGGTTGCCCTACCTCCGCACCGCCCTTACGATTGTGCCATCGAGTTACAATCTGGTGCCGTTCCTCCTCGTGGCAAAGTCTATCCACTGTCGGTAGCGGAGAATGAGGCCATGGAGGAGTACGTGAAGGAGGCGCTTTCACGCGGACACATTCGCAAATCCTCGTCCCCGGCAGGGGCTGGATTTTTCTTTGTGAAAAAGAAGGGCGGTGAGTTGAGGCCTTGCATCGATTACAGGGGTCTCAATCGCATCACGATCAAGAACGCTTACCCGATACCCTTGATTTCCGAGCTGTTCGATCGCCTTAAAGGGGCCACGGTCTTTACCAAACTCGACCTGAGGGCGGCATATAACCTCGTAAGGATCAAGGCGGGCGATGAGTGGAAGACCGCGTTTAACACCAGGACCGGTCATTATGAATCCTTGGTTATGCCCTTTGGGCTGTGCAATGCGCCCGCAGTCTTTCAGGAATTCATCAACGATGTTTTCCGTGACCTGTTGCAGCAGTGTGTGGTGGTCTATTTGGATGACATCTTGGTATATTCTGAGTCCATGGAGACCCACATTCTGGATGTCAAACGAGTGTTGCAACGGTTACGTGAGAACAAGCTGTTCGGTAAGCTTGAGAAATGCGAATTTCACCGATCCCAGGTAACCTTCTTAGGTTACATCATTTCCGCTGAGGGGTTCTCCATGGATCCTGAGAAGGTTTCGGCTGTCTTACAGTGGCCCCAGCCCAGTGGTCTTCGCTCCCTGCAGCGCTTTTTGGGCTTCGCCAATTATTATCGGAAGTTCATCAGGGACTTTTCCGTGCTAGCCAAGCCTCTCACGGATCTGACCAGGAAGGGCAGTAATTCCCAGGTCTGGCCGCCCGAGGCCATCCAAGCTTTTGAGGCTCTAAAGTCCGCCTTTGTGTCAGCTCCGATTCTGTCGCATCCCAACCCTGGGTTGCCCTTTGTCCTCGAGGTGGACGCGTCTGAGACGGGAGTAGGCGCCCTTCTGTCTCAGCGTAGAACACCAGAGGGTCCTCTGCTTCCTTGTGGGTTTTACTCCCGGAAACTGTCTTCCGCGGAGTGCAACTACCAGATTGGTGACAGGGAGTTATTGGCCATCGTGCAGGCTCTTAAAGAATGGAGGCACTTGCTCGAGGGTTCGGTGGTTCCGGTCCTCATCCTGACGGACCACAAGAATCTGACCTACCTCTCTGAGGCCAAGAGATTGACACCACGTCAGGCCAGATGGGCTCTGTTCTTGTCACGTTTTAATTACGTGGTCTCCTACCTACCCGGTTCCAAGAACATCAGGGCGGATGCCTTATCACGGCAGTACTCCGACCTGTCCAGGGAGGAGTCTATTCCGACTTCGGTCATACCTCCGAATCAGATCCTGGCCGCCATTCGCACCAGCCTGACCTCTCCCCTGGGTGAGCAGATTTTGGCGGCTCAATCTGGTGCTCCCTCTGGGAGACCCAACGGCAGATGTTTTGTGCCTGAGGAGTTGCGCACTCGGTTGTTGCGAACCTACCATAACTCCAAGACCGCGGGGCATCCTGGAAAGAATCAGCTGTCCTGGGCTGTTTCACGTCTGTTCTGGTGGCCTTCCCTACGTTCCGACATCGCCGCATATGTAGCGGCATGCTCCGTTTGTGCCCAGAGTAAGTCTCCTCGGCACCTTCCGTTGGGCCTTCTGCAACCCTTAGCCACCGGGGAGCGCCCATGGTCACACCTGGGGATGGATTTCATTGTGGACCTCCCTGCATCCCGAGGCCATACGGTCATTCTCATGATTGTGGATCGGTTTTCCAAAATGTGCCACTGTGTTCCTCTCAAGAGGTTACCCTCTGCACAGGAGTTGGCCACGATTTTTGCCAGGGAGGTCTTCCGGTTGCACGGTTTGCCCAAGGAGATTGTGTCGGATCGGGGGAGTCAGTTTGTGTCCAGGTTCTGGCGCGCCTTTTGCTCCCAGTTGGGGATTCATCTCTCCTTCTCCTCGGCCTACCACCCTCAGTCCAATGGGGCCGCAGAACGATCCAATCAGGCCTTGGAGCAATTCCTTCGTTGCTATGTCTCCGATCACCAAGACAATTGGGTTGACCTCCTGCCTTGGGCTGAGTTTGCCAGGAACACGGCGGTGAACTCTTCCTCTGGGACGTCTCCCTTCATGGCCAACTATGGGTTCCAACCTGCCGTGTTACCGGAGGTATTCTCTCCCCAGGATATTCCGGCTGTGGAGGATCACCTTTCCGTCCTACGTGCTTCTTGGGTACAGATCCAGAGGTCCCTTGAGGTCTCTGCGCAGCGCCAGAGACTCCAGGCTGATCGCAGACGAGCGCCTGCTCCTTCCTACCAGGCCGGAGACCGTGTATGGTTGTCCACCCGCAACCTCAACCTTCGAGTGCCCACTCCCAAGCTGGCGCCTCGCTTTGTTGGTCCCTTCCGAGTGCTTCGCAGGGTAAACCCGGTAGCCTATGCCCTTGCGCTTCCTCCTGGCATGCGGATCTCCAACGTGTTTCATGTCTCCCTGTTGAAGCCACTGGTGTGTAATCGTTTCACTTCCTCGGTTCCTCGGCCTCGTCCGGTCCGGGTGGGCAATCGTGAGGAGTATGAGGTGAGCAATATCCTGGACTCACGCCTGGTCCGCGGTCGGGTGCAGTTTTTGGTTCATTGGCGTGGTTATGGTCCAGAGGAGCGTTCCTGGGTTCCCTCCGCAGATGTCCATGCTCCTGCCTTGCTCCGAGCCTTCCACGCACGCTTCCCTCAGAAACCGTTCTTTGCTCCGTGGAGGAGGGGCCCTTGAGGGGGAGGTACTGTCATGGTATTACCTTCTTGCTGTTTCTCCTTCGTTTGACGTGTGCTGGCGGCCATCTTGGTTTCTGGGTTTCTTGTAGCCTCCCACCCTGCGGCTCCTCCTTCCCACTGGGAGGAGCTGGATGCCTAGCTCATATATATAGGAGGTCTGTGGCTTCAGTTCCCTGCTTGGTCCTCCTGTGTTCACATGCTTCTAAGACTGCTGCTGCTTCTGGTTCCTGTTCCTGGCTTCGTCTGACTACCCTGCTGGTTCCTGATCCTGACTTCGTCTGACTACCCTGTTGGTTCCTGATCCTGGCTTCGTCTGACTACCCTGTTGGTTCCTGACCCCTGGCTTCGCAAAGACTCTGCATCAGTTTCGCCATCCGTTTGGACTTTTGCTTTACAGCTTGTTTTTCAATAAAGCTTTCTTATTTTCACTTATCTGTTGTTGTACGTCTGGTTCATGGTTCCGTGACAAGTGCAGCTTGTCCCCCTAGCATCTAAGGTTGCCAAACCGGTATGAGCTGAGTGTGCATCCAGCTGCCCACTCTTGCCAAGTGGTGTGTGTAACTCCATTTTGGGGCGTGTTCAGGTAGTGCCCGTGAAGATGTGGCAGGGAGGAGTGCAATTAGAGGGGTAGGTGAGAGTAAGATATTCAAACCTCAGGACGCTGGAGGTCCAGGGTGGGGAAGATCTGGGCAGGGGGGGCCAATGCCTCCATCATTCCCTGACCCTGTGACCTGCACCCACCCCAGTACCCCCAGGTCACCCGGGGTGCAAGGTAAGGGATATAGAAAGCTAAGGGATGAAAAGGTTTTTCAGGTTTCGTGTTCTTGCCCTAATGTTTTGAATCTATGAGGCTTGTGAAGTCTGTGGTGGTTTTGAATTGGTACCAACCAAACCAAGTGTCGGTGAAATATTATAATTTGAGATTGCTATTCCATTGAGTTCTTCCATCTCTGCTATTATGTCTATTCTGGTCTATTCTGGGAAACCACTCTTTAATGGAGGGAGCTTGGGTTTTGCCCCAGAGAACTGGAATAGCCACCTTGGCCGCGTTAATCATATGCATGGTTATAGATTTAAAATAAGCTTTGGCCGTCATTGAAGAGTGGTGTAGCAGATATTGTGCTGGAGAGTAGACCAATTGGTCGCCAGAGATTTTAGAGAGAATCTTGTGTACTTACCTCCAGAACCATTGAATCAGAGGGCATGACCACCAGATGTGTACTAGGGAGCCTGGTTCTGCATGGCAGCGCCAGCAGATATTGGATATGGTTGGATTATATTTGTGAAGAAGAGTCGGGAATGGTTTTGAACAAGCTACCCCACTGGTCATGTGTAAGATCAAGAGATAGTTCCCGTTCCCAGGTTTGGCAGGTCATGATCGCCATGGTTGGGTTAGTAAAGAGAAGCTGGTATATGTTAGAGATGACGTGCTTCAGGGGGGGGTTTTCTAAGCAAAGGTATCTGAATGGTGTGAGTTTATGGGACCAAAGGTTGTTAGGATGTGCACTGGAGAAGAAATGTTGGGTTTGAAGATAGGTCCACAATGGAAAAAGAGCGGTCCAGTATCTGACGGGATAATTGGTCGCGGGTCAGGAAGTTGGTTCAGGGAAAGAAATGCTTCGCCAAAATGTGTTTGTGTGACCAGGACGAAGCCAGGAAGTGTTTAGACATTTAGTCAGCAATGGATAAGCGAACTTGATTCATGAAATGCGTTTGCTGTTTGAGGCTTCTGTCTAGTGTGCTGTCACATTTATGGAGAAATAAAGACTTTCATCCGATTAACACTGGGGTGCTGTCAAACAATTTTCTGCAAAGACGATACTTCTGTGGTTCATGGACTAGACGTGCACCCAGTTTAGATTGTTTTGTTATCTTCCACCTGAAGCGGCATTGATTGCCTTTGTGTAAAGATCCGAGGGGTAAAGTCTGGGTTGAGGCGGAGCTGTGTCATAGGGCCTGGTGTTGGGGAAATAGAGAATTTCTTGTTCGTTGTGTGAAAGCAACTTAGTGTAGGTCCAATTAGCAGGTGATCGTTGAGAATTGGGGGAACATGTTGGGGGGGGGGGGGAAGGTGCAGTGGCTAGGGGTATGGGAGATATGGAGTTTTCTAAAGTGACCCATTGTTTAGTGACAGAGTGCACATGCCAGTCTACTATTCTGGCTAGTAGGCATGCTCTATGGTATTTGATAATATCCAGGAGCCCTATACCTCCATCGTGTTCGGGAAGAGTCAATAGATCGTATTGGATTTGTGGGCATTTGTTACTCCATAGAAATTTAGTGCAGTTTTATAAGTGGAAAAAAACTCGGACGGTAGTTGGATTGGGATAGTTTGCATGAGGTATAAAATTCTAGGAAGCACATTCATTTTCAAAATGGCTGCCCTGCCAAACCAAGAGAAAGAAGCTATGTCCCACCTCTTCAGGTCTTCTTTTATAGATGTTAAGGTTGACATGAAGTTAAGTGGGAATAGGTCCTAAATATGTAATTGATTTAGGTTTCCAAATCAAGGAGAAATTGGTCAGGCACTGGGATACAACATCGCTGGGGAGGGAGATATTAAAAGCATATGATTTTCCAAAGTTGATTTTAAGGTTGGAAAGGAGTTAAAAAGATTTGAACACCGATAGGAGGCTAGGTAGAGATATATGTGACTCAGACAGAACACCGATAGGAGGCTAGGTAGAGATATATGTGACTCAGACAGGAATAAGAGGATATCATCTGTGATTGCAGCAATTTTGTATTCATGAGCGGAGATCGAAACACCCTTAATGGTTTGGTTAGATCGGAGGTGATTGAGAAAGGGTTCCAAGGTAAGGATATATAAGAGTGGTGAGAGGGGGCAACCTTGGTGCGTACCATTCCATATCGAGAAGACATTTGACAGGTGACCATTAACTTTTACTTGAGCAGTTGGGGTTGAGTAAAGAGTTAGGATCATATTAAGCATGTTTTCCCCAAGTCCAATAGCTTTAAGGATGGCCGTCATGTAGTCCCATGCCACCCTGTCAAATGCCTTCTCTGCGTCCAGCGAAAGAAAAAAAAAAACACTTTGTTTGGAGAAGGTGAGCCAGGAATGAATATGGAGCACTTTAATGGTACTATATCGGTCTGTTCCAGAGACGACCTTTGAGAAATAGATAGCAACCATTTGGATCTGCTAAGGAGTTAGTGATCTCTAAGGGACAGTGTTTCGCAATCAGAATGGAGAAACCTTTAGTTTTCGAAAAGGGGGTTTTGTAGCATAAAAAGCCATGGGGTATTGTAGATTACCAAGTTTGGGGTGACTACCAGTTTTTAAGTGTGTTTCTTGCAAATATATGATATTTTCTTTATGGTGTTTCATTAAGGCAATAACCTGAGACCTCTTTTCTGGTATATTTAAGCCTTTTACATTCAAGGAGAGAAGTTTCAATGTGAGGGGGATTGAGGAGGTCTTAGTAGGCATTATTAAATAGTGGGCGCACAAATTAGACAATAAATGGATTTAGGATGAAAAGCAACTTCAAGTAATGGGTATCTGGGAATTTCCTGTTATTAGCAATGATAATAGGCCCGTGAGTGAAATATGGTAAGTATAAAGGGGGCAAGGAGATGGGAGAAAGGGAGTCTTGGCAGAGGGACCCAGCACCATGGGATACAGGAGCAAATAAGCAGGAGGGGTGTGAATGGCCTTAGCAAGGTGAGAGGACAATTCAACATGCAATCAATGGACCGGATGGCGTGCATCCAAGAGTATTCAAAGAACTTTGTAAGGTTATATCGAGACCACTGTTCCTGATATTTGCAGATAGTATTTTGACAGGATCTGTACCAGGTGACTGGAGGAAAGCTAACGTGATACCAATATTCAAAAAAGGGCAGAGGCATATCCCGGGCAATTATAGGCCGGTCAGCCTGACATCAATAGTATGTAAATTACTGGAAGGGATGATAAGGGACTATATCCAAGAATTTGCTAAAGTCAACAATATCATCAGCAGTAATCAGCACGGGTTTTTAAAGAATGTTCTTGTCAGACCAATCTGTTAACATTCTACGAGGAGGTGAGCTGTGAGCTAGATGGGGGAGACCTGTGGATAGGGTGTATCTTGATTTTGCTAAGGCATTCGATAAAGTCCCCCACAATCTATTAATTTACAAAATAAGGTCTGCAGGCTTAGATCACAAGGTTTGCTCTTGGATAGAAAACTGGTTAAAGGGGGTGTGTGCAAAGGGTGGTAATAAATAACGTGTACTCAGACTCATCTGGAGTGATAAGTGGGGTGCCCCAAGGCTCAGTCCTGGGACCAATATTGTTCAATTTATTCATAAATAGCATTGAGGAAGGGATCACTAGCTCAATCTCAGTTTTTGTAGATGACACAAAATTAGGCAGGGCAATAACTTCACATCATGATGCAGAAATCTTACAGAATGACCTGAACATAATAACAGAGTGGGCAACTACGTGGCAAATGAGGTTTAATGTGGAGAAGTGTAAGGTATTGCACTTGGGCATTATCTGGGAGTCTTAGTAGAAGATAGACTAAGCAATAACATGCAATGTCAAGCTGCAGCTGCCAAAGCCGGCAGAATATTGGCATGCATAAAGAAGGGGATATATTCCAGAGATAAATCTCTAATCCTACCAATTTGTAAAACTCTGGTCCGGCCACACCTGGGGTATTCTGTCCAGTTCTGGTCTCCAATCCTCAGAAAGGATGTGCTGACACTGGAAAGAGTCCAAAGAAGGGCAACTAAGCTAATAAGGGGATCGGAGGATCTAAATTATGAGGAGCTTTTACAAGCGCTCAATTTATTTTCCCTAGAGAAGAGAAGCCTGAGAGGGGACATGATAGCGATTTACAAATACCTCAACGGTGATCTCAGCATAGAAAAAAAACTATTCAGTCGTAAGGAGTGCAAGAGAACACGAGGCCATTCAATGCGTTTGGAGGAGAAGCGATTTAACCTCAGGCTACACAAAGGGTTTTTACAGTAAGGGCAATAAGATTGTGGAACTCGCTTCCACAAATGGTAGTAAATGTGGGGAGTATGGCTACATACATCTCCAAGATCAAAACATTCAGGGGTATGGGAAATGAATACGTCCACACACACCTACTCAGGTTGAACTTGATGGACTATTGTCTTTATTCAACCTCATCTACTATACAACTATGTAACTATGTAATTTGAGGAACAGATAACAACCATAACAATAACAACAGTAACATACTGCACAGCGGTCCATAACGTGAACAGTGTTGACATAAAAACATTACATTCAATTGGGTCATCAGCAGCTGTACTAGTATCCCTTGCGGTTAGTAACAGAGGTAGTATAAGACAACTTAATAAAGCTACAGTTGAGAAAACCATATTTGCGGATATTTCAGGTAGAGTAGTGTAAGTCGATATTAAGATGTTGCCCGTTAGTAAGGAAGGGGATAAGTGAGGGTGAGGAAGTCATGCTGGTTTCATCAATAAAGACCTGTGGTACCCTAAACAGAAAAAGTTGTTATGAAAGATGTGGACAGTTATTCAGAACAGAAGATGCGAATCTGGTGAGGTTGATGAGAGCGAAGTAGGTAGGAAAGAAGGGACAGGGAATGTGAGGAGACGAAGTGATGTAGCTTTAGCCAAGATATAGTGGAAGAAAGAAACAGGGACAAGAAATATTGGTAAGATATTAGTATGGAACATCATAGGAGAAAAATGGGAGAGATGCATGAGCAGGTAGTAAAGACGTCATATAAAGCATCAGAAATACATGTGGCAGGATCCAATTTTACACTGATAAGAAGTCACAGAGTCTGATGGCAGATATGAGGCGAGGGACACGTTCTTTGGTCTGCAGTGTTGAGCAACAGCAGCAGTAGGGCCACTCTAGAGGCCGCTGAATAATGTACTGTATGTGTCATTCTGGAAGATGAATAAGTAGGGAGCTAGAAAAAATGAGTGCCTTCAGCATACCGAAGCACTGGTAAGATACTGCAGTCTCCGCTACTTGAGTAACAGTTTGGAGATGTGAAAATATTAGGCAGTCGCAGGTAAATGTTCAGTACCTGTCCCAGGAGTAGTCCCCCGCGTCTCACTGGCACAAGACATCCAGAATAGCAAGTCTCAATAAGCTGTAGCGGACGGCAACATATCTAGGTGGTAAAAATGGGTTAGACTTAGGCACTTGAAAGCAAAATAGTTAGCAATCTAAACATTTGAAACACAAAGTCAGAGCCTTAATTATGAGAACAGCAAACAATCAGCCCAGACCATATCATAGATCATAGTTGAATCAGAAGAAAGAAAAAATAAATAAAAAATAAAAAAAGGGGGGGGGGGGAGTTGAGTGAACGGAAGTCCACTGCGTATACAAAACAAGAGCAGCATTGGTAGTGGGTCAGCATCATGCTACATCTCTGTCCCAAGGTGAAAAAGAAGTGCTAGTGGGAGGGGAAGAAAAAACGAATGAAAGCAGGGAGAGGGCATCAAAGTCAGTACCAGGCAACAGGTGTCACAAAACACTGGGGCAAAAATGTGCAGGATAGCGCACAGGTGGAATCCGTAAGAAGGGGTGTCTTCAGGGGTATGGAGGAGGTGGGGTGGACAAGTCAGCAAAGGAGTGGAGCAACATCAAGATCCTCGACGTAGGACAAGCACAAGTTTTAGAACAAGGGTGGAACAATCCGTATGATCAAACAGAAGGACGTAAAAAGTGTGATCAGGAATAGAAAGGTGGACTCACTCTGCTGCAACAGTTAGAAGGATGATATCTGGAGGAAGGGGATGAACAGAAATCAAACAGCCTCCTGGCACAATCTTCTGTGAGCCGGTGATGCCAGTGGGTTTCCCCCAGGTACCGGCCGGTTTGGCTGATGAGGAGGAGTTGTTGGCGCGGACCTCTGGCGACGGGGCCTCTGGACATTCCACTCCATGGGGTCATCTCTGCCATGCACATTCCAAGGCGCTTAGATGCGATGCTTGCTGTACCGGTCAGGTAGGGGTGGTATGGGAATATCCAGGGTTGAGCAGAATTGCGGTAGGTCTTCCAGAACCCTTAGCATGGCCGTTCGACCCATTGTGGAGGCAGAAAGGCAGAAGGGAAACTTCCACCTATACGAGATGTTTCGGGTGCACAGCAGGTCTAGGAGAGGTCAGAGGTCCCTCTGGTGTTGTAAGGTGATAGGGGAGAGGTCTTGAAACAACTTGAGTTCAGATCCTTCATGAAGAATCTGTCACCTCTCCCTAGCTCACTTTAGAATGTCCTCTTTCAAAGGGAAACTGACCAAGCAAGAAATGATATCACGTGGAGGGTCAGTGTCTCTTCCCCTGGGACGAAGCGCCCTGTCTATGTCGATAGGTGAGTCATGAGGCCTATCTAGCAGGCCATTGAATACAGCTTGAGTGCATGCATGGAGATTGCCAGGATCAACAGATTCAGGGAGACCTCTCCATCTGATGTTATGCCTGCGTCCCCTGTTGTCCAGATCCTACAAGTGTTTGTGCATCTCTCGCTATGGAAATGAGTTAGAATCTGACACTTGCTGGATTTGTGCAATAGCTGCCCCCTGAGAGTCTGTAGCTGATTCCACTATGTGCAGCCTCGTTACCACCGATTTCAAGTCAAACTTAAGAGCAGCTATGGCCGCTGACAGTGTAGATTTGATATCCTGTGCAATGGATTGCATGTCCCCTAGTCATAGGGGTTGAGCCGGGTTAAGGATCGGAGCCTGGGACGGTAGATTAAGTCTATTTCTATCAGGGCTGGGGCTGGCAGAGCACATGGATCCTACTGAGGCCTGTGACGGAGGTTGCATGTCCCGTCGCTGTGACCAAAATGTCAGAGGGATAGTGCGGCTCAGCTGCGTGTCACTGCTCCAAGGTGATCGTGACCTGTTAGCGGAGGAGCTACTGTCTGCCTTATCCATCATGTTGGGTCGGATGTCTGCGGATTTTAACTTCCATGCAATGGTGGTGTCTGAGCAAGCTTGAGCAAGCTGTTATAGGTGGGTTGATTTAGGTAATGGTGGAGTAAAGGATATAATTTTTAAATGTGAGCAGACATGTTAACAATCTGGGCAGACATCTTAGTTATGTGACTGCTGCATGTGTTTTGGAAGTTATTAACTGTAAAAATTAGAGCTACACTCTGAATACAATATGAAATGAAGTCTGAACCTTTGCTTTCTACGTGGTTTATATTACTATTCTAAAAGAGATGCCTTTTAGATCAATTGTCTGGAGATTTCTGAATCTCCAGACTTTATCATTATTCTGCTCATTGGAGGTAAGCATATATTAGGTGGGATTTACTAAAACTGGAGCACTCAGAATATGGTGTAGCTGTGTATGATAGCCAAGCCAAGCAGCTTTTAACTTCAGCTTGTTCATTCAAGTTTTGACAATAAAACGTGTAAGCTGATTAGTTTCTATTCAAAACTAAACCAGATTTTGCACTCTCTAGTTTTAATAAATCCCACCCATTGTATTTCGGAGATGGAGAAAATGCAAACATTGCATAGATTTTTCATTTGAATTTGAGGACATTCTCCACGATACATCTTCAATGTGATCTGTGAATCATCCAAATACTGTACATCCAGTACATTGTCCTCTCCTACATAGATATCTCTCCTACCCCAGGGCTCTTGGTTTGAATCCCAAACAGGACACTACCTGCATGAAGTTTGCAAGTTTTCCTTGCTTGCTTGTTTTTTCTCTCACACTCCAAAGACATGCTGGTAGCTTAATAGACCTCTATATAAAATTGTCCCTAATATGTATACTGTATGTAATGTATGCATGTGAGGTAGTGACCTTAGACTGTAAACTCCTTGAGGGCAGGGACTGATGTAAATGTGCATTATATGTAAAAGTACTGCCTAAACTGTTGACACTATATAAATACCTGTAATAAATAAACATTGGTCTTTTGATTATGCACTATGTACAGCTGCAAGAAAACGTATGTGAACCCTTTGGAATGATATGGATTTCTGCACAAATTGGTCATAAAATGTGATCTGATCATCATCTAAGTCACAACAATAGACAATCACAGTCTGCTTACACTAATAACACACAAAGAATGAAATGTTGCCATTTTTTTATTGAACACACCATGTAAACATTCACAGTGCAGGTGGAAAAAGTATGTGAACCCTTGGATTTAATAACTGGTTGAACCTACTTTGGCAGCAATAACTCCAACCAATCGTTTCCTGTAGTTGCAGATCAGACGTTCACAACGGTCAGGAGTAATTCTTGACCATTCCTCTTTACACAACTGTTTCAGTTCAGCAATATTCTTGGGATGTCTGGTGTGAATCGCTTTCTTGAGGTCATGCCACAGCATCTCAATCGGGCTGAGGTCAGGACTCTGACTGGGCCACTTCTGAAGGCGTATTTTCTTTTGTTTAAGCCATTCTGTTGTTGATTTACTTCTATGCTTTGGGTCATTGTCCTGTTGCAACACCCATCTTCTGTTGAGCTTCAGCTGGTAGACAGATGGCCTTAAGTTCTCCTGCAAAATGTCTTGATAAACTTGGGAATTCAATTTTCCGTCCATGATAGCAATCCGTTCAGGCCCTGACGCAGCAAAGCAGCCCCAAACCATGATGCCCCCACCACCATACTTCACAGTTGGGATGAGGTTTTGATGTTGGTGTGCTGTGCCTCTTTTTCGCCACACATAGTGTTGTGTGTTTCTTCCAAACAACTCAACTTTGGTTTCATCTGTCCACAGAATATGTTGCCAGTACTGCTGTGGAACATCCAGGTGCTCTTGTGCAAACTGTAAACGTGCAGCAATGTTTTGTTTGGACAGCAGTGGCTTCCTCTGTGGTATCCTCCCATGAAATCCATTCTTGCTTAGTGTTTTACGTATTGTAGATTCGCTAACAGGGATGTTAGCATTTGCCAGTGACTTTTGTAAGTCTTTAGCTGACACTCTAGGATTCTTCTTCACCTCATTGAGCAGTCTGCGCTGTGCTCTTGCAGTCATCTTTACAGGACGGCCACTCCTAGGGAGAGTAGCAGCAGTGCTGAACTTTCTCCATTTATAGACAATTTGTCTCACCGTGGACTGATGAACAGCAAGGCTTTTGGAGATACTTTTATAACCCTTTCCAGTTTTATGCAAGTCAACAATTCTTAATCGTAGGTCTTCTGAGAGCTCTTTTGTGCGAGGCATCATTCACATCAGGCAATGCTTCTTGTGAAAAGCAAACCCAGAACTGGTGTGTGTTTTTTATAGGGCAGGGCAGCTGTAACCAATAGGGATGATCGAATGGTTCGGGTCCACCATCGGTTCGGCCCGAACATTGGGTGTTTGAGGTTCGGCCGAATTTAGAACTTTTTGCCCAAAAAGTTCGGAAGTCGGCAACCAGAACCGACCAAAATGCAATGCTTCAGGAAATGGGCTTTAAAAGCCCGTGATTGGACCAGAACCATTAGCAAAAGCCAATTGAGGGGGCAGGAGAATGCTAGGAATGTGATTGGAGTGACTAGGGGGTCCCTAGACCAATCATTAGTGAATACGCCCCCCAGTATATAAGATCGCCCCCGCCAAATTCCTAGCATTCTTGTACGGGACATGGAAGAAAGTGGAATGCTGTTCTGTTCTAATGTGTTACAAAGTGTCATTTAGCTATTTTTAGTGTGAGGAAAGGGATATCTAGTGTAGTTAGTGCTCCTTTACACTTAAGTTAGCTTACAGAGTTGAAACTTCACATGTACACTTTTTAGACCCCCCAGATCTGAAATCCAAAGTAAAAATCAAAAAATCTCTTTTTCTTTTTAATTTTTTCAATAATTGGCTTTTTTTATCAAAAATTACAGTTTTTAAGAACTTTTTTGTGTGATTTCGTATCTGGGGGGTCTAAAAGGTGTACCTGTGAAGTTTCAGCTCTGTAGCATGTCCAGAACCATAAAAAAAAAAAAGATTGTTTGTATTAGAACACTTTCAGGTCAGGGGGTTAGCTTCTCTTCTCGGTTTTCACACCTTGCCGGTTTCAAAGCAGGCATTTTTTTGGGTTCTTTGCAGTCAGGAAAAACATCTGAACTTGTGTATAGTGGTACTGTGCACAAGTTCTGATGTTTTGCCTGCCTCCAAAAACTCCCATAAAATGCCAGCAAAAACACACCTGGGCATTTTTTTTTTTTGACGCTAGCGTTTTTTTTTGGCATTTTTTGGGGTTCTTGTGAGGCAGGCAAAACATCTGAAGTTGTGTATAGTGGTATATATACACACATAATTATATGTATATAGACACCTAGCCATATATAGGTGTGATAGTAGCAGAAATATATTACTGTAAATGATTTCATTAGCGCAAGCATATATTTCTGCTACTATCACACCTATATATGTCTAGGTGTGTATATAAATATATGTATGTGTGTATATACACCACTATACACAAGTTCAGATGTTTTGCCTGCCTCAAAAGAACCCCAAAAAATGCCAAAAAAATGCTAGCGTCAAAAAAAAAATGCCCAGGTGTGTTTTTGCTGGCATTTTTTGGGGGTTTTTGGAGGCAGGCAAAACATCAGAACTTGTGCACAGTACCACTATACACAAGTTCAGATGTTTTTCCTGACTGCAAAGAACCCAAAAAAATGCCTGCTTTGAAACCGGCAAGGAGTGAAAACCGAGAAGAGAAGCTAACCCCCTGAGCTGAAAGTGTTCTAATACAATTTTTTTTTATGGTTCTGGACATGCTACAGAGCTGAAACTTCACAGGTACACCTTTTAGACTCCCCAGATACGAAATCCAAAGTAAAAATAAAAAAATCTCTTTTTTTTTAATTTTTCAATAATTGGCTTTTTTATCAAAAATTACAATTTTTAAGAACTTTTTTTTGTGTGATTTTGTGTCTGGGGGGGGGGGTCTAAAAGGTGTACCTGTGAAGTTTCAGCTCTGTAGCATGTCCAGAACCAGAAAAAAGATCATATAGGTGTAAAAGGAGGGTCCCACATCCCTGTTCTACTGAAAAATTATCTTTTTTTTTTTCATGGTTCTGGACATGCTACAGAGCTGAAACTTCACATGTACACTTTTTAGACCCCCCAGATACTAAATCCAAAGTCAAAATAAAAAAATCTCTCTCTTTTTTTTCAATAATTGGCTTTTTTTATCAAAAATGACAATTTTTAAGAACTTTTTTTTGTGTGATTAATAGTTAATGGGGCATTACCCAGAACCCTAGGGACTTTTTATGGGCATTTATTGGGTTTTAGGGCTTAAAATGGTGTTTTTTGATTACCAAAGATCGGGTCCCATTGATTTCAATGGGGTTCTGAAATCCGGGCCGAACTTTCAGGAAGTTCGGATGTTCTGGCCGAACCGAACTTTTCAAAAGTTCGATCATCCCTAGTAACCAACACCTCTAATCTCATCTCATTGATTGGACTCCAGTTGGCTGACATCTCACGCCTATTAGTTATTGGAGATGTCATTGGTCTAAGGGTTCACATACTTTTTCCACCTGCACTGTGAATGTTTACAAGGTGTGTTTAATAAAAACATGGCAACATTTCATTCTTTGTGTGTTATTAGTTTGAGCGTCGGTTCACATTACCGCGACGCTACTTGCAGGGGCGACCTCCGAGATCGCGGTGCGAGCAGCGCGCCGCGACCTCGGAGCGACCGCCACGGACTTCATAACATTGAAGTCTATGGCGGTCGCCTCCTGGTCGCCCCAAAGAAGCTCCGGACCCTTTTTCTAGGTCGGAGCGACTTGTGTCGCTCCTATTAGAACGGGTCCGCAGCTTCCCTATGGGAGGCGACCTGCGGCGACCTGTGAGGCGACCAGGTCGCCTCACAGGTCGCCCTAGTGTGAACCGGCCCTAAGCAGACTGTGATTGTCTATTGTTGTGACTTAGATGATGATCAGATCACATTTTATGACCAATTTGTGCAGAAATTCATATCATTCCAAAGGGTTCACATATTTTTCTTGCAGCTGTGTATATATATATATATATATACACACACACACACACACACACTGTATATAACAGGACTCGCTTACCACCTTTCTTTAATGCAGGCTAAATGTGTTAAACTGAAATTATTCATTAGCATAGTTCCAATTTGAGACAGTAGAGCTTACAAAGTTCTAATAGAATACTGTCATACTGAGGCAGCTGATTTTTTTATGGTGACATCATATATGTAGAGTTCTAATATTTGCCACAATGACAACTGAAAGATGAAGTGTTGCATATACGCTAAGTTCCTTGAAAAATAATGAAATGCCATTTCAGAAGCTAGATCCATTAATTTGATCACACCTTTTTACCTCTTGACTGTTACAAATAATATAAGCAAACATGTTTATTTATAGCAGGTGTGACCCATTTGCTTTCTAATCCTATCTGTTATCAGTAGCATGCTGCCTGATGTCTGAATAATATTTCAAAGAAAACTGTGTTTTGCAACTTGTTATACTAGAAGATTGACATTTTTCAGAAATCATTTATTATACTCCTAGAAAAAAAAATTCACAGACGCTTGTTGTAAATGTGTGGGATAGTTATTATAGTACAAATCATGTTCATGGTTTTTAAATGGTAAATCAATTCAGGAAATAATTCAAAACTTTGAAATGTATAACTTTATTTTTGGCTAAGTGTAATTAGAATGGATAACAATGAACTTAAAAATAATGAAAATGGACAACATATTCTAAAGCTGGTGGATAGTGTTCATCATCATCCCTAGGGAAGCCAGTGACCGCACAACAGCCACATCTTTAAGATATAGGATTGAATTAATCTTACCTAGCTGTTATTGGTTTTCGCCCAATGAATAGTGACTGAAGGTCTTAGAGAGTTCCCAATGCTACCATAGCTAGATACCGAATTTACACAGTTACAATTTCAGATAATTCAATTAGGTGTATTGACCTAGCAATTGTCCTCCTACTTTATGCTAGCTCATACAAAATCTGTTCTACTGCAAATTGACAAAATCAAGAATGAAAGCATCCACTGTACACCTGATTTGTTCTCTAATATGTGAGCAGATTGAAAACTATAGTAAGTAGATGAGGAAAAGGGAACAACATTAGAATTCTGTTATTACTGTTCATGTGACTTGGTGGTGAAAGGATGCTTTGTAAGGTGGAAACAATAACTGCAAAAAATAAAGTTATGTAAATATGAAGTGGTGGCGCTGCTTATAAAGTGCAAACAGGTATATATAAATATATAAAATGAAACAAATATAATGTAGAAACACAGATGTGATTGAGGAATAAAAATATAAATATAAATGGTGGATATGTAAATAATACCACAATATAGTGAAATTCCAACATAAAATGGTATTGGGAATGAGTTAATATGAAATATATGAAAAAATATAAAAATATAATAATAAAATGAAGTAAAATATAAATAACCACCAGAGTGCGTAGTATAAAGAGCAAAGTACTAAAATATATATATCTCTTAGTATATACCTAAAATAATAATATCAGCATGTTGCAATAAAAATACATAGGCAATGGTATAATATAAAAAGTGTGCAAAAAGTGCAACAATTAAATTGGGTGTGCGGGAAACTTTTCCAGAAAAAATGAATAAAGTGCGGGAAACTATTTTTACAAAGTGCAACAAGAAGTGATGTGATCTAAATTCATGTGATAAATAGTCCGTATAATAATAAAGGTGCAAACAATATTATGGGCAAGCTCAATGTGCAAAGAAATATGAACTCCAAGGTAGAAATAAGAAATGGTATTAGATCAGATCAGCTAATTAAGATAAGTCCATATATAGATGGTTGTGCCCCGAGGAGTGGTGAATGGATAAGTATCCAGCGGTGACCCCCAAGGTGGGTGACTGGCGAGTGGCGGGGAAACCTCTAGTAGAAAAACCTACTCACCAGATGTACCCACCCCACACAGGGGTATAGGGCAGGTACTGTAGTAATATCCTGTTGGTCCTGGCTCTGGGTAGTGGTTCCCTTCCTGGGGGAGATGTAGTATAGGGTCCGCAGGGATATCCTAAAGTGAGATCCTATCCGATAGTAGGATATCCAACGATCCGTGGGGTGAACTGATATGGCCACTCAAAGGTATGTGGATGGAGGGATCATATAAATGGAAAAGAACTCGATAGTGTAATACCGTTTTTAAAGTTTATTCCTTCCAGCAGTAACATAAAAATGGGTACTCACATAGATAAAATCAGTAAACAGCGAGGTAGTGGCGTCCCGGAACGCAATGCGTTCCAACTGGAGACCGGAACCGGAAGTGACGTGACGGCGCTGTATTATTTAAATTATATTATATACACACTTTTAGTATATACATCATATAGTTAATACCATATATATGTCCGTCCACCAGATGGCGCATTATATATGATCACATTCCTTGTCTCCTCTATATACTTTCTTCCACCAGACGACATACTATATAAGATTCTATATTTTACACTCATCCTCTGTTTTTATAATATTTGTTAATAAATAAAATGTTTAGTATTTTTTATTATTATATATATATATGTTGTATACCTCCCTGTATGTATATATGGTGGTTCAACCAAGCGGGCGTGGGTTATTGGATTTATCATAGGATATTGATTGAAATATACACATACTTGGTTTGCAATTGCCAAGAAGAAAGCCATGGTCGTATTTTCTTATTAGTTGCACCACACGTTTTCGCAATTGACCTACGGCATCAGTCTATATTGAACACCTGTTACTTCTCGTTGTATTTCACAAACGAGCCCCGTCGCTTAGCAACCACCATATACAAAAGGACTTACGCTGGAAGTGACTGGACGCTGCAGAAGACGTCACATGACGAAACGCGTAAAAAAAAAAAAAAAAAAAAAAAAAAAAAAAAACAGCGCCGTCACGTCACTTCCGGTTCCGGTCTCCAGTTGGAACGCATTGCGTTCCGGGACGCCACTACCTCGCTGTTTACTGATTTTATCTATGTGAGTACCCATTTTTATGTTACTGCTGGAAGGAATAAACTTTAAAAACGGTATTACACTATCGAGTTCTTTTCCATTTATATGATCCCTCCATCCACATACCTTTGAGTGGCCATATCAGTTCACCCCACGGATCGTTGGATATCCTACTATCGGATAGGATCTCACTTTAGGATATCCCTGCGGACCCTATACTACATCTCCCCCAGGAAGGGAACCACTACCCAGAGCCAGGACCAACAGGATATTACTACAGTACCTGCCCTATACCCCTGTGTGGGGTGGGTACATCTGGTGAGTAGGTTTTTCTACTAGAGGTTTCCCCGCCACTCGCCAGTCACCCACCTTGGGGGTCACCGCTGGATACTTATCCATTCACCACTCCTCGGGGCACAACCATCTATATATGGACTTATCTTAATTAGCTGATCTGATCTAATACCATTTCTTATTTCTACCTTGGAGTTCATATTTCTTTGCACATTGAGCTTGCCCATAATATTGTTTGCACCTTTATTATTATACGGACTATTTATCACATGAATTTAGATCACATCACTTCTTGTTGCACTTTGTAAAAATAGTTTCCCGCACTTTATTCATTTTTTCTGGAAAAGTTTCCCGCACACCCAATTTAATTGTTGCACTTTTTGCACACTTTTTATATTATACCATTGCCTATGTATTTTTATTGCAACATGCTGATATTATTATTTTAGGTATATACTAAGAGATATATATATTTTAGTACTTTGCTCTTTATACTACGCACTCTGGTGGTTATTTATATTTTACTTCATTTTATTATTATATTTTTATATTTTTTCATATATTTCATATTAACTCATTCCCAATACCATTTTATGTTGGAATTTCACTATATTGTGGTATTATTTACATATCCACCATTTATATTTATATTTTTATTCCTCAATCACATCTGTGTTTCTACATTATATTTGTTTCATTTTATATATTTATATATACCTGTTTGCACTTTATAAGCAGCGCCACCACTTCATATTTACATACATATTTATATAGCCTTTTTTGGCTATATTTTAAGTGAGGCTGCAGCTTACTTGTGCACGCATTTAATTTATCCTCTGACATCCTTAGCGCGGATTTATTTATATTCCAAAAAATAAAGTTAGCCTTGGACAAGTTGGGCATAGAGTTAAAACTGGACCACAAAAAATAACATGGATTGTCCAAGCATGCAATTTTATGCATTTGAATTAGGGGAGAAGAGGGAAATTGAATCTTATGAATGTGGGTAAAACCAGGGGAATTGTGGAAAGCAGTTTTTTGAAACAGTTTTTTGTTTAGTGAATAAAATTACACCTGGTCAGTCAATTCCAGCTTTGAGAACAGTCAGCAAAGAGTTATAGTTGTAGAATGTCCAACGATATATAATTATTTCCAGACCCATTAATAGAATTTAATGGAAAAAAAAATTGTTTATGTCTTTATTGGACATGTAATCAATGTCGACACTGTTAAGAACTGTTTTTCAGAAAAAAAACTGTTCTACTGCAAACTGACAAAAACCTAGAATGAAAGTATTCAAAGTACATTTGATATACTGTAGAAATTAGATGGGGGGGGAGGGGAAAAATTAGACTTCTGCTGTTTCTCTTCATGTGGGTTGGTGCACTTGTTGTGGAAACAATTACTGCAAAAAGTAGTTTGCTACAGACAAGTTGGGTATGTAGTTATAAATGTTGTTTCTCTTCATGTGGCCTGTTACATTTGAAGGTGGAAACAATTACTGCAAAAAGTAGTTTGCTACAGAAAAGTTGGGAATACAGTTATAAATGGATCACCAAAACAACATGGATTGTCCAAGCATGCTGTTTAATGCATATGCATTAGGGACCATTGTAAGAAAAAGATTTTTCCCAGTATGGGTTTGGCAAAAACAGTTGTGATTGGCACGCAAAATCCAAAATGGTAAGTCATTTCCAGCAGAAAGAACAGTCAACAAAGTGTAAGAGGTGTAGATTGTCCACAGACATTATTTCCTAGACCATCAATAGAAATAATTAGGAATTGCTGCAATTTAAATTAAAGCTTCCCAGACATCAAATAATTTTTATAACCCATAATTCCTTGTGTAATTATGCCTCTACCCATTCCATGCAGAAAACATAAGATAGTTTGTCTCTAAACAAAGAAATGGTGGGGGATTCCAGATAAATCTCACTTGCCTATAGATACCCAAGAACTGATAGTACAATGATACCAATACCCTATGGTATCAGACCAGGCTTTTAAACAATGACCCCTCAATAGTGATGTCGCGAACCTAAAATTCGCCGTTCGCGAACGGCGAACGCGAACATCGGCAAATGTTCGCGAACCGGCGAACCGGGCGAACCGCCATAGAATTCAATAGGCAGGCGAATTTTAAAACACACAGGGACTCTTTCTGGCCACAATAGTGATGGAAAAGTTGTTTCAAGGGGACTAACACCTGGACTGTGGCATGCCGGAGGGGGATCCATGGCAAAACTCCCATGGAAAATTACGTAGTTGACGCAGAGTCGGGTTTTGATCCATAAAGGGCATAAATCACCTAACATTCCTAAATTGTTTGGAATAACGTGCTTTAAAACATCCAGTGTGTGAATACGATCAGGTATGATGTTTTATCGGTCAAGTAGTGTAAGGGTTACGCCCGCTTAACAGTGACAGACCAAACTCTGACAGACCAAACTCCCCGTTTAACAGTCAGTCAGTCCATTTGCACAACCGCAAACTCCCCATTTGCACAAGGTTGGATACCAAGCTAGCCATGTCCCGTTCCTTGTCCTCACTGACATCATTGAAGGTCACTTCCTCCACCCAGCCACGTACAACACCAAGGGTCCCCGAAAGGTGACAACAAGCCCCCTGGGACGCCTGCTGTGGCTGGTATTCCACCTCCTCAAAGCCACCTTCCTCCTCTGACTTCTCTTCTTCAGACTCCTCTCTCTGCGTTGCCACAGGTCCAGCAATTGACAACGACAAGGCTGCTTCTGGTGGTGATGGGGACCACAACTCTTCCTCTTCATGCTCATCTACAGCCTGATCCAGTACTCTTCGCAGGGCACGCTCCAGAAAAAACGCATATGGGATGAGGTCGATGATGTTGCCTTGGGTTCGACTGACCACCAGGGTTGTCACCTCAGCAAAAGGACGCATGGCATGAGCCTACAGCCATTGTTCATGAGCATTCAGTAACGCGGCCAAAAAATACCCAGCTCCGCAGAAAGAATGAAAGAAAATGAATGTTTTTTCTATGAAAAATTATCCTGCGGATCGCTTTTGGTCTGTTCACAATGAAGCAACAACCTTATCATCTGGGGTGTGTCAACACACTCCTAGAGGTGATCGCTTCATTGTGATACGCAAGCTCCTTCACCACGACAAGGTAACAATCACGAAGGGGAATTGACACATGTATGTGCCTTTTTTTTTGTTTTTTTGCAGCCACAGTGTAGCACCAGAGGCCAGAAAAATTAGGCATGTACACATGCATGAAAAAGTAGGTATTGTTGCAGCCGCTGCTTTAGCAGCGGCCTGAAAAATTGAGGTTTTCAAGGCAGAAAGTGCACTAAAACATTGCGGCTTGAACCGTAGTTGGTGGCAGAGACGTCACGTAAGTCATCCGGCATGCAGAGAATGATTAAATACAGCAGCGTGTGGACCATTTTTAGCCCAAGGCATCTCAGTCATCACCAGGCCTTTTTTAGTCAAATGCATCCCCCACTGTCAGTCCCTTCGGGATCCATGCCTCATTCATCTTAATAAACGTGAGGTAATCAAGACTTTTTTGACCTAGGCGACTTCCCTTCTCAGTGACAATACCTCCTGCTGCGCTGAAGGTCCTTTTTGACAGCACACTTGAAGCGGGGCAGGCCAGAAGTTCAATGGCAAATTGGGATAGCTCAGGCCACAGGTCAAGCCTGCACACCCAGTAGTCAAGGGGTTCATCGCTCCTCAGAGTGTCGATATCTGCAGTTAAGGCAAGGTAGTCTGCTACCTGTCGGTCGAGTCGTTCTCTGAGGGTGGACCATGAAGGGCTGTGGCGATGCGTAGGACTAAAAAAGCTCCGCATGTCCTCCATCAACAAGACGTCTGTAAAGCGTCCTGTCCTTGCCGGCGTGGTTGTGGTGGTAGGAGGAGGATTACTTTCACCTCTTCCCCTGTTGGATTCCTGTTGTGCTGTGACATCACCCTTATATGCTGTGTAAAGCATACTTTTCAATTTATTTTGTAGCTGCTGCATCCTTTGCGACTGCCGGTAATTGGGTAACATATCAGAGACTTTCTGCTTATACCGCGGGTCTAGTAGCGTGGCCACCCAGTACAGGTCATTCTCCTTCAGCCTTTTTATACGAGGGTCCCTCAACAGGCATGACAGCATGAAAGACCCCATTTGCACAAGGTTGGATGCCGAGCTACTCATGTCCAATTCCTCGTCCTCACTGATGTCATTGAAGGTGTGTTCTTCCCCCCAGCCACGTACAACACCACGGGTACCAGATAGGTGACAATTAGCACCCTGGGATGCCTGCTGTGGTTGGTGTTCCTCCTCCTCAAAGCCACATTCTTCCTCTGACTCCTCTTCCTCACACTCCTCTTCCAGTGTTGCCGCAGGTCCAGCAAGCGATGGTAAGGCTGTTTCTGGTGGTGGTGATGGTGACCACAACTCTTCCTCTTCCTCTTCACGCTCATCTATGGCCTGATCCAGCACTCTTCGCAGGGCACGCTCCAGGAAAAAACATATGGGATGATGTCGCTGATGGTGCCTTCGGTGCGACTCACTAGGTTTGTCACCTCCTCAAAAGGACGCATGAGCCTACAGGCATTGCGCATGAGCGTCCAGTAACGTGGCAAAAAAATACCCAGCTCCGCAGAGGCTGTCCTAGCACCCCGGTCATACAAATACTCGTTGACCGCTTTTTCTTGTTGGAGCAGGCGGTCGAACATTAGCAGTGTTGAATTCCAACGTGTCGGGCTGTCGCAAATCAAGCGCCTCACTGGCATGTTGTTTCGCCGCTGAATATCTGCAAAGTGCGCCATGGCCGTGTAGGAATGCCTGAAATGGCCACACACCTTCCTGGCCTGCTTGAGGACGTCCTGTAAGCCTGGGTACTTCTGCACAAAGCATTGCACAATCAGATTCAACACATGTGCCATGCACGGCACATGTGTCAACTTGCCCAAATTCAATGCCGCCAACAAATTGCTTCCGTTGTCACACACCACTTTGCCGATCTCCAGTTGGTGCGGGGTCAGCCACTGATCCACCTGTGCGTTCAGGGCGGACAGTAGTGCTGGTCCGGTGTGACTCTCTGCTTTCAGGCAAGTCAACCCCCAGACAACGTGACACTGTCGTATCCGGCATGTGGAATAGGGGGGTGCAGTTGGTGTGGAGCAAGACGCAACAGCAGAAGAGGACTCAGCCGAGGAGGTTAGCAAAGAGGATGGAGTAGGAGGAGTAGAGGAGGTGGCAGCAGGCCTGCCTGCAAGTCGTGGCGGTGTCACCAACTCCTCTGCAGCAGAGCCATGCATTCTATGCTTGGCAGCCGCCAGCAGGTTTACCCAATGCGCAGTGTAAGTTATATACCTGCCCTGACCGTGCTTTGCAGACCAGCTATCAGTGGTCAGATGGACCCTTGCCCCAACAATGTGTGCCAGACGTGACATGATTTCCTTTTCCACAATAGAGTACAGGTTGGGGATTGCCTTTTGTCAAAAATAATTTCGGCCGGGTACCCAATAGCGACAAATTTTTTGAAGGCCTCAGACTCCACCAGCTTGTATGGTAAAAGCTGGTGGGCTAAGAGTTCCGACAAGCCAGCTGTCAGACGCCGGGCAAGGGGGTGACTCTGTGAGATTGGCTTCTTACGGACCCCCGGGTGCCGAATCTACATGCTGTCTGACTGCGCCACTAGCTCCTTGCGATGACCTCCTCCCCCTGCTTCCAACTTGTCTCCTCCTCCTCTCTGTCTCCCCATCTGAACTTTCCCCCTCTTCTTCTGCTCTTCGAGCAGGCACCCAGGTGACATCCACAGACACATCGTCATCATCAGCCGCTTCACTTGACAACTCAGCAAAGGCAGCAGCAGCAGGTACAACATCATCATCATCGCAATGTACGTCCATGTGTATAATGCTGCCTGACTGAGACATATCCCCGTTATCTACATCCTCTGGCACTAATAGTTGCGCATCACTTATTCCTTCCAACTGATGTGAAAATAACTCCTCTGACGGATCAAGTGAAGCGGCTGTGGTGCTAGTGTTGGTGGTGGTGCCGGCGGGCTGGCGAGTGGTAAATTGAGAGGTGCCCTAAGCTGAGCTGGAGGAGGATGGTGCATTAAGGTTCCGAGCGGAAGCTGTAGACGATTGGGTGTCCTGTGTAAGCCAGTCAACTATGTCCTCAGAATTTTTTGAGTTCAGGGCCTGTGGTGGCCTCTGAACACTGGGCATTATTCTAGGGCCTAAGGAAATCACAGCACCTTGACCACGACGGCCCTTGCGGGGTGGCCTGCCTCTGCCTGTCATTTTTTTTTTAATGTGTTGTACTATGAGTGCAAGGTGCTGTGCCACCCTATAGGAGTGTTGGGCAGTGGGTACAGTACACTCTGTGGACCTGACAGTCACTGGCACCCAGGCAACTGCAATTATAAAAAAAGTATATATATTTTTTTTTACTTTGCAAGCTGCTGTGCCACCTTATATATCAGTGGTGGGTGGGCAGTGGCACAGTACACTCTCTGTGGACCTGACAGCAGTCACTGGCACCCAGGCAACTGCAATTAAAAAATATATATATTTTTTTTTACTTTGCAAGCTGCTGTGCCACCTTATATATCAGTGGTGGGTGGGCAGTGGCACAGTACACTCTCTGTGGACCTGACAGCAGTCACTGGCACCCAGGCAACTGCAATTAAAAAATATATATATTTTTTTTACTTTGCAAGCTGCTGTGCCACCTTATATATCAGTGGTGGGTGGGCAGTGGCACAGTACACTCTCTGTGGACCTGACAGCAGTCACTGGCACCCAGGCAACTGCAATTTAAAAAATATATATATTTTTTTTTACTTTGCAAGCTGCTGTGCCACCTTATATATCAGTGGTGGGTGGGCAGTGGCACAGTACACTCTCTGTGGAACTGACAGCAGTCACTGGCACCCAGGCAACTGCAATTAAAAAATATATATATATTTTTTTACTTTGCAAGCTGCTGTGCCACCTTATATATCAGTGGTGGGTGGGCAGTGGCACAGTACACTCTCTGTGGACCTGACAGCAGTCACTGGCACCCAGGCAACTGCAATTAAAAAATATATATATTTTTTTTTACTTTGCAAGCTGCTGTGCCACCTTATATATCAGTGGTGGGTGGGCAGTGGCACAGTACACTCTCTGTGGACCTGACAGCAGTCACTGGCACCCAGGCAACTGCAATTAAAAAATATATATATATTTTTTTACTTTGCAAGCTGCTGTGCCACCTTATATATCAGTGGTGGGTGGGCACACAGTGGCACTGCAGTGGGCACAGTACACTCTGTGGACCTGACAGTCACTGGCAGCCCAGGCAACTGCAATAATAAAAAATATTTTTTTTTTTCAATTTGCAACAAGATGCTGTGCCACCGTATATATATCAGTGGTGGGCAGTGCACTGCAGTGGGTACAGTGCACTCTGTGGACCTGACACAGCACTCACTGCAATTATGACAGAGGAAAAAAAAAAATATTTTATAAAATGCAAGGTACTGTGCCTGTGCCACCCGAAATGAGTTTGGTGTGCACACAGTACAGTCTGTGGTAGGTCTGTGGCCTCTCACACACAGCGGGCAGGCAACTGCAGTGTACAATAGATATAAAACTCTATTACCTTACCAGCCCTTAAAAGGGCTTTTGGGGACACTAGATATATATATATATATGTTGTACAAAAAAATATATACAGATTGTATATATTAGCGCGCCAGGGAGATATTAACAGGATCTAGTATACTAATTGTATAGATAATATGTGGATTAAATAAAGTGGTTAGTGATTTAAATCAATAAATAAATTAATTTAATTAATTAGTTGCAGCTGCTATGTAAAGTGCGGGTGCTAGTGATGAAAAAAAGTGATCACAATAGTGATAACTATAGCGCTTGCAGTGTCCCCTAGTGGGAGAAATTTAATTCACAATAGTGCTTAATATTGATAAATAGTGATAGTATCAAATAAATAATTAATTAAATACACTGATAAATAGACAATTAATAAATAAGTGGATAAATAAATAAACCACTGGTTATTATAGTCCTTCACAGTGTGCAGTGAAAAAAACTTTCAATTGGTAAAAAATTGAATAAATCATGCAGTCCAAACACAATTAATATAATAATAAAGTGCTGGTGCTCCTTGCTTGATTCCTTAGTGCTTCCTTCACCGTGAGTAAATAAATGAAATGCCCACTCACCGAATGCTGTGGGTTTTATATGTCATATGACACTAAAACCGTCTGTGCTTATTAAGAGATCCTGCCCGGATCGAATAGATCTCCCTGGGTCTTTTCAGCCACTACGGGTATTTCTTCTACCTCGGGTAGTCTCCTCCAGCCACGATCCCAGCCTTGGAATGTGCCCTTCCTGCAAAGTCCCCTCCAATCACAGCCGTGATGAGGAAATAAAAAGCGGATAGTGTGGTATTGTTTCCAATATTTTTATTCACACACCCCATGCATAGCAAAGGTAAAATCCATAAAACTTCCAGCAGGTGATAAAGGTGCTCATCCAAAGTTCAAAAAATTAAACAGCAAATGTGAGGTGTGTATGTATATATATATATAAATAAAAAAAAAAATCCTCAATTACCAGCCCTTAAAAGGGCTTTTGGGGACACTAGATAGATATATATATATATATATATAAGAAGAAAAAACTCAATCAAAAAGGGCTTTTGGGGACGCTAGATATATATATATATATATATATATATATATATATATATATAAAAATTACACAAATACCAGCCCTTAGAAGGGCTTTTTGGGGTGCTGTCCTTACAGCAGTAGTGGACCAAGAACACTGCAAGACCAGGAACACTGACTAACTGTCCCTAGCTTAAAAGCAGCAGCAGCAGCTCTCCCTGCTCTCACTACACACACTGCTTCAGAATGTTCTAAGATGGATGCTGCCCTTGCTTATTTATAGGAGGTGGGACGGTGTGGGAGGGAGGTATGCTGATTGGCTGGAAATGTGCCTGCTGACTGTAAAGTTCAGGGTCAAAGTTTGCCTCAATGATGTATTATGGGGGGCGGACCGAACATCGCATATGTTCGCCCGCAGCGGCGAACGCGAACATGCTAAGTTCGCCGGGAACTGTCCGCCGGCGAACAGTTCGGTACACCTCTACCCCTCAATTGATATCCTACCCTCCACCTATATCAAAATATATTTTATATCCTAATAGTTTAGGACTCTCCCTTTCCTCCACCTGCAAGTTGTTAGACCGACAGCCATTCATATCCGTGCTTCTTAATATTCACCCTACGACCCAGCGCTGCTACTTCATTCTTAAACTATCAGTACAAACTGTACAATGCATTGTTATTTTTGTATTGCTTCACTGGCCAATTTTTGTGGCCACTTTCAACGTTAACAGGATTCTATTGCCTCTAATCCACCATGAGTCCCCAAATCAAATATAAATAGAGACCAATAAGATAAATCAATAAAAATTACTACAAAAATCATACGTTTTCAGATATGCATAAAAAGAGGTTGTGAACAACTGTGTAATCATAATGCTATGTGAAGTAATATAAATATAAATATATAAGTGCAGTCCTTAATGAATTCAATAGAAAAAAGTCCAGTTCTTTATTAACTTGCTGATAATCACCACCACTCTTCTGTGTGCTTCATAAAGTGCTTAATATTTTATCACTGTTGACACACCCCACTTGTGCTCCCCTTTTGTGTATTTTCACCTGAATGCGAGTGATCTCACAATTAAGTTTGGTCAAAGTTCGCTTTCTAGTCCCATTCATACTAAAGTGCAAATGCGTTTCTCATGTATCCTTCTTAGTGTCGCTGTCTCACCCCATATACTCAGTATTTTGTGGGTGCTTGCAGTGCACCAAACTTACATCACTTAAAAGTTGTACAGTCTGTTGTCTCCGTGACACACTAGCCGCTAGTGTACAGTCCTCCCCTACGCATTATGTCTAAGGGACACGTGACATTTTCAGGGGGGGAATTCTATTGGACAGACATGTACCCATTAATGTTTTACAACCCTTTATGCCAGACCTCAACCTCCACTTTTTTAAATCAAAGGGCCTCACTCAATTGTCCAACCACTACACAGACCACACTATATGCCCCCTATGAGTTAGCTTGTACTAGATATAGCCTAGCACCCTCAGAAAATTTTCAATATTTACAAGGCTATAATTTCCTCCAAAAGCAACCTTTACCTCTATGTATTGATATAGCTGCCCCTTTCTCTCTTTTCCATAACAAAAAATCCTATTGTTTAAATGGAATATTCTGTGTTCTCGAACCTATTGAATGGAAATGCTGCTTTCTTTAAATCTAATACCATGTATAAAAATGAATCTGAATTAGGGCCCTGTAAAAGGGTCCTAACTACTGTTAATATAGTAAGACCTCACAATGTACAAACCACTGGGAAGTACACCAGAAAATAGTGGTATCTTGTTCCCTAAAGACTTGCCAAATTCTATCCATCATGCTCTTCTGTATGCATGTCCTTTGAAAATGTATATCAATCCAATCTTAATGGAATACGGTTTTTATTCTAGCCTCTCATTTCCTAAGACCCCTTTCCTACGGGTGACCAGTGGTTCCACCTTCTCAGGGGGGGATCTGTCTGCTGATCCCAGCTGAGCAGGTGGATGACAGGTCCATGTCCACTCCACTTATGCAGAGAGGACATGGATACAGCCTCCTTCCTCTATGGCCAGTCGGGGGTAAACGGATCGCCTGTTTACCCTCTTTTCATCTTTTCCATACCCCTTACCTTCCCCCAGTCCTTAGTTTAACATCCTTTTTCTCCCCTTTTCCCTTCTCTTTCCCTTGTGGAGAGGTCATTACATTTTTTTTTTCAGGCAAGCCATAGATGATGCATTTTCTATTTTTCATTCAACCAGCAGGTTGTAAGAAAAAAAAATGATTTGATTCCCACACCAACACAAACAGTGTTTATAGGGGAATCCTTCACATGGAGCTATAATATTTTGACAGTGGAAGAGCTCCCCACAGGCAGATTACAATGATCAGTGTTGCCATCTATAGCCGGTGGCACTGGTCAAGCAAAAAAAAATTGACAGGCTGGTTGTACAGAAGTCAATTGAGGGATCAAATTCTGTACAACCAGCCTGCCCATAGATAGATCAAAATTAAGTTTGTCCCTGCTGAACAGGTCAAATTTTGATCCATCTATGGCTAACTTTAGTGACATTGTCATATACTGTATCTCATATTATCACTCTCCTAAACTGGAATTGTTATATGCTTTTTTCTTTACTCACAGTGCCCATATTAACTTAACCACTTGCCGACCGCCGCACGACTATATACTGCGGCAGTTAGCCCCCCACAGGCAAAGTGACGTATGGGTATGTCGCTCGCCCACCCCCGCTCGTTCCCTGCCTAGCCTGCTCGTGTGACTAGCGGCTCCGATGTCCGCCAGCCACTCGCCATCTTCCTCAGGAGAGGGAGAAAGACAGACGGCTGATGTAAACACAGCCATCTGTCATTCTCCCTGAAGTAATGACAGAGGTTATGCGATCCTGCTATGTAGGATCGTATGTCTCTGTGATTACTTCACTAGCCACGCCTCCTAACAGTTAGAATCACGCCCCTAGGGACACACTTAACCCCTTGATCACCAATAAAGTTAACCCCTTCCCTGCCAGTGTCATTTTTACAGTAACAGTGCATATTTATAGCACTGATTATTGTAGTAATGTCACTGGTACCCCCAAAAGTGTCAAAAATGTCAGTCAGAGGTCCAATCTGTCCGCCACAATGTCGCAGTTCCGCAAAAAAATCGCAGATCGCCACCATTACTAGTTTAAAAAAACCAATAAAAATGACATAAATCTTTCCCGTAGTTAGTAAACGTAATAACTTTAGCGCAAACCAATCAAAATACGCTTATTGCGATTTCTTTTTTTTTACCAAAAATATGTAGCAGTCCACAAATTGGCCTGAAATGTTAAAACATTTTGATTTTTACATTTATTTTTGAGAATTTAATATAAAAAAATTTGAAAAATATTGTTATTTTTTCAAAACTGTCGCTATTTTTTTGTTTATAGCGCAAAAAGAAAAAATTGCACAGGTGATCAAATACCACCAAAAGAAAGCTCTGTTTGTGGGAAAAAAGGAACGTCAATTTAATTTGGGTACAGCGGCGCGTTAAATTCAGGCAATGCGGAATCGCAAAATAGGGCCTGGTCATTGAGCAACCAAATCCTCCGGGGCTTAAGTGGTTAAATATTGTACACTGTCTGACTTCACCACTTCACCACTGTACCCTTGTATCATCTTACAAATTAATAATAAAATTAATAATAAAAAAAACATTGCAATTGAATGTCATATCTGCACTTTAGTGAGGCTCTTAATTCTGGAAAATTCTAAGAGCCAGCTTAAGTCCCACTCCTTACTCTGTATTCACTGGCTGTATAACACTGGGGGTTGTGTTGTATTTATAAATACCCCAGCCAAGGATTAGGAGCCCAGCCTTAATACCAGTATATTAATTGTATACTTAATGCAATATCAATTCTAATCAATTTTAATTGAGGGCTGGGCACCAAGGATAAATACAGGGTTGGGGAATGATGGGCAGATGGGAAGCTGGCTTAAAGATTGGGTGCTGCATTGGGATTATCTAAAGTGAGTCATTTAAATTTTAAGTTTTTACAACTTAAAAAAAATATGTTTAATAACTTGTATACTAAATTGTATAGATCACTAAGGCTTCTTTCACACAGCCGCTCCGCTGCTTTAGTCCGCTGCTGGACTTTTTTTTTTTCACGGAGCGGATGACATTTGTGTCATCCGCTCCGTGTGCCCGCATATCATCCCATCCGTTTGTGGATGATATGCGGACATAATGTAAGTACATGGGCATTGCGGATGTCAGCGGATGACACCGCTGACATCCGATTTTCCTTCCTTTCCGTTTTTACACGGATGTAAAAATAGGGTTCTGTTCCATTCCAAAAAACGGAACAGAACTGAAAGGAGGAAAATCGGATGTCAGCGGATGGTATTCCGCTGACATCCGCAGTGACATTCACTTACATTAAAGTCCGCAAATCATCCGCAAAAAAATAGGATGATTTGCGGACACACGGAGCGGCCGTGTGAAAGGAACCTTTAGATTCCAAAATGTCCACTGGTGTTTGTGTAAATAAAGCTTCACCAGGACATTAAATAAATATTTTAGAAGTTGAAAGGTTAAGTGAACCTAACATGTGAATTCAGATTTTTCAAGTAAAATGATGTGTAAATTAGATGGTTATAGGTGGCAAATAGGGCCCGCCATTTTCCTTAAAAAATGATGCTTTGTCTTTGATGGATCAAGTCAAGTGATATTACCACTTGTGAAAATATCATATGACAAACCAAGTTTTGTATGGCATAAGGTTGCTATGGTAACTTTTTTATAAATGTGACATTTCAGCCACGTCATCAAATAAGCGTTAGCCAGAATATAATTAGTATCCTATAAAATCCACAATGCTCCACAGAAAATTGTACAAAAATATGAAATGAACCTAAAATCAAACACTTAGTAGGGAAATCATGTATCAAAGGAATTTAAAAAAGATCGGAGGACTGTAGTCACAAAACCGGGGAGATCAGCAGTAGAGTAGAAAATGCTCACTTTGCAAAGTGAATTTTCACAGTGCTTTGCATCATTTACCAAGCTAAGTCATAATTCACTTTAAAAAGTTTAGTAAAGCAACCCCATCATATATCTTATATCTCATATAAATATATCTTACCTGATAGATGACTGAAAGGGTGTTTACTGAAAATATCTTTAAGGAATATCATATTAAATGCAAAAAAAAAATGGAAAATTTGTAAAGACGTATAAAGGAAGAGGCATTTAGCTAAAGGTATCAACATAAAGAATGTCAGGGATTTAAAGACTTAAAGTGGCTGTAAAAGCCTAAGGTTTTTTTTTACTTTAATGCATTCTATGCGTTAAGGTAAAAAAACCTTCTCTGGTGGTTTCATGTGTTTTCCCAGCCCCCCTTATACTTCCCTGAGCCCGATCCTGATCTAGCGATGTTCCCGCGGCTCTCCTGGCTCTGTCCAGCCTCACTGCACAGTTTGGTAGCAGCGAGCACCATTGGCTCCTGCTGCTATGAATCAAATTTTGTGATGAGGGAGTGAGAGGCAGGGTTGAGCCACCTGTCTGTGTCAATGGACGCAGACAAGGCGGCTCGGGAACGAGCCTGTACGAGTGCTCCCATGGGAAGCGACTTGCCATGGGGGCACTCCCTGAAGAGGAGGAGCCAGGAGCGCTGCTGGGAGACCCTAAAATAGGAGAAGCAGGGCTGCTCTGTGCATTGCATAGAGCAGGTCCATATAACATGTTTGTTATTTTAAAGGAGAAAAACCTAAATGCTTACTGTCGCTTTAAAGTGGTTCTAAAGGCAGAAGGTTTTGTACCATATTTCATTCTATGCATTAAAGTAAAAAACTTTCTGGATGAAGCTCCCCCAGCCCCCCATTATACTTACCTGAGCCCCATCTGAATCCAGCAATGTGCATGAAAGCAGCAGCTCACCCAATCTCTCTCTCCCCTCTTTGGTTCACACAGCAGTGGGAGCCATTGGCTCCTGCTGCTTTCAATCACAGCCAGTGGGCCAATGAGGAGAGAATGAGGGTGGGGCCAAGCTACGCTCTGTGTGTGTGAATGGAGAATAGCGACTGGCTTGCCCTTGGGGGCAGGGGGAAGGAGCCAGGTCTGCTGGCGGGGTATCCAAAAAGAAGTGGGCGTGGGGCTTCTCTGTGCAAAGCCATTACATAGAGCAGATAAATATAACATGTTTGTTATTTTATGTAAACAAAAATGACAACTTTTAGAATCAGTTTAATGGTAGAGAAAAAAAAAAGAGAAGTAAACAAAAAAGCATTCCCTATGCAAGATGTTAGTCTGTGTTAAAAACAGTATTACCTAACCAACCTAAGCCAGTGTATAGAAAAAAATAGGACAGAGATTAACATGTTTTAATTTGTACTTAGGATGCAGTATTCAAAAAGTTTAGGGGCTGGTATCCACAGGTATTTTGATTAAGCACATGGTAAAAGGGGCACATGGTCTTAATGCACTACAACTGTTGTGGTGAGTTGTATCAAAAAAGTACAATTTTGGGTGCATCTGCATTGGGTAAAAATGAATAGGCTTCTAAATGCAACACACATAAAATTCAAAATAAAATTGAGTGTGCATTAAAGGAGTTGTAAAGGCAGAAGGCAGCGAAGAGGGACCCAAGAATAGGAGGATCCGGTGTTCTAAAATTTTCTCGGACCCGTGAAAAAATCGGACCTCGTCACTTCCGGTTATGGGAGTCTCAAGTGCGCATGCGCACAAGACATTATCTTGGTTTGGTAAACTTATAACACAGAGCGGCCAGTTGAACGAGGGCAGGCGGGGCTGAGGCGGGACTGAAGACACCGCCGCGTCATCTGCAGAGCTGAATAGAGGAGGCGGGATGGAGGTGTGGCCATGTAATAAATGCAGGACTTTAGCGACTCCTTCTGTTTTATTATCTTTAGTAATTATCGTATTATTTATCCTTAGGATTTCATTACATTTACTATTTCTTATTTTGTATTATAGAAATACTAAATGTAATGAAATGCGAAGGATAAATAATACGATAATTACTAAAGATAATAAAACAAGGAGTCGCTTAAGCCCTGCATTTATTACACGGCCGCACCTCTGTCCCGCCTCCTCCGCCAGCTCTGCATATGTGCCTCCCTCCCTAATGTCTCGATGACGCGGCGGTGTCCTCCGTCCTCCGTCGCACCTCAGCCCCGCCTCCTCTCAATTAGCTGTCCGCTCTCTGTTATAATTTTTCCAAACCTCGAAAAATGTCTTCTGCGCATGCGCACAGACGACTCCTATCAGCTGTTTTGTGATGCTCTGTCACCGGAAGTGACGAGGTCCGATTTTTTAACGGGTCAGACAAAATTTTACAACACCGGGCTTCCCTGTGAAAAACCAACTGCACAGAGCAGGTAAGTATGACATGTTTGTAATTAAAAAAAAAAAAAAAAACACAAGACTTTACAATACTTTAAAGCAACAAATGTACTATGTAAATCTATAATGGGCAACACAAATGTCATTTTAGATTTTATAATACAACACAGCTTTTGCGTTACTCAAAACATGCTGTATGTTTTCATATTTTTATATTTGTTTTGTGTTTATATCTGTGTAATATATACACTATATAATACTTTTTAATTAGTACAGGTTTTATTTATTATAATATTGTTTTGTAAAGTTTACCCCATTTCTTTACATAAGTTTATTTTAATTTGTATAGTGTAGATGAAGTAAAGGTTTCAATTGTACCTGTAAGTGTAAACACCATCACTTCTTCTAATTTAACTGTCATTTTAAATAAATCATCATCATGGAAAATAGGTTGTTTACTGTAATTACAGAAGTATTCCACATGTTTAGATGGGCTTCATGCCAGGACCATTGGACACAATTTGTGTTCATATAAAGACTGTAAACTGAAACAAGTGCCATGGGAAAAAAATAAGCAATGTTGTAATACTCCCAGCTGATACTGTAAAGGCCTTGAGCTTCTTTTACAAGACTATTCATGGCACCATATGGCTGCATTTTTTTTTGCCTTTATTCAAAACAATAGATACAATATTTGTGTGCACAGGCAAAAGGCAAAAAAACAATAAAGTGCGCATGATCCCTCAATGTTTAAGGTTCATCAATGTGACATATAATTGGTTTCAAATAAAACCTTTTTCCTTTATGCTTGGTTTTCCAGTGCCCTTATAAGACACTTGGGAGGGGGTCGGGGGTTAACTAAAACTGGTGCACACAGTTTTTGGTGCAGCTCTGCATAGTAACCAAACAACTTTGACATTTTATAGTTAAAGCTTAATTAAAGAAACTGAAATTACAAGCTGATTGGTTACTACGCACAGCTGCACCAGATTCTGTGTGCTCCAGTTTTAGTAAATCTCCCCCACTGTTTATATTCAAGATACTAGCTTAGTTTTGAAGCGTTAAGTGTACCAATAATTCTGAAAATGCCATAATACTATAGAAAGTTTGCCCTGTATTTGCATAATTAAACAGCAATGTAAATAAATAGAAACTGCGCTAAGTGCTAAAAAAATTAAGTAAATCAAAAACCCAAAATGATACAGCTGCACTCAAAAAGCAAAAAAAAAAAAGAAAATTGCTCAAATATCATTACCTAATATTGTTGCGCTTTGCATAGTAATACCACCAAGTTGTGCAAAACACTAAATGTGTATGTAGCATGATTCCCAGCCGTTTTGCTGGATATGGTTTCCCCTGGGCCACCGGGTACAGCAAAAGTACCCCTGTGCATGTTCCTCCAAGTTTGAGCGCTGAGACAATGACCAGTCCAGTATCTTTAGATTTTTTGTATTTATTGAGAACTTGGATGGGAGAAGGGAATGAGTGGGATACTCCTTCGGCTCAGATATGCACAATTTGCTAGGGACAACTGAAAGCGCTTCTTGGCACTGACTTGACGCTGGCTAGATGCCGGTCAATGCCGGTTGACGCTGGTTAACGCTGGCTTGCTGCCTGTTAACTCCAAACTGACCTTGGACTGCTTTCTCACATAAAGAAGTCCTTTCTTTAGCTCCCTTAAGCACTCCTTGCTGAGGTAGCTACTTGTGCTGCTGCTGCGCTGCTAAACACTTCAGGGCCCACACCTGCACCCTCTTCCTCTCACTTATCGTCAGGGCTTAAACACTGGCACCCTTTTCTCTAAGCCTTCTCCTCAGGTTAGCTGGCTCCTGGATCCCCTTGACTTTCTGGAGTGATCCCCTCTACTAGGCAGACCCCTGGGCAGTCTCAAGTCCTCACGATACTGTTTTTCCCCAAACCTTCTGCCCAGCAGCTCCACTCGGTCCACAGCACTCTGGATCCCTCTCTGCAGCCCAGCTCAACCTTCGTCTTCTAGGCCGACCACTCAGGACACTCTCACTTGCGCTGAAAGGAGGAGAGACAGCTGTCACTCTCCTCCTGGGACTCTGCTTTCCGTCAAAGACACTGCGTCGTGTGCTCCCCTCAGACTTATACCCTATCCCAGGATGCTTTGCGGCATATTCTGCCCTCTGAGGGGGATACAAGCCCTGGTGTGCTATTGGTCAGGTTTCCTCCACTGTCCAATAAGAACCCTCATTGGACACAGTGGGGAGACTCCACAGACTCAACAGACACCCTTGGAAGCACATGACAGCCTAACAAAATGATCAGGCCCTCCTGATATGCAGACAGGGCCACCCATATGCTTCTTCCTAGCACCTACCTAGGAGGGTGCTACATGTAAATATATTAACAATAAAGATTAAATATTTTTCCTAATATGCAAAAATAAAATTATGATCACCAAAAACTGTAAGACAATAGAGTCCACATAAAGTAAATGTCCATAAACGTATATGTTCAACGTGAAAACAAATAAATGTCCCTCATATCCTTTAAACCAGTGGTCCTCAACCCTGGTCCTCAGGGCCCACCAATAGGCCAGGTTTGCAAGATAACTGAAATCCATCCCAGGTGATATCATTTGCTGCTCAGTGATTGCAGTACTCTAGTCTGCATCTCCCCAAGGTAATACTTAAAATCTGGCCTGTTAGTGGGCCCTGAGGACCGGAGTTGAGGACCACTGCTTTAAACCAATGGTTCGTCATGACCAGTGAGTTCACCACCGCTATTCACACAGCCTCTTATCAGATCATTAGACCCCAAATTATAGGTGATCTAACAAAGGGTGAAGCTGCATAGATCTCGCCTCATGGATCTGCTCGTACAGGGAACACATGCGGTATTTAGATGTTACACTCCACTTTATTCCCCTCTTTCCTGCTCCATATAAAAGCTTGGCCAGAAAAGATGAGACTCCAAATAGTGTGATACCATCAAGTATTTATTAAAATTTGTTTAACCACTTTAAGACCAGAAGGATTTGCCACCTTCCTGACCAGGCCCTATTTTGCGATTCGGCACTGCGTTACTTTAACGGACAATTGAGCGGTCGTGCGACACTGTACCCTGAAAAAATTGATGTCCTTTTTTTCCCCCATAAATAGAGCTTTCTTTTGGTGGTATTTGATCACCTGTGCGATTTTTATTTTTTGCACTATAAACAAAAAAGAGCGACAATTAAAAAAAAAAAAAACAATATTTTTCACATTCTGCTATATGACATTCTCAAAAAAAAATGTTAAAATCAACATTTTTTAACATTTTATGCCAATTTGTATTCTGCTACATATTTTTGGTAAAAAAAATCCCAATAAGTGTCTTTTGATTGGCTTGCACAAAAAGTATCACGTCTACAAACTAGGAGAAAGATTTATGACAGATCAGACCCCTAACTGACATTTATGACACTTTTCAGGGGGACCAGTGACATTAGTACAGTAATCAGTGCTAAAAAATATGTACTGTTACCGTAATAATGACACTGGCAGGGAAGGGTTAAATGTAAGCCTAGGGGGTGTTTTCTAACTGTGAGGGGAATGGGCTTATTGGTTCAACACAGGGACATGTGTTCTTAAATAGGAGGAACACAGGAGCCCTGTGATGATAACTGGCAGAACAATGGTCTCCTGTGTTTACAAAGGCAGACCGCCGTTCTTTCTTCCTGGGAGTAATCGTAGGTGCTCGGCGGCAATCGCAGCCACTGGCCCCACAGATCAGCTACCCCTCTCACTAATCACCGAGGAGTGACGTATGGGTATGGCAATTTGTGCAGCCAAGCCAGCCTGCGCAGTATATCTGCGGCGGGCGGACAGCAAGCGGTTAAAGCTGTATTTATCTCCACTTTGTTTTTCTTTTTAAAGGGCCGCAGATGGTTGTGCTAGTGTACACCACATATTCGCACAAGATGACAGACATACCTGTGAAATTGCTCTTCGGCCACTTAAATGGCAGGGCTGTGATGTCATCAGTCCAGTACATGCACATGGGAGTCACCATCACAGCATGGCACACTCTGCAATGATGGCACACCGTAAACTTGTGATTAGAGAAGTATGTTCACTAACCTTTTTTTTCTTTCTGGCCTGTTCACTTTGAAAGGGAATTTTAATTAATTTATTTCATTTTAATGTGGTGACAATTCACTTTGCAAAGAATACCTAAAAACTCGCAAAAATAGATAAAAACAAGATTTCTGTTTGCATCTGATTGGATGATATATTGTAAGCCAGCACAGCTTCACCTTATTCACTATGCTAAGGGAAAATTCACTTGGCAAAGTAAACACTTGGCAAAGTAAACAGGCTTTACCCCTTTAGTAAATCAGCCACACCGTGTTTAGCGTGTCACTGATTTGAGACAAGTATGCAAATGAAAAACAAAGTTGGTCACTGACACTACAGAAGTCTAAGCGTCCTTACTTCTAATGCACATAACTAGGGTTGAGCGAACACCTAGATGTCCGTGTTCGACGGGTTCGGCCGAACTTTAAAAAAAAGTCCGGGTCCGTGTCCCGGACTTTTACCGAACTTTTCCCGGACACCGAACCCCATTGAAGTCAATGGGGACCCGAACTTTAAGGCACTAAAATGGCTCTAAAACACCAAAGGAAAGGGCTAGAGTGCTGCAAATGGCAGCAAAACGTAATTAAGAGCATGGCAAGTGCTCTGCAAACAAATGTGGATAGGGAAATAACTTAAAACAACAAAAAAAAAACAGAAAAATAAAACAATGTTCTTCTTCATCTCTGAAGGACGAGGCCCATATGGAGTAGGAGGGAGGTTGAGGTGGTGGTGGATGTGGCGGTGACATAGGCGTGCGCACAGGGTGTGCTGGGTGTGCCTGGGCACACCCTAATCACCTAGGGCACATAGCATTGCCAGTGAGGAGATGGGAAAGATCTCCCTGGGACCTGCTCTGCTCTATTTCTCCTTGCCTACAGGTACATGGCCCCGATACATTACTCTCCCTGCTGGCAAACACATGCATGTGTATTTCAACTTTGGGGTGCACACCTTAATGCAATAGGCTGCGCACACCTATGGGCGGTGTAGGTGGAAGCGGCGGTGGAGGAGGACCAGGGCCGGATTAACAGCATCATGGGCTTGGTGCTGAGGATTTTGAAGGGCCTTAAGGGCCGTGCCTTGCCATGCACCCAGAGGAGGAAGGGTGCAGCCATGCATGCCTAATTCAACATGGGATGCTGTCTCTGAAGCCCATAAACACATCCATGCATCGCCAACTGTCCCTCCTTGTCCGGCCTTCACGCTGTGTGGGGAGGTTCTGAGGGTGCTGCCTGGGGAAGCGAGCATAGAAGCCAGACTTCTGTGTTTACAAGTGACAGAAGAGCGGTAACAGTGAATATGGCCAACCCGGGGCCTATATAAAAGGTAGGGGCCTGGAGCTGCAGCTCCAATAGCCCCTACATTAATCTGGCCCTGAGGAGGAGGACGAGGTAGCCAACACTGCTTCTTTTCAAAAATTTTAAATGAGGGTACACCCCAAAAGAGTGAGAAAGAGCAAAAATGGAACAATGGGTGGGTAAGGTCGGTATCCATTGCTATTCTGCATAAGGTACGGAAAAGTCCCGTGGGATCCATGCCTGGTTCATTTTAATGAACGTGAGCTTGTCCACATTGTCTCTGGACAGGCGGCTGCGCTTGTCTGTTATAACGCCCCCAGCCGTGCTAAATACCCGTTCAGATAATACACTGGCTGCAGGGCACGCCAGCACCTCCAAGGCGTAAAGGGCAAGCTCAAGCCATGTGCCCAATTTGGAGACCCAGAAGTTGAAGGGGGCAGACCCGTCATTCACTACATGTAGGCGTGTGCACACATACTGCTCCACCATGTTGGTAAAATGCTGCCTCCTGCTAAGACGTTCCATCTGAGCTGCTGGTGCTGCTGTTTGTTGTGGCGTGCTGACAAAGCTTTTCCACATTTCGGCCATGCTAACCCTGCCTTCTGAGGTGCTGGCGGTGCCCTGGTTGCGTTGGCGACCTCCTCCTCCTCCTCCTCTGCCTTGTGCTTCCACTGTGGCCCCGCTGTCAGATGGGAATGCCAGCAGCATGGCGTCTACCAGCGTGCGCTTGTACTCGCGCATCTTGCGATCGCGCTCCAGTGAGTGAATTAAGGACGGTACGTTGTCCTTGTAACGGGGATCCAGCAGCGTGGCCACCCAGTAATCAGCACAAGTTAGAATGTGGGCAACTCGGCGGTCGTTGTGGAGACACTGCAGCATGTAATCGCTCATGTGTGCCAGGCTGCCCAGAGGCAACGAAAGGCTGTCCTCTGTGGGAGGTGTATCGTCCGTGTCCTCTGTATCCCCCCAGCCACGCACCAGTGATGGCCATGAGCTGGCCTGGGTGCCACCCTGCTGTGAACATGGTTCCATCTCCTCCTCCAGCTCCTCCTCCTCCTCATCCTCCTCATCCTCCAGAACTGTGCCCCTGCTGGACAATTGCGTCCCTGGCGTTTGCGTGTGCAGGAACCCACCCTCGGAGCCCCTTGCGAATGACTGCCCTGAAAGCCTTGGAAATGTTACCTCTTCATCCTCCTCCTCCTCCTCATCCTGTGCCACATCCTCTTCCATCATCGCCCGAATTGTTTTTTCAAGGAGGCATAGAAGTGGGATAGTTAAGCTGAGAACGGCGTCATTGCCACTGGCCATGTTGGTGGAGTACTCAAAACAGCGCAACAAGGCACACAGGTCTCGCATGGAGGCCCAGTTAAATTAAATAGCGGAATAGAAAATATGATCCAAAAAAAGTGTATGTATATCACACGTACACAACCACACTGGGCCCCAATTACTATTGTTTGTACCCCTAAAAGGCTAGATGAGGAGTAGGGGGAGTATGGAACAGGCAGCACCCTCAAACCTTCAGAAGTATGAGATGAACCCCAACAACTTGGAAAGGTGGATCTCTCTCACACGTACCGACACAGACTATCCCGCAATTCAATTGATCCTCAAAGGTTTTTATTGAATAGCGGAATAGGAAATATGATCAAAAAAAGTGTATGTATCTCGCACGTACACAACCACACTAGGCCCCAATTACTATTGTTTGTACCCCTAAAAGGCTAGATGAGGAGTAGGGGGGGTATGGAACAGGCAGCACCCTCAAACCTTCAGAAGTATGAGATGAACCCCAACAACTTGGAAAGGTGGATCTCTCTCACACGTACCGACACAGACTATCCCCCAATTTAACTGATCCCCAAAGGTTTTTGATTAAATAGCGGAATAGAAAATATGATCCAAAAAAAGTGTATGTATATCACACGTACACAACCACACTAGGCCCCAATTACTATTGTTTGTACCCCTAAAAGGCTAGATGAGGAGTAGGGGGGGTATGGAACAGGCAGCACCCTCAAACCTTCAGAAGTATGAGATGAACCCCAACAACTTGGAAAGGTGGATCTCTCTCACACGTACCGACACAGACTATCCCCCAATTTAACTGATCCCCAAAGGTTTTTGATTAAATAGCGGAATAGAAAATATGATCCCAAAAAAGTGTATGTATATCACACGTACACAACCACACTAGGCCCCAATTACTATTGTTTGTACCCCTAAAAGGCTAGATGAGGAGTAGGGGGAGTATGGAACAGGCAGCACCCTCAAACCTTCAGAAGTATGAGATGAACCCCAACAACTTGGAAAGGTGGATCTCTCTCACACGTACCGACACAGACTATCCCGCAATTCAATTGATCCTCAAAGGTTTTTATTGAATAGCGGAATAGGAAATATGATCAAAAAAAGTGTATGTATCTCGCACGTACACAACCACACTAGGCCCCAATTACTATTGTTTGTACCCCTAAAAGGCTAGATGAGGAGTAGGGGGGGTATGGAACAGGCAGCACCCTCAAACCTTCAGAAGTATGAGATGAACCCCAACAACTTGGAAAGGTGGATCTCTCTCACACGTACCGACACAGACTATCCCCCAATTTAACTGATCCCCAAAGGTTTTTGATTAAATAGCGGAATAGAAAATATGATCCCAAAAAAGTGTATGTATATCACACGTACACAACCACACTGGGCCCCAATTACTATTGTTTGTACCCCTAAAAGGCTAGATGAGGAGTAGGGGGGGTATGGAACAGGCAGCACCCTCAAACCTTCAGAAGTATGAGATGAACCCCAACAACTTGGAAAGGTGGATCTCTCTCACACGTACCAACACAGACTATCCCCCAATTTAACTGATCCCCAAAGGTTTTTGATTAAATAGCGGAATAGAAAATATGATCCCAAAAAAGTGTATGTATATCACACGTACACAACCACACTAGGCCCCAATTACTATTGTTTGTACCCCTAAAAGGCTAGGAGTAGGGGGAGTATGGAACAGGCAGCACCCTCAAACCTTCAGAAGTATGAGATGAACCCCAACAACTTGGAAAGGTGGATCTCTCTCACACGTACCAACACAGACTATCCCCCGATTTAACTGATCCCCAAAGGTTTTTGATTAAATAGCGGAATAGAAAATATGATCCAAAAAAAGTGTATGTATATCACACGTACACAACCACACTAGGCCCCAATTACTATTGTTTGTACCCCTAAAAGGCTAGGAGTAGGGGGAGTATGGAACAGGCAGCACCCTCAAACCTTCAGAAGTATGAGATGAACCCCAACAACTTGGAAAGGTGGATCTCTCTCACACGTACCAACACAGACTATCCCCCAATTTAACTGATCCCCAAAGGTTTTTGATTAAATAGCGGAATAGAAAATATGATCCCAAAAAAGTGTATGTATATCACACGTACACAACCACACTAGGCCCCAATTACTATTGTTTGTACCCCTAAAAGGCTAGGAGTAGGGGGAGTATGGAACAGGCAGCACCCTCAAACCTTCAGAAGTATGAGATGAACCCCAACAACTTGGAAAGGTGGATCTCTCTCACACGTACCAACACAGACTATCCCCCAATTTAACTGATCCCCAAAGGTTTTTGATTAAATAGCGGAATAGAAAATATGATCCCAAAAAAGTGTATGTATATCACACGTACACAACCACACTAGGCCCCAATTACTATTGTTTGTACCCCTAAAAGACTAGGAGTAGGGGGAGTATGGAACAGGCAGCACCCTCAAACCTTCAGAAGTATGAGATGAACCCCAACAACTTGGAAAGGTGGATCTCTCTCACACGTACCAACACAGACTATCCCCCAATTTAACTGATCCCCAAAGGTTTTTGATTAAATAGCGGAATAGAAAATATGATCCCAAAAAAGTGTATGTATATCACACGTACACAACCACACTAGGCCCCAATTACTATTGTTTGTACCCCTAAAAGGCTAGGAGTAGGGGGAGTATGGCACAGGCAGCACCCTCAAACCTTCAGAAGTATGAGATGAACCCCAACAACTTGGAAAGGTGGATCTCTCTCACACGTACCAACACAGACTATCCCCCAATTTAACTGATCCCCAAAGGTTTTTGATTAAATAGCGGAATAGAAAATATGATCCCAAAAAAGTGTATGTATATCACACGTACACAACCACACTAGGCCCCAATTACTATTGTTTGTACCCCTAAAAGGCTAGGAGTAGGGGGAGTATGGAACAGGCAGCACCCTCAAACCTTCAGAAGTATGAGATGAACCCCAACAACTTGGAAAGGTGGATCTCTCTCACACGTACCAACACAGACTATCCCCCAATTTAACTGATCCCCAAAGGTTTTTGATTAAATAGCGGAATAGAAAATATGATCCCAAAAAAGTGTATGTATATCACACGTACACAACCACACTAGGCCCCAATTACTATTGTTTGTACCCCTAAAAGGCTAGGAGTAGGGGGAGTATGGAACAGGCAGCACCCTCAAACCTTCAGAAGTATGAGATGAACCCCAACAACTTGGAAAGGTGGATCTCTCTCACACGTACCAACACAGACTATCCCCCAATTTAACTGATCCCCAAAGGTTTTTGATTAAATAGCGGAATAGAAAATATGATCCCAAAAAAGTGTATGTATATCACACGTACACAACCACACTAGGCCCCAATTACTATTGTTTGTACCCCTAAAAGGCTAGATGAGGAGTAGGGGGAGTATGGAACAGGCAGCACCCTCAAACCTTCAGAAGTATGAGATTGTGTTCACTGTACCCCACAAAGATTGAGTTCACTGCACCCCACAATGATTGTGTTCACTGCACCCCACAAAGATTGTGTTCACTGCACCTCACAAAGATTGTGTTCACTGTACCCCCCAAAGATTGTGTTCACTGCACCCCACAAAGATTCTGTTCACTGTACCCCACAAAGATTGTGTTCACTGCACCCCAAAAAGATTGTGTTCACTGCACCCCAAAAAGGATGTTGTTCACTGCACCCCAAAAAGGATGTTGTTCACTCCACCCCAAAAAGATTGTGTTCACTGCACCCCACAAAGATTGTGTTCACTGCACCCCAAAAAGATTGTGTTCACTGCACCCCAAAAATGATTTTGTTCACTGCACCCCAAAAAGGATTTTGTTCACTGCACCCCAAAAAGTATGTTGTTCACTCCACCCCAAAAAGATTGTGTTCACTGCACCCCAAAAAGATTGTGTTCACTGCACCCCACAAAGGATTTTGTTCACTGCACCCCAAAAAGATTGTGTTCACTGCACCCCAAAAAGGATGTTGTTCACTGCACCCCAAAAAGGATTTTGTTCACTGCACCCCAAAAAGATTGTGTTCACTGCACCCCACAAAGGATTTTGTTCACTGCACCCCACAAAGATTGTGTTCACTGCACACCAAAAAGGATTGTGTTCACTGCACCCCAAAAAGATTTTGTTCACTGCACCCCAAAAAGATTGTGTTCACTGCAGCCCAAAAAGATTGTGTTCACTGCAGCCCAAAAAGATTGTGTTCACTGCAGCCCAAAAAGATTGTGTTCACTGCAGCCCAAAAAGATTGTGTTCACTGCAGCCCAAAAAGATTGTGTTCACTGCAGCTCACACACAGAAAAATGGATGTGGATCACTGACACCTGCCTATCTCCAATCCCACACCACACAGCAATATCGATTGTAGTTTGTAGAACACAGTTTCCCTAAAATTCAGCAGACTCTGTCCCTAACAGGATTGAGAAGAGATCGTAGATCAGGATTGAGTGCAGACCCCACCCCCCACACAGCAATATCGATTGTAGTTTGTAGAAGACACTGACCCTATAATTCAGCAGACTCTATCCCTAAAATGCCTACAACTCGCCCTGCCTAAACACTCCGACCTGTCCCTCAATTCTATCCGGACACAAATGGTTTTTTCCTGCCTATCTTTCCCTAATCAGCAGCCAGCACGTTGATGTGTGCTCTGTCCCTGAATCTAAGCAGCATAATGACGCCGCTGCGGCTGCCTCGAACTTATAAAGACTTGGTCACATGCTTCAGACGGCCAATCACAGCTACTGAGACATTTGCAGGCATGGCTGGGATGGCTTAAGGCACACCAGTTAAACGATTGTTGATTGGCTGTTGAAAGCCCGCCATGAAAAGAGCGCCAAAGCATGCAAAACCCGGAAATAAAACGACCGAACACGGATTTTTACCCGAACATACAGTAAAGTGTCCGTGTCCGTGTTCGGGTACAAAAAATCCAATTATTCGGTACGAACACGAATAATACAGTCCGTGTTCGCTCAACACTACACATAACCTTATTAGATGCAAAGTAAAACAGTCACTGACCTAGGTTAAGTGGGAAGATAAAAAGGTCGGTCAGAATTTTTGAGGCTGGTCATCACGTTTCTCATGAAAACATCTGGAGAAGCCTTAACCTTGACAATAACTCATTGGCATGTATAGTACACATGATCACCGCAGGATAAAACTGAGATACATCTGTCTTAATAAAATCCCTGGCATTTTTACCATGTGCGTTCATGGCAAACCTTGCCAGAATAGACAAAATATTTTCCAAACAACTTCAGTGCTTCACTGTTTTGTTTTTTAATCTCCCCTTGTCATCCTATTCAAGAAGAATGTAGTGATTTGATTATGATTCTTTTGTGTTGTAGAGAGAACATACATGCTGATTTTTTTTCAATAACAATTCAACAAACATAAATTATTGTTAACATTTTACATCAAGGACAGCAATTGAAGAAACAAAACATAATAAATCAAGGCTACCAATTTAAATATAGAAAATTTATCAATGTTACTTAACCACTTAAGCCCCGGAAGATTTTACCCCCTTCCTGACCAGGGGGTATTTTGCGATTCGGCACTGCATGACTTTAACGGACAATTGCGCGGTCGTGCGACGCTGTACCTAAACGAATTTTATGTCCTTTTTTTTCCCCACAAACGGAGCTTTCTTTTGGTGGTATTTGATCACCTGTGCGATTTTTTGATCATGCACTATAAACAAAAAAAGAGCGTCAATTTTGCAAAAATAATAATATTTTTCACATTTTTTTATATGAAATTCCCCCCCAAAAAAATGTAAAAATCAAAATTTTTTAACATTTTCGGCCAATTTGTTTTATGCTACCTATGTTTGGTTAAAAAAATCGCAAAAAGCGTATTTTGATTGGTTTGCGCAAAAGTTATCGCGTTTACTAACAAAGGGACAGATTTTTGTCATTTTTGTTGTTTTTTTTTAACGCGTAATGGCGGCGATCTGCGATTTTTTTGCGGTACTGCGACATTGCGGCGGACAGATCGGACCCTTGACTGACATTTTTGACACTTTTTGGGGTTACCAGTGACATTACTGCAGTAATCAGTGCTATACATATGCACTGTTACTGCAAAATTACACTGGTAGTGAAGGGGTTAACTTTATTTGAGAGGGAGGGGCTGTGTGTGTCCCTAGGGGCATGATTCTAACTGTGATTGGCTGTCTGTTGAGCTGTAGAAACAGTGATCAACGGTTCTACATAGTAGAACCGTGTGATCACAGTTTCTACACAGGGGAGAATGACAGGCGGCTTGTTTACACTAGCCGCCTGACTTTCTCCCTCTGCAGCGGCGATCGCAGAGTGACCGGCGGACACCGGGTCCGCTGGTCACACGCGCCGGGGGGTCCGTGACCACGCGGGAGCGCGCCTCCGGCGGTGCGCGCTCGCTCCCTAGACCCTCACAGGCTAGCGACGTAGACCTACGTCACTTTGCCTGTGAGGGGCTGACTGCCGACGTAGATAGTCGTTAGGCAGTCGGCAAGTGGTTAATGAAAAAAAAATAATCACAGTTACCCCCTTGTTCACATTTGGTGTTCACAATCAGGAATTACATCCAGTAAAACATACCTGACAGCGAGTTCATTCTTCTTTTTGATCTCACTTTATGAGTGACCACACAAAAACTGACCCGAAGGTGTATGCTAAAGCTAACCAATTTGTCATCAAGTTTCACAGGAACCTATCTTTTTTATATGATGTGAATAAAATGTAGTGAATAAAGATCTTCTGATGTCCATTCTGGCAGAATTGAACTTAATAGAGTACCATTGCCTTATGTTTGCCTTAGAGAAGAGATGCTTTCTTTAACTGTCTTCAGTTTAAACTCTTGGGGGGAGATTTACTTAAATTGGTTCACACAAAATGTGGTCCAAAGTAACCATTCACCTTCTAACTTCAGCTTGTTCAATAAAACCTTCAAACCAGATGCTGTGTGCACTGGTTTTGGTAAATCTTATCCTTGGTGTCCAAACTGCTGCCTGGGGACCAAAGCAGTGACCTCTAGCAGTCTCGTATGTCTCTAGTCTCTTGAAGCATGTCTCCAGTCTCCAACAACTCCTATAGCATGGTTGCAATATTTGACCTCCTGTAGTCTCTGATCAGCTCCTGATGGATTTATGTACTTTTCTTTTCTTACTTTTTTGACTTCATTTACTGAACATTATGTCAGGCCCTTTGGGCCATTTGAGGCCCCCTATCTCAAGACAATTGGCCACCACTGGTTTACACTATACTTGCATATCTTATATAGGAATGCCTCATCAACTTGGACTCTATACAGCTCTTACTTCTCACAGTAACCTGCTGTAGTCAAGAAACAGATAATCTGGGAAACAAATGAACAATCCTTTAAGTGTTGGGTTGCAATGCATATTACAGAGTCAGAACTTTCAGTCAAACCTTATCTGCAGCTTTCCTACTGCCACTGAGGCTCCAGTTTTACCTCTATACAGCCACTTGCTGTGGTAAAGAAAGCAACAGGCTGAGCATTGGACCCGAGATTTTTAGCAACCATATTTTAGGTTCATTCACCTGTTTGCCAGTTTAACTAGGGAGCCTCCTACACTTGAAAAGCCGCTTATGTTATAGGTCCCCAGGTAGTTCTGCAATACAGAAGAAGGGGCAGATGGGGCTTGCATGCAAAACACATGGTGGGCTCCATTCACAGAACCAGATCATATGCATTATGTACATGTCTAGACATTTTCTCTAAATATCACATGCAATCCTGCAACTGTCAATTCACTATACCGTTTTGCGGTATTTATCGCAAAACACTCAAAACTGTCAGTAAATACAGCATAAAAAGGGTTAAAGTCAATTCACAGAGGGAAAAAACTGTTGTCTGTGCCCCTGTTAGGTATCTTCACCCTCTCTATTTGTACCATTATCATTTAAAGTAAAAGTAAAAGAAAACCCTGCATTTTAGGTTGTACACAGAAAAATAATATAGGGGAGTAGTCTTCCATTGGGGACACAGATGGTAAACAAACTAACAGGGGTTATAACCCTCCCTTGCTCTAACAAAAAAAAAAAAAAATGTGCCTATAGTTCTACTTTAAGGCAAATAGACTGTGCAATTTGCAAGTTGCTCCAGAGCTTAGTATATAAGGTAAAGCTTCACTTTACATAGAATACCCACCCAATCACATAAAAGAAAAGAAAATGCATTTTTGCTTGCACAAGATTGGATGAAGTCAGCAGAGATTTACTAATCTCGCAGTAACTTCACTTGCAAAGTCCTCAGTCTATTTACCTTTAGTAAAACAACCCCATTACATATAGTAAATCCACCCGATTACATGTAGTGAAATCTATTTTCTACAGTCATTTTGCCAGATATTTGGACACTTTTTGTGTATATACAAGAATATCAGTCATTTGCTGCAAACTTCCCAATAACTACAAACATAATACAATGTACATGCATATCACAATGGTCCAATCCCTTGTTAGAACCTATGTCATATGTAGTGGGGATACTTTACTAATTCACAATCATTTTAGACATATTTTTGGCTCAAATATTTGCAAGACAGATTGGGATTAGGAATAGACAAGTATTCTTACAGAGGTGTGGAATGTGAGTTGTTAGGTGAGGGATGTCATTAATTTGAAGGTTTGGCAGATGGATACCTGAGTGACACTTTCAAGAACTTTAGAGAATGACAATGGCTGTTCTCTAACAAACAAAAAAACAGACCCGTCCAAAGATATAGCAATGATTTACCAAATATCACAGAAAAAATTACTTTGAAGCAGGGTTTCATGGAACCCTAAAGTTTCTCCAGAGGTTACCAGGGGGAAATAGTATGAAAAATTACTCACATATAAATAATCTTCTTCCACCAATAAAAAAGATAACATTATCTTTTTTATTGGTGGAAGAAGAGTATTTATATATGTGTGTAATGTGTGATACTGTTTTCATTCAATATTTGACATTTTTGAAGATAGTTTATATTTACTTAATTAACTTAGTTAATTAACTTTTTTTTTTATGCACCACGTGTGTCCTGTAAAAAGCAGCTTCCCCTTAACTGGTATTAGTCACTTTTTTTCATTTTGTACTAATACACATGCTGCTGGGACTGCACTGACTTGGCATTGTTCTACAGTTTAACTCTGCTGCCTGACTCATCCACCTGCAAATACATTTTTTAAAAACTCTATGAGCTATTTTACTGCAAATTTTAAAGCGAAAAATGCCGCTTTGTGAATGGAGCCCAGTGGGATTAAATTATCTCTTTCATTTTAAACAATGAGTATGCATGTCTATGTAGATCTACTTTGATTTGCAGTAAAACCCATGGCCATTACACTTATAATATATTTGTTTCTTTAGGTTATACTCTGCACGTGTGTTGATCATGACATCTTTTGTCATTAGATAAAAATATATATTTTTTTTGTTTTAAATTTCTCACTTCTGGTAAAGCCAAATTTCGGGAAAACAAGATCTTTATACTATAGGGGGGGGTGTCAAGTTTGTAAAAGAAAGTGGAGCAAAACACTAAAAAATTATATAAACCACTTTTCAAGGATTTCGGCTTTTTATTGTGTTTTACATTGCCTACAGAAAAATAAACAAATTAGCTTCACCCGGGATTTAAATTCCTATTAGTGTTTGTACTACACAAATTTAAACTTACTCCTGCTGTTTTATTGCTGATATAATTATTCTGGAAGGTTTTCTGTTCACAAACATAACATATTGTACCACAGATATCATGATAGGTTTCTAAATTTCAGCTGGAGCAAATAGTCAAAGAAAGGACATTTTGCAAACAGGAATGTTACGTTGTTATGATAAATATATATATATATATATATATATATATATATATATATTTTTTTTTTACAGTAGCCTCTATATACACTACTGTATTTATGGTAGCAATTATCATTTAAATGGTGTTTGTGTGCTGAATATGAAGGGAAATATTCAATCTAATTATTGTAAAAAATAAAACCTAATAAACACTTAAAATTATTCTTAACGTATATAGTAATTAAACAAATTATATTTTTAATTTTCTTCATCCATTAGCATGTGCAGTATACAGAAAGAAAATTGCGTTTTCACAAATGCCATTAGGCATTTTGTAAAAGCGGAAATCATTTTTAGCTTGCATTAATTGAAATATTTTTAATAATAAAATAAGCATTCTCTTACAGGGGCAAATACATTATGCATGGAATGAAGATTCTTTTTATTAAAAGAAGCAAAAAATAAACTCTATACATATCTAGAGATATTGTAAAATAAACAAAAAGTTAGATGAAACCAGGTTTATCATTTCAGTACCATAAAAGTTAATAAGCTGTATTTCCAGTGTCACCTGCAAAGGTTAGTATCCCATTATTATAATCTTCTAAAATGCACATGACAGTACTAAGGCTGTTACCAAGACTCTTGCACTGATGAGTTTTAGGGCTAAGGTGGGCTAGGGGGAACTGCAGAGGTTGAGACTGAGTCTGGGGGCAGTGGGTTGGGAAGAAGTACAGTGAGATGAGGGGGCATTTGAGTGGGTTAGGGGCACTGCAGTAGTCTGAGGAGAGCTTTATGAAACCAGGGGGTATTTTGGGGGTCTGGAGGACACTGCAACAGGTTGGGGGGTACCAAAATGGACTGGGAGACTATGCACAGGACTGGGGGATACATAGGGGCTGGGGGGACATTTCTGGGAGACTGGGGACTGTAGAAGGGGGTGGGGGAGCTACAGGAGACCAAAAGCATTCAAGGAAGTTATGGTGCCTTCTGCATCACTGTTTGCACCTATTTGCAAACGTCCTCTCAGAACTGACACCCAGGGTAAGTGAAACTTCCCCTTCTTCTTTATACTCCAGCCATGCTATAGGTCATAGGTACCTGGTAAAAGAGAAAGAAAGCTACCCGTCACTTCCTGGTGAGCATTCCAGCACATTTTAGGCCACCCCTAGTAGCAATGGCAAAGCTAGGTTATAGTTTATCTTGGCTAGTGATAAATTCATCTATGTCTTAGTTACTCATAGGGATGATCGAACGGTTCGGGTCGACCATCGATTCGACCCGAACTTTGGGTGTTCGAAATTCGGCCGAATTCTGAACTTTTTGCGGGTAAAAGGTCGGAATTCGGTCACCAGAACCGCCCAAAATGCAATGGGTCAGGAAGTGGGCTTTAAAAGCCTGTGATTGGCCCAGAAACATCAGTAAAAGCCAATGAAGGTGGCAGGAGTCTGCTAGGAATGTGATTGGAGTGACTACGGGGTCCAGAGGCCAATCAGGAGTGAATAAGCCCCCCAGTATATAATATAGCCCCGCCTAACCTCTAGCACTGTAATACAGAGGCTTTTGAAGAGAATGGAAGCATGTGTGTTTCTCCTGCTGTATGGAGCTGTTCTTTTAGTGTGAGGAAAGGGATATGCAGTGTAGTTAGGGTACTATATACCACTATAGTTAGATTCAATAATCTAGTTTCTGTAGGGATACTTTTAAGTGTCAGGGTGTTACATAGTTACATAGTTACATAGTGACCGGAGTTTAGGGTGACCTAACTCTGCCATGTCTGGGTGACCGAACTCTGCCATGTCAGGGTGACCGTAGTGTAGTTTAGCTGACTCTGCCATACCAGGGTGACTGAACTCTGCCATGTCAGGGTGACCGTAGTGTAGTTTAGCTGACTCTGCCATACCAGGGTGACCGAACTCTGCCATGCCAGGGTGACCCCACTCTGCCATGTCAGGGTGACCCCACAATGCAGATTTTGGGTTAGGGGTATACATATATACATATATACTGTATATATATATGTGTATATATATGTATATGTATATATACACACACACACACACACACATATATATATATATATAAACATATATTTATATGTATATATATATATATATATATATATATATATACACATACACATATATATATATATATATATATATATATATATATATATATATATATATATACACACACACACACACATATATATATATATACAGAAGTTCAGATGTCATGCCTGCCTTCAAACGCCTTCAAAAAACGCCTGAAAAACTCCTGAAACAAAAATGCCCAGGTGTGAAAGGAGGGTAACACCATCCCTGCGCTACTGAAATTCTAAGAAAAATAATAATTTTTGTTCTGATTCTGGACATGCTACAGAGCTGAAACTTCACATGTACACTTTTTAGACCCCCCAGACACTAAATCCAAAGAAATCTCATTTTTTTCAGTAATTTTTCAATAATTGGCTCTCTATCAAAAACGACAATTTTTAAGAGCTTTTTTTTGCCTGATTCATAGTCCCTGGGGCATGGCCCAGAACCCTTTTCTCATAATGCATCAGTAATTTAAAGTTCTTGCTGATTTAAAATAAAACAGATATAACCTAAACCACACATTTTTTTTAACAGTTAATCCTTAACCACTTCCATACAGGGCAGTTACACCCCCTTCCTGCCCAGACCAATTTTCAGCTTTCAGCACTCTCACACTTTGAATGACAATTGCTCAGTCATGCTACACTGTAACCAAACATAATTTTTATCATTCTTTTCACACAAATAGAGCTTTCTTTTGGTGGTATATGATCACAACTGTTTTTTTTTTTTTCGTGATATAAGCAGAAGAAGAGAAAAACTTTAAAAAAAAAAAAAAAGTTTTTTAGTTTCTATTATATGATTTTGCAAAAAAATAATTTTTCTTCATACATTTGGGCCAAAATTTATACTGCTACATATCTTTGGTAAAAAATAACCCAAATTAGTGAATATTATTTAGTCTGTGTGAAAGTTATTGAGTCTAGAAGCTATGGTACCAATTGCTGAAAATTGATCACACCGGATGTACTGACTGCCTTTCTCCTTTCTTAAGGCCCTGAAATGTCAGGACAGTACAAATATCCCCCAAATGACCCCTTTTTGGAAATTAGGCAGTCCAAGGTATTTAGTAAGAGGCATGATGAGATTTTTGAAGTTGTCATTTTTTTTCACAATTCTTTTTTTCCCACAAAGTTGTCAATTTATAAGCTATTTCTAACACATAGCATGTACATAGCAAAAATGACCCCAAAATACATTCTGCTACCCTTCCTGAGCATGGCGATACCACATGTGTGAAACTTTTACACAGCCTGGCCACATAAAGAGACTCAACATCGAAGTAGCACCTTCAGGCGTTCTAGGAGCATAAATTACACACATCCTTTTCTGACAACCTATCACACTTTTGAAGGCCCTAGAGCACCAAGACAATGGAAACACCCACAAAATGACCCCATTTTGGAAAGCAATCACTCCAACATATATTCTATGAGGCATTGTGAGTCTTTTGAACGTGTCATTTTTTTTTTCCACAAGCTTTTGGAAAATGTGGGAAAAAAATTAAAACCTATCTTTTTTTTACACAAAGTTGTCAATTTATAGGATATTCCTAACACATAGCATGTACATAGCAAACATGACACCCCAAAATACATGCTGCCACTCCTCCTGAGTATGGCGATACCACATGTGTAAGACTTTTTCACAGCCTAGACACAGGCATTCTAGGGACATAAATCACACACAAACTCTGATCGGCAGGTGACAGGCAGGTGACAGGTACTCGGGCACTGATGAGCAGGTGGCAAGTACTCGGGTACTTTTATAGGCAGGTGGCAGGTACTCTGATGAGCAGGTGGAAGGTACTCGGGTACTTTGATAGGCAGGTGGAAGGTACTCTGATGAGCAGGTGGAAGGCACTCGGGTACTCTGATAGGCAGGAGGCAGGTACTCTGGTGAGCAGGTGGAAGGTACTCTGGTACTTTGATAGGCAGGCGGCAGGTTCTCTGATGAGCAGGTGGAAGGTACTCGGGTACTTTGATAGGCAGGTGGCAGGTACTCTGATGAGCAGGTGGAAGGTACTCGGGTACTTTGATAGGCAGGCGGCAGGTACTCTGATGAGCAGGTGGAAGGTACTCGGGTACTTTGATAGGCAGGTGGCAGGTACTCTGATGAGCAGGTGGAAGGTACTCGGGTACTTTGATAGGCAGGTGGAAGGTACTCTGATGAGCAGGTGGAAGGCACTCGGGTACTCTGATAGGCAGGAGGCAGGTACTCTCATGAGCAGGTGGAAGGTACTCTGGTACTTTGATAGGCAGGCGGCATGTTCTCTGATGAGCAGGTGGAAGGTACTCGGGTACTCTGATAGGCAGGTGGCAGGTACTTGGGTACTCTGATAGGCAGGTGACAGGTACTTGGGTACTCTGATGCGCAGGTGACAGGTACTCGGGTACTCTGATGGGCCGGTGACAGGTACTCAGGTACTCTGATGGGCAGGTGACAGGTACTCGGGTACTCTGATGGGGAGGTGACAGGTACTCGGGTACTCTGATGGGCAGGTGACAGGTACTTTGGGTGCTCTGATGGGCAGGTGACAGATACTCGGGTACTCTGACGGGCAGGTGGCAGGTACTCGGGTACGCTGATGGGCAGGTGACAGGTACTCAGATGGGCTCACAGATAGGTACTAGAATCAGCTGGTGACAGGTCCTATTTATTTGGTGGGGCAATCAGGACATTCAGGGCACCGTAGTATTCCCAGTATAGTGGTAACTCACTGTTTCCAGATCTCCTCCTCACACTGGATCAGTGTGTGAGGAGGAGAACCTGGTAACAGTGAGTTACCCCATCTTTGTTGACATTTGTGACCGGTTGTGATTGGACACAGCCGGTCACGTGGTAAAGAGCCAATTTCATTGGCTCTTTATCTTGATTGGGGATGGGCTCTGTCCGAGGGACGAGCCTCATCCCCGATCGCCGTGCTGCGCACCTGTTAGGAACCTGTCAGGAAGGCTCTGGCAGAGGATGAGTTAAAACTCACAGGCTATTCCGGCTCCACCCTTCTCATCAAGAAAGATCACTATTTAAGCTGGATCAGCACACAGGTTCAGTGCTGTCTCGTCTTCAGCTCCTGCCGTTGTTCCTGAACCTGTGACCTGTTTACTGCTGATTTCCTGTTGACCTTTTGGCTTGTTCCTGACTCCGCTCGTCTGCTGCCCGTCCTGACCCTGGCTTGTTTGACCATTCTCTCGGATCTCCCTTGTCTGTTTACCTGCCTTCGGACCCTGATCGGTTCTCCCTTGGTGGGGCGACCCTGAGGACCGCGACCTGGTATCCACACGCAGCGAAGTCCATCCTCACCACCAGAGGCTCTGGCGAAAACCGGTGGATAATTAGACTCCACACCTCAGGCTAGCCTGTGTCACTTACCTTGGGGGTTCCGTCCAAGCTCCGCCCTCTAGCGGACATCGGGGCCTATCTCTGTCGTCAGGTTACCACCAGCACCCTAACAGCGCCCCCGGGAGCACGCAGTAGCAGCGAGAACGGGCAGACATCATATGATGGCCGCCCCGGTCGACAGAGTGTTCCTGCCAGCATCATTTGACTATGGTCCAGTAAGGAACTGGTTAAAGATAACAATGTATATATGTGCTTCATAATATTTATTTTCCAACAAATAATTTAAAATAGAAACATGGAACAGGAGATGAAACTGTTAAATAGTGCTTATACGGGTTGAAATGAATGGGTTAAGTAGTAAAATAAGAGAATGTCCTGATTAGATAAGGGTTAACTAAATCCATGTACACACAATAAACATTCCTCTGTGTCAGCTGCAGGCTTTTTTTGATGCATCACTTACAGATTGTTGTCCTACAGGGAACTGAGGAGATAAGACAGCTTAGTGTGTTAGAAAAGAAAGAAAGAGGAGGCGCAAACACCTAGTGCATTACCCGTGGTCAATTTGCAAATTGTTTAATAAAAAAGCTCTGAGGAAGGGGGCCTGACCCCCGAAACGCGTTAGCGGTCCTGACTGAAGGACGTGTCCCAGTTCACACATGGTGGATTCTTGTAACATGTTTTTATCTCTACGTCTGTGAGTATGCATTTGGCATTTTTTATTAAACAATTTGCAAATTGACCACGGGTAATGCACTAGGTGTTTGCGCCTCCTCTTTCTTTCTTTTCTATGCACCCGTATTGGAGTTCCCTGCCTGAGGAGAGCAGCACGCCAGTCTTCCCATTCGGAGTGAGCGCTGGGCTGAATTTTTGTAGCTTAGTGTGTTACTTTCGTTTTGGCTTACAAATGTTTTACTGAATGCTCACTGTGATTGGCTGTTAGAGTGATCATTCAATGAGGAAGGATTCTGACTAGCTCCCAGTCATAAGGTTGGGAGCTCATCTTTCTAGAAACACCTGGTCTCATGAGGCTGTGCACGGGAGGGAGAAGGAGAGATAAGAAATTGCAGGAAGTACAGGAGATGCCTTGCTGACAGTGGAGGGGTTTTATGGACGTGTGTAAGACCACGAAAGGTAGACAACTGGTTAATACCACTCTAACACCTAATGAATTTTTGGTCAGTATGGCAGCCCATTATTTACTTTGAAAAGTTGCACTTTTTAATCTTAATCCTGCCTGGAAAACTTTTTTGTATATTTGACAGAACATTTGTTTGTTTTGGATTCTATGATTTAATTAGGCTGTTCATTTCCACTATGTACTGAAGTAATAATACCATTGATCATCTTTCAGGTTGCAATTAATGACTTCACAAAACAACTTTCATGTAAAAGTTTATTTAATCAGTTAAAAAAGTTGCATTGAGAATGCATCTCTCCGACTCCAATTCTATATATTAAGATCTGATTGACACATTTTGCAAATTTTAGAATAACAGATGGTACTTTTCACAGATATGGCAAAACCATCCTTAAACCAGATGGACCTGTAGATGTCGGTGCCAAAACTGTATGTTAACCATATGGACTTCATGTCCAAGTCTTAAAAAAATGTCCTTTTCCCAATTTGTAAATACATAATGTTCTAGTTGCTGTGACTTTTCAAAAGGTTTTCAATGAAGTAAAGCAATTTACATGAATGTAAAATTCTGTATAGTAATTTATTTAATGTCTCATGTCAATGCTTTTTGGAATATTGCAGATTATGTGTAAATATTATAGGTAAATTCCAGGCAGATATTAAAAAAACAATGTGTTAATTAAATCTCAGTAGGGCTAAACTGTGAGCACAAAAACATTTATGTGAATGTATGCCTCAATAGGTAAAAAACATAAGAACACACTTTGGATGCATCAAATGCCTTTGCAACTCAAATATTACCTTATAAAAAGTAGCAGTGAAATAACCAGTGAACCGAGGGGAGAAATAAGCAGTGGCTTATCTTCATTACAGGAAGCAAAGTGCAGTAGTGATTTTATGGTGCATAAAAGCATAGATCTGGAAGAAATACAAAAAAGACACCAACATTTAAGTGAAAATACATATAACTCTTGTATTTAGATAATATTTACTTAAATTTAAAGTGATTGTAAAGGATAAAATTGTATTTTAATAAAATAACAAACCTTGTATATTTACTTGCTCTGTGCAGTGGTTTTGCACAAAGCAACCCCAACCCTCCTCTTCTTGGGTCCTCCGCTGGCGCTCTGGGTCCCTCCCCCTTGCTGAGTGCCCCCATAGCAAGCTTCTTGCTTTGGGGGCACTTGTGCATGCTCGCTCCTGTACCAGGTCTCTGCATCCATAAGACAGAAAGTGCGTCTCTGTTCTCCTGCTCCCACCTCTCTGGCTGTGATTGACAGCAGCGGGAGCCAATGGCTCCCGCTGCTGCATCTCAGTCAATCACTAGGGAGAGACCCGGAAGAGCCTCGGGTCTTGTGGACATCGCTGGATTGAGATTAGGCTTAGGTAAGTATTGGGGGGGCTGTGGGGGGAGCAACACACTGATGTTTTTTTATCATGCATCATAGCATGCATGAAAGTAAAAAACATTCAGATTTTACAGGCCCTTTAAGTTTTATTTTATTTTTTTCAAATGTACCTAGTGTAACTACCTGAATTTGTTTATCAGATTCTTTACTAGCAGAACTCAGAAAACCAAGCCCTAGAAACCAGGTAGACTTTGGTGTAGTGTACAAGTACAATGAATATGCTGACAGAAGACGTTAGAGTGAATTACAGTGTATTCTTTGCATTAAGGTACAAAATGTCCCACTACTTGCTCCTTCCCCCCTCCCTAAATACTTACCTATTTCGATCCAGTGTTGTGCCCGTGTGCAACAAATACAACAAATTAACTTTACAGTAAACATATGTAGTAGAAAATTTGAGCTGTAAAATAAATATATGGTTTGTAAATTCATATTTTATTATGGTGACAGATATTACTGTGTTTTCAGCAGCATATTAGGAAGGGGGGGGGGATGAAGGGAAGTCCACCATGCATCAATACTATAATCCTATTGGATGTACATTGCCACATTACCCAATCATTTGCAGTACCGCCTCCAGAAACCCAGTCAGACCTCAGAATCAGAGGTGGCACAGAGCTGGGGAAAGCATCCCCAAGCACCTCCATGATCTTTTCTGTCACATGACATAGCCAAAGGGAAGCTCGTGGGATTTCCCCCACTCTGTCAGAGCTTTTCTGTGGGAGAGGAGGGCTTCTCGTGGAGTGGGTCTTTTCTGGGGGAGAAAGGAATTTTGCTGCAGGAAAGGGGTTTTTGCTTGTGGAAAGGGTTGTGCAGGAGGAGGGTATTTATTTATATTTCTTCTGTGAGGTTTTCACATTTTTTATTCATATATTGTCATGCTTGCTCATACATTGTTACAATTGCCCTTTTGTTCACATACTGGGACTCAATTACTACCACTATCATAAAATTCACTAGTGCCAGGCTACTTCATGAACACATACATTGCCATTCATTAGCATTTATAAAGCTGTAATTCAACAGAGCAGTTCAGCTTAGTAAGAAACACCTGATTCATGACAGAGGTTCGACATGTACTTTTGAGGATCTACCAGCTTTGTACTTAAGAGCTCCATTATGAAGCTGATTTTGCATGGGAATCCATTATTTTTTAAGCAGAAGATTGATAGCTTTGCAATGTTCAATATGGTATACATTTGATAGGTAAATATTAAAGTCATTTTATGAAGAAACCATGATTAACATGCCTGAATCAAACAGAGTGCTTGACTTAGGGAAGATGGGATGGTAGCTAACCACATGCGTTGTAGCTGGTCAGTGAACTTATGTTTGATTTAGAATTAATTGTGCTGTGATGAGTTGAATCTAATGGCAAACTTCTGTATGATCGGTGTGAACGATGCATGAACAATTCTTTAAGGCAACGGCTTGAGGTGTATGCTTCCAATAGAAATGACTAGGGGCTATTGTCATTAGACTCTTTTTATAAAAACTTTACCTTAGCTTTTATTTTGGATGCACTGGAAGCAATACTGTATAAATTAGGATCTGTAATACGATATGAAACTAACTTAGGGAGACAAGCAATTGCAGCACCCATTGCGGGCTTTTAATAATTTTACATTAATCTTTTTAATTGCCCCATATAATTCCATATCTCACACATATATCAGTCCCCACAATCTGCATTTTTTCAATGTTGCCGTGAACAGAAGTTTTTTTGATCCAATAATAATTGCTCATAGGCAGGGTGGCATGATGTTTTATGGAAAAATAACCACAAACTTGCTGGACCCTCACAACAGTTATGATATTTATCCATTGCAAAGAGAAACATAGAGAGTCAGTGAAGATATCACTGGATCTAAAGTCATGCATGTTTAATAACTTTTGAGGGGTTTTTGGGGGTCGTTGTTTGATTTATGCAGACAAGACTGTCATGAGTATTTTATTGCATTCAATGAACGGGTAGACCCTGCCCACTCTGTAGTGTTCAGAACAATATCTATGTTTTTGCCAATTTTTGCTAAACAATGTCAGTCAATTTTTTCCTTTGATGTTTGGATACAGTAGAGTTTTGTTCAATTACCCCTCTTTTTTCCACATCTTTATCCTTTTGGAGATTTGCCTTTACTTCATCCCTTCCAGCCTTAATAGGAAGTGAATAAGATATTTACAAGTGTTTGTTGTATAGCACTGGGCCACAGGTATAAATATATTGGATTTCACATGTAAAATAGGCATTTACAAACATTTTGTTGGTACTATTGCTGTGCAGATAGACATTTGGAGACTTTCACATTTGCTAATGGCTTGTCTCTTACTGGTAGCAGTTCCATGGGTGTTAAGTTTTAAGATCTGTGTTTATCCATGATTAATTATTTATATTTTTTCCAAATATTTTATTTATTTAGTTCAGGAAAAGGCAAATCCATACCAGTACAACAATAGTGCTAAACAGCAACACATCTAACTGTATAGTATAAAAACAAGTTAAGGTAATGAAGCATCATCGAAGTTACAAAAAACCAACACGTTATATTCATCATAACGTTCAAATATCGACATGAAACATCACATAATATGTTGTAGGAGGTAAACCACTCTAAGAGCGGTGAGGAGTTGCCCACTCCCACAACTTTTTTCTTTAATTTTTCTAACATAAGGCAGAAAGCAAAGAAGAAGATAGAGAATACCAGAAGGAGAGAAAGAGAGGAGAGGAGGAGAAGACGCAAAAAGAAAAAAAAGGGGGTGGGGGGATCAGACAGAGGGGAGGGGAAGGATTGGGTGAGGGAAGAAGAGGGTATCTCAGCGAGGGGAACAGCCCGGGCCATGAGCCAATAAAGACAGTCTCACACAGAGGGAGGGGAAAGGAGGTAGTGTGTGTGAGAGGCATCAAGGATGGGGGTATTCCCAGGCCTGGCTGGCCAGGTGGTCCCCTCCTCCCACCTCCCAAGCTATCAGTGCAACAATGCCATGTCCTCATTAGTGATGTCACGAACATAAAATTCGCTGTTCGTGAACGGCAAACGCGAACATCGGCGAATGTTCGCGAACCGGCGAACATTGCGAACCGCCATAGACTTTAATAGGCAGGCGAATTTTAAAACCCACAGGGACTCTTTCTGGCCACAATAGTAATGGAAAAGTTGTTTCAAGGGGACAAACACCTGGACTGTGGCATGCCGGAGGGGGATCCATGGCAAAACTCCCATGAAAAATTACGTAGTTGACGCAGAGTCAGGTTTTATTCCATAAAGGGCATAAATCACCTAAAATTCCTAAATTGTTTGGAATAACGTGCTTTAAAACATCCAGTGTGTGTATACGATCAGGTATGATGTTGTATCGATCAGGTAATGTAAGGGTTACGCCCGCTTCACAGTGACAGACCAAACTCCCCGTTTAACGCACCGCAAACAACCACAAACAGACCAGAACCGACCAAAATGAGACAGGAACTGGGCTTTAAGGGTTAGGGTTAGGTTTAGTGTTAGGGGCTAGGGTTAGGGTTACGGTGAGATACTTAGGGTTAGAGTTAGTAACCCTACCCCTACGCCTCTAACCCTAACCGTCTAACCCTAAGCACTAAAAATAACCCTAACCCTAGCCCTAACCCTAACCCTAGCCCTAACCCTAATTCTAATTTTTTTTCTGGTTCTGGACATGCTACAGACCTGAAACTTCACAGGTACACTTTTTAGACCCCCAGACACTGAATCACACAAAAAAAGTTCTTAAAAATTGTAATTTTTTGATAGAGAGCCAATGATTGGAAAAATTAAAAAAAAATACAAATAAAAAATTTCTTTGGATTTAGCATCTGGGGGGTCTAAAAAGTGTACCTGTGAAGTTTCAGCTCTGTAACATGTCCGGAACCAGAAAAAATTACGAATTAGGGTTAGGGCTAGGGTTAGGCTTAGGGCTAGGGTTAGGGCTAGGGTTAGGGTTAGGGTTAGAGTTAGGTTTAGGGTTAGGGTTATTTTTATGGCTAGGCTTAGAGGGTTAGGGTTAAGGTTAGAGGGTTAGGGTTATGGTTAGAGGGTTAGGGTTAGGTTTAGTGTTAGGGGCTAGGGTTAGGGTTACGGTGAGATACTTAGGGTTAGAGTTAGTAGCCCTCTAACTCTAACCCTCTAACCCTAAGCGCTAAAAATAACCCTAACCTTAGCCCTAACCCTAGCCCCAACCCTAGCCCTAACCCTAACCCTAACCCTAGCCCTAACCCAAATTCTATTTTTTTTCTGGTTTTGGACATGCTACAGAGCTGAAACTTCACAGGTACACTTTTTAGACCCCCCAGACAATAAATCCAAAGAAATGTTTTTTTTTTTTTTTTTTAATTTTTCTAATAATTGTCTCTCTATCAAAAATGACAATTTTTAAGAACTTTTTTTGTGTGATTTAGTGTCTAGGGGGTCTAAAAAGTGTACCTGTGAAGTTTCAGCTCTGTAGCATGTCCAGAACCAGAAAAAAAAGATAATTTTTCAGTAGAGCAGGGATGGTGGGAACCTCTTTTACACCTATATGATCTTTTTTTCTGGTTCTGGACATGCTACAGAGCTGAAACTTCACAGGTACGCTTTTTAGACCCCCCAGACAATAAATACAAAGACATTTTTTTTTAAGTTTTTTTTTTTTAATTTTTCTAATAATTGTCTCTCTATCAAAAATGACCATTTTTAAGAACTTTTTTGTGTGATTTAGTGTCTAGGGGGTCTAAAAAGTGTACCTGTGAAGTTTCAGCACTGTAGCATGTCCAGAACCAGAAAAAAAGATCATTTTTCAGTAGAGCAGGGATGGTGGGAACCCCTTTTACACCTATATGATCTTTTTTTTCTGGTTCTGGACATGCTACAGAGCTGAAACTTCACAGGTACGCTTTTTAGACCCCCCCCCCCAGACACTAATCCAAAAAAGTCATGCCTGCCACCGTATATATCAGTGGTGGGTGGGCAGTGGCACTGCAGTGGGCACAGTACACTCTGTGGACCTGACAGTCACTGGCAGCCCAGGCAACTGCAATTCTAAAAAAAATATATATATTTTTACTTTGCAAGCTGCTGTGCCACCGTATATATATATCAGTGGTGGATGGGCACGCAGTGGCACTACAGTGGGCACAGTACACTCTGTGGACCTGACAGTCACTGGCAGCCCAGGCAACTGCAATAATAAAAAATATATATTTTTTTTCAATTTGCAACAAGATGCTGTGCCACCGTAAATATATCAGTGGTGGGCAGTGCACTGCAGTGGGTACAGTGCACTCTGTGGACCTGACACAGCACTCACTGCAATTATGACAGAGGAAAAAAAAAAATATTTTTTAAAATGCAAGGTACTGTGCCTGTGCCACCCGAAATGAGTGTGGTGTGCACACAGTACAGTCTGTGGTGGGTCTGTGGCCTCTCACACACAGCGGGCAGGCAACTGCAGTGTACAATATATATATATATATATATATATATATATATATATATATATATATATATAAAAAGAAAAAACTCAATTACCAGCCCTTAAAAGGGCTTTTGGGGACACTAGATATATATATATATATATATATATATATATATATATATAAATTACACAAATACCAGCCCTTAGAAGGGCTTTTTGGGGTGCTGTCAGGATGCTGTCCTTACAGCAGTAGTGGACCAAGAACACTGACTAGCAAGACCAGGAACACTGACTAACAACTGTCCCTAGCTTAACAGCAGCAGCAGCAGCTCTCCCTGCTCTCACTAACACACACTGCTTCAGAATGATCTAAGATGGATGCTGCCCTTGCTTATTTATAGGAGGTGGGAGGGTGTGGGAGGGAGGTATGCTGATTGGCTGGAAATGTGCCTGCTGACTGTGAAGTTCAGGGTCAAAGTTTGCCTCAATGATGTATTATAGGGGGCGGACCGAACATCGCATATGTTCGCCCGCAGCGGCGAACGCGAACATGCTAAGTTCGCCGGGAACTGTCCGCCAGCGAACAGTTCGGTACACCTCTAGTCCTCATCCGAGAGAATGAAGATATTCCACAAATCCCAGGTTTTATGGTACAGCTCTCTCTTGTGTTTTGCTGTAAAGACCAAATCCTCCATCATGTTAATATCCTCCACCCGGCGTAGCCATTGTGCAATGGTGGGTGGACGTGGATCTTTCCAAAGGGGTGGAATGCAGGGTTTAGCGGCAGTAAGTGCTTAAGGATGGACTTCTTGTAGTGTCGTACAGGTATCTTAGAGACACGAAGGAGAAAAAAGGTCTGGTCATCAGGCAGAGGGTTGCCCGTAAACATCTGGGTGATGTTTCTAACCTCAGACCAATATTGTCGCAAGCGCAGGGCAGTCCCAAAAGATATGAAGCAGCGTCCCTGCTGTCTCCCCGACACCTCCTATCCATGATTTTTATAGTAAATCAGCCCCATTGTCACAATTTTCCATTTGTTTGTAAATTTTCTGGTTTGCTTATATATTATCAAGATTGCCAGTTTGTTTATATATTGTCACAATTGCCAGTTTGTTGTCCCATATAGTCATAAATGCCCATTTGTTGCCTGTATATTGTCCCATTGGTGCATTTGTTACTCATATACTGTCGTAATTGACTTCTATTTGCCCGCGTTTGCAATTATTGCTCATTTGATGCCTGCATATTGCATCATTTATATGCTGCCTATGTATTGTTTACCCAGTTACCCATTTTGAGCTCATGTATTGTTAGGATACTACATTTTTGCCTACATATTTGAAGTCACAGCTGTTTACAGAATCTTATTAATAAAATGTAGCTGCCTGTAGGCCTGTCACTATCAAAGTACCATGCTATTATCCTTATGTTTCCCCATGGTCCACCACATGCATTGCTATTAAAATCTTCAGTTTTATTTTATTTAGCATGCCATTATTATTCCTATGTTCAGCATGCAGATCATTTCCCATTTGTAATGAAAATATATTAACATTTAGATAAAGGAAATTGTTACTGCCTTCAATTTTATTCAGCCCTTTATTAGTATTCATTTCATTTTTTGATTAGTGTTAAAAATATTTAAGACAAATAAGGTAGTGTGGGAGTGGGGTGCTAAAAATATTCTGCACCAGGTGTCAACTATGCAAGGTACACCATCAGAGTTTTTATGTTTTTGTTTGCATTTTACATGTTTTAAAATGTTATACTGTTTTCTACATTATGGTGGGCTGCAGGAGGTGAAGTACAGTATTTAGAGTTAATCTATTCTTATGAATTGTAAAGATGATTGCTGAAATGTGCAATGTCGTTTTAGGTATACATCAAGTTAACAGATTGTAGAATATGTAGTCAATATTCAAAAACCACTCATCACAGTTTCTCCTTTCCTTTTCAGTTAACAAACAGGGTGATTTACAAAATTACTTATTTCAATTCCATCTGTATTTCCCTCAAATATTCAGTCACATGAGAAATGCTATATTATATTTGTATCATTCCCTTGCAAATATTTCAATGTTTGGTATCACCTAAGTTTCCTAAAGCGTTAATTTAAATTCTTTAGTAAGATGCTGCTATGTGGAGTACACAGCAGAACATTATGATTCTCATGTGCTATGGATGCAGAATGTAGGCAGATTTGGCTTGCCTTCTATGATGTTATTATATGTAGTAGTCAATATTATTTAGCTTACAGGGTCCGGTATTTACATTTAGATTTAGTCAAATCTTTTTAACTTAAGAGTTAAACAATAACTGTTACCATTTCTGAAGTATTCGTGTTTGTGCATTGTTACTCAAATAACCCCCTCATTATTATTTTTTGTTTCTCCTGCAGAATGGTATATGATGAGTAGTTTTATCCAAGCTCATTGTGCATTACTGGGCATCCAGAGATCTGCCATCCCCTAAATCCCAAGAATGTGGAAAAGTAGAGGAGATGTATTTTTATTTTCATAACATTGGCATTATAGCTTTGTAGCTGCTAATCAATCAGCATCCTGATTAGTAATATATGCTCACAGGCCACTTTATTAGGTACACATGTTTAAATGATCGGTAACACAAATTACTAATCATCCAATCACATGGCAGCAACTCAATGCATTAAAGCATCTAGACGTGGTGAAGACGACTTCCTGAAGTTCAAACCGAGCAACAGAATGGGGAAAAAAGGAGATTTAAGTGACTTTGATAATGGTATGGTTGTTGGTGGCAGACGGGCTGGTCTGAGTATTTCAAAAACTGCTGATCTACTGGGATTTTCACACACAACCATTGTGACGGATGCGGAAATCAGATCCCCACCCTCCTTACTAACTCATGGCAAAGGACTGGCCAATCTCACACTTGCATGACACTGCCCAATTAAGCATCTGAGGGTTGGTCACTTGAGGGTCACTGTGTTCATGACCATGTCCCAGGTGCACTTTGGGATAAATATTCATATCTCTGCATATTTACTGTTTACAGCCTGCTAACATCCATATTATCCAGCGTGAAATTTGTTTCAAAACAAATATAAATATGGCAGGATTTCAATGTCTATTTTACCTAGGAGGAATAAGTGCTGCCTGTGGTTCCCCATATGGTCTGACATAGGGGTGTCTGGACTTAAAACATTACCAATTTTCCTAGGAAAGTAAATATGTCCATTAGTGATGAGCCGAACACCCCCCGGTACGGGTCGCACCAGAACACCGCGAACAGAGGAAAAGTTTGTTCGATTAAACGAACCCCATTAAAGTCTATAGGACTCGAACCTCAAAAATCAAATGGCCTAATTTTTAAGGCTTAAATGCAAGTTATTGCCCCAAAAAAGTGTATGGGGGTCCAGGTACTGACCTGGAGAACATGTAGCAATGAAAAAAAAGTTTTTAAAAAAGATCGTTTTTAAGGAGCACTGATTTACTGATTTTATTGAGGCTTAAAGTGAAACTATAAAAATGAAAAATTCCTTCAAATATCATGCCTGGGGGGTCCCCTGAATGTGCCTGTAAAGTAGTGCATCTCTACTATGTATATGGCCTACTGCAGCAATACTGACATTTCAAAAGCAAAAAGTGTCATATACAAATATACATACAAATTTCAAATAAAACGTACTTCTTATAAGGGTGCAGAAAAATTGGGCCTTGGTTGTTGGTGGTGCCTGAACACTGTAACCCCTCACAGTTACTCTTGCTGGGCGCAGGAGCGGGCCCTGCTGCTATAAAATCCATACAAATTTGAAATTGCGTGTACTTGTCATACAGGTGCCAAAAATTGGCCTTTGATGTTGGTGGTGCCTGAACACCATAACCAAGCCCTCACAGTTAAGCTTGCTGGGTGCAGGAATGGGACCTGCTGGTAAGAATTCCCTACAAATTTGAAATTGCATGTGCTATACAGGTGCCAAAAATTGGGCCTTTGCTGTAGGTGGGGCCTGAACACCGTAACCAAGCCCTTGCAGTTACTCTTGCTGGGTGCAGGAACGGGACCTGCTGGTAAGAATTCCATACAAATTTGAAATTGCATGTGCTATACAGGTGCCAAAAATTGGCCCTTTGCTGTAAGTGTTGCCTGAACACCGTAACCAAACCCTCGCAGTTACTCTTGCTGGGTGCAGGAACGGAACCTGCTGGTAAGAATTCCATACAAATTTGAAATTGCATGTGCTATAGAGGTGCCAAAAATTGGCCCTTTGCTGTAGGTGGTGCCTGAACACCGTAACCAAACCCTCGCAGTTACTCTTGCTGGGTGCAGGAATGGGACCTGCTGGTAAGAATTCAATACATATTTGAAATTTCATGGGCTATACAGGTGCCAAAATTGGGCCTTTGCTGTAGGTGGCGCATGAACACCGTAACCAAGCCCTCGCAGTTACTCTTGCTGGGTACAGGAACAGGACCTGCTGGTAAGAATCCCATACAAATTTGAAATTGCATGTGCTTACAGGTGTCAAAAATTGGGCCTTTGCTGTAGGTAGTGCCTGATCACCATAACCAAGCCCTCGCAGTTACTCTTGCTGGGTACAGGAACGGAACCTGCTGGTAAGAAGTCCATACAAATTTGAATTTGCATGGGCTATACAGGTGCCAAAAATTGGACATTTGCTGTAAGTGGTGCCTGAACACCGTAACCAAACCCTCGCAGTTACTCTTGCTGGGTGCAGGAATGGGACCTGCTGGTAAGAATTCCATACATATTTGAAATGGCATGGGCTATACAGGTGCCAAAATTGGGCCTTTGCTGTAGGTGGTGCCTGAACACCGTAACCAAGCCCTCACAGTTACTCTTGCTGGGTACAGGAACAGGACCTGCTGGTAAGAATCCCATACAAATTTGAAATTGCATGTGCTTACAGGTGTCAAAAATTGGGCCTTTGCTGTAGATGGTGCCTGATCACCATAACCAAGCCCTCGCAGTTACTCTTGCTGGGTACAGGAACGGAACCTGCTGGTAAGAATCCCATACAAATTTGAAATTGCATGTGCTATACAGGTGCCAAAAATTGGGCCTTTGTTGTAGGTGGTGCCTGAACACCGTGACCAGGCCCTCGCAGTTACTATTGCTGGGTGCAAGAATGGGACCGGTTGGTAAGAACTCCATACAAATTTGAAATTGCACGTGCTATACAGGTTCCAAAAATTGGGCCTTTGCTGTAGGTGGTGCCTGAACACCGTAACCAAGCCCTCACAGTTACTCTTGCTGGGTGCAAGAATGGGACCGGTTGGTAAGAACTCCATACAAATTTGAAATTGCATGTGCTATACAGGTGCCAAAAATTGGGCCTTTGCTGTAGGTGTTGCCTGAACACCATGGCCAAGCCCTCGCAGTAACTATTACTGGGTGCAGGAATGGGACCTACTGGTAAGAATTCCAAACAAAATTGAAATTGCATGTGCTATACAGGTGCCAAAAATTGGGCCTTTGCTGTAGGTGGTGCCTGAATATCGTAGCCAAGCCCTCGCAGTTACTCTTGCTGGGTGCAGGAATGGGACCTGCTGGTAAGAATCCCCTACAAATTTGAAATTGCATGTGCTATACAGGTGCCAAAATTGGGCCTTTGCTGTAGGTGGTGCCTGAACACCGTAACCAAGCTCTTGCAATTACTCCTGCTGGGTGCAGGAATGGGACCTGCTGGTAATAATTCCATACAAATTTGAAATTACATGTGCTATACAGGTGCCAAAAATTGGGCCTTTGCTGTAGGTGGTGCCTGAACACCGTAACCAAACCCTCGCAGTTACTCTTGCTGGGTACAGGAACGGGATCTGCTGGTAAGAATCCCATAACCAAGCTCTTGCAATTACTCCTGCTGGGTGCAGGAATGGGACCTGCTGGTAATAATTCCATACAAATTCGAAATTACATGTGCTATACAGGTGCCAAAAATTGGGCCTTTGCTGTAGGTGGTGCCTGAACACCGTGACCAAGCCCTTGCAGTTACTCTTGCTGGGTGCAGGAACAGAACCTGCTGGTAAGAATTTCATACAAATTTGAAATTGCATGTGCTTTATAGGTGCCAAAAATTGGGCCTTTGCTGTTGGTGGTGCCTGAACACTGTAACCAAGCACTCGCAGTTACTCCTGCTGGGTGCAGGAATGGGACCTGCTGGTAGGAATTCCATACAAATTTGAAATTGCATGTGCTTTATAGGTGCCAAAAATTGGGCCTTTGCTGTAGGTGGTGCCTGAACACCGTGACCAAGCCCTTGAAGTTACTCTGGCTGGGTGCAGGAACGGGACCTGCTAGTAAGAATTCCATACAAATTTGAAATTGCATGTACTTGTCATACAGTTGCAAAAATATTGGGCCTTTGGTCTGGTTGGTGCCTGAACACCGTAGCCCCTCACAGTTAGCAGAGCACAGGGACAGGGCCTGCTGTTAAAAAAGACATACAACATTTTTTGCAGAAAAATTAGACCTTGGGGGCTGGTAGTGACCTAAACCAAAAACATTGTTGGAGGCTAGAAGAATCAAGGTAGAGGAATAGGATAGGCATCATATGCAGTCTTCAAGGGATGGCAGACCCCTAGCTAATTCAATCAGGTACATCAGCATCAGGGGCTTGATAGCTCTTGTTGATCCAGGACTGGTTCATTTTGATAAGTCAGCTGGTCAACAGAGTCTGTGGACAGACACACTCTTTTGTCCATCACAAAACCTCCAGCAGCGCTCAACGTCCATTCGGAAAGCACGATGGAAGCAGGACAGGCCAGTAGTTCCATTGCATATTGAGCAAGTTCTGGCCAGTGGTCCATCCTCAAGACCCAGTAACCCAGTGGATGCTCAGCTGGAAAGGTCTCCAAGTCTGCTCTAGTACCTAGATAATCATGCAACATATGATGGAGATGCTGCCAATGGTTGCTTAAGGACAAAAGAACTGTTTAAAGGCATCGGTCACTCAGCCGCCTTCTCCACCGCTCCTCCTTTGGCTAAAATATGCCTCAGAAACACGTCCAGAGAATGTTGACCTCCCAGTGTCTGGAAAGGTGGTACACAAATGTTTGGTCAAGGCCTCCTCAAGATGTTTCATCCTCTGCTCCCTCTGCGAAGGCAGGATGAGCTTTGCAACTTTACCCTTGTAACGTGGATCAAGAAGGGTTGCCAACCAGTAATTATCCCTCTCCTTGATAGCATGAATCCTTGGGTCCTTTTGCAGGCTTTGCAGAATCAGGGAGCCCATGCAACGTAAGTAGGAGGAGGCATGAGCTTCTCAGTTCCCTGGGTAACTAAGGATAACATTGTCAGCAAGAGCAACCTCTCCCCAACCACATACAACTCCTTGGGTTTCTGGGGAATCAAAACATCCCTTGTAGACTGCTGTATGCTATCCTCTACATCCATGCTGCTAAAATCCTCATCCTCCTCCTCCTCTTCCTCCTTCCTCCGGTGTTTTGTGGCCCTGCAGGAATGATCTCTGCATAAAGGGGGCCTTGTGAGGAAAGGAAGTCCTCCTCTTTCTGCCGCTGTTCTGCCTCAAGTGCCCTGTCCATGATTCCAGGCAGCATTTGCTCCAGCAGGTAGACTAGCAGGATAGTGTCACTGATGCATGCATCATTCCGGATCACCATCCTTGTGGCCTCCTCAAATGGTGACAGGACGATGCATGCATCCTTAATCAAAAGCCACTGGCGTGGCGAAAAAAAAATCCAAGCACCCCTGACACTGTCCTTGTGCCATACTCACACAGGTACTCATTGATGGCCCTCTGCTGTGTGTGCAGCCACTGCAGTATTGCCAACGTTGAGTTCCACCTGGTGGGCATGTCACAAATGAGACGGTTGGTGGGCAGGTTGAATTCCCCTTGAATGTCAGATAAGCGAGCACTGGCATTGAACGAACAGCGGAAATGGCCACAGACTTTCTGGCCTGCCTCAGAAGATCTTGGAAGGCCTGGTATCTGCATAAGAAATGCTGCACCACCAGATTCAGAACATGTACCAAGCATGGAACATGTGTCAAGTGTCCCTGTCGGAGGGCGAAGAGAAGGTTGGTGCCAATGTCGCATATAACCATTCCTGGTTCAAGCTGTTGTGGCGTCAACCATCTCTAAGCCTGCCCCTGCAGAGCTGACAGAATCTCTGCATCGGTGTGACTCCTATCCCCTAGACAGACCAACTGAAGCACAGCATGGCATCTTTTAGCCTGACTGCTTGTGAAGCCCCTTGAACGCTTAGGGAGCACTGCTGCTTCAGAGGAAAATTGAGCAGAAGAGGACATGGTGGAGGAGGAGGAGGAGGTGGTAGAGTAGCTAGATGTGGCAGAACCAGCACCAGCTTTTTGGAGCCCTGTTGGCAAAACAAGCTGCAACACCGAACCCTGTCCTGCATCCTTCCCAGCTGCCAGCAGAGTTACAGAGTGTGCAGTGAAAGAAATGTGAACAAACCAAAAATAAAATAGCTGGCGCACAATGGGGAATAAATATCACCAGGGGCTATACCAATGTCACTGGACACACAATTAACCAGAGTGAATGATAATCAGTAAAAAGGGCAGATTGAGAAATCCATGTATGGCAAAGTCCATAAAAAAGTCCATAAAAGTCCATAAAAAGCTCAAGGTGCACTCCTGAGGCAGCTCTAGTGACAAGTAGAAGATTTGCTTGGGGCCAACTAGAAGAAAACACAGGCGCCACTCTAAGTGCAGTAACTTGAAACTTTTTTATGTGGATAAACCGCTAGATAGGGGGGTACTCACAAAAGGGATGATTAAAACAGCTCATAAAACACACTCCGGTAAGGATCAGGATGGCTCGAGCGGTGATAAGTAGACAGGCTGTAGCGGTAGCTGCCACACTTCCTCGTCCCGGGGACACTCAGATGACCGTCCGTCGTCACTTCCGCGAGCGTGATTACGTCATGGCGCCGGCGACGCGTTCTCGGAGCATGCGCTCCTTCCTCAGGCCGATATCGCGCCATTTTGGATGTGGGCTTAAGTAGAGAGGGAGCCAGAGTCTGCCCGGTCCTAGTGCCCGCCTTGAATTCAAATGTTGCGGCGGGTTATGCTATTCTAATACATGTAGCTGCATCTAACTAATATGGCTGGAAGATTTTTTATATATATATTAGCAGCAATTCACAAAATGATGATGGAAATTTTAAGCAGTGGTTAGAACCATCAAAGCACAATATTAAAGCAACCTAAAAGCAAAAATCTAAAACAAAATAAAAAATGAAGTTAAATTAAACTAACAATATGCTTATAATGAGCAATGTCATTGACTATAAAAAATTGTTTTGAACAAATGGAAGTTATTGAATTCGAAAAATAAAATAAAATAACAGTAAATGAACAATGAAAATAAAAAATAATAAATCAAAATAAAAATAAAAATAAAAGTAAAAATGGAAATGGATAAAGAAAATATAAATATAATATAGTAAAATAATATATACGTATATTTCCTGATATGATATATGTAAAAAAAAAATTATATAACATTTATGTGTATGCACATGTTATCAATATGATCTTCATGCACATAAAAACCCCATGAATAATAAATAAATAAAAATATATATTATAATTAAATTTATATTAAAAGGTATAGAACAAGGGGATATGCTAAAAACAGCTACATAACTAAAAATACATATATACTCTCTTGTAGTAGTCCATAAATAGGATGTCAACAAGGAAAATTAAAAAGAAGGGACAAAAATCTGTTCAGGGCGGACTATATGAGCGAATTTGTTTCGATTTCCTCATTTAAGCCACCCGGCACTAACGTATCCAGGGTGTAGATCCAGTACGCTTCCCTTTGGCAGAACCGCTTAAAGCGCTCGGCTGGTGCAAAGGTGGCTGGTATGGACTCTATGATCCATACTCTCAAGCCAAGGGATGATAGATCATGAAACAGCAGAAAGTGACGTGGAACACTATGCTTATCCTCCCCTGCTTCTACAAATCTGCGATGTTCCCCAAACCTCTTCCTCAAGGGACGAATAGTTCTTCCTACATAAAACTGTCCGCAAGGACATGTCAAGCAATAGATGACGTAGTCCGTGGAACAGTTATAGAATTTGGTGATGGGATATGTTTTGTCCTTAACCTCAAAACTTTTTTGCCCATGGGTTACATGCTTGCACGTTAGACATAATGCTTTACGGCATTGATACATGCCTATGAGCGGGATAAGGCACAGTCGCGCTTGAGAGGGTGTGGGTGGTTTCCTCAATTTACTAGGAGCAACCATACTCTTAATATTTCTAGCCTTTCGATAGGTGACCCTAGGTTTCGATGGCAAATTATCCTTAAGATGGGGATCCTCCAATAAAATTGGCCAATGTTTCACTAGAACCTGTTCCATCTTTTTAAATTTAGTGTGAAATTGAGTGATGAATCTCGGTATACCAATCTCGGTGTTAGGTGTCTTACTCTCATGTCGTACGTAACCAGTCTTATACGTGTCCTGGGCGAGATTTAACAGGGGTTCTGGGAAGGCCTTATCTGTAAATTTCCTTTTTAGCATAACACTTTGCTCTTCATAGTCTGCATCATTGGTACAATTTCTGCGAAGTCTGCAGAATTGGCTCTTGGGAATGTTATTAATCCACCTGGGGTGGTGGCAGCTCTTAAAATGCAAAAAGGAATTGCCTGCTGTAGGTTTAGTATAATTCTTTGCCTCTATTTTGCCCTTGTGATGGTAGAGAAGGAGATCCAGAAAGGCCAACTCAACAGGGTGATGGACTGAAGTAAATGATAGACTGTAGTTGTTTGAATTACAGTGACTGACAAATTCTGAGAGCAAAGTGGCCGTGCCATCCCAGATTACAATTATGTCATCTATATACCTCCCATAAAAGACAATATGGGAGGTATAAGGATTGTTATTCCAGACATAATTGTCCTCCCACATGCCCATAGTCAGATTGGCATAGCTGGGGGCAAAATTTGCCCCCATAGCTGTGCCATTGACTTGCAGGTAATAATCATCCTCAAATAGGAAATAATTGTGGGTGAGGCAAAACCTGGTTGCCTCCACAACAAACTCGGCCTGTGAGGAATTATTAGTGGGATGATTCGTAAGGGCACGAGCCACTGCTTCAAGCCCTATGGAGTGGGGGATGGAAGTATATAAAGATTCTACATCCAAGGAAGCCCACAAGTAAGTGGGTTCCCATTTGTATGGTGAAAGTAATTCCAAGAAATGGACTCCATCACGGATCTCTTGGAAGCACTCCATAGGGCTTGAAGCAGTGGCTCGTGCCCTTACGAATCATCCCACCATTAATTCCTCACAGGCCGAGTTTGTTGTGGAGGCAACCAGGTTTTGCCTCACCCACAATTATTTCCTATTTGAGGATGATTATTACCTGCAAGTCAATGGCACAGCTATGGGGGCAAATTTTGCCCCCAGCTATGCCAATCTGACTATGGGCATGTGGGAGGACAATTATGTCTGGAATAACAATCCTTATACCTCCCATAATGTCTTTTATGGGAGGTATATAGATGACATAATTGTAATCTGGGATGGCACGGCCACTTTGCTCTCAGAATTTGTCAGTCACTGTAATTCAAACAACTACAGTCTATCATTTACTTCAGTCCATCACCCTGTTGAGTTGGCCTTTCTGGATCTCCTTCTCTACCATCACAAGGGCAAAATAGAGGCAAAGAATTATACTAAACCTACAGCAGGCAATTCCTTTTTGCATTTTAAGAGCTGCCACCACCCCAGGTGGATTAATAACATTCCCAAGAGCCAATTCTGCAGACTTCGCAGAAATTGTACCAATGATGCAGACTATGAAGAGCAAAGTGTTATGCTAAAAAGGAAATTTACAGATAAGGCCTTCCCAGAACCCCTGTTAAATCTCGCCCAGGACACGTATAAGACTGGTTACGTACGACATGAGAGTAAGGCACCTAACACCGAGATTGGTATACCGAGATTCATCACTCAATTTCACACTAAATGTAAAAAGATGGAACAGGTTCTAGTGAAACATTGGCCAATTTTATTGGAGGATCCCCATCTTAAGGATAATTTGCCATCGAAACCTAGGGTCACCTATCGAAAGGCTAGAAATATTAAGAGTATGGTTGCTCCTAGTAAATTGAGGAAACCACCCACACCCTCTCAAGCGCGACTGTGCCTTATCCCGCTCATAGGCATGTATCAATGCCGTAAAGCATTATGTCTAACGTGCAAGCATGTAACCCATGGGCAAAAAAGTTTTGAGGTTAAGGACAAAACATATCCCATCACCAAATTCTATAACTGTTCCACGGACTACGTCATCTATTGCTTGACATGTCCTTGCGGACAGTTTTATGTAGGAAGAACTATTCGTCCCTTGAGGAAGAGGTTTGGGGAACATCGCAGATTTGTAGAAGCAGGGGAGGATAAGCATAGTGTTCCACGTCACTTTCTGCTGTTTCATGATCTATCATCCCTTGGCTTGAGAGTATGGATCATAGAGTCCATACCAGCCACCTTTGCACCAGCCGAGCGCTTTAAGCGGTTCTGCCAAAGGGAAGCGTACTGGATCTACACCCTGGATACGTTAGTGCCGGGTGGCTTAAATGAGGAAATCGAAACAAATTCGCTCATATAGTCCGCCCTGAACAGATTTTTGTCCCTTCTTTTTAATTTTCCTTGTTGACATCCTATTTATGGACTACTACAAGAGAGTATATATGTATTTTTAGTTATGTAGCTGTTTTTAGCATATCCCCTTGTTCTATACCTTTTAATATAAATTTAATTATAATATATATTTTTATTTATTTATTATTCATGGGGTTTTTATGTGCATGAAGATCATATTGATAACATGTGCATACACATAAATGTTATATAATTTTTTTTTTACATATATCATATCAGGAAATCCACGTATATATTATTTTACTATATTATATTTATATTTTCTTTATCCATTTCCATTTTTACTTTTATTTTTATTTTTATTTTGATTTATTATTTTTTATTTTCATTGTTCATTTACTGTTATTTTATTTTATTTTTCGAATTCAATAACTTCCATTTGTTCAAAACAATTTTTTATAGTCAATGACATTGCTCATTATAAGCATATTGTTAGTTTAATTTAACTTCATTTTTTATTTTGTTTTAGATTTTTGCTTTTAGGTTGCTTTAATATTGTGCTTTGATGGTTCTAACCACTGCTTAAAATTTCCGTCATTATTTTGTGAATTGCTGCTAATATATATATAAAAAATCTTCCAGCCATATTAGTTAGATGCTGCTACATGTATTAGAATAGCATAACCCGCCGCAACATTTGAATTCAAGGCGGGCACTAGGCCCGGGCAGACTCTGGCTCCCTCTCTACTTAAGCCCACATCCAAAATGGCGCGATATCGGCCTGAGGAAGGAGCGCATGCTCCGAGAACGCGTCGCCGGCGCCATGACGTAATCACGCTCGCGGAAGTGACGATGGACGGTCATCTGAGTGTCCCCGGGACGAGGAAGTGCGGCAGCTACCGCTACAGCCTGTCTACTTGTCACCGCTCGAGCCATCCTGATCCTTACCGGAGTGTGTTTTATGAGCTGTTTTAATCATCCCTTTTGTGAGTACCCCCCTATCTAGCGGTTTATCCAAATAAAAAAGTTTCAAGTTACTGCACTTAGAGTGGCGCCTGTGTTTTCTTCTAGTGAAAGAAATGTCCCTGTCCATGCCTGCTGGACCAAGAGTTAGCTGTAATGTGCACATTCCTGCTGACCCCTTTGTCCAACGAGGCCAAAACACTACCCTCCACATGACAGTAGAGAGCCAGAATTGCCTTACGCGAAAATAAATGCCTTTTTGGGACCTGCCACTGTGGTGCAGCACATTCCACAAATTTGCGAAAGGGAGCCAAGTCTACCAGATGAAAAGGCAGCAACTGTAATGCTAGCAATTTGGCCAAGCTAGCATTAAGACGCTGAGCATGTGGATGGCTGGGACAGTATTTCTTTCTATGGTTAAGCAACTGGGGTAGTAAAATCTGCCTGCTGCTCAAATCAAGCAGTGGTGCACTGCTAGCAGATTGGGTGCAAGTCTCTGTGCCACTCATTGCTATACCATCCTCCCTCTCAATGCTGGTATTTGAGGAGGCCTGAGGTATAGTAGGGTTAGAGATCACAGATGAGGAGTAAGGTGATGTATGCTTGTTTTGATCTGGTGCCTCTTTCAGGTGCTGTTGCCAATGAACTGCATGGCAGGTCGTCATATGCCTTGTCAAGCATGTGGTGCCCAAGCGGCTGGTGTTCTGGCCACGCTTGATCCACTTAGGACAGATATTGCAAACAGCAACGGTGCGGTCTACTGCACAGGTGCTGAAATAAGCCCACACTGATGAACTTTTTGGAGTCTGCGAGGATTTTGCAGCACCCTGCACCTGTGGAGCTCTGTGCTGTGGGTTGGCTACTGCTATGATGGCCCCCAGAGTACATCCTGCCTCATTGGAGTTGTGCCTCCTCCTCATCCTCCCTCTCCTCCTCTATCCGGTCAGGCACCCAAGTACAGTCAGTGACCTCATCATTCCCTCCCTCCTCGTCACTGGAGCAAACTTGGCAATATGCTTCAGCTGTGGCAACATGACTGCTGGTTTCTTGTCTGTAATTGTCACCCCCTCTCTCTAGGCTCACGTTATTACCTTCATTAACCTTCCAACCAACATCACAGCTTTCAAATTGCTGTGCATCCTCCAGCAACATGTTACTGACACTATGATTGAATAGTTCAGGTGACTCCTTTGTGCATGATGGTGGGGCAACTGAAGTAGTAGCTGTGGAGAAGAGGCCTGTGGAATGGGCCACTTTGGCAGCTGCGGTGGAATGCAAACTACTGTGAGCATGGGTGTCAGAGGACGAGGAGGGTTAATGATCCACTCCACCAACTCTTCCACATCTTGTGGCTGAATAGCACGGGCAGCACTGGAAATAAAGGACAGGCGTGCCCCGCCTGCAGAGGATGCACTATGTCGACTGTGACCACCACTTTTCACAATGGACACAGAGGCTGCTTGCCCTCTTTTTGTGGCCTGTGAGCATCGGCCTCTCCTTGTCGGCCCTTCAGACATGATGTTAATACAGATCAATATAGGGTATACGCAACTGACCAATAGATACTCAATGATCTGATATGATGTAATCGATAGCCCTATAGATAATCTGTGTTGCTTATATAGGATGTACCCAAGTGACCGATGAACAATACTTTCATTGATATCTGATGTAATCTATAATCCTATAGAAGATCTGTGATGCTTATAGGATGTACCCAAGTGACTTATGAACAATACTCTCACTGATATGATGTAAAGAAACATCTCTCCCTGCCTGAAACACGTTCCTGGCCCTCCCTACACTGCTAGGAATGAATCACTCACTGGCGGTGCACTGTCTGATATGATGTAAAGAAACAAATCTCTCCCTGCCTGAAACACGTTCCTGGCCCTCCCTACACTGCTAGGAATGTCTCTCTGCACTGTCTTGAAAACTCCAAAAAAACTACTCCCGCCCTGCCTCACATGTGTGCCTCTCCCTGTCTCCTCGCCTGCACAATGGCACTATAAGCTGCGGCTGCGCCGGCAGCCTTTATGTAGTGTGGGGTGTGTACTTGGCCCCTGAGCCATGATTGGCTAAAGGCAGCCTGCCTTTAGTCCAATCATGGCAGAGATCATTTGATTGGCCAAAGCATGAGGTCAGGGTGCATGCTTTGGCCAATCACATAACGACCAATGTTCGAGTCGAAGTTAGCTTCAACTCGAACTCGAAGCTTATCCCTAATGTCCATATTATGGCTGTGCTATTGTTATTTTGGAAGTTATGGAATATACTGGAATGATGGATTCTACCAAGAGACTAATAGGTGTATTGTACAGATTCCAGCTAGGTATTTATGGCCCTATGTGTGTTAGCTCTCTGGGTTGCTAAGCTTGCAAGAGGGTGACAGTTTTTTTTAGGGTTTTCAAGCTTAAATTGTGGATTAGGTAATTGGGTAATTGAAAGGTCTGTGTGTCTGATCAACAGATTGATAAAGTCCCGGCCTCAGTTAACAGTTTGTGTATTGTATAACTGAAAGGAAAAGATGGGGGCAAGGTCACTGTCGTCTACCCTTCATTATGACAACACGGCTGAAATGAGCAGAGACATGACAAAATAGCTGCTACACACACAGCTATGCATTAGCCCAGTACGCATGACCATTACAACCATCTCTAGGGTTTACAGAGAATGGTGGGAAAAAGAGAACATATCCAGTGAGCGTCAGTTCTGTGGATGAAAATGCTTTGTTGATGTCAGAGGTCAGAGGAGAATGGGCAGACTGTTTTGAGATGATAGAAAGGCAACAGTAACTCAAATAACCACTCGTTACAACCAAAGTATGCAGAATACCATCTCTGAATGCACAACACATTGAACCTTGAAAGAGATGGGCTACAGCCGCAAAAGACCACACCGGGTGCCACTCATGTCAGCTAAGACAAGGAAACTGAGGCTACAATTCACACCGGCTCACTAAAATTGGACAATAGAAGATTGGAAAATTGTTGCCTGGTCTGATGAGTCTCAATTTCAGCTGCGACATTCAGATGGTAGGGTCAAACAACATAAAAACATGGATCCAACCTGCCTAGTCTCAACGGTTCAGGCTGGTGGTGGTGGTGTAATGGTAAGGGGGATATTTGCTTACCACACTTTGGACCCCTTAGTATCTATTGAGTATTGTTTAAATGCCATGGCCTACTTGAGTGTTGTTGCTAACCATGTCCATCCCTTTATGACTACAGTGTACCCATCTTATTACTTCCAGCAGGATAATGCACCATGTCACAAAGCTCAAATCATCTCAAACTGGTTTCTTGAAAATTACAATGAGTTCACTGTACTCCAATGGCCTCCACAGTCACCAGATCTCAATTCAATAGAGCATCTTTGGGACGTAGAGCAATGGAAGATTCCCAAATCTGCAGCAACTGCATAATGTTATCTTGTCAATATGAACCAAAATATATGAGGAATGTTTTCAACACCTTGTTGAATCTATGCCACAAAGAATTAAGGCAATTCTGAAGGCAAAAGGGGGTCCAACCCAGTTCTAGCAAGGTGTACCTAATAAATTGGCTGGTGAGTGTAGTTCTTAGTTATAGACAAGCTAATGATCTCATTTAAAGCTGGTCAAATGACAAGCATCCATGTCACTTCCAAGGCTAAAGAAAATGATACAACATTGAAAATGAATAAAGATGATCCTAATTTGAATCATTGTACATGTATAAATAATATGGTAGTTCTGGCAATTTGCTGGAAGACAAACATGTGCGCTATGTAAATAATGTGACAACTAAATTTAGGATTGGCGTTTGCATTATCATTAGTTGGTAGAGCTGAATTATATCTGCTATATATTTTCTGAAAATTTGTCTTCTACAAATACAATTTGAATACAGCCTAACAGGGTTACAGCCTTTATAAGCAAAAGAACATTTGGAGAGAAGCATAGAGGCAGGTGTTGGGATTGTTCCTAGTGTATTTTGCTTTGAAGAATAGCCTACAGGAAAAACATCAAACATAACCTGGTTTATCTGTTTATGTTAAAAAGATAACTGTTTGATTTCAGGATTATGTAATTTTAAAATGTTATCTTGTGGAATGTATTTTGCATTTCTTAGCAATTACCAGGATATTCATGCAAAGGCAGATTAAAAAAATGATAAATGATTACAAAGTAAAATCAAATAATTTGAAAACAAATGAATACGGTGTACTGAACAAGCGATTTAGTACTAAAGTCTTGAATACTATTGCTAGACTACATCCCTGTGTAAAGTGCAAAATAGTAATATAGGGTAGGGTTCCCAAAGTTTGTAACTGAATGTCACTATAGGTAATGTTTGGAACCCTGAAGTGAAGAGTAGACAGTGTAAGTGCCTAGGCAGGCACTAGATGTCCCCAGAGTAGTGAGTGGGGTGTGCTATAGATAATAAGGAAGTACCAGCTGGGCAGTGTAGGACATCTTGGTTAGGAGGGCTCTGTATAGTCTGTATAGTCTGGCGGGAGTCTGTCCAGGGGATGTTAGTCATTGAAAGCAGTGCAAGAACCAAGGGAAGTAAAGATGTACTCAGACACTAGCTTCTGGGTCCTTCCCCTTAGGGACTAACAAAAAAAGAAGTGTATAATTATGGGACTACTCACATTCATGTGATGTTGGATTCTAGTAAAACCTCTAAGGCCCCTTTCACACTTGCGCAACTTTGGTTTGACTTTGATTCGTTTTGAGGTCTTTATCCCTCAAGATTACACAGGCTTAGCTTCAAGTCCAGTCAAAATGCAACTTTTGGGTGGCACAAGTGTGAAAGGGGCTAAAGTTAAGGGCTGTTGTTTTGGCTCTTCTCTTATCCATGTTGTTATCCGTTTGTAGCCTAAAGTTGACCTTCAGTCATTTTTTTCATCTTTCCTTCAGTTAAACCTTCTGCCCTTGCTGTATTGTCATTGGAAATCAAAACTGTAATTTGGTGGCAGTAAATACCTTATTCTGTGTACTTCCTCTTTCATTGCTGATAAACATGCTGAGGCTATTGACGTGGTTTCCTGTATTTGCACAGACTCATCAGCTATCCCAGCAGTGCTTGTTTCTTTTTTTTCCCACTCACTCCCACTGGCAGGGCAGGGGAGGGGGAGGAGGAGGAGGGCAGTGAGTAACAGGAGAGCCGAAGATGGCTGATCAGTGTACACATTACTGGGGGAGGAGGGAGGGAAGAGCAGCACACTACATTACTTGGAAGGGGGGGAGGCAGCAGTCTGTCCACCTATACACATATTACACTGCCCAGGCCAGTCTGCACTATCTCCCCTAAATAAGTTTATACTCCTTATCTCAGCTACATAGGAGATTCTTTCTCTGCACTCCTGGACCCGGTGGGTATGATTACATCACGGTCCCCCTCTAGACAGCTTTCTGCAGTTCTCTGATTTGTGTGTGTGAAAAGATTCTGTAACAGGACTTGGCTGCAGCAGCTGAGGCTTGTTTACTCAATATTTGCAGTTTGGGAAAGAAAGAAATAGAGTTACATTATGGTAAAATGTAAAAACGTTTGTTTGCTGCTTTTCTGTTTGAACCAGCATAGTATGTACACTTCCCTCGGGTGTTTGTGTCCCATGTTGTTGATACATTGCTATAACAGGCCACAGAAGCTGTCATTCCTATGGCAACTTATCGATACCAATGTGCTTCCACAGTTTCCTTACAGCACGAGACTATAAAGTACATGCTGCACAGCACAAAAATACAGGAAGTGGGCAGGCAGCAGCTTCAGCTGCCCACAATTAAAATGGCTGCAGCCCGCCTTTGTGGTGGAAGATTTCTTCAGAATATTTGGCAAGTAGAGAATCACAATACATAAAAAATAATATGCAAAGTGGTTAGAGGAAATGTTCAGAATGGCAAAGATGTTTATATTGCAACTTATGTTAGAAGACTGCAGTTTCTATTTAAGGAATGTGCCATCATTGCTAGGATGACTGAAAGATTGTAAATATGTAACTTATTTTTATTCTATTTAAGGTACTTATATAGCGCCGTCAATTTACACAGTGCTTTACATATATATATTGTACATTCAAATCAGTTCCTGCCATCAAGGAGCTTGCAATCTAAATGCCTAAATTACATTCATTCACATACTAGGGCTAATTTAGACAAGAGTCAATTAGCCTATCAGTCTGTAATTAGACTGTGTTCCAGAAAAAAGTAAAAAAGTAAAAGGCTGTTGTTGTGTGTACTTTTCTTCTCATAACCTCTGCAATGGTGCTGAAGGGAGGATCCCATTCCCATAGTGCCTCAGTGAGTCTCAGGGGGTCACCCTATGGTGGGCAAGAATTAATTAAAGAGTAGAGATGCTCCACAAGCATATAGCCATGCACATAAAGTACATGCTTCCCAGTATGCAGCTAGGCTGTGACACAACAGCAAAAACCTCCAGCATTCCAGAAGTAATGGACCATAACACCAGGCATCACCTACAACACCTACATTGTATGATCCCATTCCATTTCAGGCATGTTTCTCCAAACCCTCTTCATATGACAGAGGAAAGCATTAACCACTTTCCAACCGTATAACTTACTGTAGGTATACGGCAGCAAAGTGGCACGGCTGCGCCGGATCATGTACCTAGTATGTGATCAAACACTTCTGAGTCTGGGGCATGCATACGTGCGGCTGGCGGCTCTGTGTCCACCAGCACCCACTGATTGTTCAATACACAGGCAGAACAGCCATTCTGTCAGCCATTCTGTCAGTAGGGAGGGCATTTATCCTGTGTTTCTGCAACGCAGGGACACAAATCTATGCCTTCCCTTAGTAAAAGTGCCTCTCCCACAGTACACAAGCACTGGCTAGAAACACATTTAACATGGTTGTTAATTTACTTATACAACTTTCCTCTAATCCTCCGTGTTGCCTGATTACTAATGCCCTGTCTCTGTGTTTTAAAAAAAACAAATGCAGCCTTTACCGTATTTCAGAGCGGTTACCGGCGATCACGTGACAAGCTGGCTCTCTCCTCTCCCTGTCTGACAGATGCAGGGGGTGGAGCTGAGATTTCCTTGCTGACGTCAGGCAGGGTGAGAGGAGGAGAGGAGAGAGAGAGTCAACCGGTCACATGATCACCGGGAGCCGCTCTGAAACACGGTAAAGGCGGCATTTTTTTATATAAATAATATTTAATAAAATGTAGTATGTGCTAAGGAAATGTGTTTGCTGTCTGTGCATTTGGGGAATACCCTGCCAAGTGGCATCTGCCATTATTTTCCTGTGTTTATCCTAGCTTTTATCTTGTACAACTGGCAGCTCTACTTTCTAAATCTCAATACTTCCCAGTATTCTCTTCTGTATGGTCCTGAAGCAGAAAAACAATCCATCATTCTTCTTGGTTCCCGCGTCACACTCTCGGAACTACCTTCAGTTTTGCTACACGCACTGGAGCGTCAGAAGGTAATTACATAACACAGAATCATAAGAAAAAATCTTCAAACTCTTCCTCACCAGTAGTGTGAGCAGTCTGATGAATCTACTTTTATTAAAGGGGCATTCACCGTGTTACAGTTTAATAAGATAACATGTATATTTTCAAGAAAAGTTGGGTACAATGGCGTAGGAAGTCTAGGAATACAGATCCCTTTCTATGAAATACATATAGTTTTAATCAAAAAAACAACCAGAATTTCATGAAGTGTAGTTTTGTAAAAAATTTCAAATGTGTCTCTAAGGTCACATGCAGTCAAAGAATATTAATCCGTATATCCTTGGGGAAGCTTGGTTCTATCTTCAAATGGTATCTGAACCAGAAATAACACTGTGACCTTAAAACTGAAAGGATAATTACAGCACAGTTGTATTATACTCTTAGGTGAAGAGTTAAGGTCTCTGCCAGATGAGTTGCTGATCATTTAACTTTTTACTGGTTATTTTGTGAAAATCACTGTCAATCACAGTCTTTCACAAAGACATAATAAAACATATGATGCAAAATAAGGACACAATAATTGCATGTTCTAAATTGCATTTAACCACTAACAGTGCTTACTCTGAGACTGAAAATATAGATTTAAATTATATATTTTATTGGCTGAGTAGTTTACAACTTGAGGCTTTTGAGACTTCTCCTTTTCGAGCATGTCATAATAGGAAGAAACAATTCTTTATAATTTTATACATACTAGAACAAGAAAATAAAATTATCATTTGACATCTATGTGGAAAACACATTCCTGCACAGATATTAATCAGTATTACAGAACTGGAATTCATCTGTACAAAATGCAGAAGAGAACCAACAGAATTAGCATCTTATTGTGAGGAGACAACTTTCTGAAAACAATGGGGTTGATTTACTAAAGGCAAATGAACTGTGCACATTGCAAGTGCAGTTGCTCTCATTTTCCCCAGACCTTAGTGAATGCGGTGAAGCTCTGCTGATTTCCATCATCCAATCATGTGCAAGCGAAACTGCTGTTTTTTTTTTTACCTTGCACCTGATTGGGTATTCTTTACAAAGTGAAGCTTCACCACATTCAATATGTTTGAGGGAAAATGAGTGCAACTGCACTTACAAAGTGCACAGTCTTAATGATTTAGTAAATCAGCCCTAATATATTTTGAAAATCATTTTTTGTTTTTGATTTACTAGGATGTAGCTGTCCAATATCTCAGCACAGGAGGGAACATTGTAATTATAGAAAAACATCAAATGTTAGAAATTCCACTGATAGGATTATTGTAAAATATATATTTGCTACAAAAGGAATTTTGCAATTCAGTTTAACTAAAACTGAACTTTGCATTTTAACCTACAGCCGGCCATGATTTTCTTAAAGTGGAAAACAAATACAAATATTGCCCTTTTGTAATGGTAACTGGTGGTGGTTTATAAGCTGTATGTGTACAGAATTTTCCTAGAAATATCTTTGCTATGTGATTGGCTCACTGCTTTTTCTACAAGTTTTACTTCAATGTCATGACTAATTTAGTAGCAGGCAAGCCATCGCCTTTAGCATACAGAAAGCAGGAAGTGAGAGTTTTGTAAATATGGGTTGCTACAAAACAGTACAAGGTATGAGTCTATATAAGGTTTGGTGCTTTACTTTAAATTTCCTTTTCTTGTGTCCCTTATCTGTTCTGAAATTGGCAATTTATTGAGCCACCTTAAGCACCTTAAATTGGCTCTTCGGTCATTTTTCATCTTTTCATCAAAATAAATCCTCTGTCCTTGTTGTTTTAACTTTGGGTAGTAAAACATTTTTTTACTGCCAGTGTATACCTTATACAGCCCACTTCCTCTTTCCTGTCTGGTCATTAGCCTAGGCTAATGACATCATGCAAAGCTCTCTCTCTAACTTCAGTGATAGTTTGTCAGCAAGGGAGGGAGGATTGAGTCATAGGAAAGCCAAGGAGAGCTGCAGAGCTGGAGGGGGCTGGATTAGGGCGGGGATAACAGGAGGCTGCAGTGATCCATGAGTATTCATCAAAAGAGAAGAAATGTGCAGGCAAGCAGTGGTGTGAGTGTACCTGTCTGTGTGTGTGTGCCTATGTGTGTGTGTGTGTGTACATATATATATATATATATATATATATATATATATATATATATATATATATATATATATAGTCTGTGTGCGTGTGTGTGTGTGTGTATGTCTGTCTGTGTGCCTCCGTGTGTCTGTGTGCTTCTGTGTGTTGTTTGTCTGTGTGCCACTGTGTGTCTGTGTGTCTCTTTGTGTCTGTGCAACTCAGGGAGTGAACAATTAGTGACTTCAGTTGCCCACAGTTAAAATTGCTGCAGCCAGACTTAGTGGAGGGGGATTTCTGCAGCATATTTGGCAAGTACAGAATCACAGTATATATGAAATAATATGCAAAGGGGTTGGAAGGAAGCTTCAGAATGGCAAAGATGTTTTTATAACAAATTATGTAAGCAGACTGCAGTTCATCTTTAATGTTGCTGTCCCTGCTGCAGAAAGACCCACTCAGTTACTAAGACTGATGTTAGGTTTGTGTAAGGTAATTTGCGGGTATAAAGTATGTCTGGTTTTCATGCATTTTGCAAGGAAATTCATCCCAGAGCTTAATGAATGTGTTGAAGAAGTTTTACTTTGCAAGTAATACTAAATCACATGCAAGGAAAATAACTAGCTGCATTTTTACTTGCTCATAATTGGTCATCAGAGCTAAAATCTGAGGCAGATTATCTTGCAAAGTACATCTGCCCATGCAGAGTGAAAAGCCTATTTGCCTTTACTAGATCATTCACTGAATAAGGAAATTATACTTGGATTGGTTAATGGCAAAAGGAAGCCAGGTTACCATGAAATTGATAGTTAGACACGTTAAAAGCTGACACTTTTTAGAATATAAAACATCTAAAAAAGCATGTAAAAGACTCAAAAAGGTTGAGAAAAACAGTTATCATCATCATTGATGCAATATAACTGAAATGTAAAGCCTATTGGGTTGATCATACATCCACCTCAGCTTACCAATGTTTCATTGGGCTAACCCATGTGTTTTCTGCAAGTAGGAAGATGTTGGAGTTTAGGCATGAACCCTTCATTGAATGATGAAGGCCAGGAGGAAAACCTCAAAAAATATTTCTTGAAATTTGTATAATAACAATAACCTGAAGAAGCTGAAAATCTTGGAATAGTAAGTCAGAGTAAAAGATAAATATACCATCCTTCTATATGATGACTAAAACATAGCAGAGGTATCAAAATAAACTTTTCTCAAAATTCTAGAAAATGGCAATGGTGTTCAATAACCCAAAGAAAATAACAAAATCAACTTTGGTAAAGATGACTACTTAATGCAAACAATGAAACAGTTTAACATTCAAAGGCATTAGGTGGTTCAATGCTTGCAAATGTTTGAATAATTGGAGGCAGTTATACTTCCTCTAAACAAAGAAGATTATAGTGCCAGCAGTGGTGGCAAATTTTTTATATACAACTCTTCTCTAGGTTTCCTTTAAAATATTTTGACAGGGTCAAAGAAACAGAAGAAGAGAAACACTCCCACAGGAAACAGTGTGCCATAGAGAAGCTCCATCACACACATATATAAGAAAAATTGGATGGTATTGTTTCAGCCTGTTTCTGAATAAAATATCTGAAAAATCACAATAATGTCTTTTTGAAATTTCAATAAAGGAAAATCACCTGCAATAAATAGGAAACAAGGAGGGCTAACATATTGCAAGCAGTACTGGAGTTATGATAAATGGTTTCCCAAGCCAAAAAGTCATCCAAAAAACAAATGTACTCATTGCTAATGATGGAATTACCATAAGTAATTCTTTTTTCGTTGGGGAAAAACAGGCGCAGCCTAGGGTACTGTCTTTATGTTGACCTAAGCGGATGTGTATGTGTTTTTCAAATATAGCATTGAAACATTGTTCCAAGAGTAAACATACAGTGTTTCCTAGCCAAATGACAGATGTGCCTGCTCCCCAGTGAGTCTGCTCCATTTCATTTGCATGAGTTCCTTGACAGAACTGGAACTCGATTCTGGAAGCCAGGAGCTAAGTGAAGTGGGTGCAGCAGTTGAACGTGCTTCTACCCCTAAAGGGATTGTTAACATAACCAACACAGACACTAGGCTAATTCATCCCTAAACACTTCAGATTTTACAATTTTTTGCTATTTGGCACCATGCAACCTTAACTGGTAATTGTGCGGTCATGCAACGCTGCAAACTAAATTTATAAGATTTTTGTTTCACACAAATAGTGCTTTCTTTTGGTGGTATTTGCTCACCACTGGATTTTTTCTATTTTTTCGATACAAACAAAAAAGACAAAAACTGTTGGGAAAAAAACAATATTTTTTTACTTTCTGCTATAAAACATATCTAATAAAAAAAAAAAATTTCTTCATAAATTTTGGTCAAAATGTATTCTACTACAAGCTTTTTTTTATACTACTAATGGCGGCGATCAGCCTCTTATAATGGTACACCAATAGTGCGGCGGCCAATATGACACTAACTGACGCTGGGGGGGGGGTGGGGACTGACTAACTGCCACTGACATCACCAGAGACATTAATACAGTGATCAATGATAATACTATATACTACCACTGCACTAATAATACTGACTGTGAAAGGATTAACATCTAGGGTGATCAAGGGCTTAAAAGTGTGCCTAACAATGTGTAATGTGTGTAAAGTGTGCTACTTTTTACTAAAGATCTCTCAGTTTCTCATCCCTGCTTTGCAGAAACTAACAGAATGCTCCCTCTGTACAGAGCTCTGTGTTGTTTACCAACACAGAGCTCTGGGCTGTGATTGCACACAGCAGATCAGCAGGTCCCAATGATCTAAAAAGATAATTTTTTTCATATAGGGCTTCAGGCTAATGAATCAGACTAATGCTCCATGAGACAGTTTTTAAATGATGTATGCTAAGTTTACCCCGTCTAAGGGGAATTTCTCAAGCTGCAATTTTCATTTTAGAATCAGAATTGGTGCAGAGTAGTTCCAAATAGTAAATAACTATAAAAAGCACAAAATATGACTTTTTTCCTGAATAAGGTATTATCCAAAAAACCAAAGAGTTCCACACAATGAAGAATACAAAGCGTTAATCTGTTAATATCTTGTTCTTAAAAACTAGGAGATGTCTTAAAAGATAAAAAATAGTGATGCATTTGAAATTATTCCTTCATAGTAAAGAAGGGCTTAGTACCCTAAAAAGAACAGACAAAGTGTAATGCTCTTTAGACTTTACTGCAAAATTATCAGCATTTTCCCTGTAAGTCTATTTCAATAAAAACCCCACACCACAGTGTATTTAATTAATATTAAATAGGTTGCCTCCCCAGAGTAAATAAATACATTTGTTTATAAATCAAAATCAATAGGGGGCGCTACATAAACAGATATACCAATCCCAAATGTCCTTACTAGTAACAGAATTCCAATACCAAATGTGAACTACCAACCCTCTTGTTTACCAATTTCCCTAAAATGACGTATCCGTATACCATATATATGTGGATACGATAAATATATATGTGAAAACTACAGAAATCAATACATAACAGCGAAAAGCAGTATTAGTAAACAATATTAGTAATCAATCCACTTGATCAAAAGGTGGATAAGGTGAAATCTGTGAAGCAATGTATAAATCGATCCATATGAATAATACATATGTGACAGTATTGTTGATTTACTAAAACTGAAGAGTGCAAAATCTGGTGCAGCTGTGCATGGTAGCCAACCAGCTTCTAACTTCAGGTTGTTCAATTAAGCTTTGACAAAAAAAAAAACGGGAGCGGAGTCTCCACTTAACCACTTCTGGACCAGAAGGATTTACCCCCCTTAATGACCAGGCCAATTTTTTGCGATATGGCACTGCGTTACTTTAACTGACATCTGCTCGGTCATGTGACGCCGTACCCTAAGTATAAATGTATGTCCTTTTTTTCCCACAAATGGAGCTTTCTTTTTGTGGTATGTGATAACCTGTGCGCTATAAAAAAAAATCGCAGCTGCCGGACCCTCAAATTAGCTTCCCCTGTGGTGAATGGATGCGCACGTCCCATGAAGCGAAAAACAGGTACTTTGTTTCGCGGGACAGAGCCAACCTGCCGCAGTATATGTACGGCAGCTGGTTGGCAAGTGGTTAAAGTGTTACCAGAGTTGTATAAAGTACTCAAAACCCATACTTGAGTAAAAGTACAAGTGCTCGATCAAAAAGTGACTTGAGTAGAAGTGAAAGTGCTCGATCAAAAAGTGACTTGAGTAGAAGTACTAAAGTATTCAACATTTTTTGTACTTAAGTATTGCAAGTAGTTTTTTTTAAAAAATGTTGCTACTCAAGTACTGAAAGTAAAAGTACCAGTAGTTTTTAAAAAAAAATTGCTACTCAAGTACTGAAAGTAAAAGTACAAGTACTGTGTTATGTAGTTATTAAAGAAAGAAGTCAAAAGTTTGAACATTATATTTTTTTTTATTATTTCAAATGCAGCTTTTATTTATACATACAGTAGCATTTATTTTCGTATGCGCTGATAATACACATGTTTTGAGCTTCATGAAACCTGCCATCTACTGTTCTGGCAGTGGTAATTTTTATAAATGTAACGAGTAACTATGCAGCACAAAAAAAAATATTGGAGTAGAAGTATTGAAATCATTGAAAAAATGTAGTGAAGTAAAAGTGGAAGAAGGAAAAAAAATTCTACTCTAGGAAAGTACACATACCGCCTTTCGGTACTTAAGTACAGTAGTGAAGTAGTTCTACTTAGTTACTATACATCTCTGAGTGTTACTAAACCCAGATCTTGCATTCATTATAACTGGTCTCCTTCAGTACACAGAACATGGAAATGCAATTATTTTAGTAAATATAAACTGATAAATACCTTTTTTTCATCAGCTGTCTATAGCAATTTTGTGACTTGTATCAGTGAGTGCTGATAGCTTGTAGGATGAGTTTTCATTTCTCCCACGATTGTTCTATCTGGCTTCAAGATCCTTGATCCTCTGTCTGAACATGTCTGGGCAGTGTTGATTGGCCCTGGCCCTGTGCTGTACCCTCCCAAAAAAAAACTCTCTAGCAATACACACCAAACTGAACAGCCTGACTCTATAGACTTTATAAATATTAGGTTATATTTTGGAGTCTGTGGAAGACAATGTGAAGATAATGGGAGAAGACAGGATCGAACAGCCTTTTTACATAAAGCAAAGGATTAACCCTTTAGGATCCACACTAAGGGGTATAACAAGCAAGCTTTACTGCATATACAGATTGATTTTACTGCTGTGTGTTTAGTAACACATAATCATTTACCTGGAGTGGCATCTTTATTGTTAACATAGTGTTCCATATTTCAATATGCCCCCGTCCACATTACCTGTCCGCAGACTACATTACCCAACACCACACATTTGTGGGGAAGACCCTTGTCCTCTCAACATTGGTAATAAGCTGCTTTCTCATTGCAGGAGCTTGGAAGCTGGCAGTGGGTTATAGGGGGATGAGGATGACAGGGGGGAGATTATTAGTAAGGCATCAGTGGGTTGCCAGGTGTTATGAAGATAAGGATGACAGGGGTTGGGGTGCTAGTAAGGTTACGGTGGGATGCCAGGTGTGATGAGGAGGACAGGGGTAGGGTGTTAGCAAGGTTGCAGTGGGTTGCCAGGTGTGATGAAGATGATGAGGAGGATGGCAGGGGGGTGGGGTGTTAGTGAGGTATCAGTGGGTTGCCAAGTGTGATAAGGATGACGATGACAGGGGGTGGGATGTTTTCAAGGTTGCAGTGTGGTGCCAGGTGTCATGAGGATGACAGAGGGTGGGGTGTTAGCAAGGCTGCAGTGGGTTGCAAGGTGTGATGAGAATGAGGATGACAGGGTGTTATCAAGGTTACTGCGGGTTGCCAGGTGTGATGAAGATGAGGAGGGGGATGGCAGGGGATTGGGTGTTAGTGTGGTATGAGTGGGTTGCCAGGTGTTATGAGGATGAGGATGACAGAGGGTGGGGTATTAGTAGGGTATCAGTGGGTTGCCAGGCTTCATGAAGATGAGGATGACAAGGGGTGAGGTTTTAGTAAGGTTCCAGTGGGATGCCAGGTGTGATGAGGATGACAGGGGGTGGGGTGTTAGCAAGGTTGCAGTGGGTTGCCAGGTGTGATGAAGATGAGGATGTGGATTACAGGGGGTGGGGTGTTAGTTGCAAGGTGGGATGAGGATGATCGGAGAGAAAGAGAGAGGGAGAATAAGAGGAAAGGCACAAAAAGAGAGAAAGAAGAAGAAGAAATCTTTATGACCTCAATATGCACATCTGCAGGCTGATGCTGTTGAGAAGTCAAAAAAGAACACTGCAAAAACATATACAGTACAGAGGTTATGGAATCACTGCCTCTTGAAACCCACTATAGCCTGTTTAAAGATGGGCATGGAGGAGGAGGGAGGGACTGGGTTATCATTTAGGATATGTATATACGCCCAAATTTGTGGTAATAATACCATGTGACCTGAATAGCTCAGCTAAAATCAGGAAGTGTTCTATTCAGCAATAAAAACCAAACTGAGCATGTGCAGCTGAACTACACTTACTGTGGCTTATCTAGACTTGTCAAGGGTGAATATGCAGAAGGGGGAGAATCTGTGCATACAGGATCACACAGCCTTTTTACACAATGCAGAGGATTAATCACTTAAGTTACACAGTGAGTATAACAAGCATGCTTTTCTGCATCTACAGACAGATTTTACTGTTGTGGGTTTAATAACAATTGAATCTTGAAATATTAGTGTTTCTTCAGTGCGTCCTCCACCAAAATAAACATTCACACACACCAGTGATGAATGATGCTTAAATCACTCGCCTGACCTCCTAGATCACTATGCTAAGAAAGAAGGTGAATATGCCCTTGATTCATATATACAGTTCTCTGCCATCCAAGGAGATGAGGTGTCCTGTTGCCATTTACTCCATTTACTCCATTCAGCCCAGGATACTGACTCAAAGGGGTTCATTTAATAAAGCAAATAGGCTGTCCACTATGCTAGGGAATTTTACTGTAGCTTAGTAAATGTGGTAAAAATATAACCAATGTTTAGGGCAAAAAAACTATATTTTTGGTTGTACATTGGATGATGCAAGGCTGGAGAGCTATACCTTATTCACTAAGCTAAGGGAAAGTTCCCTTGCAAAGTAAAAATGATCTTGCAAAGAAAACAGCCTATTTGCCTTTAGTAAATCAACCTCAAAGAATGGAAGCAAGAGGTGCAGGATGACAGCTAATCAATCAAGCAAAGAAGTTGTCATCAATGACTGCCTTCACGTCTCTCTCATTACAGGTGGAAATTAAAGTGTAGCTATGCTTCATTTGAGTACCACAAACCAAACAGGCTATTTAATTTTTTTTTTTTTATATTCTAAGCAAACTCACCCATCCATCCATGTCACCATGATTTATTTTACTGATAAATCACTTTGAAAAATACCACCTAGCATTTCTAGCCATGGCCATCTTGAGCAAGGGCAGAATAATTATGTAGCATTTATTTCCTGGAATCCATCTGCCCTTAGCTCAGGCATGCAGACAGGAGGGTCTGTTTAGCTGAGAAAGCTCCCCTTCTCCTCCGGAAGACTCCTGGGATGTATGGCATAATTTGTTTAAGCTTGGAAACCAGGACATAACTGAAAAAAATATTTAAAAACATTTAAAACAAGTAAATATGATATTCTTTCTTATCGTTTTACTAATGCTAGCAGCATAAGGATTAAAATAGTCACTGTTGATTGGGAGAGTGAAGTTCTGCTTTAACCACCTTAAGCCAATTCTGATTTTAGTTACCTTCTACTTACTGTGAATCAACTAAATTCAATACAGTTACCAGCTCAAGTTTAAAATGAAGACATAATCACCATAATTAGAATGTTATGACAAGTACAGATCGTTTTTTGAATAACTAACATAATTTTCTTACAAAATTTTACAACTTTTAATATTAAATTGTGTTAAATTATTAAAGAGGGATGCAGTAAAATTGAAAATAAAGTCACAATTATAGGTTAGAGCTTTCCAGGATGTATAATTATATGCTTTGAAATAAAAAATAGAAAAAAAAACTATGCATTTTATTCTGAAATCGCACTGTTTATTTTCAATTATTCCATCACAGTAATTTATATGTTGACATTTAAAATTACAAGTCACAACACAAGCAAATATAATATAGATTCCGTGGAGAAAAGCACCTGCTTGCTAACTTTTAAATGTCCATGTTTGATGTGTAAAAAGCTAGAGTTAGATTCATGCTATTTAAAAAACACTGGTTGAAATTACACTTTTCAATAATTTTGGCATTATAAGTGAAGCATTCATAAAACATTATATTTCTGTATTTTTATTTTTTTTATTATTATTCTATGTTCTAAAATCACATAATAAAGCCTACTTTTGTACATAACTTCAAGTGACATTATTTTACCTTATCAGAAGGAGTATTTTGACACCTTGTGGTAAAATCAGGATGATTTCTAAGCTGATCTTGTTTACCCTAATTACATCTTTCCGGGAAATGACACCTTCATTTTTATCATAAGCATAAGTTATCAAGGTTTCTGTAGAATGAAAAGAAGAGATTGCCAAGCTAGACCAATGACTAGAGAGAGCTATATTCTCATCTTTTTAATAATGTTACAGGGCCATATTTTTCAGATTACTTCAGCACAATAATTGAATCCCTAATAAAGGAAAACTTCTTTATTACCCCAAAACACACTAAATGATGTTCTTTTAAAGACACCTTTATTGTGACAAATACATATGATATCAGGATAATATAAATTGACCCTCTGAGGATGCCCCTATAAAACTTTAAGGGGTCACTAGCATTAGATATTTAGGTAACAAACTCTCTGCATAAAAAACAGGAAGGAAGTAAATGTAAAAACAATAGGCTGCAGCCCCCCTCAAATATAACCGCAGTTATATACAAAGGAGCTAGAGAGAAAAGAAGGGGAGTAGCGCTGCCTCTGTGACTGGTATAGTTAGTGGTGCTTAAAAATGTCAAAGGTAAATAAATAGATAAATAAATTAATAATCAAAGTAAAACACTTTGCACAAAAGTGCAAGTACTATGCGAATTAGAGTGGCATATAAACGGAAGAAAAGTGACTAATGCTATGGAGTATAAACCCTCCAAACGATAATCAATAGTGTGGATCCTTAAATTAGTGGTACAAACGAATATACAAATCCAAAAGGGTGAATAAATATAAGGTGACCCCTGTATACTATTCAAAAAATAGACAAATAAAAAGAAATAAATAAAGTGACAGTGTGCGTAAATAAGAGTGAACAACAGATATATGGTGACTAATTTTTAGTAACAGTCCATATATAGCATGCAACACAGCCCTCAGATCCTCAGGAGGTGGTGGCAGTGGTAACCCTGTGGTGGGTATAATGTTGGGGTGCTCGTGATCCCTAGGGTAAGTAGCACACTCACAGGAAATACTCACCCCACACAGGGGTATAGAGCGGGTATATATATGTAGGTAGATCCCTCTGGTGGGTCCTGGTTCCCTCCGGGGGTCTTGATGTATGGACCTGGCACTTCTCGAGTGGGTGTCCTGGGGGGCCCCTCTAAGGTTCTTAGGGAAGTGGATGGTGGTATCCCATGGTGTCTCCTAATCACAGGTACCTGGGTCCTCCTACAGGTCCTACTCCTTAAGATCCTGAACAGCCGCTATGATTGTTCTTACTGTGCAGGGAATTGCTGGCTAAAAAAATATGTGAATTATGCTTGCAGCTGCAGGCATCATTCAGATATTGCTACTTAAAGCCCAGGACATCATATAACATCCAGCGGTAAGGAAGTGGTTAAATGTACCTGCAACCTATTTTCCTATCATTACCCTTGCTAAATAAATGAATATAATTAGCATTTGTAGTGATGATTTATTATGAAAAGTGACCTAAATTAAAATGAACATACTTCTCAAACAGCATTATCCTCGGATTTCTAAGCAGTAATTGTTAAACTGTTCTGGAAAAAAATAATATTAATATGGTATTTTAGTGAGTAAGATCGTTAGTTTAGTGCTGAGTTATGTTTTAAAGCTACCCTTAATACAGTAGTGAAACAAGCTGAAATAGTAAGCTTAAAAATGTACTACATAGCTGCATTTAGCTTTTAGTTTTTTATCATAAATAACAATTTTCAAAATCTCTAAGGGTATTTCACCGTACTTTTGATTAACATAATGTTGTTACCTTTCACAGATTTTGTGTGTGAACATATTTTATAAACTGATGAACTGGCTTCCACCATGAATAATTAAACTATTGAACATATATCAGTCAGAAGAAAGATTTAATGTTGTCACAAGGAGTGCTCTGGGACTCCTTTAAGATTTATGGTTATGGTTCCTTTAAGTCATAGCACTTTAGATGATGAATCATAGTTTTTATGCTTTTTAATTAATGCACATATCTTGCTAATGATAATTATTCACACATTTATATGCATAGAATTAATAGTAACCGTGCAACATTTTTTTTTTTAAAAGTTGCTCATTGTTTTGGGTTTCCAAAAAAATATATTGTTACTAATATATTACAGGTGAATGAATTTTGATCAAGCATAAACTATATTTCCATATATAAAGCATATAAAATCTATATGCATATTATAAGTGAAAGTTTACTTGAAGCTTTCCTAGGGGAAATAAAAAGGTTGTCATTGTTGTCCTCACCCTGAAACTGCTGGTAACAGGGCACCCATGCTAATCCAATGGCTAAGATACTTTTGAAGTATTTGACACATTACAAGTAAGCAGATTGTGAGGTTTGACTTGAAAGGCTGCATATATGCTCCAGGTAAGGAGGTAAAGCGATATGAACCCTTTTAGCTAAGAGATCAGTACAACATTAAAGTGTTTGTAAAGGTATTTTTTTTATTTTAAAATACCAAACATGTTATACTTACCTACTCTGCGGTTTTGCACAGAGCGGGCCACTCCCCCTTTTCTGGAATTCCCCGCCATCACTCTCTGCTCCCCCTCTTCTGTGTTTGTCCCTGAAGCAAGTGGCTTGCTATGGGTGCTGACATGCAAATGCGCTCGCACTCTGGGCTATGTGGGTCCATTGATACACAGCGTGACTTGGCTTCACCCCTGCTCTTTGACTGACAGCAGCAATGTCCAATGGCTCCTACTGTCGTCAAAGCCTTCAGGAGAACATAGGACCTGCAGCAGATGGGCACATCGCTGGATCGAGAATAGACTCAGGGAAGCGGGGGGGCTGGGGGAGCTGCTATTGAAAGTTTTTTTACCTTAAAGAAGCGTAACTCCACTTTTGTTGAGAAAAAAACATTCCCCTCTGGGTGATCTCTGCACATTGCAGGGATTTTAACGAACTTTGTTGCAGATTTCTACCTTTTGTTATTCTGAAGTCCTGCTAAAAATCAATGATCCCCGCCAATACTAGTAAAAAAAATTAAAATAAATAAAAATTACATAAATCTATCCCCTAGTTTGTAGACGCAATAACTTTTGCGCAAACCAATCAATATACACTTATTGGGATTTTTGTTTACCAAAATTATATAGCAGAATACATATTGGCCTAAATTGATGAAAAAATTAGATTTTTGAATTTTTTGTATTGGGAATGTTTTATAGGAGAAAGTAAGAAATATTGTTTTTTTTTTTTTTTTCAAAATTGTCACTTTTTTTGTTTATAGTGCAAAAAATAAAAACCGCAGAGGTGATCAAACACCACCAAAATAAACTCTATTTGTGGGGAAAAAAGGAAATCCATTTTATTTAGATATTGCGTTGCACAACTGCGCAACAAAGTGACCATCAAGCAGATCATATCTAAATCCACCTCCCAGGGGATCAAGGCAAATTCTTCCAGCAGTCCCCTCTCTCTTCTCTCCCACTCTGCATACTACAACAAAAAGGCTCCAAAATGGACCACATGAGGGAAGTATGTAGTGTATTATATTTTATTAAAAATAGGGCTTAACAGGCTAAAACTTATGCATCCACATGCTTACAAAGGAAAACAGGCATTCAACATGTGCAGCTTCCTAGCTTGTGTGTCCCGCACCATCGCTTGTGTCATCCAGGACTGGGGTGCCTTCCACAAGTCCGGAGTAGAAAGGGGATGGCTTCGAAAATAGTGTAGGAAACCAAAAAGAAACAAATCACCGCTCTGAAAACGATCAGCTGAGCCAGATGGATCCCGAGCAGCTGTAGCAGTCCTGTAGGAATGGGTGCTCACCAAGGTCCGTGACCTGAGGAATCCATGTGAATGAAGAAGAAAGTGGCACTTCCAGACCCAGGAACTTGGAAACTTGAGTTTATTTCTTCAAATCATAGGTACAACATCAGACAAGACCACAAGACAGACTGGACAGCAGACGCGTTTCACACCTTGTGCTTATTCATTGCTTATTCGAAAATAGTGTGTCAGGCTTAAGCTTCAATGCATTTCGTGCATGCACGCATCATCAGGAAGATCCTGTATGCACAGTAAATAATTTAGCAGTACTGCTCTCTCAATGGAAGGTGTGCCCCTGAACCCGGAAGGAAGACCGGTGAATATGGAAGCTCTGTCAGCAGTGACAGCATACCTCCCAACTTGGGAATTAGAGACACCTATTAGCAAAAGTATGTAGGCTTAGGACACAACCCCTGCCACGCTCCCCTTAAAGGAGAACTGTACAAAAAATAATGATGGGTTAAACCCACGAGTGCTTTTTTACCACTGCTATTCCTTTTATGGTGGCTTTTGGCATTTACAAATGCAGCAATTTGGAAATTGGATGAAAGATTTAACACTGGGAAACACTTTTTGATAGATAATTAGTGCATTTTATATACAACTATATAGATCAAACCAAAATTAGGGACAAATGAGGAGGAATGAGGAATATTTATATTGTTGATCCATTATATTCTTCTTACAACAGAGGAAGGAGAGAGACCAAAGAATTATGTAAATGGCGGCAGAATGAATGGACCAGCAGATGAAGCTGCAGATTTATTCATGCAGTTTCACTGACACTGGGGCCTTTTTTAAAGGATAAGTTCACCCTTTATAAAAAAAAAAGGGAAAATTTTCTATCAAATAGTTACCTTGATTTTCCTTTTCTGATGGACTCCATGGCAGCATACGTTTAGGTAGCTCTGCCCTCACTCCTACCCCATAGGACCCCACTTCTATACATTTTAACCACTTGCCTTCTGTGCACTTAAACACCCTTCCCATCCAGGCCAATTTCAGCTTTCAGCGCTGTCACACTTTGAATGACAATTGCGCGGTCATGCTACACTGTACCCATATGAAATTTTTATCATTTTTTTCACACAAATAGAGCTTTCTTTTGGTGGTATTTAATCATCTCTGGGTTTTTTATTTTTTACAAAAAAAAAGAATAAAGACAAAAAATTTTGAAAAAAAAAAAAAGTTTTTCTTATTTTCTGCGAGTAAATTTTGAAAATAAATTTTTCTCCTTCACTGATGTGCGCTGATGAGGCGGCACTGATGGGCACTGATAGGCTGCACTGATGGGCACTGATGAGGTGGCACTTATGGGCACTGATGAGGTGGCACTTATGGGCACTGATGAGGAGGTACTAATATGCCGCACTGATGAGCACTGAGAGGCGGCACTGAGAGGCAGCACTGAGAGGCGGCACTGATGAGCACTGATAGGCGGCACTGCTGGGCACTGATAGGCGGCACTGCTGGGCACTGAGAGGCGGCACTGCTGGGCACTGAGAGGCGGCACTGCTGGGCACTGAGAGGTGGCACTGTTGGGCACTGACAGGTGGCACTGCTGGGCACTGAGAGGCGGCACTGATGGGCACTGATAGGCGGCACTGATGGGCACTGGCGGATGGCACTGGACACTGACGGGTGGCACTGATGAGCGGCACTGATGGGCAGCACCATCAGTGCCCACACTCAGTGCCCATAGTGCTGCCAGTCAGTGCTCATCAGTGCCTAGATGAGCAGGCACTGATGGGCACTGACTAGCAGCACTATGGGCACTGATTGTGGGCATTGATGGGGGGCACTGATGGCGGGCACTGTGGGCACTGATGTGGGGGCACTGTGTGTGTGTTTTTACCTTTTAGTAATCAGGGCACTGGTGATCGGTGCCCTGATTACATTGCTGTGTGTCCCCAGCGGCTGTCGGCTCCCCCTCCTTCCTCACACTGCAGGCTCCGTGTGAGGAAGGAGCGCCGGCGATGAGAGATGATCTCATATGTTTACATATGAGATCATCGCTCATTGGACGGCCAGATCACGTGGTGAATGGCCGCTGTGATTGGCCATTCACCACGATCTGTGATCGGCTGTGTCCAAGGGACACGGCCGACACAGATTTTCCCCGCAGCGCGCTCGCGGGAGCGCGCTGGGGGCGTGTCACTGGGAGGCCGTTTAAAAACGGCCTCCCGAAAATTCGAGTCCGCGCTGCAGCCGTATATAGGCTGTAGCGCGGACGGGGGGTGGTTAAAGGTTAAGCCAGAGGCCGGGAGGGGATTCCTGCTGCCATGGAGTCCATCAGGAAAGGAAAATATGGTAAGTATTTGATAGGAAATGTTCAATTTTCCTGACAGACTCCATGGCAGCATACGTTTGGGAACTAACTAGCCCCAAAAAAAAAGGGGGTTGAATTCCAAAAAAAAGTAGGGTTTCAATCATAGCACTTAGCCAACAGAAATCGTATAGATAGAAATAAACAATCTAAAGAATGCTAGCCACACCTTACAATGAGCCAGGACAGCTTTAATGGAATACATGTCATCCCCCTTCACATATTTCTGCCACCTTTTCACATGGAGCCATGAAGTCCACACACTCCTGGTTGAGTGCACTGTCATCTGATTCTGTAGGAACCAGACCCTAAGCTCTATAATATCTCCATCCTGCTGGTTCTGCTAGTGACAAAGACGTCCTAAAACTCTAAGGAAAGCTGTAGCTGTAGCTTGTGAGTATGCTCAAAGTATCCCAATATCCATGGCATGGAACCAGTTATTCTTCTAGGATTCTTCTTGTTCTCATAGGATTCTGAAGCCATCTCATATTGCAACCCAGTATAAAAATAAACACTAATCGTACTAGGCAGGATTGAGTAGAAAACCCTTTGAGAGGCTGCCTTCATGAGCAAGCCTTTACTCTATACTGGACTGGAAGTGAGCCCATCTGGAGCAGAAAGCTGCCAAAGGGTCCTAAAGACCCTGAATCTGGCAAACGTCCTGCTGAGTATGTAGCCCTTAGAGAAATTGTCATCATGGATCAATCCTTACTCCAACTGGACTGGAGGTGATTCCATTTAGAGCTGTAAGTCACCAAAGGATCCTTCCTAGCCTAAAGCTCAGATCTTGGCAAACTTCCTGGCTGATGAGATAGCCCTTTGAGTGCATGTCCTCATAGCTCAGTCTTTACCCAAGCTGGACTGAAAAGAGATCTTATACGGAGCTAGCAAGAAATGTTCCAAATCAAGTAGTAAATCCCTCCTAGAGAAACTTGGCTTTCCCTCGAGTCTAAGATGCAGCCCCCCCATCAAAGTATTGGATGAGTAAGGGATAGTCCACCCATGTGACATTGGTTATGACAGGGACTGCAGAGATCTGCTCTCTGTGAGAGATTAAGATCAGTTGAAGTCCAGAATGTACCTGACCTGGGGACTGAAGCAAAAGAAAACAAAGCTGTCCAAATTGAACAAGCTTTATTCAAATCCTGTTGTAGGATTTATAGATATCAGCTTACAGAAAAACAGCCAAGCCTGATCAGTCTCTTCCTCTCAGTATGAGAAACTGGAAGAGATGGACAAGGGTGGAGTATTGCACTCTGCGACAGAAGATCTCATCTGAGAGAAAGGACTGGAATCTGATAACCCAGTATCAAATGCAGGAACCAAGGCCTGTTTGGCCATTAAAGGAATTACTGCAATAATTGCCCTGGTCTTTTGCAACAGACCAAAAAAAAAACTGTATACCGATCGAAATGGAAAGAAAGCATATGGCTTGTAAGACCTTTCTTGATCTGTCACAGCATCCATATCCAGGGCTTAGCCCAGGCTCCTAGGGAAAAAGCTTTCCAGCTCGTAATAGTAAGAAGATGCTAGTAGATCTAACTCTGCAATTTTACCCAGAGATGAAAACCACTTGAAGGAACTTGTATGTAGGAACCACGTGTTGCCTAATTGGGACACAAAATATTAATTTTTCCCAAAAGTTCTAAATGTAAAAATCAATAAAATGTTAGAGAGATTCCTCTCCACCAAGATCATAGTCATCTCTACCTCTCTCAATAGACTTACTCTGCAGGTTCTGACCTGCTCCTTGATGTAGGACACCACTGTGATGTTGTTCAGCCTCATCTGAGACTGAAAAGCCTATTCTCAAATGATGAAAAGCAAAGGGAGCATATAAGAGCTGGCCAGAAAACCGGAGTTTTAAAAACAACTTCTCAACAGGGGAGTTTCACTGGAAATAGCTCTGCAGCACAGATGTATTACTGTTCCAGCACCCAAGGCTTCATCTGTTTGTTTGCGAGACATGAATAGCTGGGTGCATGTTCAACATTGGAGAAAAATAAATCTTCAGGACAGAAAGCCTTTTCCATTGAGCCCACCTTAATATAGGGATGGTAGAGAACATGGTCCTTATCATCGGGCATTGAGGCTGACAGGTGAAGAGAGGAAAGCCAGGATAACCCAACGTCCTATCACCAGTATGCTCTAGACTAGTGGCAAAAACGATGTATCCTAAACCGTGATGAATTGAGCACTCAGACACACAAGGATTTCTGTAGGAGTTAGAGGACTCATTTTGAAAGACTAGCCAGCCAGGCTCTTGTAGGGTTCTGAGAACTTCCTCTGTATTCTTGACAGAGATCCTTGTCTACATAAGGAATGAATTAAGAATCCAACCAGCAGACATGAATGCTGCACAATGTCTTGATCCATATAGAAACAGAGGTACTTCAGAAAGACACAGCTTTGGGGAGTTGGAAATAGGCATCCCTCTGAGCAACAATAGTACTCATACTAAAATCACATCTGCTGGAATTGGACTTGCTGTCCCTAGAGACAGTAAGATTGATGTTGACTAGCAGAACTTGTCTAATGTTGCTGGAGCAAAGAATTCCTCCACAGTCAGAGGCCTGAAGGTGACTGATTGTCCAATATGGCCTGGAGTGCTCTTCCTTAGGGTTTAAGCATCTAAGACCAAAGCTGTACCCTCCTAACAGAAGAGGAGCAACCAGGTACCCATAAGATATGTATGGGTGGCACAATCCTGAAAAAAACTAGTAAGCCACCCCTCCCCTTAAGTGGAGCTCTTTGCTGACTTCTTGATTAAGGACTCTTTCTCTCTTCAATTCTATCTGAACTCCAAGCTAGGACTGCAGGAGCAAACCTTTTTGGGGTTAGACACAGACTCTAGAACTGCAGTCTTCTTACATTCGGCAGACATTTACTTTGAGGCAGGAGGCCAGACTAAACACAATCCCAGCTCTTTGCTATAAAATAAAGCTAGCCCTTGAAGGGGACAGTTTAAACTCTTGCAATGCAGGCAAGATTGTCTCACTTGTTAGAATTATTCTTTAGGGTGGAATTAATATTCTTCATCCCAACTTCCATTGCATTGGGAGAGAGGCAAGGTTTAAGGTAGGTTTACAGGCTGCAACTGTAGACAGATGTACCGCCCAAGGACAAGACATACACATAAAGTTACCACCAGAAAATGACGCACCCCCAAAGGACTCACCAAATCATCATGATTGAGTATACCTCTCAAGGACAGAGCATCCTCCAATGGCAATTCCATGCATGTGGCTAATATCACGAAGGCCACGTCAACCAAAATAATAACTCCTTATGATGGAAAACCTCTTCCTCATAAGTGCCTAATCTGACATCCCGCAGTGCAGGTAGAAGTGTGCTGGTTGGGGACTGAACTGAGCAACCCAGTGCTGCAAAGTAGAAGTGCTGACTACTTAGACATTCTGGTGCTCTGTCCTTCTGTTCAATTTGCAACACTCCTTTGGAAGTGCTAAAAATACTTGCATTGCAGGTACCTCTACAGGATCTTACACTTCAGTCATCCTAATAGCCTTACAAAAAAGTATGTACAAAAACTGCATATAGAGCATCCTCATCAGCATTTTCCTCTTAGGAATTGTTTGAAGAGGGTTAAATTGGCCAGTTGACTGGTCCTGCAAGGAAAAAAGCTTGACATTGTCAGAGAAGAAAATCCTTGCACAGGAAGAGTTGTAACAAACTCCTTTAGAGTGTCTTGACTACCTGTGACATCCTGTTGATCACTGTCATCTTCCTCCCTGGCTGCCTGAACAAAGCAGGAAATTCAGGATTTTGCCTGCCAAGGCATGAGCACCAAGGGCCCAGTTTACAACGTGCATAATACATGCAGATCTGGAGAGGCTTAATAGCAAGTGCCAATTAGTCAGCTTCCTATACACCTGAAAGAAAAAAATGTACCTGACAAAACACCCCTTACCTTCTCGACGATGGCTGACCATAAGAATGAAGTGATAATCTTTGGTTCAAAACAGTAAGCACACGTCTTGGCAAAAAAATGGCAGTAAGAAATGCAACAAGGTAAGAGGTGTGTACAGCTCTAAGAAGCCCGCAGAAGGGCTGACAATCCAGGTAATGGTACTAGTAAGACACTGCCCCCTCCAGCTATAACCTGCATAGAGCAGTCACAGCATAGAGGGATTGAACTGCTGGCTGTACAAGGTAGGTCCTATTGCAGTAAAGAAATAAATTGCTGCAATTGCTGCAACAGGGACACAGCTCAAGTCTAAGGGAGACTTAGGAAAAAAATATTATAACATGTACAATTGCTACTCAAGCCACGTAGTAATTTAAAAATAAGCTTCCTAATTTAAACTAAAGCTGCTGAAGTTTCCTAAGTTGTCAAAAAAGACAATGTAATAGTTGTTTCTGTTTGCTAGGTGAGAATAACTCCTTAAGGGTTAACCACTGCTAAAGGAATACTGACACTGCAGCTTCTCACATCAGAGCACCTTGATTCCAACAGGTGAATAATGAAACAGCAAGCAAACCTTGCTGAAACAAACAGTTAGGCCCCTTTCACACAGGCGGACCGTTCAGATCCGCCTGTCCATTTTTTTGGCGGATCTGAACGGTCCCCCCATGCATTCCTATGGGGCATCGGATGTCAGCGGAGACATCGACCCGATCCGATCCGTCAAATCTGGACAGATGGAAACCCTATTTTCCATCTGTCCAGCAGATCGGATCGGATGGGATCGGGTGAGAACGGACTGACTGTCCGTTGACATCCGATTTCCACCATAGAGATGCATGGGGAACTGTCAGCTGTGTCTCTGCACACAGCGCGGAGACACAGCTGTCCTCCTGCTGCTCAGCGGGGGATCGGCGGCTCGATCCCCCGCTGAGAAAAACGGACTCCGTCCAGCGGACGGAGTGTGTGAAAGAGCCCTTATTTGCTCAGGACAGAAAAAAAAATAAAGGCCCCTTTCACACGAACGATCCGATCAGATCTGCCTGTCAGTTTTTTAGGCGGATCTGATTGGATCCTCCATGCATCCCTATGGGGCAGCGGATGACAGAGGAGACATGTCCGCTGACACTCGCTGCCATCCGCATCTGATCTTGTCCGTGAAATCCGGACGGATGAAAACCCTGTTTTCCATCCATCCAGGGGATCAGATCAGGCGGTCTGCTCTCATCCGATCCCCCATAGAGAGCAACGGAGCTGTCATCTGCCTGCTCAGCGGGGATCGGCGGATCAATCCCCACTGAGCAGAGAACGGACCGCAGCAGGCAGCGCAGCATGTGAAAGGAGACAAAGGTTGGCAATTGCACCAAACTTTGATAAAATGCTGCAATGCATATTCATCACCCAGAGCATAGTCATCTCCATATGTTTCTGTTTCGGTTATTTTTTTTTTTAACAAAAGTGGAGTTACCCCTAACAGCCTTCATGGTGTCTGGTCCCTTCTGCTGACCACAAGCCAAACATACTCACGTATCACAGACCTCTTCTGCAGGGCAATCAGTGTACCCACGGGGCAACACGGATGTCAGAGGCATGAATGCAGCTGCTGTATCCACGTTGGACACAGTTAACAGCTAATGCAAATGCCCGCCGATGTCAGGGACTACACTTGGGGCATCCATCCTGTGCACATGCATGCCAAACACCACCCTGCTGATAACTGGGGACTTTGAGACCACTCGAGCTGTCCAAGAACACTTCTGGATGCCACAGGATGCTCCTTACATCTGCACATGAGACCTCCTGCATGAGACCCAGTCATCAACACTTCCAAAGATAGGAAAACTTCAAACAAAATTGGTCCTATGAGGAGGACAAAAAAAGAATGCTGCCTCTGGCCCAGCTTTAAAATTTATGGGAGTGGGGTCCTATGGGGTATGCTGCCATGGAGTTTGTCAGGAAATAAGAAATGCACATCTTTTTGCAGGGCAAAAATGTGTATTTATGATCTGAAATGTATATATTATATAATATATAACATTTTTCATTTTTCACGGAAGCCTTTAACCCTTTCACTGCCAGGCCCTGTGCTCCATTTTTAACCACTTTACCACCGGAGGATTTTGCTGTCTTACGTCTGGGCCACTTTTTGTGATTCGGCACTGTGCGACTTTAACTGACAATTGCGTGGTCATGCAATGCCGTACCCAAATTAAATGTATGTCCTTTTTTACCCCACAAATAGAGCTTTCTTTTGGTGGTATTTGATCACCTGTGCGATTTTTACTTTTTGCGCTATAAACAAAAAAGTAGCGACAATTTTGAAAAAATAACAATATTTTTCACATTTTTTTTAATGAAATTCCCCCCCAAAAAAATGTAAAAATCAAAATGTTTTATAATTTTAGGCCGATTTGTTTTCTGCTACATATTTTTGGTAAAAAAAATCGCAATAAGCGTATTTTGATTGGTTTGCGCAAAAGTTATTGCGTTTACTAACTAAGGGAAAGATTTCTGTCATTTTTGGTGGTTTTTTTTTAACGAGTAATGGCGGCGATCTGCGATTTTTTTTTTGTGGGACTGCGACATTGCGGCGGACAGATCGGACCCTTGACTGACATTTTTGACACTTTTGGGGGTACCAGTGACATTACTACAGTAATCAGTGCTATAAATATGCACTGTTACTGTAAAAATGACACTGGCAGGGAAGGGGTTAATTTTATTGGAGAGGGAGGGGTTAATGTATGCCTGGCGCTTACTGACATGTGTGGGGGGAGGTGACTAAGTGACACAGGGACATATCGCAGTTTCAGCTATGCTGAACCCTGCAATCTGACCCTGCCTGTCACTTAGGAGATCCGCCCACTTTGTTTACACAAGCGGGCGGATCTCCACACTTGATTCCCCGACGATCGAGGAAGAGCGGCGGTGATGACCGCCACTTCTCCCCTGGCCTGACTCCCGATGTGACTGAATACGGCGTAGGTCTACGTCGCCAGACGTTATCGAGCCACTTTGCCGCAGTAGAGCTCTAGTGAGCAGTGGTAAAGTGGTTAAACCAGGCAATTTTACACTTTTTCTATTGCTTTTTTATTTTTCCCTTACAGCTTTCAGAGTTTGTTAAATACCCCCCCAAACCACATATTATATGGAAGCACATGACCAAGAGAGTACAAATAAGATGCTACTGATTTTTATGGCACAATGATGTTTGGGCAATTTGTTTATCAAATCAATATTTTTGCTAAAAATACACTAAAATAACAACTACCGTATATTCCGGCGTATAAGACGACCCCCCTATTACATGATCTACCAGTAATACTTATACTTAGGTTACTTCGGAGATATTATACTCGGCGTATAAGACGACCCCCCATTTTTGGGGTATTTTTTTGAGGTTCAAAAGTAGTCTTATACGCCAGAAAATACAGTATTTGTAAATTTTAGATTGCACCTTTTTGCGAAATGGTAAAAATCGACCAAGAGCAAAAATGAAAATATCCAAATTTCTCCAAAAATCTAGAGGTTTTCATTGTTCCCTTATAGCTTTCAGAGTTTGTTTAAGACCCCCCCCCCCCCAACCACATATTTTCTGAAAGCACATTACCTGTAAAATAAAAAAAAAAGAGGGTGCTACTGATTTTAACGCCCTGCGATATTTGCTCAATTGCGATTATCAAATCTATATCATCGCTAAACTGTTCCCTTATAGCTTTCAGTTTGTTAAAGGACCAGTAGAATAATAGGAAAGTGCTACAGATTTTTAAGGCCCCACAATATTTGCGCAAATGTTTACCAAATCAGTATTTTCGATAAAAATACACTAAAATCAATTATAGCAGATACAAACACAGCAAATTTTACAAATTTCCTGCTAAATTCCTACTGAATATAAAAGCTTAGCTTGTATTGAGTTAATAAATAACAAATATTTGTACATTTTTAATTGCACCTTTTTGCGAAATGGTAAAAACACAAAATTGTAAATAACCAAATTTCACAAAAAATCTGTAGGTTTCCATTTTTCACTTTCAGCTTTCAGAGTTTTTAAAATACCCCCCAAACTATACATTTTCTGAAAGCTAAGGGCCAGTAGAATAAGAGGAAGGTGCTACTGATTTTTAAGGCCCCACAATATTTGTGCAAATGTTTGCCAAAACAATATTTTTGCAAAAAACTCACTAAATCATTATAAGAAGATACAAACACAGCAAATATTACAAAATCCCTGCTAAGTTCCTTCAAAATATAAAAGCTAAACCTGTACTGAGTAGTTAATAAATAACAAATATTTGTACATTTTAAATTACGCCTTTTTGAGAAATAGTGAAAATAGGACGTATGCAAAAATTTCTCTAACAATCTGAAGGTTTTCCTTTTTTCAACCCCCCTACCCCACCATATATTTTCTGAAAGCACATAGCCAGTAGAAAAAAAGGAGGTGCTACTAATTTTTAAGGCACCGCGATATTTGCTCAAATGTTTATCAATCCAATATTTTTGCTAAAAATACACTGTGTGTGAACCGGCCCTCGAACCAGACATTTTCTGAAAGCACATGATGTGCAGAATAAAAAAAGTGCTACTGATTTTTTTGGGCCCCGCAATATTTGCACAAATGTTCATCATATCGCTATTTTCACAAAAAAAATACACTAAAATCATTAATAGTGCACATAAACACAACATAACTTGCAAAATTCCTGCTAAGTTACTACTAAAGCATTGTTCACATGTGGCATACTAAAGTGTACGCCCAAGGAGGCTCATGTTTACCTGCACAGGGATGCACAGGTGTTCCATGCATCCCTGTACAGGCAGTCCCATTTATGTCAATTGGGTTGCAAGGGCTGCACAGGCATAGCTGCTGTTCCCTATGTGACATCTGTGTGGGTGTGGGTGTAGGTGTGGGTGCTCGACCCCAAACGCAGACAGTGTGAGCTCAGGGACATGCACGTGGACCTACATGGATGTCGAATTGGGAGCAATGGCTCTCTTCGTGCAGTTTCTACATCACAAATGACATCAATGGGTCTGGCTTCACAAGGATGCATTGCATGGAACACCTGTGCATTCCTGTAAAAGGTACCCTCTGTATGCCCAGTGTGAACAGGGCCTTAGGCCCCTTTCATACCAGCAGACCGATCAGGTCTGCCTGTTCATTTTTCAAGTGGGCCCAATCGGACCACCCATTGTTTTCTATGGAGAGGCTGATGTAAATGGACATGTGTCCGTTTACACCCGCCTGCATCTGATCCGGTCCACTAAAAACAGATGGATGGGGATCCCATTCCCCATCCATCTAGCAGATTGGATGGAAAAGGACAGGTGGCCCGTTTCCATCTGCTCGCCTTATAGAGAGTGGATGTGGACTTGTCATCCACCTGCTCTGGGGGGATCAGCAGAGAGATCCCTCATTGAGCAGGCAGATCTGCTTAACAGAGTCCGCTCCATGTTTTTTTTTTTTTACTTATAATTTTTTTTTTTTTTTTTAGTGGGGGCGGGGGTCTTTGGTGAGATATCAGAGGTCTAAACAGACCCCCATATCTATTTTTTTGAGACAGAGAAAGGGACTTAAGGACTGCATAGAGACTCCTTATTTATTCATAATGTGACACATAGTAACAAACACTTGGTTTACTATGATCAGCTGTCAGTGGACACAGCAGCCATCGGCAGAGATAGCTGCCTTGGTCCACTGCACTACAGGGGAGGAGGCTGGTAAAAACATGTTTACCAAGCCCCAGCACCTGACCCCCCCCCCCCCCCCCCGCTCAGCATGACAACTGGCCAGACACAGAGTGTCGGTCAGCAGCTGCGGGAGGGAGGGAAAGGGAGGAAACCCGCTGGGGGGATGGATGGATGGGGGGTGCAGGGGCTGGTACTGGGAGGTTTGGCCTGCCGGGGGGGACATTCTGTTATCCACCCCAAGCCCCAGCAGCACCTGAAGCTGGCGGGTGCGGCAGAGAAGGGATGCCAGCTTCTAAAGAAGGGGGATGAGGGGGATAGGAAAGGAGGGAGGGGGAGTAGTTTTAGGTGACAGGGAGTGGCGGGAGGTGGAGAGGCTTGGGACAGGGAAGTGGCGGCATGGGGGGGCAGTCATTGATGTGACTATATAGTAACTATAGCAGGGGGAGAAATTAGGTCCGTACAGTGTACAGACCTGGCCAGCTGCAAGCAGTGCTGTGGGCCTGTATGCTGTACGGACCTGGCAGTGAAAGGGTTAAAGCATTACACCTGCAATCATATGATTGCAGGTGCATTGCCAGGATCCTGCAGCCTCATAGTACACTGTCTTCCCGTACCTATGGTACAGGCAGGCAGTTTCTGAATTGTCAGGCCCAGACTGGCCATAGGGCCGACTGGGCATATTCCCGGTGGGCCGCGGCTCTCACTCATCATCATTCGTTCTCTCCATCCCCACTCCATCAGTCTGCTTATCTAGAGCTCTCGGGACCACTCTACCCCCAGCTTGCAATGCCGCCCTAGCAGTGGCAGCGAGAAGAGGAGGGAAGAGAGCTGGGACATAGAGCAGCCGAGCAGAAGTGCCTGCATGATACATGGAACAGGTGTTGTGCCAAAATCGGTTTCCCCAAGGAAACCTGTTTCCCCTTGCTTTTGGCTGTGATCGGAACTCCGCCCCTCCAGCCTGATGCAGTTGAGGAAACCGATTTTGGCACAACACCGGCCGGGCGGGTAAGATGGAAGCCCTGTATGTAAGTCCGGGCTTCTGTAGGAGGACAGGCAGCAGCGCCGCTCTCCTCAAGGTGAGACCACCACCTGTAGTGGAAGAACAGGCAGCACACTCAGTGCAGCATCCAGTCACCAAAAATAAAAACTGATTTTTTTGGCAAGTTTATAGTGCATTGCATTGTGTACAGAGGGGAAAAGATGTGCGTGGGGGTACAGAGAGTAATTGATGTGTGTGGAGGGGGTACAGAGAGGAACTAATGTATGGGGGGGATTGGGGGGTAGAGAGAGGAACTAATGTGTGTGGGGTAGTTGGGGGGGGTACAGAGGGGAAGAGATGTGCAGGGGGATTGGGGAGTACAGAGAGGAACTAATGTGTGTGTGTGGGGGGGGTGTTACAGAGAGGAACTAATGTGTGTGTGTGTGGGGGGGAGGGTTGGGGGTACAGAGGGGAACAGATGTGCAAGGGGGGTTGGGGGGGTACAGAAGGGAAAAGATGTGCAGGGAGGGTTGGTGGGGCACAGAGGGGGACTGATGTGTGTGGAGGGGGTACAGAGAGGAACTGATGTGGGGGGGATTGGGGGGTAGAAAGAGGACCTAATGTGTGTGGGATAATTGGGGGGGTACAGAGGGGAACAGATGTGCAGGGGGATTGGGGAGTACAGAGAGGAACTAATGTGTGTGTGTGTGGGGGGGTGTTACAGAGAGGAACTAATGTGTGTGTGGGGGGGGGGTTGGGGGTACAGAGGGGAACAGATGTGCAAGGGGGGTTGGCGGGGCACAAAGAGGAACTAATATGTGTAGGGGGGTACAGAAGGGAAAAGATTTGCAGGAAGGGTTGGTGGGGCACAGAGAGGAACTGATGTGTGTGGGGTGGTACAGAGAGGGACTGATGTGTGGGGGGATACAGAAGGGCACAGATGTGCAGGGGGGTTGGCGGTGCACATAAAGGAACTGATGTGTGTATGTGGGGGGGGAGTACTGAGAGGAACTGATGTGTGTGGGGGTGGTACAGAGAGGGACTGATGTGTGGGGGGATACAGAAGGGCACAGATGTGCAGGGAAGATGGCGGTGCACAGAAAAGAACTGATGTGTGTGTGTGGGGGGGGGGGGGTTCAGAGGGGGACAGATGTGCAGGAGGGGGTTGGGGGGAACAGAGAGGAACTGATGTGGGGGGGGGGTGCAGAGGGGAACATGCATTCATGGCGGTACAGTGATGAACAGGTGTGCAGGGGACTATAGTGATGAAGCTATTGGGGTGATCTGAGGTGTGAAGGTGAAAGAATTGTGGTAATCTGAGGCCTGAAAATACAGGAATTTGGATGATTTTTTTGCAGGTAAAAAAAAAAATTGCTTTTTTATTTTTATTTTTTATAATTATTTCTACCTGTCTTTATACTACCCTAACCTGTACATATACCTGCAGACCATGGCTGACGTGAGGAAGTGAGCCGGTGCCACCACTATTTGTCTTCAGACCGAGTCCAGAGGTGCAGCTGCAGGCCTGCGGACCACGGCTAAAGAAATAGGTGGAGAGGCACCGCAAAAATCATGGGCAGAGCCAATGGGGGGGCGGCAAAAGGAGGTTTTACCTAGGGTGTCAAAAATTCTTGCACCAGCCCCGGAGACACGGCACTGTCAGCCGGGGAGCCGGCTGATGCTGAGCCCAGCTCCGCGGCGTGGCCAATCAATGCTGCACAGCCAGGCCTCAGGGGGTGGTACTGGTAACGAAGAGGGTGGAGCAGAGCAGAGGGACCCCCTTCTGCCTGATATCGTGACATGACGTGAAGAAGCGGGGAACACTTACTTGACTGTGGACTTGACTTCCCTCACTGCAGCCGGCTCCGCGGCCAATCAGCCTTCTGCTCAGGGGGGGTGTGAGTCACACCCCCCTGAGCAGAAGGCTGATTGGCCGCGGAGCCGGACAAGTCAACAGTCAAATGTTCCCGCTTCTTTCTCAATATCAAGCAGAAGTGGGTCCTCTCTAGCTCGCTCGCTCCACCCCCTTCCCAGTGTTTCTATTCAAACCAGCCAATCCAAGTAATGTGTGAAGCTCAGGGGGGTGGAAAAAGGGGTCAGGTGACTGTGCAGAGGGGCCCGCTTTGTGGTTTTAAAAGAGTGCAGTGGGAACACTCTGCAGCCACACCGCACAGCATACCCAAGGTAAGTGGAGGACTGGAGAGAGGAGTAACTTCTACTTGCGGCACTGGCAGCAACAATTTTATTAAAAGAAATCAGGATTTCTTCTGCAAATAGGCTGGCACTGGCAGCAACAATTTAATTCAAATCAGGATTTCTTTTGCAAATAGGCTGGCCTGGCACTGGTGGCAGGCATAGTACTAGTCTAGTTGCAGAAGAAATCCTGATTTGAATAAAATTGTTGCTGCCAGTGCCAGCTTATTTGCAGAAGAAATCCTGATTTGAATTGGTCATGTCATGTGTCTGATGAGATTGGTTTTTGTTAATTGTCTGATCTGATGCCACTGCCAGGCCTATTTGCAGAAGAAAACCTTATTTTTCCTAATTTTTTGATCATGTGTCTGATGAGATTGGTTTTGGTAATTGTCTGACTCTGATGCCAGCCTATTTGCAGAAGAAATCCTGATTTGAACAAAATATTTGTGCAAAAAATGGGTGCGCTACATGTGAGCAATATGTGTTGAACCAAAAGGCAAAACACAATGAACAAAATTATTGAAAAAAAAATGTGCCTCCAGACAGCAGCTATCTGGGCCCATATATTTAGCACTTGGTGGTGCCCCTATCCTTAACTAGATCATTAGAAATGGAAGGATTGGGAAACAAGGATTTCGGGCACACTGATTTTATAAAATCACTTTTTATTTGAGATATCGATTAAAATCATAAAGTACTACAGACAAATAAATTTGTGTTGAAAACAGGACCCAAAAAATGGTCTATATTGTAAAATACATTAGTTCATGAGATGGTGGACCTTAGTTTGCATACAATTGGGTGTACAGAAAAGTTACAGTTGACAAATGATCAAAACAGTATACTTCACATCAGGAGATTCCTGCCGACGGATACCCGGAAAATCAAGGTGCCGGTCAACAGGGTCAACTGAAGTCGTGATTGATTTTCACCATACAATTCTTTGCGTTTTGCTCAACATGTTTCGCTTTACTACGAAAAGCTTCATCTGGAGCATATCATTAGACTTATCTGCATAAGAAATGTAGATATATTTAGAAAGACATATACAAAGTGTCATTTATACACAATTTCATAAAAGTTTTTTCCTCTTATTATACATATGTATATTACATTAACATAGTCCTAGTATTTTACATCAACACAACATACCCTTAGACATTAGGTTACGTCTAGAGCCGGGGGAGGCTACAGGGGGCATAAAGATTCCTTTGTCGGCTACAACAAAATTTCAGGCAGAGTATCTGGACATAATTGGACGCGCATATCAATCTGGCCTAATAGATAAAGACTGTTACAACTACTTAAATAACAAATTCCCGAGACAAGCAACGTCCTACTCTCTCCCAAAAACCCATAAGAATCTGATGGCTCCACCTGGAAGACCCATCATTTCGGGCATTGGGAATTTAACCGAAAATGCCAGTCGCCTGGTGGATTTCTTTCTATTACCCCATGTTGTTCGATTGCCGTCATACGTCAAGGACACACTCGAGTTTTTGAACATGATTGAGGATATGGTGGTTCCTCCTAACGCCCTGCTCGTGACTCTGGATGTGGAGGCTTTGTACTCCAGTATCCCCGCAGGGCGTCGGGATGATACGCACCTTCCTATACGAACAAGATCATCGCACTTGGCCGTTCTGCAACTTCCTGTTGGAGTTGTTATTTTTTATTCTGAAACATAATTGGTTTACGTTCAATGGATCCCACTACCTCCAGGTGCAGGGCGTGGCCATGGGCACTTGTTGTGCCCCGGCCTACGCCAACCTGTACCTGGGGGGTGGGAGCGACATATTACATCTGACGAAACCTTATCCAACTTTTTCTTACATGTAGCAGTTTGGTTTCGATTTATAGACGACATTTTTGTAGTCTGGACAGGTTCTAAACAAATGCAGATTAATTCATTACTTTGTTAAATATAAATAACTTTAATTTAAAGCTGACATGTACGATCAATGACTCGAGAGTGAATTTCCTTGACCTGACGGTAGTCAAACATGAAAGTGGACACCTAACCACCAATCTATATCGTAAAGAGACGTCTGGAAATGTGATATTGCATGCGTCTAGTGCCCATCCAGCGGCACTGATACGCAGTATCCCATATGCCCAGTACATACGCCTATGGCAAAATTGTACATCCGATAACGATTTCAAAATACAGGCCAATCTTTTGCGAGAACGCTTGACAACTCGGGGATATAGCAAACGTCTTTTACGTACAGCCTACAACAGGGCCTTTTCCCGAAATAGGAACAGTCTCCTCTTTAGAACTAAACCAGCAACTACACAGCCCACGGTTAAACTCATAACCAAGTACTCGAACCATGAAAATATTCTAAGAGGTATTCTTGAGCGACACTGGTATCTTTTACGTGACGACCCTGTTATAAAAAAATATGTAGGTGAACATCCTATCACGTACCTGATCAGAGGCCGAGGTGCTGAGAGGGCTTCCCTTGTGGCTAAGTGCAAGGCACCCCTGGAGGTGGAGACAGGGATTGCTGTGCCCAAAGGAACAGGGGTCGCCAGCTGCGGCAAGCTCCGGTGAAGAGGTGACTGCGGTGGTTGTAGACACGTAGTGCGTGCTGAAATGCAGGATGCCTTGAAGGTGACTGGAGAAGGTAGCCAGGCGTGCGACAAGAGCGAGGTCAAGATCAAGCCAAGGGGTCAAACACAGTTCATCAAGCAGTAGAGGAGTCCGTAGGAGCAAGCCGGGGGTCATACACGGGAACAGCAGACTGAAGCAGAGTGGGTAAACAAGCCGATGGTCGGAGCCAGGAGGAGAGACAAGACAGGTGAGACAAGCCGGGTCGGTAACAGGTAATCCAAGTAAACAGGAACAGGAAAAAGGAAACAGGAAGCTGAAGATCATCCAGCAACTAATGGCTGGAGCAGGCTGGTTTAAATAGGCCACTGGGCGTCGCTGCATTAGTGTGGGCGGAAGATCCAGCTCTCTTGTGGGAAGTTCCCTGACAGTGCCCCCCCCCCCCAAAGGGCAGCCTCCGGATGCCCAATTGGGCCTGCTTCTCAGGATGCTTGTTGAAAAATTTTCTAAGAAGTTTGGGGGCATGAACGTTATTTGCAGGCTCCCATGAACTTTCCTCAGGTGAATACCCTTTCCACTTAATCAGGTATTGGACCTGTCTTCCCCTCTTTCGGCAGTCTAGGATGGCCTCTACCTCATACTCAAATTCCTCACCCACCGAGATGGGAGGTGGAGGTGGATCACCCCTTCCTGAGAAAGGGCCAGAAGAGGCAGACTTGAGCAAGGAGATATGAAAAACAGGATGGATCCTGTAGGAATCCGGTAAGGAAAGTTCGAAGGCTACAGGGTTGATTTCCTTCTTGATTTTGAAAGGGCCAATGTACCTTGGACCCAACTTCCGTGATGGGCAGGGTAGTTTGAGGTTTGCCGTGGAGAGCCACACTTCATCCCCCACTTTCAAGGCTGGATTCTCCTTTCTCTTCTTGTCATATGACCTCTTATAATCTTCCTGCGCTTTACGCATGGTTGTCTGGAGGGTTAGGTAGTTCTCTTGGATAAAGGTTAATCTATCCTGAACCGCGGGTACTGTTGCTTCTGGTACAGAGTTGGGTAAAAAAGAGGGGTGAAAGCCGTAATTGGCCCAGAATGGGGATTGGTTGGTGGTAGCATGAATAGAGTTATTGTAAGCAAACTGCGCAGGGCAGTAAGGCCACCCAATTATCCTGTGAGAAGGAAGAAAAACAACGAAGGTATTGTTCCAACGTTTGATTTGTTGGCCATTGCTCTGGGGGTGATAGGCAGAAGATAGGCAAATCTTGATATCCAAAGCCTTGCAGAGGGCCCTCCAGAATCGAGAGGGGAATTGTACCCCCCTGTCCGAGACAATACTGTTTGGTACGCCATGTAGCCTTACAATCTCCTTGATGAAGATATATGCTGTGTCCATGGCTGAGGGAGTGCCCACCATAGGCAGGAAGTGTGCCATCTTTGATAAGCGGTCTACTACTACCAGGATAGTGGAAAAACCTTCAGAAGGGGGCAGTTCTACAATAAAGTCCATAGACAACATCCTCCAAGGCTGGTCCGGAACAGGCAGAGGTCTTAGCAAGTCCCAAGTCTGCGTGAGACTTCCTTTACTCCGGGTACAGGTCGTACAAGAACTTACATAGTCTTTGCAGCCCTTAGATCAGGCTGGATAAGAAGAAAGTTCTGGGGAGACAGAATGGTGCTGGGGGTGGCAGTATTTGGGGTCTCAGGGAACATTCGTGACAGAACATCCGCTTTACCATTCTTGGATCCTGGGCGATAGGTGAGGTGAAAATTAAACCTTGAGAAAAACAAGGCCCACCTGGCCTGTCGTGGTCTCAAGCGCTTGGCAGATCTGAGATACTCCAAGTTCTTATGGTCGGTGAATATCATAATTGGGTGCGCTGCACCCTCCAGGAGATATCTCCACTCCTCCAGAGCGACTTTGATGGCGAGCAGTTCCCGATCCCCAACATCATAGTTCCTTTCCGGCTGAGAGAGCTTTCGGGAGAAGAAAGCCACTGGATGCAATAGTGCTTTAGGGCCCAGACGTTGAGATAGGACGGCCCCTGTGGCGACTTCAGATGCATCAACCTCCAGTACGTAGGGCAGGGCGGGGTCGGGATGCTGCAGGACAGGGGCAGAAGTGAATAACGCCTTTAATTTATCAAAAGCCTCTTGAGCCTCTTGGGACCACTGGAAGCGGCAGAGTTGGCGGGTTTGCTGGGTAATCGGGGCGATAATGCCAGAAAAGTCCTTGATGAACCTCCGATAGAAATTCGCAAACCCTACGAACCTCTGAATGCCCTTTTTGTCCGTGGGAGCTGGCCACTCCAGGATGGCAGATACCTTCTGGGGGTCCATGGCTACCCCATCAATGGAAATGATCAGACCCAAAAATTGTATAGAAGTCTTTTCAAAGGAACACTTCTCTGCTTTTGCATAGAGTCCGTGTACCCTTAGTGTGGACAGCACTTTCTTGACATGGATTCTATGTAGTTCCAGGGTAGGGGAGAAGACAAGAATGTCGTCCAGGTACACAATCATGAAGTTATCCAGGTATTCTCTAAAGATATTATTCACGAAGTGCTGAAAGGTAGCTGGAGCATTACATAGACCAAAAGACATAACCAGGTACTCAAAATGCCCAAAACGTGTTCGAAAGGCTGTTTTCCATTCATCGCCCTCGCGAATGCGTACTAGGTTGTAGGCACCGCGCAAGTCCAATTTAGTAAAGACCCGGGCGGTACGGAACCTCTGAAAGAGCTCAGGAACAAGCGGAAGAGGGTACCGGTTTTTAATTGTGATTTTATTGAGCTCTCTGTAATCCACACAGGGTCTGAGGGTATGATCTTTCTTTTCTACGAAGAAAATTCCGGCGCCAGCTGGAGAAGATGAGGGGCGGATGAATCCCTTTTTTAGGTTTTCATCAATGTACTGGCGCAACACCTCAAGCTCAGTCTCTGAAAGTGGAAAAATCCTTCCAAAGGGAACTTCTGCACCAGGTAATAGCTCGATAGGGCAGTCGTAGGGGCGATGAGGTGGTAGTATATCGGCCTTCTTTTTGTCAAAGACGTCCAGGAAATCATGGTAAACTGGAGGAACGTCCTGGCTGGAGTCGGAGACTGGCTGGACGGTCAGGCAACTGGAAGGAGACACAGGTTTGGGCATCAGACAGTGCTGAAGGCAGTAGGGGGACCCAAAGGAGATCTCCCTTCGGATCCAGTCTATCTGCGGGTTGTGTGCCTGCAACCATGGTATCCCCAGAATTATGGGGAACATGGGGGAACATAAAATATCAAACTTCAGGAACTCTTGATGGCCAGAGTCAGTAATGGTAAGAATAGGTACCGTCTCGTGAGTAACAGGCCCGGATCGAGGAGTGGTACCGTCGGCCAACTGGACCTTGAGTTTAAGTTCTTTAGTCTGAATAGGAATCCGGAAGTCCTTAGCAAGGGTTACATCCATGAAGCAACTACATGCCCCAGAGTCAATTATTGCTGGGAGTCGGACCTCCCCTTTCGCTACCTGTAGGGAGACATGGAGAACAAGATGAGTAAGGGAAGATCCTGGGACTTGCTGATACATGGAGTTGTGTGGGGAAGACTTACTGGGCCTCACAGGGCAGTTGCGGAGAAAGTGTCCGGCCTCCCCACAGTAGAGGCAGAGGTTAGCCCGCCTGCGGCGGAGTCTCTCATCAGAGGTCAGGGCAGAACGAACCATGCCAATTTGCATAGGTTCTCCTTCAGAGGAGGCTGCTGTGGCTGGAATAGGTGCAGGGACAACTGGGACCTTAGGTAGCATCAGAGATGTATAGTAATGAAGTAGAACTACTTAAGTACTGTACATAAGTACCGAAATGCGGTATCTGTACTTTCCTAGAGTAGAATTTTTTTCTCCTACTTCTACTTCACTACATTTTTTCGATGATTTCGATACTTCTACTCCGATATTTTTTTTTTGTGCTGCATCGTTACTCGTTACTTTTCTCTGCCTTTCACTTTTTCTTTTTTGTTTGGTTTCCCTCCTTACTGCTCTCTCCTACTCTTTCAATTATCCTCCCTATTCTGCCTTCCCCCCTCCCCTCCCCTTTTCTATAGGAAGGCAAAGGTAAAGATACCCCCATTTTTCATGGGTACCTGGTCTCTGGCCATTTGGGTAGCGTTGTTCCGCTCCAGGCTTCCGCTGGGCCAGCGTGGAGTGCTCCCACATGCGCCTCTCGGCGCTCTGACATGTGTGGCGGCCTTCGGCCACTCCGCTCCTCCCCTCCTTGTCTCCATTCGCTGACGTCTCAGCGCTGGGAGGCGGGGATTCCGGCGGCCGCACAGTAGAGGCACGTGCGCATGCCCAGTGCGATCGAGGCACTGGCAGCCATCTTGGTTAAGGGAAACAAGGGGGGGGTTTCTGATGTAAGGGGGGGCTTTGTGGGGGCGGTCTCTGATGTAAGGGGGCTCTGTGTGGGGGGTCTCTGATGTAAGGGGGGTTCTGTGTGGGAGGGCTCTGATGTAAGGGGAGCTCTGTGTGGAGGGGCTCTGATGTAGGGGGAGCTCTGTGGGGGGCTCTATTAGGGGGGCTCTGTGGGGATGATCTCTGATGTAAGGGGGCTCTGTGTTGGGGTCTCTGATGTAAGGGGGGCTTTGTGTGAGGGGTGTCTAAAGTAAGGGGGCTTTGTGTGGGGATGGTCTCTGATGTAAGGGGGCTCTGTGTTGGGGTCTCTGATGTAAGGGGGGCTTTGTGTGGGGGGCTCTGATGTAAGGGGAGCTCTGTGTGGGGGGGGATCTCTGATGTAAAGGGGGCTCTGTATGGGGGTCTCTGATGTAAGGGGGCTCTGTGTGGGGGTCTTTGATGTAAGGGGGGCTCTGTGTGGGGGGGTCTCTGATGTAAAGGGGGCTCTTTGTGGGGGCTGGGGGGTCTCTGCTGTAAGGATGCTCTGTGTGGGGGGTCTCTGATGTAAGTGGGGCCTCTGTGGGGGGTTTCTGTTGTAAGGGGGCTCCGTTGGGGGGTTTCTGTTGTAAGGGGGGCTCCGTTGGGGGGTCTCTGATGTAAGGGGAGTCTCTAATGTAAGGGGGGCTAAGTTTGTAGTGATCATAAAAAAGAAAAGTCAAATGAAGTGCAAAAAAAGTGCAAGAAAAAATGTGCAGGGCGCTGGTGGGGGGCGCCACAGGATCAGCTCGCACAGGGCGCTTGAACACCTAAGGCCGGCCCTGGTTGGGAGGTTCTTTCCCATTAACAGCAGATATGAAATTATATTCATCTTGTTTTGTCACATTATATATATATATATTTGAAGATTCACAATATTTTGAACTTTTTATTGACTTAGATTTCATACACTCTTCCTTTATTTCATTATTGGAATATATTGTTGTATATCACATTGGTTTATATATGATTTTGCGCACCAATAAGCTGTGGAGAAAAAAAACAGGCAGGGAAGAGAAGGAGGGATGCTTTAAAAGGGGAAGGGAGGGACATATTTATCTGTTTTTTGTTTACAAAAAGTTACAGCCTAAGGCTACGTTCACATGTAGGCGTTTTTGGGCGTTTTTGGGCGTTTTTGGGGAGTTTTTCTGCTCTAGGATCAGCTCTCAAAACGCCCAACAAGACAAATCCTATTCATTTCAATGGCCCCTGTTCACATCTGAGCATTTTGACGCTGTAAGCAAAACGCCCAAAGCTCAAAAAAGTACATGAGCTTCTTTTTGGGCAGATTACAGGCGTTTTCCATTGGTTTCTATTCAATCTAAAAACGCCTGCACAAAAAACGCCTGTAAAACGCCTGTAAATCGCGGTAAAAATCGCGGTAAAATCGCGGTAAAAACGCGCGAAAACGCTACGCTCAGGTGTGAATGTAGCCTAAGGAATTGTGATTGTCCTTTAGGTTAATCATTTGAATAAGGGTCCTTTCACACGGCCGCTCCGTGTGAAAGGTCCGCTGCAGGACTTTTTTTTTTTTTTTTTCCACGGAGCGGATGACATTTCTGTCATCCGCTCCGTGTGCCCGCATATCATCCTATTCGTTTGCGGATGATATGCGGACATAATGTAAGTATATGGCACTGCGGATGTCAGCGGATGACACCGCTGACATCCGATTTTCCTTCCTTTCCGTTTTTTACACGGAAGAAAAAATAGGGTTCTGTTCCATTCGAAAAAACGGAACAGAACTGAAAGGAGGAAAATCGGATGTCAGCGGATGGTATTCTGCTGACACCCGCAGTGCCATTCACTTACATTATGTCCGCAAATCATCCGCAAACGGATGGGATGATTTGCGGACACACGGAGCGGCCGTGTGAAAGGACCCTTAATCATTTGAAATAATAAAAAAACAATATGATGTTTAAACTTTTGACTTCTTTCTTTAATAACTACATAACACAGTACTTCTACTTTCAGTACTTGAGTAGAATTTTTTTTTCAAAACTACTGGTACTTTTTACTTTTAGTACTTAAGTAGCAATTTTTTTGAAAAAACTACTTGCAATACTTAAGTAAAAAAAATGTTGAATACTTTAGTACTTCCACTTAAGTAACTTTTTCTGCGAGCACTTCCACTTCTACTTAAGTCACTTTTTGATCGAGCACTTGTACTTTTACTCAAGTAGAAATTTCGAGTACTTTATACAAGTCTGAGTAGCATCCAGGAAGGCCGGAAGGACTGAACACGTTCAGATCGCCGCTCCTGCAGGCGTCTGTCCAGTTGGATGGCGAGCTGAATGAGGCCCTCCAAACTGGTGGGGCTTTCTACTCGTGCCAGCTCATCTTTGAGGGCCTCAGATAGGCCAAGTCGGTACTGGTGCCTGAGGGCGGCATCGTTCCATTCAGTATCCGCTGAGCATTTGCGGAAGTCCACAGTGTAGTCTTCAGCAGGGCGCCTCCCCTGCTGTAAGGTATGGAGAGTGGCCTCTGCAGTGGCCCTGCGTTGTGGGTCATCATATAGTTGGCCCATGGCTTCAAAAAAGGTGTCCAAAGTGTTGATGACAGGACTTTTTTGTTCCAACAGGTGATGAGCCCAGGACTGCGGTTCATCGGATAGCAGAGAGATGACAAATCCCACTTTAACTGTTTCCAGGGAGAAGGTCCTTGGTTGCAGAGCCAGGTAGAGAGAACAGGCATTCTTAAAAGCCCTGAACTTCCTCCGATCGCCGGAAAAACGCTCTGGAGTGGGCATCCTGGGTTCAGGAGGAGGAGCCATCATCATAGGAGTGGGTGAGTGACGCTCCAGAGTCAGTGAGGCTGATGCAAGACCTGCAGAAGGAGGAGCTGTAGTTGCGGAAGATACTGCCAAGTTCTGTAAACGACCCTCCAACTGGAAGTACCCGTCCTGTAGGTTGGTCACTGCTTGGGTGAGGGCTGCGACTTGCTGGCACAGAGCCTCGAGCTGGGAAGCACCTCTGTCGGCCTCTGACATATTCTGGCTGGATGATACTATCACGTACCTGATCAGAGGCCGAGGTGCTGAGAGGGCTTCCCTTGTGGCTAAGTGCAAGGCACCCCTGGAGGTGGAGACAGGGAATGCTGTGCCCAAAGGAACAGGGGTCGCCAGCTGCGGCAAGCTCCGGTGAAGAGGTGACTGCGGTGGTTGTAGACACGTAGTGCGTGCTGAAATGCAGGATGCCTTGAAGGTGACTGGAGAAGGTAGCCAGGCGTGCGACAAGAGCGAGGTCAAGATCAAGCCAAGGGGTCAAACACAGTTCATCAAGCAGTAGAGGAGTCCGTAGGAGCAAGCCGGGGGTCATACACGGGAACAGCAGACTGAAGCAGAGTGGGTAAACAAGCCGATGGTCGGAGCCAGGAGGAGAGACAAGACAGGTGAGACAAGCCGGGTCGGTAACAGGTAATCCAAGTAAACAGGAACAGGAACTCAGGAAACAGGAAGCTGAAGATCATCCAGCAACTAATGGCTGGAGCAGGCTGGTTTAAATAGGCCACTGGGCGTCGCTGCATTAGTGTGGGCGGAAGATCCAGCTCTCTTGTGGGAAGTTCCCTGACACATCCACAGATTGTATTTAGACGAACTAGATCTCTGAGAGACCAGTTGACAGCAAGTCACTACCAGCCTATTAAAAACAACAAAATAATCTCTAGAGGAACAACCTACAAATGCCACGAATGCGCCCTTTGTCCATGGGTAGAGGAAGGGTCTCAATACACATTACCAAATGGTGAAACCTTTTCCCCAAAATTCCATGCTGATTGTAGTACCCGTGGTTTAGTGTACCTTATGCACTGCGCCTGCGGTATGTTTTATGTAGTCAAAACTATAAGAGAGTTATGTCAGAGAATCAACGATCATGTGTACGTATCGGCGGGGGGAAAGATGATCACACCTGTGAGCAGACACCTAGACCTATACCATAGATTCAACCCTAAAAAAAGCAAGATTCTATGTACTTGATATTATCCCCCAAGACCCTCGAGGGGACAATTGGGACAAAAGGATTCTTCAGAAGGAAACTCTCTGGATAGAACGCCTGAATGCTACCTGTAGACCGGGCTTAAATGAAACCCAGTCATACAGACCATTCCTATAAATGGTGTCAACAATCTTTCTTTATAGGTATAATGCCTCAATTATTGAGTTTCCTTTTTCAAATATGAGGGTGCCTTATAATACACTCTGGTCCTACAGGTTAATGCTCATTTTGGTGTGATCATCTTTCTCCCCTACCCTTTCCATCTCGATACATATGACACTCTCCTGCAGACTTGAGCGTCGTGTGATAGTGCAGGAATTGGGGCTGATCTGAGGTGTGATAGTGCAGGAATTGGGGCTGATCTGAGGTGTGATAGTGCAGGAATTGGGGTGATCTGAGGTGTGATAGTGCAGGGATTGGGACTGATCTGAGGTGTGATAGTGCAGGAATTGGGGTGATCTGATGTTTGAAGGTGCAGGAATTGGGACTGATCTGATTTGTGAAGGTGCAAAGCTCACTTGATTTCTTACTATTATTCAAGTGGTTTACAGCAGTTACCGTATATGAAGTTGACAGTTGTTTTTTATGTATCTGGCACTCCCAATTTCTTTGAAAAATGTTTTCGGCACACTGTGCCCAAAAAGGTTGTCTACCCCTTGATTAGAGTAACCCTCATCTTGGGCTGCTTCATACTATTTTTAGGACTCAACCATCAAAACAGGATTTAAAGTAAGACAAAAAAAACAGCATCATATGGCAGCTCTGATCTAAATTGGACCCAGTCTGTCAGATTAATCTAAAAAAGGTACCGTAATCGAATCCACACATCCTGGAACATTAAATCCTGTCATCAACCATCCCGATGAACGCCACGCCCCACCACGCCCCACCATGCCCCTGTCATGCCCTGTCACCCCCCCTTCCAGGCTGCTCAGTCCAAAATGCCCGGGCCTATTTTTTCTCCCAGTCCGGGCCTGCCAAAGATTCTCAATGGGGTTAGGTTCTGGACTCTGTGGTTGCCAATCCAGGTGTGAAAATGATGTCTCGTGCTCCCTGAACCACTCTTTCACAATTTGAGCCCGATGAATGCTTACATTGTCATCTTGAAATATGCCCATGCCATCAGGGAGGAAAAACCATTGATGGAATAACCTGGTCATTCAGTATATTCAGGTAGTCAGCTAAACTCATTCTTTGGGCACGTGTAGTAACTATCCAATAGGATAGTCACTGCATGCTTAGTTTAGTTAGTTGCTTAGTTAATTCCAGGTGGCAACTTTTTTTTTGGCCAGGGAGTGTATGATCTACAGTAAATTCTGTCTCTGTATGTGAACTGTATATTAACCCCTCACCTTCCTAACCAGTTCATCTACACATTAGCGTGTTCACCTCCTCCTCTCTTTATATGCTACGCATTAAAAAAAAAGAGAAAAAAAAACAAAAAAACGCATCAGATGTCTAATCTAATTGTATGTTTTGGTAAATATTATCACTATGTTGCCTATGCACCACTTACTAGCCGCTACTCTCTTATGATTCTAATTTTATCCTTTTGATATGTAAAAAAGTACCATTTTTTATATATTCTGTGTTTTGAGTTTCCATTGTCTGTTGTGCCCACAATAGACTCCTTTATTCAATTGGAGGGCATTCTTGTTTCTACTTAAGATTGTGATGATGCCACTCTCACAGCTTTCTACCATATATCCATTCTTTATATTACCCATGCGATAATGTGTCTAACACTTCATTATAAACGTCCCTTGTTTGAACCTCCTCAATAACAGTAAATTTTATTCATTTGAAAAAAATGTGAGTGTCTACCTTCAAAAAAAGGTTCATTTTGGGGGTTTTCATACTGTCCTTGTATTCTTATGTGCCATGTCTTCTAACAGGAAGTAAAGAAAACAGATATTAATTTGAAGTGTTTGGTCTTTTTTTTACTTTTATTAGAAAAAAACTGTGTTTTTAAAAAACAAAAACTAAAAAAAAGCTTTATCTCTCTCAGAAAGAAAAAAAAATGTCAGTCAAACTTTTTTAGCAGAGAAAAATGGCCGGGTAATGAAATGGATTTACAGGGTGATACACAAGTGTTAAGTTATAACAAATAAAGGGTCATATTCTTCTGAACATTAGGTGCATACCAGTGGCAGCTGGTGCTCAATAACTTGCACTTCCATCCCCCTCCTCCCTGCGTGGGTGATGGATGGAAAGGGAGCCTTAACTTAGGAGACGAGGAGGGGTGAGGCTGCTGCTCCTCACTCCAGCCGAGGGAAGAGACGGGGCTTCTCCTCCAGGCCGAACAGAAACTGGGTCCTGATCGGCCGGGAGTCCTAAGATTTCCTGGCTAATCGGGTCTCAGGACCTGCTTTCTGATTGGCCAGGAGGAGAATCAGGAAGACAATAGTGAATATGAATTCAATATTGTCACACAACTTGGTGGGCTTAGGGTGCAGTGCTCTATGCCCAGAGCCCACCATTTTTTAAGCCAATTAGAGCCTCTGGCTCTAATCGTGTACTTCCAAAAAGAAAAACCCATTGGAATCCATCCGTCCGGCGCCCTGCGGCATGAGATTAGGGGCCAGGTGCATCGAATAGGGGGACAGCGCCCCTGTGCCCCTTATGGAAGGGCTGCCACTGGTACATACACTATTTCAATCTATATATTCAAAATAATTAATAATGTAGCATCTTTGAAGAAGTTTATAATAAGCTATTATTTCCACAATTTCCTTGGCACTTTTGAATTCTTTCAGTGTTTGTTTCCTCTCATAACCCATATACACTGCGGTAGATTAATTGGCTTCTGCTCAAACTGACCCTAGAGTTTCTGTGGTAGAAACCAAACAATGAAAGCTCCACCGGATAGGAACTGTTATGAGTCACAAAATGATATCAACATTTCTGTATGATATGATAGTTTTATATAAATTGTGTATAAAAATATAATTACAAAATGTAGTGCAAAAATAAAGTACAAGATTTGCAAGTGAACACGTCAAAGAATGTAGGCAATTCTTTACAGAATGAGCACTTTTATTGCAAGCCAAAATTTCTATTTCTCATTATCCCTTCTGCATGAGTTATTTGCAGTTAAATGTATTATTTAAAGTTATTACCTTAGAGTGACATATAATAACAAATCCAGGTCTGGGTGGCTTACATTATGTCTAAGAAAGATAATACTTATCATTAGCAGGGTCATAGTACTGCAGCACCTGCCAGGGGAAATTAATTATTATAGTCCAGATTGTGTATGTCGTAAAACAAATTCAGCTGAAAGGATGAAAATAATAAACTATTCAGGTACTGGGTTTCTGTCAAACAAAATAAAATTACACGCCTGGGAGAGGATAGATTGACAGATCTATACCAACACTGGCATGATTTATTGCAATGAAATGCTTTATCTCGTCATTCTTGAATAGTGAAAAGGCACATTCAGACTTTTTTCGTTTTGTGATCATTTAAAATGGCCCCTGATGAGAACAGGTTACTCCTTTTCACAAGCAACATCAATGCCTAGTCAAAAGGACAGATGATTTTGAAACAGAATTATTTTACTTCTGTACATTACTTGTCTCTAAATCCTACACGGTCTGGTTATGCACAACAAAAAAAAGTTGTTTACTCTCATAGTCTCGAAGATAATTGGCAAACTACCATAGTAACCAGTCGGCAATTAGGTTTTATTTGTTTATTACAAATCAGAACATGGAAGCAGTGTCTAATTAGCTGTCATTTTTTGCATACTTGCTCAGAACGGTTGGGTTAGAAAATAAACCCTCTGTATGATTTGGGCCTTTAGCTATGATCTCCAAAGCAGAGCAGATGGAATGCATTCCTACTGTTGTAAGGGGTCTCTGACAACCAGGGCGTTAAAAAAAAAAAGTATTGAGCATTGTCTTGACTCACTAATCTTTTATTACTTTTAGCTATTCTTTGAACACTTCAGTTGTTTCTCTAGGTGGACCCACATCTGGCTGAGATAAAGCATTAGCATTACAAAGTTTAGATGTTGTTGGATGTTTTATACATGTTGTGTAAGCAGTGATCGTACTGCATGCCTATGCTTTTTATGTTTAGAGTTGTATCATACCAGAAAGCACAACACTATAATGATTTATAATTGTTAATTCTTCCGTTTATATATGGTAATGGAATCATAAAAGGACGGATGAGTGGGGTCTGTCTGCTCATTACTAGTGTTGAGCGAACACGGACTGTATTATTCGTGTTCGTACCGAATAATTGGATTTTTTGTACCCGAACACGGACACGGACACTTTACTGTATGTTCGGGTAAAAATCCGTGTTCGGTCGTTTTATTTCCGGGTTTTGCATGCTTTGGCGCTCTTTTCATGGCGGGCTTTCAACAGCCAATCAACAATCGTTTAACTGGTGTGCCTTAAGCCATCCCAGCCATGCCTGCAAATGTCTCAGTAGCTGTGATTGGCCGTCTGAAGCATGTGACCAAGTCTTTATAAGTTCGAGGCAGCCGCAGCGGCGTCATTATGCTGCTTAGATTCAGGGACAGAGCACACATCAACGTGCTGGCTGCTGATTAGGGAAAGATAGGCAGGAAAAAACCATTTGTGTCCGGATAGAATTGAGGGACAGGTCGGAGTGTTTAGGCAGGGCGAGTTGTAGGCATTTTAGGGATAGAGTCTGCTGAATTATATAGGGTCAGTGTCTTCTACAAACTACAATCGATATTGCTGTGTGGGGGGTGGGGTCTGCACTCAATCCTGATCTACGATCTCTTCTCAATCCTGTTAGGGACAGAGTCTGCTGAATTTTAGGGAAACTGTGTTCTACAAACTACAATCGATATTGCTGTGTGGTGTGGGATTGGAGATAGGCAGGTGTCAGTGATCCACATCCATTTTTCTGTGTGTGAGCTGCAGTGAACACAATCTTTTTGGGCTGCAGTGAACACAATCTTTTTGGGCTGCAGTGAACACAATCTTTTTGGGCTGCAGTGAACACAATCTTTTTGGGCTGCAGTGAACACAATCTTTTTGGGCTGCAGTGAACACAATCTTTTTGGGGTGCAGTGAACAAAATCTTTTTGGGGTGCAGTGAACACAATCCTTTTTGGTGTGCAGTGAACACAATCTTTGTGGGGTGCAGTGAACAAAATCCTTTGTGGGGTGCAGTGAACACAATCTTTTTGGGGTGCAGTGAACAAAATCCTTTTTGGGGTGCAGTGAACAACATCCTTTTTGGGGTGCAGTGAACACAATCTTTTTGGGGTGCAGTGAACAAAATCCTTTGTGGGGTGCAGTGAACACAATCTTTTTGGGGTGCAGTGAACACAATCTTTTTGGGGTGGAGTGAACAACATCCTTTTTGGGGTGCAGTGAACAAAATCCTTTTTGGGGTGCAGTGAACAAAATCATTTTTGGGGTGCAGTGAACACAATCTTTTTGGGGTGCAGTGAACACAATCTTTGTGGGGTGCAGTGAACACAATCTTTTTGGGGTGGAGTGAACAACATCCTTTTTGGGGTGCAGTGAACAACATCCTTTTTGGGGTGCAGTGAACACAATCTTTTTGGGGTGCAGTGAACACAATCTTTGTGGGGTACAGTGAACAGAATCTTTGTGGGGTGCAGTGAACACAATCTTTGGGGGGTACAGTGAACACAATCTTTGTGAGGTGCAGTGAACACAATCTTTGTGGGGTGCAGTGAACACAATCATTGTGGGGTGCAGTGAACTCAATCTTTGTGGGGTACAGTGAACACAATCTCATACTGAAGGTTTGAGGGTGCTGCCTGTTCCATACTCCCCCTACTCCTCATCTAGCCTTTTAGGGGTACAAACAATAGTAATTGGGGCCTAGTGTGGTTGTGTACGTGTGATATACATACACTTTTTTGGGATCATATTTTCTATTCCGCTATTTAATCAAAAACCTTTGGGGATCAGTTAAATTGGGGGATAGTCTGTGTTGGTACGTGTGAGAGAGATCCACCTTTCCAAGTTGTTGGGGTTCATCTCATACTTCTGAAGGTTTGAGGGTGCTGCCTGTTCCATACTCCCCCTACTCCTAGCCTTTTAGGGGTACAAACAATAGTAATTGGGGCCTAGTGTGGTTGTGTACGTGTGATATACATACACTTTTTTGGGATCATATTTTCTATTCCGCTATTTAATCAAAAACCTTTGGGGATCAGTTAAATTGGGGGATAGTCTGTGTTGGTACGTGTGAGAGAGATCCACCTTTCCAAGTTGTTGGGGTTCATCTCATACTTCTGAAGGTTTGAGGGTGCTGCCTGTTCCATACTCCCCCTACTCCTAGCCTTTTAGGGGTACAAACAATAGTAATTGGGGCCTAGTGTGGTTGTGTACGTGTGATATACATACACTTTTTTGGGATCATATTTTCTATTCCGCTATTTAATCAAAAACCTTTGGGGATCAGTTAAATTGGGGGATAGTCTGTGTTGGTACGTGTGAGAGAGATCCACCTTTCCAAGTTGTTGAGGTTCATCTCATACTTCTGAAGGTTTGAGGGTGCTGCCTGTTCCATACTCCCCCTACTCCTAGCCTTTTAGGGGTACAAACAATAGTAATTGGGGCCTAGTGTGGTTGTGTACGTGTGATATACATACACTTTTTTGGGATCATATTTTCTATTCCGCTATTTAATCAAAAACCTTTGGGGATCAGTTAAATTGGGGGATAGTCTGTGTTGGTACGTGTGAGAGAGATCCACCTTTCCAAGTTGTTGGGGTTCATCTCATACTTCTGAAGGTTTGAGGGTGCTGCCTGTTCCATACTCCCCCTACTCCTAGCCTTTTAGGGGTACAAACAATAGTAATTGGGGCCTAGTGTGGTTGTGTACGTGTGATATACATACACTTTTTTGGGATCATATTTTCTATTCCGCTATTTAATCAAAAACCTTTGGGGATCAGTTAAATTGGGGGATAGTCTGTGTTGGTACGTGTGAGAGAGATCCACCTTTCCAAGTTGTTGAGGTTCATCTCATACTTCTGAAGGTTTGAGGGTGCTGCCTGTTCCATACTCCCCCTACTCCTAGCCTTTTAGGGGTACAAACAATAGTAATTGGGGCCTAGTGTGGTTGTGTACGTGTGATATACATACACTTTTTTGGGATCATATTTTCTATTCCGCTATTTAATCAAAAACCTTTGGGGATCAGTTAAATTGGGGGATAGTCTGTGTTGGTACGTGTGAGAGAGATCCACCTTTCCAAGTTGTTGGGGTTCATCTCATACTTCTGAAGGTTTGAGGGTGCTGCCTGTTCCATACTCCCCCTACTCCTAGCCTTTTAGGGGTACAAACAATAGTAATTGGGGCCTAGTGTGGTTGTGTACGTGTGATATACATACACTTTTTTGGGATCATATTTTCTATTCCGCTATTTAATCAAAAACCTTTGGGGATCAGTTAAATTGGGGGATAGTCTGTGTTGGTACGTGTGAGAGAGATCCACCTTTCCAAGTTGTTGGGGTTCATCTCATACTTCTGAAGGTTTGAGGGTGCTGCCTGTTCCATACTCCCCCTACTCCTAGCCTTTTAGGGGTACAAACAATAGTAATTGGGGCCTAGTGTGGTTGTGTACGTGTGATATACATACACTTTTTTGGGATCATATTTTCTATTCCGCTATTTAATCAAAAACCTTTGGGGATCAGTTAAATTGGGGGATAGTCTGTGTTGGTACGTGTGAGAGAGATCCACCTTTCCAAGTTGTTGGGGTTCATCTCATACTTCTGAAGGTTTGAGGGTGCTGCCTGTTCCATACCCCCCCTACTCCTAGCCTTTTAGGGGTACAAACAATAGTAATTGGGGCCTAGTGTGGTTGTGTACGTGTGATATACATACACTTTTTTGGGATCATATTTTCTATTCCGCTATTTAATCAAAAACCTTTGGGGATCAGTTAAATTGGGGGATAGTCTGTGTTGGTACGTGTGAGAGAGATCCACCTTTCCAAGTTGTTGGGGTTCATCTCATACTTCTGAAGGTTTGAGGGTGCTGCCTGTTCCATACCCCCCCTACTCCTAGCCTTTTAGGGGTACAAACAATAGTAATTGGGGCCTAGTGTGGTTGTGTACGTGTGATATACATACACTTTTTTGGGATCATATTTTCTATTCCGCTATTTAATCAAAAACCTTTGGGGATCAGTTAAATTGGGGGATAGTCTGTGTTGGTACGTGTGAGAGAGATCCACCTTTCCAAGTTGTTGGGGTTCATCTCATACTTCTGAAGGTTTGAGGGTGCTGCCTGTTCCATACTCCCCCTACTCCTAGCCTTTTAGGGGTACAAACAATAGTAATTGGGGCCTAGTGTGGTTGTGTACGTGTGATATACATACACTTTTTTGGGATCATATTTTCTATTCCGCTATTTAATCAAAAACCTTTGGGGATCAGTTAAATTGGGGGATAGTCTGTGTTGGTACGTGTGAGAGAGATCCACCTTTCCAAGTTGTTGGGGTTCATCTCATACTTCTGAAGGTTTGAGGGTGCTGCCTGTTCCATACTCCCCCTACTCCTAGCCTTTTAGGGGTACAAACAATAGTAATTGGGGCCTAGTGTGGTTGTGTACGTGTGATATACATACACTTTTTTGGGATCATATTTTCTATTCCGCTATTTAATCAAAAACCTTTGGGGATCAGTTAAATTGGGGGATAGTCTGTGTTGGTACGTGTGAGAGAGATCCACCTTTCCAAGTTGTTGAGGTTCATCTCATACTTCTGAAGGTTTGAGGGTGCTGCCTGTTCCATACTCCCCCTACTCCTAGCCTTTTAGGGGTACAAACAATAGTAATTGGGGCCTAGTGTGGTTGTGTACGTGTGATATACATACACTTTTTTGGGATCATATTTTCTATTCCGCTATTTAATCAAAAACCTTTGGGGATCAGTTAAATTGGGGGATAGTCTGTGTTGGTACGTGTGAGAGAGATCCACCTTTCCAAGTTGTTGGGGTTCATCTCATACTTCTGAAGGTTTGAGGGTGCTGCCTGTTCCATACTCCCCCTACTCCTAGCCTTTTAGGGGTACAAACAATAGTAATTGGGGCCTAGTGTGGTTGTGTACGTGTGATATACATACACTTTTTTGGGATCATATTTTCTATTCCGCTATTTAATCAAAAACCTTTGGGGATCAGTTAAATTGGGGGATAGTCTGTGTTGGTACGTGTGAGAGAGATCCACCTTTCCAAGTTGTTGGGGTTCATCTCATACTTCTGAAGGTTTGAGGGTGCTGCCTGTTCCATACCCCCCCTACTCCTCATCTAGCCTTTTAGGGGTACAAACAATAGTAATTGGGGCCTAGTGTGGTTGTGTACGTGCGAGATACATACACTTTTTTTGATCATATTTCCTATTCCGCTATTCAATAAAAACCTTTGAGGATCAATTGAATTGCGGGATAGTCTGTGTCGGTACGTGTGAGAGAGATCCACCTTTCCAAGTTGTTGGGGTTCATCTCATACTTCTGAAGGTTTGAGGGTGCTGCCTGTTCCATACCCCCCCTACTCCTCATCTAGCCTTTTAGGGGTACAAACAATAGTAATTGGGGCCTAGTGTGGTTGTGTACGTGCGAGATACATACACTTTTTTTGATCATATTTCCTATTCCGCTATTCAATAAAAACCTTTGAGGATCAATTGAATTGCGGGATAGTCTGTGTCGGTACGTGTGAGAGAGATCCACCTTTCCAAGTTGTTGGGGTTCATCTCATACTTCTGAAGGTTTGAGGGTGCTGCCTGTTCCATACTCCCCCTACTCCTCATCTAGCCTTTTAGGGGTACAAACAATAGTAATTGGGGCCTAGTGTGGTTGTGTACGTGTGATATACATACACTTTTTTTGGATCATATTTTCTATTCCGCTATTCAATAAAAACCTTTCTAGGGCAAGATCTTAAATTACAGAAATATGAGGAGACCGTCAAATAAGGGCCGTGGCCTGGGTCGTGGTGCTGCTGGTAGAGCTCCTGTTGCAAGGAGAGGACATGGTCGATCTGTGCCAGCTACACGCACAAGTGAAACACCTTCCTCAAGTGTGAGTAGGCGACAGAACCTGCATCAGTATTTGGTAGGGCATCAAACGCCCCTAGAAGTGATGAGGCCAGAACAAGTTGAGGCGATAGTAGATTGGTTTGCTGCTGACAGTGCCTCCAGTTCCTTCACATTGTCTCCCACCCAGTCTACTGCAGAAAGGTCAGAGTTGGCACCTGCAGCCAATGTCCAACCGTCTTTCACCTCACCCCCTTGCAAATCAGGCCAGCAGTCTGAGCCCCAAGCCATACAGCAGTCTCTTATTCTTTTTGAGGACTCTGTCAGCAGGGTTTCCCAGGGCCATCCACCTAGCCCTGCCCCAGAAGTGGAAGAGATTGAGTGCAGCGATGCCCAACCACTTATTTCTCAAGATGAGTACATGCAAGGATCATCGCAGCACGTCTCCGATGATGACGAAACGCAGGTGCCAACTGCTGCGGCGTTCAGCATTGTGGAGACCGACAAGGAGGGCAGGGGTGAAGACTGGGTGGAAGATGATGTGGAGGACGATGAGGTCCTCGACCCCACATGGAATGAACGTCATGCAGGTGAACTGAGTAGTTTGGAGGAAGAGGCGGTGGTCGCACAGAGCCACCAGCACAGCAGAAGAGGGAGCAGGGTGCAGAAGCGGAGCGGCCGTGCCCTAGACACTACGCCCGCTACTGCCCAACGCAGCAAGGGAACGAGCGCACCAAAGTCAGCTCAAAGGAGTTCTCTAGCGTGGAAGTTCTTTAGAAAATGTGCTGATGACAGGACACGAGTGGTTTGCACCCTGTGCAATCAGAGCTTGAAGCGAGGCATGAACCTTCTCAACCTGAGCACAACCTGCATGATCAGGCATCTAAGTGCAAAGCACGAGCTGCAGTGGAGTACACACCTTCAAAACCAAGAAACGTCTCTGGCTCATCCTGCTTCCTCTTCTGCTGCAGTCTCGGCCGCTCCAGCCACATCTGTAGTGATACCGGCACCTGCCACCCCGCAAACAGACGATCTGTCAGCAACACCACCACCTGGGTCACCAACAACCATCTCCACAATGTCCCGTGGAAGCGTTCAGCTTTCCATCTCCCAAACACTTGAGAGGAAGAGGAAGTACCCCCCTACCCACCCGCGATCCCTGGCCCTGAATGCCAGCATTTCAAAATTATTGGCCTTTGAAATGCTGTCATTCCGTCTGGTGGAGACGCACAGTTTTAAAAACCTTATGTCGGTGGCTGTCCCACAGTACGTCGTGCCCAGCCGCCACTACTTTTCCAGGCAAGCCATCCCTTCCCTGCACAACCAAGTGGGGGAAAAAATCAGGTGTGCACTGCGCAATGCCATCTGTGCCAAGGTCCACCTAACTACGGATACGTGGACCAGTAAGCACGGTCAGGGGCGTTATATCTCCCTAACGGCACACTGGGTAAATGCAGTGGCGGATGGGCCTGAGGCGGATAGCAATTTGGCGCATGTCCTTCCACCACCGATGTTCGCAGGGCGCTTCAGTTTGCCTCCTGTTCCTAACTCCTCCTACTCCGCTTCCTCATCCTCTACCGCCTCCTCATCCGGACAGCGTAACACCTTCACCACCAACTTCAGCACGGCCAGGGGTAAACGACAGCAGGCAGTTTTACAACTTGCCTGTTTGGGGGACAAACCACACACCGCGCAGGAGTTGTGGAGGAGCATGGAACAGCAGACAAATGAGTGGTTGCTGCCAGCGAGCCTCAAGCCCGGCCTGGTGGTGTGCGATAACGGGCGAAATCTCATAGCAGCTCTGGGCCTAGCCGGTTTGACGCACATCCCTTGCCTGGCGCATGTGCTGAATTTGGTGGTGCAGAGGTTCCTTAAAAACTACCCCGATATGTCAGAGCTGCTGCAGAAAGTGCGGGCCGTTTGTGCGCACTTTCGGCGTTCTCACCCTGCTGCTGCTCGCCTGGCAGCGCTGCAGCGTAACTTCGGCCTTCCCGCTCACCGCCTCATATGTGACGTGCCCACAAGGTGGAACTCCACCTTGCACATGCTGGAAAGACTGTGCGAGCAGCAGCAGGCCATAGTGGAGTTTCAGCTGCAGCACGCACGCGTGAGTCGCTCTGCGGAACAGCACCACTTCACCACCATTAACTGGGCCTCCATGCGAGACCTGTGTGCCTTGTTGCGCTGTTTTGAGTACTCCACCAACATGGCCAGTGGCAATGACGCCGTTCTCAGCTTAACTATCCCACTTCTATGCCTCCTTGAAAAAACAATTCGGGCGATGATGGAAGAGGATGTGGCACAGGATGAGGAGGAGGAGGAGGATGAAGAGGTAACATTTCCAAGGCTTTCAGGGCAGTCATTCGCAAGGGGCTCCGAGGGTGGGTTCCTGCACACGCAAACGCCAGGGACGCAATTGTCCAGCAGGGGCACAGTTCTGGAGGATGAGGAGGATGAGGAGGAGGAGGAGCTGGAGGAGGAGATGGAACCATGTTCACAGCAGGGTGGCACCCAGGCCAGCTCATGGCCATCACTGGTGCGTGGCTGGGGGGATACAGAGGACACGGACCATACACCTCCCACAGAGGACAGCCTTTCGTTGCCTCTGGGCAGCCTGGCACACATGAGCGATTACATGCTGCAGTGTCTCCACAACGACCGCCGAGTTGCCCACATTCTAACTTGTGCTGATTACTGGGTGGCCACGCTGCTGGATCCCCGTTACAAGGACAACGTACCGTCCTTAATTCACTCACTGGAGCGCGATCGCAAGATGCGCGAGTACAAGCGCACGCTGGTAGACGCCATGCTGCTGGCATTCCCATCTGACAGCGGGGCCACAGTGGAAGCACAAGGCAGAGGAGGAGGAGGAGGAGGTCGCCAACGCAACCAGGGCACCGCCAGCACCTCAGAAGGCAGGGTTAGCATGGCCGAAATGTGGAAAAGCTTTGTCAGCACGCCACAACAAACAGCAGCACCAGCAGCTCAGATGGAACGTCTTAGCAGGAGGCAGCATTTTACCAACATGGTGGAGCAGTATGTGTGCACACGCCTACATGTAGTGAATGACGGGTCTGCCCCCTTCAACTTCTGGGTCTCCAAATTGGGCACATGGCCTGAGCTTGCCCTTTACGCCTTGGAGGTGCTGGCGTGCCCTGCAGCCAGTGTATTATCTGAACGGGTATTTAGCACGGCTGGGGGCGTTATAACAGACAAGCGCAGCCGCCTGTCCAGAGACAATGTGGACAAGCTCACGTTCATTAAAATGAACCAGGCATGGATCCCACGGGACTTTTCCGTACCTTATGCAGAATAGCAATGGATACCGACCTTACCCACCCATTGTTCCATTTTTGCTCTTTCTCACTCTTTTGGGGTGTACCCTCATTTAAAATTTTTGAAAAGAAGCAGTGTTGGCTACCTCGTCCTCCTCCTCAGGGCCAGATTAATGTAGGGGCTATTGGAGCTGCAGCTCCAGGCCCCTACCTTTTATATAGGCCCCGGGTTGGCCATATTCACTGTTACCGCTCTTCTGTCACTTGTAAACACAGAAGTCTGGCTTCTATGCTCGCTTCCCCAGGCAGCACCCTCAGAACCTCCCCACACAGCGTGAAGGCCGGACAAGGAGGGACAGTTGGCGATGCATGGATGTGTTTATGGGCTTCAGAGACAGCATCCCATGTTGAATTAGGCATGCATGGCTGCACCCTTCCTCCTCTGGGTGCATGGCAAGGCACGGCCCTAAGGCCCTTCAAAATCCTCAGCACCAAGCCCATGATGCTGTTAATCCGGCCCTGGTCCTCCTCCACCGCCGCTTCCACCTACACCGCCCATAGGTGTGCGCAGCCTATTGCATTAAGGTGTGCACCCCAAAGTTGAAATACACATGCATGTGTTTGCCAGCAGGGAGAGTAATGTATCGGGGCCATGTACCTGTAGGCAAGGAGAAATAGAGCAGAGCAGGTCCCAGGGAGATCTTTCCCATCTCCTCACTGGCAATGCTATGTGCCCTAGGTGATTAGGGTGTGCCCAGGCACACCCAGCACACCCTGTGCGCACGCCTATGTCACCGCCACATCCACCACCACCTCAACCTCCCTCCTACTCCATATGGGCCTCGTCCTTCAGAGATGAAGAAGAACATTGTTTTATTTTTCTGTTTTTTTTTGTTGTTTTAAGTTATTTCCCTATCCACATTTGTTTGCAGAGCACTTGCCATGCTCTTAATTACGTTTTGCTGCCATTTGCAGCACTCTAGCCCTTTCCTTTGGTGTTTTAGAGCCATTTTAGTGCCTTAAAGTTCGGGTCCCCATTGACTTCAATGGGGTTCGGTGTCCGGGAAAAGTTCGGTAAAAGTCCGGGACACGGACCCGGACTTTTTTTTAAAGTTCGGCCGAACCCGTCGAACACGGACATCTAGGTGTCCGCTCAACCCTACTCATTACCTAGAATTGATCAGCCAGAGAAGCTTTGTAGTTATTATGTCATTAATAAAAATGCAAGTGCAAGCCCAATTAATATTTCAATATCATTAGATGAATACTGCATCAAATAAGAACTCAGCTGGAAGGAAGAGGAGCTTTTTTCACCATTGGCTCTAAAACGTTAAAGGCACCCAGTAAGTCATACATTAGAGTTTAGTTTCTTGGCTGCTTTTATCACTGAATTATTTGTACCAGAAAATCTTGTACTACATGTAATACACTTTATGGACATAAACATTTTTAACGCACAAGTTAAATACTTAAAGCGTTTGTTACCCTAAAAAAAAGAAAAGAAAATGGATCCTGTTCCTTTAAGGCCCCTTTCACGCAGGCGGACCATTCAGATCCACCTTTCCGTTTTTTGGCGGATCTGAACAGATGCACCATGCATCTCTATGGGGCATCGGATGTCAGTGAAGACATGTCCGCTGACATCCGATCTGATCCGTCAAATCTGGACAGATGGAAACCCTATATCCTATCCGTCCAGCGAATCGGATCGGATGAGAATGGACAGAAGGTCCGTTCCCATCCAATACCCCCATAGAGAACAGCGGGACCTGACAGCTGTGTCTCCACACACAGCGCAGAGACAGAGCTGCCATCCGCCTGCTCAGCGGGAGATTGGCGGATCGATCCCCCGCTGAGATAAACGGAGTTCGCCGATGGACCAGAATGTGTGAAAGGGGCCTAAAGCATAAATAACAGCACCGTGTTTGTACTGTGAAATTTAGCCCTTTGTATCATCTAAAATACCTGGCTTATCCTGCCTGGTGCTGCCCTCACATCTGTAAACTGACCATGTTTTATCATGGCTGCTGAGCCCTGACACCGTGATTAGTTTACATGCCTCCATCATACGCTGTCTCTCCTTGGTCCTTTACCCCCGCCCCCCCCCCCCCCCACTCTCTGCCTGTCAGCATGTGTCAGTGCCTGCCCCTCTCCTGCAGCTGGTAAAATTACTTTGTAATTTTCGGGCAACCCCCAGTGTTCGATAATGCCATGTCCCCAGTGCGTGTCCTTTATTTAAAAAAAAATGCTGTTTTATACCCTATTTCACGTGGCCGTCCGCCGCTCTCCTCCTCCAGTCTGACGTCAGTGGGGGATTCTCAGCCCCTCCCACTGTAGCTGTAAGATCGGGAGAAGGAACGCCGGGCCGTCATGTGAGCCGCAAGCGGAACTCTAAAATGAGGTACAGAAAGGCATTTTTTTAATAAAGCACATACAGTACACTGGGGACATAGTAATAACAAACACTTGGGATTGCCTTAAAATTACAAAGTGAGTTTACAACCACTTTAAAGCATCTCAAAAACACAATAATAGTTATTTACTGGCTTTTAACCTCAACATAACCTCTAAGTCTAACATTTAACCTTAAAGGCTAACTCCTGTATTGTGGGGAAAGCAAAAGCAAATAAAAAAAAATGCATATACAGTCGTGACACAATTCATATTGTAATTGAATCCTATTTTCAAAAAATGACCCTTTCTTTTTAATCTGCAGCGCTGTAGTTTTCTTTAAAATGCATAGCAATATTGCTACCTGGAGGCATTCTGTACACTGATGGTATACAGAACGCACTCAGAAATGTAATTTTCTGCTTGTGTGATTGGCTTACTGATTCTCCCAGATGTTTGCACTAAGATACAAATTACGTTTTGGGCATCCCCTGCAATAAAAATACAATTTTTGGTGAGATAATCTCAAAGGGAAATGACGTCTAAAGGGATGCAGACCCTGCAATTTTCACAATTAGAACTCTGCAAGTGCAACAGCAGTTGAATAATTGGGAAACCACGTCCCTTCATAATCATTTAGCACATGGGCACAGATAAACCAACAGCTATTTCTTCAGAATAACAAAAGATAGAAATCTGCAACAAAATATGTTAGAAATCCTTGCAATGCACATAGATCACCCAGAGGGGAATGTTTTTTTCTCAATAAAAGTGGAATTATTCTCTAACCTAAATCTGAACTCTGGGCAGATATAAAGGACATAAATGAATGGAACTTTGTAACTATCAGTCATTTATTTATGGTAGTTATTGCAAGCAGTGTAGTAGTGAAGTAGTTGTATTTGACCTGGTATCAGCCTTTTGCAGGCCATGTAAAGCAGGATTGGAATGTGATAGAAAAAAGCAGTACAAGAAGTCAATAAGTTTATGTGCTAACAAGGAGCATGCTTAAAGGAAGTGAAAGCTGCATGACAAAAAGATTAGCTTGTTACTGTTCTGCTTCACCTTTCACTGTCCAGTAACAAGCTGGGGCAGGTCTAAGATGACCTGAGATCAGTGGATGTGGGCTGAATAATGCTATCCATCAAACTGAGGACATCTAGTAGCAGAAAAAAGTACTGTAGGGAAAAGCTCTGGGTTAATGGTAAATATTTCAAAAGTAAAAAATTGTTGGTGCAGCTGGTGGCCATTGGGTACCACATGCCCAAAACACATGCCACACAAATTGTTACATTAAATGCATCATAATCTTTATTACATTGCATAAACACATATATATATATATATATATATATATATATATATATATATATATATATATATATATATATATATATATATATATACAGTATCTCACAAAAGTGAGTACACCCCTCACATTTTTTGTAAATATTTTATATCTTTTCATGTGACAACACTGAAGAAATGACACTTTGCTACAATGTAAAGTAGTGAGTGTACAGCTTATATAACAGTGTAAATTTGCTGCCCCTTCAAAATAACTCCACACGCAGCCATTAATGTCTAAACTGCTGGCAACAAAAGTGAGTACACCCCTAAGTGAACATGTCCAAATTGGGTCCAATTTGCCATTTTCCCTCCCCGCTGTCATGTAACTCGTTAGTGTTACAAGGTCTCAGGTGTGAATGGGGAGCAGGTGTGGTAAATTTGGTGTTATCGCTTTCATTTTCTTATACTGGAAGCTGGAAGTTCAACATGACACCTCGTGGCAAAGAACTCTCTGAGGATCTGAAAAAAAGAATTGTTGCTCTACATAAAGATGCCCTAGGCTATAAGGAGATTGCCAAGACCCTGAAACTAAGCTGCAGCAAGGTGGCCAAGACCATACAGTGGTTTACCAGGACAGGTTCCACTCAGAATAGGCCTCATCATGGTCGACCAAAGAAGTTGAGTGCACATGCTCAGCATCATATCCAGAGGTTGTCTTTGGGAAATAAACATGAGTGCTGCCAGCATGCCAGCACAGGAAGGATCACTTTGGTAAATGGATGGCAGGAAGGATCAATATGGCAAATGGAAGGAGGAAGGATCACTATAGCACATGGAAGGCAGGAAGGATCACTTTGGTAAATGGATGGCAGGAAGGATCACTTTAGTACATGGAAAGGCAGGAAGGATCACTATGGCACATGGAAGACTGAAAGGATCACAATGCTATATGGAAGGCAGGAAGATTCACTGTGGTACACGGAAGGCAGGAAGGATCACTATGTCACATGAAAGGCAGAAAGAAAGGGTCACTAGGGCACATGGAAGGCAGAAAAGATCACTATGGTACATGAAAGCAGGAAAGACCATTAAGGCACAGGATGGTAGGAAGGACCACTATGGCACATAGAAAGCAGGAAGGAAGGGTCACTATGGCACATGAAAGGAAGGAATGTTCACTAGGCATGCAGGAAGGATCACTATGGTATATGGAAGGCAGCAGGGAATATTAGAGCACAAGTATGGCAGGAAGGATCACTATGGTACACTAAAGGCAGCATAGATCACGTTGGTACATGGAAGTCAGTAAGAATCACTTTGGTAAATGAAATGCAGGAATGATCACTATAACACATGGAAGGCAGGAAGAAAAACTATGCCACATGGAAGGCAGCAAGGATCACTATGGCACATGGAAGGCAGGAAGGGGCGTCGCTTTGGTACATGGAAGGCAGGAATGATCACTATGGTACATGGAAAGCAGGGAGGAATTACTTTGTTACATGGAGGGCAGGAAGGGTAACTTTGGTACATGGATGACACGAAGGATTGCTATTGCACATTGAGGGCAGCAATGATCACTTTGGTACATGGAATGCAGGAAGGATCATTATGGTACATGGAAGGCAGGAAGGATCAATATGATATATGAAAGGCAGCAAGGATCACTATGTCACAAGGATGGCAGGAAGGATTACTTTGGCACAATGAAGGCAGCAATTATCACTTTGGTATCTGGAAGGAAGAATGGATCACTTTGGTACATGGAAGGCAGAAATGATCACTATGGCACATGGAAGGCAGAAAGGATCACTATGGCAGATGAAAGCCAGGAAGGATCACTATGACACATGGAAGGCAGGAAGAATCACTATGGCACATGGAAGGCAGCAAGAATCACTATATCACATGGAGGGCAGGAAGGATCACTATGGCACATGGATGGCAGGAAGGGTTTCTTTAATATGTGGAAGGCAGCAAGGATCACTATAGCACTTTTATGGCAGGAAAGATCACAATGACCCATTAAAGGCAAAAAGAACAATGTTGGTACATGAAAGGCAGAAAGGATCACTATGGCACATGGAAGGCAGAAAGGATCTGTTTGGTACATGGATGGTGGTAAGGATCACTATGGCACTTGGAAGGCAGGAAGAATAACTTTAACATGAAAGGCAGCAAGGATTACTATGGCACATAGAAGGCAGGAAGGGTCACTATGGTACATGGAAGTCTGGAAGGATCACTTTGACACATGAAGGGCAGGAAGGAAGGATCACTATAGCACCTGGAAGACAGGAAGTATCACTATGACACATGGAAGGCAGGAAGGATCACAATGGCACACTGAAGGCACGAAAGATCACGTTGGTACATGAAAGGCAGAAAGGATCACTATGACACATGGAAGGCAGGAAGGATTACAATGGTACATGGAAGGCAAGAAGGATCTCTATGGTACATATAAGGTAGGAAGGATTACTATGGCACATGCAAGGCAGGAAGGAAGGGTCACTATGCCACATGGAAGGCACAAAATATTACTACTGTATATGGATGGTAGGAAGGATCACAATGGCACTTGGAAGGCAGGAAGGATAACTTTGCTACATGGAAGGCAGGAAGGATCACTATGGCACATGGAAGGCAGGGTGGATCCCTATGGTACATGGAAGTATGGAAGGATCACTTTGGCACATGGAAGGCAGGAAGGAAGGATCACTATGGCACTTGCAAGGCAGGAAGGATCACTATGACATATGGAAGGCAGGAAGGATCACAATAATACATTGAAGACAGAAAGGATCACAATGGTACATTGAAGGCAGGAAGAATCACTATGGCACATGCAATGCAGTAAGGAAGGGTCACTATGGCACATGGAAGGCAAAAAAGAAGGTAGCAAGGATCATTTTAATAAATAGAAGGCAGGAAGGATCACTTTGGTACATGGAAGGCAGGAATGATCACTTTGGTACATGGAAGGCAGGAATGATCACTATGGTACATAGAAGACAGAAAGGATCACTATTGTACATAGAAGGCAGGAAGGATCACTTTGGCACATGAAAGGCAGGAAGGATCACTTTGGCAAATGGAAGGCAGGAACGAAGAATCCCTTTGGCACATTGAAGGCAGGAACGAAGGATCACTATGACACTTGGAAGGCAAGAAGGATCACTATGACACATGGAAGGCAGGAAGGATTACAATGGTAAATAGAAGGCAAGAAGGATCACTACTGCACATGTAAGGCAGGAAGAAAGGATCATTACTATACATGGAAGGCAAAACAGATCACTACTATACATGGAAGGCAAGAAGGATCACTAAGGCACATGAAAGGTAGTAACGATCACTATGTCACATAGAAGGCAGAAAGGATCACTATGGTACATGGAATGCAGGAAGGATCACTAAGGCACATGGAAGGCAGGAAGAAAGGATTACTATGGTACATGGAAGGCAGGAAGAAACATTATGGTACATGGATGGCAAGAAGGATCACTATGGCACATTGAAGGCAACAAGAATCACTATGGCACATTGAAGGCAGGAAGGCTCACTATGGCACGTGGATGGCAGGAAGGATCACTATGGCACATGGAAGGCAGGAATAATCACTATGGCACATGGAAGACTGAAAGGAAGGATCACTATGGCACATGAAATTCAGGAAAGATCACTATGGTACATGAAAGGAAGGAAGAGAGAGAAGGGTGAGTTCAGTCACAGACTTTTACTCACCTGAGCCTTGCTTTTCTCTAGAGGCATGGAAGGCAGTGACATCATGTGCACTGCTTCAAAATTTCCACCCACACAACCCCTTCCCAGTCACATGACTGGCTGCACACCAGGATTTATGGGCAGACACAGGGGGACATGGGGAGGTGGTGGAGCAGATTTTGCCTCCCTCCTCTTCCATTCTGTACAGCAGGTGGGAAACCTGGCAGGCGAGTGAGCAGACATGGGAGGTGGGGGGACTATACTGGCTAGGCACTGCACGATGCACACTAACAGGCACTGGGCTTCACTGAGTGGTTCAGCCCGGATTTGTGAAATTTTTGGACAGTCTAGGCAAATCCGAGACGGTTGGGATGTATGCAATTCTGCACCCACAGGCAGGAGGTAATACTGTGTCTACCCCTTTTCCAGTAACCACTTCATCAGGAGACAGGCCCGATTCATTTTGTCCATATATTCAAAACAAGTCTACAAGAATATGTAAATATAGCCAACATAATAAATATAGACATAAACAAAAAAACAACTCTGAGAGAAAAAAAAGAATATACAGTATATTAAATATAATGACTACACATAATGAGAAACCAAAATACTACTGGGAAAAAACTTGGGGGCAGGAGTACCATGCCAATCTATAGTGCTTGGGGCCTGATTTAGGCCTAAAAATTGGAATTAGGATGCATTTAGTGGCTCTGTTATCAACCTGTGAATATGAGTGCATGCCTCCTGGCCCTTCCTGAAGGCTTGAGAAGATTGATTGTCTCCCTTTACAATTTTTGAATGGTTGGATGGTTGGGTTTGTCTTGTCCTACAAGTAAGTATTTGTGTTGTGTGGGTGTGTGTGTCCCTTTTTACCCCAGTAGTATAGATAGTTTTTGGTAAATGTGCATTTATTTTATATATACAGTATATATATATATATATATATATATAAATATTAGTGACGGGCCGAACACCCCATGGTTAGGTTCGCACCAGAACTCCCGAACATGGGAAAAGTTCAGACCTGAGCCGCAAACTCTATTAAAGTCTATGGGACCCAAACTTAAAAAATCAAAAGTCCCCATTTTGAAGGCCTATATGCAAGTTATTGGCCATTTAAAGGGTATGGCAGATACTGCCTTGGGGGACAACTATTAATAATGCAAAAATATTTTTTTAAAAATGGTTGGGGTCTTCCCAAAAATCCATGCCAGACCCTTGTCCAAGTATGCCGTCTAGCAGGCCAGAAAAGGGGGGGGGGACAAGCAAGTGCCCCCCCTTCTGAGTCATACCAGGCCACATGCCTTCAACAAGAGGGGGTGCTTTGGGGAGGGGGGGGCAGAGGGGCAGAGGTGCATAGTTAGTTTCCAGAAAACCCTGGGCTGTGGTTGTGGGGGTCTGTGGGCAGGGGGCTTATCAGAATCTGGAAGCTCCCTTTAAAAAAGGGGGCTCCCAGATCACACCCCCCTCCCCTACCCACCAAAAAAGAGTAAAAAATAAATAAAAACAAATATGCATTTTTTGACAATTCCTTTATTTAAAAAAGTCCTCCAATATAGATCCATTGTCAATCACGCTGCCGGAAACAAAAAAAAAAGAGAATCTGCCAGCAACAAGGCTAACAGCTGTCTGCCTGCTCTGCAATTTGACAGTTCTTAAATAGGTAAAGGGTGGGGCCACCTGGCGACATCACCTCCGGTTGCAACGGGCATCATGATTAATGATAGATCTACATCGGGGGACATTGGTTTCTTTTTTTCAACAAAGCAATTGTACCCCATACTCATTTACATGAAGGGCAGGATCTGGGGACCCCCTTGTCAAAGGGGGCTTCAAAATTCCAGTAAACCCCCTGCCCATCACTCCCACAACCACAGCCCAGGGTGACATCACTTCCTGGGGCCGTGGAACGCACGCGCGAGCGTTCCTGGAAGTCACCGCTGTGATACGGCGTTCTGTTTGCTTCCCTTACAGTATATGCATTACCATCTATTACTGTTTGTAAGTAAGTTTTAGCACTTTATTAAAACCCCTTCACCTTACTGGCTTCACAATGTGGTCTATTCCCTCCTTTTGAGTTTAACAGCTTAAAGGGGCCATTATAATAGAATTTCACCCTGGAGGAATCAGACTCTCAGTGAAGGAATTGTGGTCCCTGCAGACTGGAATCAAAAATAAGAGGATAAAGGCAGCCTGAAGGTGGTCCCTTGGTATTATTTCACTTTCAACCTGTCTTGACCCCAGTAGAGGGTCCATCAATTCTGGTGAGTGCGGTTCTTGGAGGGATTCTGAGACACCTCGTACTGGATTTTGGAAGCACCTTAGCACTTCAGCACCTTGTTGTGTTATTATCAGCACCTTATCACCTTTAATTGACTATTTGTTTGCACAGTAACTGGACTTTTTTTGCTATTAGTCATATGTATTTGGAAAAATCTTTTTGATTTCACATTTACCAGCACTGGTGCACTTTCATTCACTGATGAATAGTTTATCACATATGTAATGGTATTTATTAACACTGCGCTTTTTATAGTTGATTGTATATTATACAGTCGTCCACTAGTTTTATTGGAGGTATTAGTTATTATTATTTTTGCAAGCGCTATTTTTCTTGGCACTGTGCATTGTTCATACATACAGAACATACCTCACAACTTCCGAGCTTCCGAGAATGAGGGACATGACAGGGAGGAAGGGACTTGCAGTGCGCGTAGCGGGGTGCAGCAAAAAAGTGGGTGTAGCAAAACATTTGAGTGGGAGGGTCTAAGAGACATGGTTAAACAAAACCTGGGCTTCCTTGTACCTATAAAATACATTGAGGCCGTGGCCTCCATAATTGCTGTTGTGTTAGTCTGTAGGCCCTGACTTTTCACATGTAGCAATTTGGGATCTTTACTGGGCAGATGCAAAGGCAACATCTTGTGGAAGGAAGCAGCAAAGCACACACTGATTTTTTGTTAAACAGGCATACAGGACAAGAGAAGTGGTACTTTGCAGACACCGCAGAGTCCATACATACAGAAAAAGAGAAGATACTTAGAATAGATATATATATATATATATATATATATATAAAATCCAAAATTTTAAACTGCGCTTGGAAAACATCATTATTAAAACCACAACTAATTGGTGATATAAGCAGCGACTCTGCTCTGCTGTGAGATAATTAACACAGAATACATTCAAATATGTAACAAAACAGCCACGCAAAAATAAAGTGATAACAAAAATAATGTGATAATAATATTAATAATGTATGCGATGCATACTAGCACATTATGCCATTAACTTTCAGGGAGAAGATTTTTTGCGGTTTACTACCACTTTAAGCTAAGACCAGTAGGCCTAGCATCGCATGGAAAGGGTCAACCATCTTCTTCAGCAGGACTACAATGTAGCAGGCTAGCAGCATACATTTAAATAGGGATTAATAACCTTTAGAGCAGCATTCAAATGTAGTAGCACATCACTCCATACAGCTAAGGGTAAATCTCAGAATGTTCCCACTGTGATGTGACTGTACAGATAGCACACACATGGGAAGAGAGAGCCTGTTCATTTGTAGGTCGCCTTCCTTTTTTTCAGAGCCAATCTTTGTCATAAAATAGGTAACACAAGAGCAAATAAAAAAAAATCCACCCTGCCCACTGTGCTTATATTCAGAATGGCAGGATGGCTTTTGTAAGAGATTATCAACCTTACACCTATTTTACACTCTAATGTTGAGACTGAGGTATGCATTGCAAGCATGAAAAAAGAGGAGGATAAGAAGAGATATTATGAAAGAGTTTATAAAAACAGAAGAAAAAAACTGAACTCCAACTGTTCTAGCAGCCCTGAATTAATCCATGGTTGAAGTTCAGATCTAGAACACAGCACACATAGAGAGACATACCTGGTGGTTGTTGGTGACCTGTCCTCCTGAAGTTAAGGTTAAGGTCCAGATTCCAGCACAGCACAGCAGCACTTCAGAGAAAATTGAGATGATCCTTCCACGTGGTTCTGGCAAGCAGGCAGGCAGGCTCAGCTGAGCTAACAGCACTCAAACTCAGGCTCAGGCAGCTCCTTCCCCAATCGACAGCCAAAGGCAGGAAGTGGCAGCTTGAAGAGAGGAGGAGCCAATCATATGTGTCAGTGGGCGGGATTGGTGCTTCTCGCTCCCTCCCGCTCTGCTCTCAGTGCTGCTGTCCTCCTGGAAGCTTCTGTAACTGGCTGGACAAGTGAAGACATGTCTCTGGAGTCTCAGTCTGGACTAGAGAGGTGGTGTGGAGGTGGAGCAGACAGACAAGAGCACTGTCAGCCAGAGCCTCCCTCATCCCAAGCCAAGCCTACAGCCCGGGCGACGTTCCAGGTGGACCGGTGGAGTAACAGCAGGCAGCACCATTAAATAATAAAGTATTAGAGCCTAGTGCGGCACAAAAAAAATGTATATTGTACACTGATGCTCTGGGGGGTTCAAACCCCCCCCCCCCCTTATCTACGTCCCTGGTCCAGATTGGGGAAAGCTTTGCCCAATCAGGGTTCAGAATGCACTGTTTGTAGCTTTTTTTACTTTTTGTTTTTGATCAATAAACTTATATATTAACTCAATGTTTGTGTGACTCTATGGGGTGCTCAGAAATTACAGTTGTTGTCAAATAATAGGTTTCTATTTATGGAAGAACTGAGAAGTTGAAAGTTTTTTTTCTTGTTACGTAATTCCAGATGAGTTTCAGACAATTACCGTTAGTTTACTATAACAAACTTTCAATGGTTCTTTAGACAATGTGTCTTTCATCATATAATTTCCATGCAACTAACTATATTCAACATCAGAACGACCAAGGGAACCATTCAAAGTGACAAACAATTGCTGTTTAGGCTCCAAGATCTTAAGCTGACCATTGATGGATTGAAATGCGACTAGTTCATCAGGGAGAGGCCAAGTTTTGATCAATGTGAGTCCATGCCTCTTTGACAGAAGTCGATCGTTTGATCAACTTTTTTCGAATGGGCATGTTCAAAAAATGTTTCTTGATCACCCGGCTGCAGCTGCTGACCTGTGTATTCTGACAGAGGAGAGTATTGCTGTCAGGATACAATGTTCAAGCAGGGAGGATTCCTCTATCTACCCCACTCCTGTGGTTGAAGGAATTTGTTTGTTTGTTTTTTTTTTGTTCAGCCTGCTGGTTGATCCCGATAAAATTAGTAATCTATGACCAGCTTTACCTGGTGCAAACTGAGGATGGGGATGTTTACAGAAAGAACAGAAGACAGCTGACCAAAATAACCACAACAATACATTTTCATAGTAAGAGCTGTGAAAATGTGGAATAGACTCCCTCAAGAGCTGATTCTTGTTAGCTCAGTCGATTGTTTTAAGAAAGGTCTTGATTCTTTCCTAAATGCACAAAATATAAATGGGTACTAACAGTTTATGGTAACGTTGATCCAGGGATAATTCGATTACCTCTTGGGGGATAAGCAAGGAATACTTTTTCCCCACTGAAGCAAATTGGATCATGCTTTATTGGGGTTTTTTGCTTTCCCCTGGATCAACTGTGCATATAGGATACTGTATATGGAGGTTTTCAAATTGTGTGTCTTTTTGGGAGGGGGGGGGGGGGTGCTTGAACTAGATGGTGTCTTTTCTAAACCGGATTAATTAACTATGTAATAAATTTAATTGGAATAGATGAGGTCTACAACCTAAACAAAGACTGATGATCTGTATCTGATGGATACAGCAGATCCACAAATAGAATCTGAAGCACCAGGAACAGAGGCTGAGCCTAGATAACATGAGAGAAAAAAAGGTTGAATATTGAAGTCAAAGCAATATCCTCAATGCTAAGTTCGCCTTTTATGAAATTAAAAAAATAAATGCACATCTTTCGCAGGTAAAAGAAATGTGCATTCAATAAACTATGAGAGCTCTCACTAGCACCTCATCTAGTTCATCGAGATCTACAAGGCAACGGACAACAGTACTTATAGTTCATTCATTCACGATACAACTCTGTGAATGGATGATATGGCCTTGTGGGTGGAGCCCTGCACAGCAGTGCTGTTTTTAAATTCTGGCAGCAAGTGCAAGAAGAGGATCCCCCTCATACTGTCACGGGGAGGGGGGGGGGAGTGGGAGGAGAGGAGGCAGGAACTTGAATACGTTACATGTTTCACTCTACATATGGGTGGAATATGTAACATGTTACAAAGATTTACTTATCAATTAAATCATAAACAGGCATTTTTAGATAGTATTTATCATGCTATACCTTTCTATGTACTTCTTAGAAAGAGAGAGGGGAGTTGTAACATTCAGTGGTCAGAACTACTAGTGGTAGTGCTAGGTGGTATTTAAAAGGTTATTATATCAAATTGAATTAATTTTAGGGTAATGAGTGTGGATGGAGTTATTTCAGTTATTCTTTTAATGTGATGGACAGATGCAGCGAATAGGTTTCCTGACTAATCCAATTACCACGCATTGAAAACTCTAATTTACAACATTGCAGATGTAGAGGAGATAAAGGAAACACGTATCCCTACCCTCCAGTAACTTACCTTAAATGACATTGTATTTCAATTTTTCAACTAGTCATGATTTAAAATGTGTATGCATGCAAGAAAGTTTTATGCAACAACAAAAGTAGTCTGTCAATGAATATATTTCAGCTGTTAAACATTTTCATCTCTGACATTTTTCTTGGTGAACAGTACTTTCATCAGAAAACTATTTTAAAACTTTGCCTCGCTATAGATCTGTTTTTTGTCAAAATGCTACGGTCCTGTCATTTCTGTTAAGTAGGTTATAAATCAGTCTTCTTTTTATTTAATGCTGCATAAATCAATTGTGCTTGTCCAAAAAATGTCCCAGACATTAATCACTTAATGTAAACTGCATGGTTGGACAACTACCGAGATCCTTTCAATGTAATAAAAATATAATTTATATGGCTGACATACCAACGGGGGTTTTAGATCAAATGGTTTAGGACACAAATAGTAAATGTATATGATCATACACACTTATGACAGTGTGAACAAAAAGGCATTGGCTTGCTTCTCTCTTACAAAACAGTAGTAGTCATAATAAATAGAATATATAGCATTTTCAATGATTTCTTAGATATAGATGCAAAACAGATCTGCCTAACAGAGGTTAAAAATCTTATCAATGCATTAACGTTCAATAGTGGGATGAAATTAACCCTCCTCCCATCCCTCCCTCTCACCATATCTCTCTGATTGCTGTGTTGGAAAAAATGAAACCTTTCTAAGTCCACTTTTTTATTTACCCGAAGCCACAGTCACATGATCATTCATCCCTGGGTCCTTCTTCTTTCTGTTTACTTCCTGCTGGATTCCTCTTAAGACATTGGACCCAGAAGAGAAAAGGGGATGAGACTGTGAGGGGTAATGTGGGGTGCTGGGTTAGTGATCCCTGCAGATGGAAATTATGTAAGTGAGGGACCTGGATGGGGGGGGGGGTAAATATAACTGACTTCACCAGGTAATGAAAATTGAACAGCTACAGGATAGGTTAGAGGGGGTGCGAGACAGGGATTAGGAAAGTATAGATTTTTGCATGGAGTTGGGCTTTAGGGTTTTAAATCCTTGCTACATGTATTGTGTAATTACATATGTATAGTATTGTTACTATATATATTTTATTATTCTCTGCATATCCAAAATATTACATACAGTATGAATATTTGGCTTCCTTCTTTGCTGGATTTTACATTGGCTATGCTTTGATGCTAATTGTTGCAATCAATGTCATTAGGATAAAAAGGAGTAGGGAATGTTCACCTAGCACCGTGTATACATATCCACAAACAAAATTCACATGTCCCCTATTCACTTTAATAGGCCATATTTGGCAGCCGTTTTGCCAGCTGAACTTGACAGGGGGATAACGGGCACAAAGCAAAGCAACACCATTATGGCAAAGTGAACATTCCTGTCCCTCCCCCCCCCCCCCCAAATACTTACCTAAACCTAATCTCGATCGATCGCTGTACCCCATCTTTCTCTTTACTGGACATGAAAGCAGTAGTTGGAGCAATTGGCTCCTGCTGCTGTCAATCAAATCTAGTGAGGAGAGAGTGGGGGCAGGGCTGAGCCATGCTCTATGTGTCAATGGACACACAAGCCCCCACAAGTGCCCCCATAGCAGGTGGCTTGCTATATGGGCATTTGGAAGGGAGGGGTAGTCAGCAGGGGACCCCAAAAGAGAAGATCCAGGACTGCTCTGAGAAAAAACATTGTACAAAGCAGGTAAGTATAACATGTTTATTATTTAAAAAATTTTTTTGAAACTTTAGAATCACTCTAAACAGAAACTTAAAGGGGTTGTAAAGTAAGAAGGTCTGTGTACAGCAGCCCCTCTAATACTTACCTGAGCCCCATCTCTATTCAAGCGATGCCCACCAGTGCCTCAGCCGTCCGGGACTCTCTCTCCCGATTGGCTGAGACACAACGGTTGTGCCATTAGCTCCCGCTGCTGTCATTTAAACTCAGTTAGCCAATCAAGAGATAGAGGGGGCAGAGCTGAATGTCAGCTCTATGTCTGAATGGATACTCAGAGCTGCAGCTCGGCTCAGGTGCTCCCATAGCAAACTGCTTGCTGTGGGAGCACTCAACAGGAGGGAGGAGCCAGGAGAACCAAAGAGGGACCAGAGAAAAGGAGGATACAGGCTGCTCTATGCAAAACCAGTAAAACATGTTTGTTATTTTAATAGAAAAAAAAGAAAAAAAAAACGAGACTTTACAATCACTTTAACACATCAATTTAGTCACATCCCAAAACTATCACAGTTACTAGTGTACTTTTGGCTGGTGCAACACTATGAAAACTGCAAATTAATTATAGGCTTCCTTGATTGTAAAAGATAGGAGGGTTGATTTGGCAGCTGGGGGCGGGCAACTTTTTTTTTATCCCCCCCCCCCCCAATTGCAAGGCTAATCAAGCCCTTAGGGCCCTTTAAGAAAAAACACAGGAAAATGTTTTCATTTTAAATCCTATGGGACTTTTTACACCACTGCACTGTGGTGCGGTGCATTTTGGAAAGCCCTGCATGCCGCATCTTTGGTGTGGTTTTTAAAACTGCACTAAAAGTGCAGCGTCCTATTGAAATTAATGGAAATCTCAGTAAAATCGTGGCAAAAATGCACCCAGCATTTGCATTTTTGAGTCACATTTCGATTTTTCACAGGTGCAGGCAGCACAAAAACACATCAGAAATACACAGGAACTGCATCTGAAACACAATTTTTCTACAGAGCAGTGTAAAGGTAGCCTAACTCTGCTCTGTGTGTAACTTAAGCTTCAGGTATTCAGCTCTGTTAATATCAGGATTTTTCAGTAAAGTAGTTAAAATGTATCTAAACTCAAGAAAAAAGTTTTAGGCTTTTTTCCTTTTTTTTCACATGAAGATCCTGCTAGTAACACATATTGTGTCCTAGGGTGAAAACACTTATTCCCAATAATGTGTCTCTGAAGCAACAGCATTGTCACCCTAGAAGCGGATAACAGCACGTTCCCCCCTCTTTTATGTAGTTTACTGCATGAACTGGGAACAATGCTGACTTATAACAGTGCAGGAGAGACATGCACAGGAATCTCTCAAGATTTCTGGCAGGATTGACAAGTATTTTTCAGATATACCAAAACACTTTTATTGGCATATTTAACAGACCATAGGTGAGAAAATAATAGAAGCCACTGAGCCAGGCCTGTTTCATTATTCTCCACCCGGGTGGCGCCACTTCCTGCTGCACACTCATAGTCCTCACAATGGATTGTAATTGCAGTTTTTGTGAATTGCATTGGCAGTATCCAAGGTAAGCTGGTGATAAGGGGGTGGGGGTGTGGGTTGGCAGCCATGGTGTCCACCGCAGAGTCACCTGAGCTGATGTGAGAAGAGGCTGAAAGGGTGTTTCTGTCTGCCCTGCCGCCCTGAGCTGGTCTGATAACAGGGAAGGGGGGAGGTTGCTGTGTCCAACACCACCACCCAGAAACTGAGCTGATTTGATATTGAGGGGGGTTGCTGTGTGTCCACCACCCATGTATAGTAGCTGATCTGATAAGGTTGAGGGGGGTGGGTGGTGGTGCTGTGTCCACCACCCAGGTATACTAGGTGAGCTGGTCTAATAAGGGGTGGGGGTGTGGGGTGTATGCAGACCAGGTGTAGACAGTCAGTGACCCATCCACATCATGCGGCCAACAGATCTGTTCAGCAGCATCTTGCCATCTTCCCTGTGGCCATCAGATCCCGTCCACAGTCCAGGAAGCAACACGCCTTGTCATCAGCCAGGTCACAGCAGCATCTTACCATCTTCCCTGTGGCCATTAGATCCTGTCCATGGTTCAGCAAGCAACACGCCTTGTCAGCAGCCAGGTCACAGCATCTTGCCATCTTCCCTGCGGCCATCATATTTATCCAGCAAGCAACACGCCTTGTCAGCAGGCCAGTTCCAATATCCAATTTATATCATCAATGCCAATGATGCCATTGACTGCTGTCCCCAGGGACAGATTCAATTGAGAGATCGATATACAGTGGGATCTCTGGATTGGATCTGTCCCAGAGGACAGCAGATAAGGCAAAGTATGGACCATACTTTGTATTGTGAGCTGTCTCCCCATGTCAATCCGATGTCTCTCTCATAGCAGCTCCAGTCTAGCCTCAATGGTGAGCCCTGAAAATGTGGGATCTGCTCATACCTGAGTGACTGACACCTCTGTCCTGTCTATTGTTACTGGCTGCCATGGATGAACAACATCAGCTGTTATTACAAGGCGTGGGAGGAGATATCCTTCATCTCCCGCCCCTCCCCCCGGGTCTCCCATCCCACCAGGAGACCCAAGCCACCGGCTGGCCGGAGACCTGTACAAAGCCAGATTCAGCTTTGATCGAGTCTCCGATGTAGAAACCTGGAAGTGACATCACAGCGTCACTTCTGGTTTACTCAGCAGCCAATGGCATAATTTAAAAAAAAAATGTCAAAATTCAAAAACGCAGATCTTGGTGTTTTAAAAAATTTTCAAGTGCAGAGGAGGGGTTTGCAGTGCTGTATTTTGGCCTAGGCCAACAAGGCCCAGGCCTAGGGTGGCATTTTGCAGGGGGGGCAGCAAAAAAGCCGCCCCCCTCCACCTGGGACTCTTTTGGCCACTGGTTGCTAGAGCCGCCTTTCCCACCTCTCTTTCACCCCCCTCCCCTCCTCTCTCACTCGCTCACTTACCTCCCTCTCTCTCACCTCCCTCTCTTTCTCCCCCCTCCTCTCTCTCCCCCCTCTCTCTTTCTCTCTCACCCCCCTCTCAACCCCTCTTCTCTTATCCCCCCCCTCTTATCCTCTCTCTCTCACCACCCCCATCTCTCTCTCATCCTCTCTCTCTCATCCCCTTTCTCTCTCTCACCCCCCCCCTCTCTCTCTCTCATCCCCCTCTCTCCCTCCCTCCCTTCCTCACCCACCCCTCTCTCTGTCTCATTTCCCCCCTCTCTCTCTCTTCCTCACCCAACCCCCTCTCTCTCTCCCACCCCAACCCCCCCCCCCTCTCGTGAGATCTCAGGGGTTCATGCTGGCACTTGGATTCCTTCAATTTTGGAGGGAGTCACATCCGTTAAAAAGGAAGGAGTGGGGAAAATTTACAGTGGGGCAGCACAAAACAAAAATACACCACTGGGGGTTTGGGATCTTTTAAACCCCAGATCCCTCCATAAAGAGTACCTGTGACATGCCTATTACTGTCACAAGGGATGTTTACATTCCTTGTGACAGCAATAAAAGTGATCAGAATGTTTTTTTTAAAGGGACAGTGTAAAAAATAAATAAATAAGGAAAAAAATGTTTAAAATTCCCCATCCCTCCGTGCTTGCGTGCCAAAGAAACAGCATACATAAATCACACCCGCAAATGTAAACAGTGTTCAAATCACACATATGAGGTATCGTCATGATTGTTAGAGTGAGAGCAATAATTCTAGTGCAAGACCTCCTCTGTAACTCTAAATAGGTAACCGTTAAAATGTCGCCTTTCCACAAGTGTGCGCAATTTTAAAGTGTGACATGTTAGGTATCTATTTACTCGGCATAACATCATCTTTCACATTATTCAAAAAAATTGGGCTGACTTTTTTGTTTCATTTCTTTTAATTCATTAAAGTGTATGCTTTACACAAAAATTGCGTTTGAGAGACCGTTGCACGAATATAATGTGACAATGTTGCAATAACCGCCATTTTATTCTCTAGGGTCTCTGCTAAAAATATATATAATTTTGGGGTTCTAAGTAATTTTCTAGCAAAAAATACAGATTTTTAACTTGTAAACAACAAATGTCAGAAATAGGCCTGGTCTTCAAAAGGTTAAAGGAAATACATTTAATTAAAGGATTTGTAAAGTCAGAAGGTTTTATTTATCTTAATGCATTCTATGCATTAACATAAAAAAACCTTCTGTCGGCAGCAGCCCCCTAACACTTACCTGAGGTTCCTCACTGCTCAGCGATGTCCTCGAGTGTCTCAGCCATCCGAGATTCTCCCTCCTAATTGGCTAAAACAATTGGCTGTCGCTGCTGTCAATCAAAGTCATCTAGCCAATCAGGAGAGGGGGGAGGGTTAGGGTTAGGTGTCTGAATGGACACAGGGAGCTAAGACTCGGCTCAGGTGTGGGGGGCACTCAACAGGAGGGAGGAGCCAGGATCACAGAAGAGGGCCCCGAGAAGAGGAGGATCCGGGCTGCTCTGTGCAAATCCACTGCAACAGAGCAGGTAAGTATGACATATTTGTTATTTTTATGGGGGGAAAAAACGAGACTCGACAATTGCTTCATTTAAAAATAATTCTTCTCTGCAAGGGTCCATTCACATTGCAGTTTATATAGAATATTACCTCCTGATCATTTTATGCATGGTTCTCATACAGGTTATATAAACAGAAATTGTTAAAAGCTAGTAAAAAATCTGTTTCGGTCATGGATCTTCTATAGCACCAGTTAAGCCCTGGGATTATATTAATACTAATTGAGATAATTTACTAAAGAAATAGCATGTGTTTACTTTGCAAAATGAATTTAGATTAGTGAATAAGGTGAAGTTGTTCTAACTCAATCATCTATTTTAATGTGGGCAAAAATCATGTAATCGTGTATCCTTTGCAGGATTCGGATATTCTTTACAATAAGGTGAACTTAGATTTACCTTATCACTTAGCTTAGTGAAAATCAATTTTACCAAGTTGACACACATTACTCTTTTAGTAAATCAACTCCATTATCTGTTAAACACAAGTTTAAACTACCTAACACACAAACCCCTTTATAACAAAATAACCAGACAAATCTAATTATTTTATAATCTACATGATCTGTAATAAAGAAACATTTATGCAAAAAGGTATCCCACACAACTAGCTACATGCTAAAAGTTATCAATTAAAGAAAATCTATGGGGGGAAACATAGACCAGATATCCCACTAACTAACCCTATGGACTTGTAGGTAGTAGGCTACGATCAAAGTATATTTTTCAGAAAACACCAATATGAAGCGAAGCCAAAAAAGTAGATTTCAGCAATGAAAAATGAAGAAGGCAAAAGAACAGTCAGCTGAAGCAATGTCTAGATCCATTTTAAAATATTTTGTGCCTTTAACATCTACCACAGTAGGAGAAAGTGCTGAAGGCATTCATTCTGGTGAATCCAAGGGGGGAAATACCAGAAGTAACTTCTCAAGAACATTCATATACAAAAAGGCAAGGATTGGAGAAGATCAACTTATCTTCAAGCAGTGAGAGTGATGTAGAGGAGTGAAATGCCAGCAGAAGCCTCCCCCAGCAAGACTGATGCAGAAGAAGAGGAGACTGACAAACTATCAGTTTATTCTGATGTTGCTGCTTGGCCAGTTCCAATTGAGTTAAAACTGGACCTTATTAAGAGGGGAAGTGAAATAGGGATGGGCCTTTCAGTGCTGTTGAAAGACTAGGAGAGAAATCAAACGGGAAAAGTCGACAGCTCACCACTGCATGGTTCTAAAAGGCTCTGCCAAATGGTGAGAAAATTCTAAGAACGTGGATGGTGTACTCTCCATCAAAAGAAAGTTTGTTTTGTTTTTGCTGCAGACTTTTTGTTCTTGATGAAAAAGTAACCGTAACATCCAGTTTTGTTACCGGGTTTCAGGTGTGGTGGAAGCTGAATCAAAAGGTGTCTGATCATGAAGCTTCTGAGCAGCATCTAACTTGTTTGGAGAAATGGAAGACCTTGAGAGCATGACTAAAGCCCCGTACACACGTACCGATGGTCGGCTTACAAATGTTCCTCTTTTCTCCCCGGGATGTCGGTGTCTGCTGAAAAGTGCAAAGACAGCACAAGGACAGCACAAGAATTTTGTCCGCCGACTGCAGAAGTGATGTCATGTAATGGTTAACTTTCCCTGTGTTTTCTATTTTCTGAGCATGCCCAGTCTTGCAAATCTGCGGTCTGTCGGCCGAATTGTGTACTGACAGGCGAACAATCGTCCGTTCTGGTGTCGGCATACAAATATTTTCATGTTTGCACGAAAGACTTTTGTCCGCGGATTGTGCGCAGACATCTGTCGGAGGCACCATACTAACACGCGTACAATCGGCAGATCCTTCGTCCACCGACGTTTGTATGCCGACGATCGGTACGTGTGTACGGGCCTTTAGGCTACAAAAATGCATTGATCATGTCCACCAAATAACATGGACAAAGAGAAAAAGAAATGGGAGGGATACTTTGCATCACCTCTTGGATGTAACCTTGTTTTTGGCTCACCAGAATCTTCCTTTTCATAGTCATAGAGAAACTATATCATCAGCAAACAAGGGAAAATTCCTGGAATTGGTACAATTGCTCTCAAGTTACTGTATGATCTAGTTTTAAAGGAACATTTCATAAAGCTGAAACATTCTATTACTTCTGGGAAGAGAATGACTTATTTTTTCCCAGGAGAGAAGGCAGAGGATGCTGGTCTCACATTGCCAGAGGAAATGAAAAGAGTTATGTTTGAGTGCCTTGATCGGTTTCACCAGGAGTTGGAAATTCATACTAAGGCAATTGAAAAAATCCTTTCAATGTTTGCTGTTATTCAACTGAACACTGGCTGTTGCAACAGAAAAAGAAAAAAATCTTCAGAATTTTACTCCAAAGTTGACGGAGGTTTTTGATGAATTCTCTAAAGAAGACATCTATGTTGAGATTGAACACTTTCAGAGGCATTTGGAAGCTGCCAAGATCAGCAAAGAAATAGACAGTTTTGCAGTTCCTGCAGTTCATTGTTAAATGGGACTTTTGTGAATCTTTGCCTAACTTGTCACTGTGTTTTAGATTATTTTTGACTCTGTGTGTCCATTGCTTCATGTGAAAGAAGTTTTTCAAGATTAAAAATTAATAAAAAACGTATTCCGCTCCACCATGAGTGAGACCATGAGTGAGACAAGATTTACAAATATGGCCATACTGTCAGCTGAATATGAATATGCAAAGAAGATTAACTTTGATGCAGTCATTGATCAATTTGCGGAACTGAAGGCTCAAAGGCAGAGGATGTATCCTTTCAATATAGACTGAGTGGGCATGCCATTGCTCAGTCTTTTTTCTACCAGGACTCCCAGATCTGTCTACCAGAACCCCAAGATCTTTCTCCATCCTTGATTCCCCAAGAGGTTCTCCCCCTAGTGAGTAGTTTGCATTTATATTTTTAGGTATATATCATAGGTAAAAAGGCGCTGGTAATCTTAATATATCACGTGTTATAAAAATTAATAAGTGATTTAAAGTGTAATATATGTGATTAAAAATTGCTACAAATATATATATGATCTACTATTGGTGCAATTAGCAAAGAAAAGTGCATACCAGTGCAATTTCAATTCAGAAGTGTTTGTGCTTCTCAAAGTAAATTAATCCACAAAGGTGTGGATCAGTGAACCAATAAATAGATATATAAAGAATTCCATACAAAAATCACATATAAAAATATAAATATATAAATGTGCTCCAAGTAGTGTTTAAAAGTCCAGGCAATAGCATGCAATCAAAATTGTGCTTGGTGGATTCTTATTAATCCCTTCACAGTGCTCCAGGTGCTGGGATGTGACAACCGTCAATTAAGAAGTGCTTGTGCTTCTCAAAGTAAATTAATCCACAAAGGTGTGGATCAGTGAACCAATAAATAAATATATAAAGAATTCCATACAAAAATCACATAAGGATATATAAAAAAATCACATAAGAATATATAAAAAAGAATAAATATATAAATGTGCTCCAAGTAGTGTTTAAAAGTCCAAGCAATAGCATGCAATCAAAATTGTTCTTGGTGAATTCTTATTAATCCATTCACAGTGCTCCAGATGCTGGGATGTGACAACCGTGGCCTCTTACCAGCTAGCAGCAGGTCACAAGGACCCCCAACGCCTGTGATCCCTTTATTGGGTGGATCAAACCTCTCCTCGATTGCTTGGATCTCTGGCTCCTATATTACTCGAGTTGGACCATGTAGTCCCCCCATACACATAAAGATATAGAAGAACAAATAGCCTCCAATAGTGAAATACTGTTTTATTCTCCAAAAAACATACACTATAAGGTGACAATTAGCCTCTTACTATTTGTTGTGCCCTCCTGGCACTGGGCAATTCGGCAGTACAAAATCGTTTTTTTGGGTCTTAGGAAGATATTCTCCAGGGATCTGCAGCACCCTGTATCTCCTTTCCCCCTCCTTTGTATTGCGGCGGTGGATGTGTATCCCAGCCTCTGTTCCGAATGCCTCTGTGTGTTACTTCCGGGCTAGCATTGACCACAATGCATTTCGCTTAACGAGCGTCCTCAGGCAACAAATAGTAAGAGGCTAATTGTCACCTTATAGTGTATGTTTTTTGGAGAATAAAACAGTATTTCACTATTGGAGGCTATTTGTTCTTCTATATCTTTATGTGTATGGGGGGACTACATGGTCCAACTCGAGTAATATAGGAGCCAGAGATCCAAGCAATCGAGGAGAGGTTTGATCCACCCAATAAAGGGATCACAGGCGTTGGGGGTCCTTGTGACCTGCTGCTAGCTGGTAAGAGGCCACGGTTGTCACATCCCAGCACCTGGAGCACTGTGAATGGATTAATAAGAATTCACCAAGAACAATTTTGATTGCATGCTATTGCCTGGACTTTTAAACACTACTTGGAGCACATTTATATATTTATATTTTTTTATATATTCTTATGTGATTTTTTTATATATCCTTATGTGATTTTTGTATGGAATTCTTTATATATTTATTTATTGGTTCACTGATCCACACCTTTGTGGATTAATTTACTTTGAGAAGCACAAGCACTTCTTAATTGACGGTTGTCACATCCCAGCACCTGGAGCACTGTGAAGGGATTAATAAGAATCCACCAAGCACAATTTTGATTGCATGCTATTGCCTGGACTTTTAAACACTACTTGGAGCACATTTATATATTTATATGTTTATATGTGATTTTTGTATGGAATTCTTTATATATCTATTTATTGGTTCACTGATCCACACCTTTGTGGATTAATTTACTTTGAGAAGCACAAACACTTCTGAATTGAAATTGCACTGGTATGCACTTTTCTTTGCTAATTGCACCAATAGTAGATCATATATATATTTGTAGCAATTTTTAATCACATATATTACACTTTAAATCACTTATTAATTTTTATAACACGTGATATATTAAGATTACCAGCACCTTTTTACTTATGATTAGGGTTGAGCGAACACCTAGATGTCCGTGTTCGACGGGTTCGGCCGAACTTTAAAAAAAAGTCCGGGTCCGTGTCCCGGACTTTTACCGAACTTTTCCCGGACACCGAACCCCATTGAAGTCAATGGGGACCCGAACTTTAAGGCACTAAAATGGCTCTAAAACACCAAAGGAAAGGGCTAGAGTGCTGCAAATGGCAGCAAAACGTAATTAAGAGCATGGCAAGTGCTCTGCAAACAAATGTGGATAGGGAAATAACTTAAAACAACAAAAAAAAACAGAAAAATAAAACAATGTTCTTCTTCATCTCTGAAGGACGAGGCCCATATGGAGTAGGAGGGAGGTTGAGGTGGTGGTGGATGTGGCGGTGACTAGACATATGCCGGTTTTCGGTAATTCGATATATCGCGGTATTGCATAGCCACGGTATTGTTATTGTGGCATTTTTAAAATACCGAGTTTCTCTGTCAAGTCTGCCTGACTTGTGAATTGATACATTTCAGTGAGCTGGATGACTCATTCACTCACTCAGCTAACACCTTTCAGCATTAAGTCTCCTAACTATAAACAAAAATGATTACATTTGTATCTTTTCCTTCCCTCTGCCAGGGAGAAAGGAAGTTTAACCTCTTAAAGACTGGATCTTTTTCTGACACTTGCTGCTTGCAAGTTAAAATCAGTTTTTTTTTTGCTAGAAAAGTACTTAGAACCCCCAAACATTTTATATATTTTTTTAGCAGAGACCCTACAGAATAAAATGGCGATTGTTGTAATATTTTATGTCACACTGTATTTGCGCAGCAGTCTTTCAAACGCAATGATTAGACTTTAATGAATAAAAAAAAAAAAAAAAACGTAACAGTAAAGTTATCCCAATTTTTTTTTTTTTTGTTACACAGAGAATCGTGAGAGAATCGTGATCTTTATTCCAAGCTAAAAAATCGTGATTCTCATTTTGGCCAGAATCGTGCAGCTCTAATAAATATATATATACACACACACACGCCTAGCAGCCCACATTACATTATTATATAGCCATCAAGCAGTGTCTGGCCTACCTGGTGATGACTGGTCCTGGCGCTCTGATCCGATGGCCTGGTCTTTAAAGGGGCAAATCCTTGCGATCCAGAAGTGGTTAAACCTGCAGGAGGACCGGTGTTTTTATCTATTAATGACTTTACTATTGCTTTAGGCCTGGTTCACATGTATGCGGGTTGGTGGTTCACATGTATGCGGGTTGGCGGTTCACATGTATGCGGGTTGGCGGCCCACATTTGCACAGGCATAGCAGCCCATTGATTTGAACGGGCTGCTATGCCCTCATTTTCCGCAGAAAAAAGGTGCATGCAGCATTTTTTTTAAATTCAGTGGCCTTGAAATCCATCCTGCTTTTGCACCATGCGACTAACCTGCAGTTCCTGCTCTGGCAAGCTTTCTGCATTTTTTGTATACGTGGGCACGGCATTTAAAAATAAACAGTTTGCGTGTGCAGCAACGGCAGGTAAGTCGCATGGTGCAAAAGAAGGATGGATTTCATGGCCACTGCATTTTTTTAAATTCTGCATGCACCTTTTTTCAGCTGAAAACGCAGGCATAGCAGCTCAAGCCCATTCACATCAATGGGCTGCTATGCCTGTGCAAATGTGGGCCCCCAACCCGCATACATGTGAACCAGGCCTAAAGCAATAGTAAAGTCATTAATAGATAAAAACACCGGTCCTCCTGCAGGTTTAACCAATTAATGACTTTACTATTGCTTTAGGCCTGGTTCACATGTATGCGGGTTGGGGGCCCACATTTGCACAGGCATAGCAGCCCATTGATGTGAATGGGCTTGAGCTGCTATGCCTGCGTTTTCAGCTAAAAAAAGGTGCATGCAGAATTTAAAAAAATGCAGTGGCCATGAAATCCATCCTTCTTTTGCACCATGCGACTTACCTGCCGTTGCTGCACACGCAAACTGTTTATTTTTAAATGCCGTGCCCACGTATACAAAAAATGCAGAAAGCTTGCCAGAGCAGGAACTGCAGGTTAGTCGCATGGTGCAAAAGCAGGATGGATTTCAAGGCCACTGAATTTTAAAAAAATGCTGCATGCACCTTTTTTCTGCGGAAAATGAGGGCATAGCAGCCCATTCAAATCAATGGGCTGCTATGCCTGTGCAAATGTGAACCACCAACCCGCATACATGTGAACCAGGCCTAAAGCAATAGTAAAGTAATTTATAAACAACACCTCCTTCAGGTTTAACCACTTCTTGACCACAAGGATTTGCCCTCTTAATGACCAGGCCATCGGATCGGAGCCGAGCGCCAGAACCAGTTATCACCAGTTAGGCCAGACACTGCTTGATGACCTATTTTAGGCCTGGTTCACAGAGTCTGTACTGACTGACTATATAATAATGTGCATAAGTGAACCAAAGCCCCTAAATTCAGCAATGAAATTGAAGTGAGGTGGAAATTTAATAATTTAAATTTAATAATAGAATACCGTGATAATACCGTATACCGTGGCAAAACCTTAATCAATTAATCGCAGCATGAAAATCTGATACCGTCACAAGCCTAGCGGTGACATAGGCGTGCGCACAGGGTGTGCTGGGTGTGCCTGGGCACACCCTAATCACCTAGGGCACATAGCATTGCCAGTGAGGAGATGGGAAAGATCTCCCTGGGACCTGCTCTGCTCTATTTCTCCTTGCCTACAGGTACATGGCCCCGATACATTACTCTCCCTGCTGGCAAACACATGCATGTGTATTTCAACTTTGGGGTGCACACCTTAATGCAATAGGCTGCGCACACCTATGGGCGGTGTAGGTGGAAGCGGCGGTGGAGGAGGACCAGGGCCGGATTAACAGCATCATGGGCTTGGTGCTGAGGATTTTGAAGGGCCTTAAGGGCCGTGCCTTGCCATGCACCCAGAGGAGGAAGGGTGCAGCCATGCATGCCTAATTCAACATGGGATGCTGTCTCTGAAGCCCATAAACACATCCATGCATCGCCAACTGTCCCTCCTTGTCCGGCCTTCACGCTGTGTGGGGAGGTTCTGAGGGTGCTGCCTGGGGAAGCGAGCATAGAAGCCAGACTTCTGTGTTTACAAGTGACAGAAGAGCGGTAACAGTGAATATGGCCAACCCGGGGCCTATATAAAAGGTAGGGGCCTGGAGCTGCAGCTCCAATAGCCCCTACATTAATCTGGCCCTGAGGAGGAGGACGAGGTAGCCAACACTGCTTCTTTTCAAAAATTTTAAATGAGGGTACACCCCAAAAGAGTGAGAAAGAGCAAAAATGGAACAATGGGTGGGTAAGGTCGGTATCCATTGCTATTCTGCATAAGGTACGGAAAAGTCCCGTGGGATCCATGCCTGGTTCATTTTAATGAACGTGAGCTTGTCCACATTGTCTCTGGACAGGCGGCTGCGCTTGTCTGTTATAACGCCCCCAGCCGTGCTAAATACCCGTTCAGATAATACACTGGCTGCAGGGCACGCCAGCACCTCCAAGGCGTAAAGGGCAAGCTCAAGCCATGTGCCCAATTTGGAGACCCAGAAGTTGAAGGGGGCAGACCCGTCATTCACTACATGTAGGCGTGTGCACACATACTGCTCCACCATGTTGGTAAAATGCTGCCTCCTGCTAAGACGTTCCATCTGAGCTGCTGGTGCTGCTGTTTGTTGTGGCGTGCTGACAAAGCTTTTCCACATTTCGGCCATGCTAACCCTGCCTTCTGAGGTGCTGGCGGTGCCCTGGTTGCGTTGGCGACCTCCTCCTCCTCCTCCTCTGCCTTGTGCTTCCACTGTGGCCCCGCTGTCAGATGGGAATGCCAGCAGCATGGCGTCTACCAGCGTGCGCTTGTACTCGCGCATCTTGCGATCGCGCTCCAGTGAGTGAATTAAGGACGGTACGTTGTCCTTGTAACGGGGATCCAGCAGCGTGGCCACCCAGTAATCAGCACAAGTTAGAATGTGGGCAACTCGGCGGTCGTTGTGGAGACACTGCAGCATGTAATCGCTCATGTGTGCCAGGCTGCCCAGAGGCAACGAAAGGCTGTCCTCTGTGGGAGGTGTATCGTCCGTGTCCTCTGTATCCCCCCAGCCACGCACCAGTGATGGCCATGAGCTGGCCTGGGTGCCACCCTGCTGTGAACATGGTTCCATCTCCTCCTCCAGCTCCTCCTCCTCCTCATCCTCCTCATCCTCCAGAACTGTGCCCCTGCTGGACAATTGCGTCCCTGGCGTTTGCGTGTGCAGGAACCCACCCTCGGAGCCCCTTGCGAATGACTGCCCTGAAAGCCTTGGAAATGTTACCTCTTCATCCTCCTCCTCCTCCTCATCCTGTGCCACATCCTCTTCCATCATCGCCCGAATTGTTTTTTCAAGGAGGCATGGAAGTGGGATAGTTAAGCTGAGAACGGCGTCATTGCCACTGGCCATGTTGGTGGAGTACTCAAAACAGCGCAACAAGGCACACAGGTCTCGCATGGAGGCCCAGTTAAATTAAATAGCGGAATAGAAAATATGATCCAAAAAAAGTGTATGTATATCACACGTACACAACCACACTGGGCCCCAATTACTATTGTTTGTACCCCTAAAAGGCTAGATGAGGAGTAGGGGGAGTATGGAACAGGCAGCACCCTCAAACCTTCAGAAGTATGAGATGAACCCCAACAACTTGGAAAGGTGGATCTCTCTCACACGTACCGACACAGACTATCCCGCAATTCAATTGATCCTCAAAGGTTTTTATTGAATAGCGGAATAGGAAATATGATCAAAAAAAGTGTATGTATCTCGCACGTACACAACCACACTAGGCCCCAATTACTATTGTTTGTACCCCTAAAAGGCTAGATGAGGAGTAGGGGGGGTATGGAACAGGCAGCACCCTCAAACCTTCAGAAGTATGAGATGAACCCCAACAACTTGGAAAGGTGGATCTCTCTCACACGTACCGACACAGACTATCCCCCAATTTAACTGATCCCCAAAGGTTTTTGATTAAATAGCGGAATAGAAAATATGATCCAAAAAAAGTGTATGTATATCACACGTACACAACCACACTAGGCCCCAATTACTATTGTTTGTACCCCTAAAAGGCTAGATGAGGAGTAGGGGGGGTATGGAACAGGCAGCACCCTCAAACCTTCAGAAGTATGAGATGAACCCCAACAACTTGGAAAGGTGGATCTCTCTCACACGTACCGACACAGACTATCCCCCAATTTAACTGATCCCCAAAGGTTTTTGATTAAATAGCGGAATAGAAAATATGATCCAAAAAAAGTGTATGTATATCACACGTACACAACCACACTAGGCCCCAATTACTATTGTTTGTACCCCTAAAAGGCTAGATGAGGAGTAGGGGGAGTATGGAACAGGCAGCACCCTCAAACCTTCAGAAGTATGAGATGAACCCCAACAACTTGGAAAGGTGGATCTCTCTCACACGTACCGACACAGACTATCCCGCAATTCAATTGATCCTCAAAGGTTTTTATTGAATAGCGGAATAGGAAATATGATCAAAAAAAGTGTATGTATCTCGCACGTACACAACCACACTAGGCCCCAATTACTATTGTTTGTACCCCTAAAAGGCTAGATGAGGAGTAGGGGGGGTATGGAACAGGCAGCACCCTCAAACCTTCAGAAGTATGAGATGAACCCCAACAACTTGGAAAGGTGGATCTCTCTCACACGTACCGACACAGACTATCCCCCAATTTAACTGATCCCCAAAGGTTTTTGATTAAATAGCGGAATAGAAAATATGATCCCAAAAAAGTGTATGTATATCACACGTACACAACCACACTGGGCCCCAATTACTATTGTTTGTACCCCTAAAAGGCTAGATGAGGAGTAGGGGGAGTATGGAACAGGCAGCACCCTCAAACCTTCAGAAGTATGAGATGAACCCCAACAACTTGGAAAGGTGGATCTCTCTCACACGTACCAACACAGACTATCCCCCAATTTAACTGATCCCCAAAGGTTTTTGATTAAATAGCGGAATAGAAAATATGATCCAAAAAAAGTGTATGTATATCACACGTACACAACCACACTAGGCCCCAATTACTATTGTTTGTACCCCTAAAAGGCTAGATGAGGAGTAGGGGGAGTATGGAACAGGCAGCACCCTCAAACCTTCAGAAGTATGAGATGAACCCCAACAACTTGGAAAGGTGGATCTCTCTCACACGTACCGACACAGACTATCCCGCAATTCAATTGATCCTCAAAGGTTTTTATTGAATAGCGGAATAGGAAATATGATCAAAAAAAGTGTATGTATCTCGCACGTACACAACCACACTAGGCCCCAATTACTATTGTTTGTACCCCTAAAAGGCTAGATGAGGAGTAGGGGGGGTATGGAACAGGCAGCACCCTCAAACCTTCAGAAGTATGAGATGAACCCCAACAACTTGGAAAGGTGGATCTCTCTCACACGTACCGACACAGACTATCCCGCAATTCAATTGATCCTCAAAGGTTTTTATTGAATAGCGGAGTAGGAAATATGATCAAAAAAAGTGTATGTATCTCGCACGTACACAACCACACTAGGCCCCAATTACTATTGTTTGTACCCCTAAAAGGCTAGATGAGGAGTAGGGGGGGTATGGAACAGGCAGCACCCTCAAACCTTCAGAAGTATGAGATGAACCCCAACAACTTGGAAAGGTGGATCTCTCTCACACGTACCAACACAGACTATCCCCCAATTTAACTGATCCCCAAAGGTTTTTGATTAAATAGCGGAATAGAAAATATGATCCAAAAAAAGTGTATGTATATCACACGTACACAACCACACTAGGCCCCAATTACTATTGTTTGTACCCCTAAAAGGCTAGGAGTAGGGGGAGTATGGAACAGGCAGCACCCTCAAACCTTCAGAAGTATGAGATGAACCCCAACAACTTGGAAAGGTGGATCTCTCTCACACGTACCAACACAGACTATCCCCCAATTTAACTGATCCCCAAAGGTTTTTGATTAAATAGCGGAATAGAAAATATGATCCAAAAAAAGTGTATGTATATCACACGTACACAACCACACTAGGCCCCAATTACTATTGTTTGTACCCCTAAAAGGCTAGGAGTAGGGGGAGTATGGAACAGGCAGCACCCTCAAACCTTCAGAAGTATGAGATGAACCCCAACAACTTGGAAAGGTGGATCTCTCTCACACGTACCAACACAGACTATCCCCCAATTTAACTGATCCCCAAAGGTTTTTGATTAAATAGCGGAATAGAAAATATGATCCCAAAAAAGTGTATGTATATCACACGTACACAACCACACTAGGCCCCAATTACTATTGTTTGTACCCCTAAAAGGCTAGGAGTAGGGGGAGTATGGAACAGGCAGCACCCTCAAACCTTCAGAAGTATGAGATGAACCCCAACAACTTGGAAAGGTGGATCTCTCTCACACGTACCAACACAGACTATCCCCCAATTTAACTGATCCCCAGAGGTTTTTGATTAAATAGCGGAATAGAAAATATGATCCCAAAAAAGTGTATGTATATCACACGTACACAACCACACTAGGCCCCAATTACTATTGTTTGTACCCCTAAAAGGCTAGGAGTAGGGGGAGTATGGAACAGGCAGCACCCTCAAACCTTCAGAAGTATGAGATGAACCTCAACAACTTGGAAAGGTGGATCTCTCTCACACGTACCAACACAGACTATCCCCCAATTTAACTGATCCCCAAAGGTTTTTGATTAAATAGCGGAATAGAAAATATGATCCCAAAAAAGTGTATGTATATCACACGTACACAACCACACTAGGCCCCAATTACTATTGTTTGTACCCCTAAAAGGCTAGGAGTAGGGGGAGTATGGAACAGGCAGCACCCTCAAACCTTCAGAAGTATGAGATGAACCCCAACAACTTGGAAAGGTGGATCTCTCTCACACGTACCAACACAGACTATCCCCCAATTTAACTGATCCCCAAAGGTTTTTGATTAAATAGCGGAATAGAAAATATGATCCCAAAAAAGTGTATGTATATCACACGTACACAACCACACTAGGCCCCAATTACTATTGTTTGTACCCCTAAAAGGCTAGATGAGGAGTAGGGGGAGTATGGAACAGGCAGCACCCTCAAACCTTCAGTATGAGATTGTGTTCACTGTACCCCACAAAGATTGAGTTCACTGCACCCCACAATGATTGTGTTCACTGCACCCCACAAAGATTGTGTTCACTGCACCTCACAAAGATTGTGTTCACTGTACCCCCCAAAGATTGTGTTCACTGCACCCCACAAAGATTCTGTTCACTGTACCCCACAAAGATTGTGTTCACTGCACCCCAAAAAAATTGTGTTCACTGCACCCCAAAAAGGATGTTGTTCACTGCACCCCAAAAAGGATGTTGTTCACTCCACCCCAAAAAGATTGTGTTCACTGCACCCCACAAAGATTGTGTTCACTGCACCCCAAAAAGATTGTGTTCACTGCACCCCAAAAATGATTTTGTTCACTGCACCCCAAAAAGGATGTTGTTCACTCCACCCCAAAAAGATTGTGTTCACTGCACCCCAAAAAGATTGTGTTCACTGCACCCCACAAAGGATTTTGTTCACTGCACCCCAAAAAGATTGTGTTCACTGCACCCCAAAAAGGATGTTGTTCACTGCACCCCAAAAAGGATTTTGTTCACTGCACCCCAAAAAGATTGTGTTCACTGCACCCCACAAAGGATTTTGTTCACTGCACCCCACAAAGATTGTGTTCACTGCACACCAAAAAGGATTGTGTTCACTGCACCCCAAAAAGATTTTGTTCACTGCACCCCAAAAAGATTGTGTTCACTGCAGCCCAAAAAGATTGTGTTCACTGCAGCCCAAAAAGATTGTGTTCACTGCAGCCCAAAAAGATTGTGTTCACTGCAGCCCAAAAAGATTGTGTTCACTGCAGCCCAAAAAGATTGTGTTCACTGCAGCTCACACACAGAAAAATGGATGTGGATCACTGACACCTGCCTATCTCCAATCCCACACCACACAGCAATATCGATTGTAGTTTGTAGAACACAGTTTCCCTAAAATTCAGCAGACTCTGTCCCTAACAGGATTGAGAAGAGATCGTAGATCAGGATTGAGTGCAGACCCCACCCCCCACACAGCAATATCGATTGTAGTTTGTAGAAGACACTGACCCTATATAATTCAGCAGACTCTATCCCTAAAATGCCTACAACTCGCCCTGCCTAAACACTCCGACCTGTCCCTCAATTCTATCCGGACACAAATGGTTTTTTCCTGCCTATCTTTCCCTAATCAGCAGCCAGCACGTTGATGTGTGCTCTGTCCCTGAATCTAAGCAGCATAATGACGCCGCTGCGGCTGCCTCGAACTTATAAAGACTTGGTCACATGCTTCAGACGGCCAATCACAGCTACTGAGACATTTGCAGGCATGGCTGGGATGGCTTAAGGCACACCAGTTAAACGATTGTTGATTGGCTGTTGAAAGCCCGCCATGAAAAGAGCGCCAAAGCATGCAAAACCCGGAAATAAAACGACCGAACACGGATTTTTACCCGAACATACAGTAAAGTGTCCGTGTCCGTGTTCGGGTACAAAAAATCCAATTATTCGGTACGAACACGAATAATACAGTCCGTGTTCGCTCAACACTACTTATGATATATACCTATTTATTGTTTTATTACAATTAAAAGGGCAGCAGGTTCAACAATCTTTTATTTAAAGGGCCAGGCGCCTTCTCTTTTCTTTTTATTATTATTATTTATATTTTTAGCCCCCAAGTGCATCACTTTACATTTCTCAACATTAAACCTCATTTGTCATGTAGTTGCCCACCACATAATTTTTTTTTTCAGGTCTTCCTGTAAAATTTCTATATCCTGATGTGAAGTTATTGCCCTGCTTATTTTTGTGTCGTCTGCAAAAACTGAGATTGAGTAATTTATCCCATCCTCTATATCATTTATGAATACATTTTAGAATTTTAGAATTGGTCCCAAGACAGAGCCTTGGGGTACCCAACTTCTCCTCTATGGAGCTGCAGATGTATACAGACTTGTGTCTTAACAGACTTCATTCTAGAAAAAGAAAATAATAATAATAATAATAATAATAAAATGAAATATTATTGCATTGATATCCATGCTTCTTGTACAGGGTGATAACACTGCTCCTATATACACAAACACACAGTAACATTTACCATTCTAGGACAAGAAGGTGCTAGGGAGTCTCTACATGGCAGGTTACTGGGTACAAATAAAGGTAAAGAAAGCCTGCATAGAAAAAAAAACAATAGGCTAAATACAACAAATGAAAAATCAGCCATATAGAATTTTTTTTGATGCAGGGGTTAAATAAACGTTAAAGACTCTGTAAAACCAATGTGAAGTCAAAATGTTGTATTTAGTCACAGATGGTAAATATGAAACAAAGCAAGAAAACTGTGAAACTGTGGAATTAATTAATAATAATATAACAAAGGTCTATTTTAATATATGCTGCTTTCCCCATCAGTATTCCTTTTTTATTTTTTGTTCTGTTCATTCAAAACAGCTATAAAGGTTTAGCCTCCTAGAAGTTAGCATTTTGTGGCTTTATTGTTACTGTGCTGTCATAATTCATATATCATTTACTGCAGTATTTGTGCTTCAATATATTAGTTTCTGGATTGAAGTGGGTAGATGTTTGACCTTGTTTCCACCTTTTGAGTTTGCTCTTTAGCACTGTTTGATCCATGTTCTGATCTTTAAAAACAATGCAAACAACTAATTAAGAAGTGAACAGCTCAATTCCCCATGTGCCTTCTAATGACTTTTCACATTTTGGTTGCCAATTTTCTTGGAGGAATGATCTGCCTATTGACATTTGTTATCGAGCATATAAATTGACATTTCTCTGCCTACTAAAAATAAACGAACCCACATTTATTTAGTAAAAAACCTGACAGTACAAAAGACAAAGAAAATGTTTCGGACAAAAAAAAAAAAAAAATGAAACTAATACATGTACTAGTTTAACTACATTATGGTGGAAAGTCGTGATGCAATTGACTAAACCCACAACAGTAAAATCAATCTGTATATGCAGTAAAGCATGCTTTTGTTACTCACTGTGGAACCTAAGGGGTTAATCTTCTGCATTGTGCAAAAAGGCTGTTTCATCCTGTCTTCTCTGACCCTCCCCTTTCGTACCCAAATTATCTCCTGATAGTACAGAGCCTTGGGGGCACTCTGCACATGCTCAGTTTGGTGTGTATTGCTAGAGAGTTTTTTTGTTTGTTTTTTTTTGGGAGAGTGCATGTGATTATCACAGGCCAATCAGCACTGTCCAGACAGAGGGTCGGGGGTCATGCAGCCTCATAGGACAGTCAGAGGAGAATGAAAATTTCCCGTACAAGCTTTAACCAGAGCTCAGCTGGACACTGATAGAAGTCACAAGACTGCTATATACTGCTGATGAGAAAAGGTATTTAGCAGTTTATATTTTCCCCTTACCCGGATGTGACGTCATCGGCCTTGTAGCCGGAACTCGACCGCGGTCTACACACCTCCGCCGGCCTGCTGGGAACAGCGACTGCTATAAGCCCCTCTACAGGATCGTCTTCATCATTCGTTACGTCCTACATAGGACGGCTGCAGATGAACTTTTATTTACCTACCATGCCGACAGAGCCCTTACTATAAGTGAGTCTTTTTGTTACCTATACCAAATACATTTTCTGCTACACTAAGCTGGCGCCGCTCTGTCCTCATGTCTTTATATTTACTAAAAGAATTGCATTTCCATGTTCTGTGTACCGTGGAAGACCAGATATAGTGAATGCAGGCTCCTGGGTTTACGCACACTTTATACAATATGCAACGCTGAAAGGTATTAATTTCATTCTACATACAAGCTGGCCCAGAAGGCAGAGGCATAGTGTATTAATTTCATCACAGTGTGATCAACATCCAAAGTACTAGATTGTGGCCCATCTGCAAGATATTGTTTGGCAATTTCTACAAAGTTTTTATAAGAAGAATTTCTAAGTACTATAAAGCAAAAAGTGTACAATTTTAGCCAGGGATAAATAACCAGTAAAAGAGGCAAAATTATTGTCAAAGTGATACCCTTTTACTGTTAGTAGACCCAAAGAAGCAACCTAGAAAAACTGAAAATCTGATTGAAGAATCAGTATTCCTCACCTGGTTCATTTATGTAAACAGAGGCATAACTCACTTAGGTAAAATAGTCATATGCTTATGATCTGGGAGTAACCATGTATTTCCACTCATGCAGCCAAACTGTAACAACACTGTTGAATGCTCTTGTTCACATAGCAAAACATTCTACGTGCTCTCTTCTGAGGCAGCTAGGGAGTTAATTTACATGATGAATAACCCTGTCTGTACTGTGTTAGCAGATCTCAATATTAGCTGTAAAAACTGTCCGGATCTTCAAAGGGTTGAAGATCCATAATAATAGGAAACTCAGTGCATCCCTCTTTGTCAATGGAGACAGAATAAAGCCGGCCATATATGGTTCAAATCTCGGCTGGTTCAGCAGGGCTTTACCTGAGATTCGAAAGGTTAATGGGCAGGCTGAATGTACCAAGTTGATAAATCAATCAACCTGGGTACAGTCAGTCTGCCAGATTCTCGTACAATTATCACTAGCAGCTCCTACAGCCACTAGCAATAATCACGGTCTTCTCTCACTGGCTCCAGTTAGTTTGAATGGTGCTTGGCAATATTAAACCTGGAAGAGGACCGATACTGAGTCACAGAGGAGGAACATAGGGCAGAGCTAAAACATGGGGAGGGCTGCTTACGGAAGTTTATTTTCTATATACAGGATTGAGGTGGAAGGAATTTAAAAACTGGAAATGGGTTTTCAATGTTTGTTTGTAGAATAATGATTTTACCTAATGATATAAAATATAATTTATGAGGCCCCTCATAAGTAGACATGAGTCATGCCAGCAGGGGCAGTCGGATGGAAGATGGAGATGGAGTGCTGAGGAGGCTGTCGGTGGCCCTTGAGGGCCTAGTCTGGGGGGGATGACTTTGAACCTGGGTTCTGAAAGGATCTGACAAAACACACAGAGAAAACCCTTCCTGGAGGCACAGAAGCAAGTAGAGGACAGCAGGAGCAGGTCAGCATGTCTGGGTAATCTCCTGAGAGTCAGCAGGATGGGCTGGTGAGTGTCAGTCTGGAGGACTGTGGAAGGAAGATAGCCTGGAGGGCTAGTGAAACAGGCAGCTGCAGCGTGGTGGGTTGGCAGTGCCTGAAGAGGTGGTGCTGGGATCAGTAGTCACAGAAATAATGCAAGATGGACACTGAACTTTTGCTACACAACCAAGGGGCCTCAGGTTCCTGCCTGTAATGGGCTATTGCTTCATCTGACTAAGTGACTGTTGGATGATTCACAGTGTTCTTGAGCAGCTTGGTTCTGTGAGCAATTGAGTGCGGAAGGAAGAAGAGGAGCTGTATATATATAGAGACTGAATATAGGAAGAGTTGTCCCTGAAGTTTGTTCTGAAGTCAATCCCATAATTTTCCATCCCTATCCAAGATATTAACCCCTCAATAAACAAAACAAAAAAACCAACAAAGTCATAGACTGTACTCAAGTGTGCCTGTGAAGATTTGATGTGCCTAATTGCGCATGGTGGGAGGATCCCAGTTATTTGCGGCTCCTTAGGCTACTTGCACTTCATATATATCTTAAAAAAAAAGAGTTATACCTTCAAAGTATTATTCTGCAAAGGAACAGATTTTAAGCTGTAACATGCACTATAAATAATATATATGAAGAAAAATAGACTGTTGTAACAGAGCTAAAATGTAGCTGAATATATTTGTGTTACATTAAAAAAATGTGATCCGATGTGTAAACGGAAACTATTTTCTTTTGTGGCATATTTGGTTTTCATTTAATTTGCATATCGCTGAGATAATGAAATGAATTATACAAGATGACCTTCCTTTATGGTAATTATTTTCTATGTTAATAAACCCCTGCCTATGTTCACCTCTGATGTAAACTGCTGTCACTTTGCCATCTAAAGAGCTGTCTCCAGATGCCATGCTGTCTATTCTGTTTGCATCTTTTTCATGTCTCTTATCTTATCCATCTTAGGATGCCAAATAATTCTGATGACTAAGCCATCAGAGGTGGTAATGAGAAGATATCTCGGAAAACCGAGGAGATGAATTAGTCTAATCATCCAGTGTGCCAGGAATCAGGAATATCATTAAAATATTCTTAGCCCACTATTCATCCCAAGCAGTTACAAATATAGAACTTGTAGGAGATGATTGAATCTTCTAAGATTCTTACAGTTAACTGCAAAGCTGTTAGACTTGCTGGAAAGGAGTTTGCAGTTTCCCTATATTTTGTTTAGACTATTCTATTATTACATTCTGTTTTGACAGAGCTGGATAACTACTCAGTCTCGTAATATGCTGTGAAACAGCTTGAGTACTAAATCCATCAAACTCCTATTGAGCAGTATCTTTTCTACCACAGTGGCTTCCAAGCAATTACTTTTTAAGCCTTTCTAGATAAAACAGATTGTGTTGCCCTAGTTTGGAGCAACTAATGCAAATATTTGTATAATTGCAGAAGGATTTCCACATACACCTAACCACCTAACCTAAGTCAAGAGGAAAGAAGAAGAATTATAGAACTGTAATTCTAGCATTTGGAGCCAATGCCTCAATCAATTGTTTTTACTCAGAACAACAAAAATTGTGTCATGTATGAACTGGCAGGAATGACAGTTTGTGCATTTTCTTCAGTGTGTGAATTGGGTTATACAGTACAACCTATTGAATCAGACATAGAACAGTGGACATGTAAGGTGGGGGTTAGTGGAAAATGGTGAGGAATTAGATTAGCTCTCTCGTGGTGTACAGTAACCTTTCTCAGCCAGGGTTCTTTTGGTTCCTTAGTGTTCCTCTAAAGCTGTCCATAAAATGGTCGAAGTTTGGGTGGTTCAGGAGGGACCAGACACATTTTCAATCTGTGTGACTATCTACGCATCGATTATTGGCCGGGAATTTTCGGCCAACGTCCGAATGGCCGATTTACGGCTTGTTAGTATGATGTTTTCGACAACCGACTCTGACTTTTCGGCCAAAAAAAATCTGGTGTGCAGGCTATAAAATTTTTCTTGGCCGTCAACACAACGGCCGATTTTCCATCAGTCAGTACAGATTTCGGCAGACAAAAATCTGATGAGCAAGACTGGGCATGCTCAGAGAAGAAAAAACACACGGAAAGTAAACCAGCACATGACATCACTTCTGAAGTAGATTTTTGTTGGCCGAGAAAATTCGTGTGCAGTCTAGGCACATTCCAACCAACAAAACACCACTCTAGACAAAAGTGGGACGATCGGTCAGCCAATAATTGTTGCGTGTGTACGAGGCATTAAATTGACTTCTGTCAAATGAACAAGCTGGAAACCTTTTGTTGATCAGTGACTAAAGTCTATCAGCTGCAACCAGTGATCAGTGTATTTTGAGTCCCGGTGGGGGAATTTCTCCATCTACTTCATTTATGTGGATGAAGGAATCTGTTCATTTTTTTTTTTTTTTCATTTAGCATGCTGGCTGAATAAAAAAAACATCTATCTATCTATGGCCAGCTTAAAGGTTGATAAGGTCTCTTTGTACATTAAAAAAGGCAGATTGACTTTGCACCTAATTGTGACATTATAGTTTAAGCATCAACATTGCTTGACAGAACCGGTGACATGGCACCGATGGAGCTTTATTTCTCCAGCAGCCATTGACATCAATGATCTTTTTGTCAGCTTGCAAAAGGAGCATTATTCCCAATGACCTCCCATGTATGGCACATTGGTGTCCCCATGAGCTCTGGCAATTATATTGATATTTAATATTGATTTTATCAACTTACGTTGTATATTAAATTATTTATAGCCAAAAGTCAGTGACCTATTCATATTTCTATAGTCTTTTTCTGAAAATGGTAGCTGTTAAATTATTTATATATTGTTTGTTTAATATTTTTTTTTATAAGTGACAATGATTTGAGTACATTTTATATCTTAGTATATTAGTTTTCTTGTGTATACATTTTAGATATATTCTTGTTGCGTTTTTATAACTCTCATAAATGGGCTAATTTTGAAGCCCCAGAAATGCATTGGTCCTATCCTTTATCTCAATTCAAAATAACTAATAAATCTGTACCTGGACATTTATGTCTTATAAATGATCAGGTCATTTTTTGCAATACAGCACTGCTTTATTTTAACTGACAATTGTGCTGTCATGTGACACTGTACCCAATTAAAATGAATGTCCTTTTTTCCTCAAAATAGAGCCTTCTTTTGGTTGTATTTGATCAACTTTTTTATTTTTTTGTGCTATAAACAATAAAGACCAGCAATTTTGAAAAAAAAAAAAAAAATGTTTTGCTTTCTGCTATAAAACACATAAAAATTTTTTTTAAAAAATCAAATGTTTTCATCAATTTAAGTCAATATGTATTCTGTTACATATTTTTGGTAAAAAAAAAAAAAAACCCCAATAAGCATATATTGATTGGTTTGCACAAAAGTTATAGTATTTACAAACTATGGGATATATCTATGGAATTTTTATTTATGTATCTTTTACTAGAAATGGCGGCGATCAGCAACTTATAGCGGGACTTCGATATTGTGGCAGAAAATCTGACACTGACACATTTGACACTTTTTTGGGAACCAGTGACATTAATACAGTAATCAGTGCTAAAAATATGCACTGTCACTGTACTAATGACACTGGCTGGGAAAGGGTTCACATCAGGGGCAATCAAAGGGTTAACTGTGTGCCTACCCTGTGTTTTATTACAGTGTGAGAGGTGCTTTTTCTAGTGGAAGACATGGACATCAATATATGTCCCTGCTTTGCAGAAACACAGGATCCATGCCTTCCCTCCTGTAAGAATAGCAATCTGCCTTGTTTACATAGGCAGACTGCCATTCTGCCCCTCTGCTGGATGATCGCTGGATGTCGGGGGACATCGAGTACCCATTGATCGGCCCCCACTGTGTATAATCACAGCAGGAGTGAGCCGCCGGTAGCGCGCATTTTTGCCCCCTACCCGGACCTGCAGGATTATGATACACACACACACACATATATATATATATATATATATATATATATATATATATATATATACATATACATATATACACACACATATACACACACATATATACACACATATCCCACACACAATCGCTTTTGTGAAATTCTGTGTATGTGACACAGAATTTCACAAAAGCGATTACACCCCTCATATTTTTGTAAATATTTTATTATACCTTTAAATGTGACAGCACTGAAGAAATTACACTTTGTTACCATGTAAAGTAGTGAGTGTACAGCTTGTATTACAATGTAAATTTTCTGTCTCCCTAAACTCAACACACAGTCAACACACAGCCATTAATGTCTAAACCGCTGGCAACAAAAGTGAGTACACCCCTAAGTGAAAATGTCCAAAATGGGCCCAATTAGCCATTATTCCTCCCTGGTGTCATATGACTCGTTAGTGTTACAAGGTCTCAGGTGTGAATGGGGCGCAGGTGTGTTGGTTATCACTCTCACTCTCTCATACTAGTCACTGGAATGTCAACATGGCACCTCATGGCAAAGAACTCTGAGTATCTGAAAAAAATAATTATTGCTCTACAAAAAGATGGCCTAGGCTATAAGAAGATTTCCAAGACCCTGAAGCTGAGCTGCAGCATGATGGTCAAGACCATACAGAGGTTTATCAGGACAGGTTTCACTCAGAAACAGGCCTCGCCATGGTCGACCAAAAAGGTTAAGTGCACATGCTCAGTGTCTTATCCAGAGGTTGTCTGTAGGAAATAGACGTGTGAGTGCTGCCATCATTGCTGCAGAGGTTGAAGGGGTGGGGGGGGGGGTCAGCCTGTCAGTTCTCAGACCATAAGCTGCACACTGCATTAAATTGGTCTGCATGGCTGTCATCCCAGAAGAAAGCCTCTTCTAAAGATGATGCACAGGAAAGCCCGCAGTTTGCTGAAAACAAGTAGACTAAGGACATGGGTTACTGGAACCATGTCCTTTGGTCTGAAGAGACCAAGATAAACGTATTTGGTTCAGATGGTGTCAAGCGTGTGTGGGGACAGCAATCAGGTGAGGAGTACAAAGACAAGTGTGTTTTGCCTACAGCCAAGCATGGTGGTGGGAGCGACATGGTCTGGGGCTGCACGAGTGCTGCTGACACTGGGGAGCTACAGTTCATTGAGGGAATCATGAATGCCAACATGTACTGTGACATACTGAAGCAGAGCTTGATCCCCTCGCCTTGGAGACTGGGTCGCAGGGCAGTCTTACAACATGATAACGAGCCCAAACACACCTCCAAGACGACCAATGCCTTGATAAAGAAGCTGAGGGTAAAGGTGATGGACTGGCCAAGCCTGTCTCCAGACCTAAACCCTATTGAGCATCTGTGGGGCATCCTCAAACTGAAGGTGGAGGAAAGCAAGGTCTCTAACATCCACCAATGTAAGAGGACTTCAGTGGCAACCTGTGAAGCTCTGGGTAACTCCATACCCAAGAGGGTTAGGGCAGTGCTGGAAAATAATGGTGGCCACACTAAATATTGACACTTTGGGCCCAATTTGGACATTTTCATTTCGGGATGTACTCACTTTTGTTGCCAGCGGTTTAGACATTAATGGCTGTGTGTTGAGTTATTTTGAGGGGACAGCAAATTTACACTGTTATACAAGCTGTACACTATTTTACATTGTAGTAAGGTGTCATTTCTTCAGTCTTGTCACATGAACAGATAATAAACTCACTTTTGTGAGATACTGTATAATATATATAGTTTTTTTTTAGTGGTATGATTTGGTGATGAAAATTATTGTGTGTGTATATATATATATATATATATATATATATATATATATATATAATATATACGTGACCCTGCACACAGTGGTCGTAAAACTGCTATAAGCTGGTCGGCAAGTGGGTAATCTCAGATCCCTTCAGTTACAATCTAAGGAAACTGGAAATCCTCTGAAACTGAGAAGTTGCCAACCCAAAAGCCACATTTCACCATAATTGGGAATCAGCTCAGAAGCTTTTAGTTTTTTTAGCTTATTTTAGTGGTTTGGCTTACAGCTACTTTAACAAACAATGTTTGAGTTCTTTAACCAGTTCTGGACCGGAAGATTTTGCCCACTTAATGACCAGGCCATTTTTTCGGCACTGCATTACTTTAACGTAAAATTGCGTGGGCATGCGACACTGTACTGAAATAAAATGGATGTCCTTTTTTCCCACAAATAGAGCTTTCTTTTGGTGGTATTTGATCACCTGTGTGATTTTTATTTTTTGGGCTATAAACAAAAAAAGAGTGACTTAACAGCACAGGTATCTAGCTTTGATCCATCCAACTAGGGTTCTAGTATTTTTGCCTTGTTTAACTGTTAATATCTTGCATATATAGTGCCAATTCACAGATCTGTATGATACTAAGCTGTTACCTAACAAAAACAGTGGAAAAAATGATGTTCATTTTTATCCCTTGCATTCTTATTGTATCGCATATTGGTTTGAATAAAGTTTCTTACAAAAAAAAAAAAAAGAGTGACATTTCTAAAACAAAATTAATATTTTTCACTTGCTGCTATATAACATTCCCCCCCCCCCCAAAAAAAAATTAAAAATGCTACATATTTTTGGTAAAAAAAAAATAAAAAATTGCAACGAGCATATTTTGATTGGTTTGCGCAAAATGTTGTCGCCTCTACAAACTAGGGGAATGATTTATGTCATTTTAATTTATTTTATTTTTTTTACTAGTAATGGCGGTGATCTGGGATTTTTAGCGGGACTGTGACATTGCGGCGGACAAATCAGACCCCTAACTGACATTTTTGACACTTTTGGAGGGACCAGTGACATTACTACAGTAATCAGTGCTAAAAATATGCACTGTTACTGTAGTAATAACACTGGCAGGGAAGGGGTTAACCTAGGGGTGATCGAAGGGCTAAGCGTGAGCCTAGGGGAGTGTTTACTAACTGTGGGGGGGGGGGGGTGGGCTTGTGAAATGATCATAGAGACCTGTGATCCTATATAGAAGGATCACAGGAGCTCTGTGATCATTTCAGAGAGAATGGTCAGCTGTGTTTACAACAGCTGAGCGATCTGCTCTCTCAGGGGGGATCAATCGCGGGTGGCCGGCGGTATCCCCGCTGCCTAGTGAGGGCAGGAGCATGCTGCCGGCGACTCGCGCTCACCCCCGAGCATCACGTGTGCGACCGATGTAGGGCTACATCGGTTCGTGCAGGAGAGGCTGCCTGCCACAGTAAATCTCTGGCAGGCGGTCTTAATGTGGTTACATTTAAATGCTGGGATACATGTTTTGTGTGTGGTGTCTGTGGGCTCAGATCTGTATACCCAATTTTTTTAACTGCTTCCTGCACAGCCACTGAATTTAAACAGCCAGATGAGAGCTTTCTAGATTTAGGATGGCGTATTAAAACGTCCCCCTGCTTCTGCACCTCATGCACACCTTCCAGAGCTCACAGCGGTGTGCTGTTATTGCTGTGTCTTTCAGAGGCACATGGCTGTACAGGGCAAATTTCATTCCAATCACATTCCACATAGTGATCACACTTGTAAGTTAAGGTTGCATGTGCAGATTGCACAGCGATCAGCTGTGAAAGCAAATTGAGTGTCTATTGATCAGAGACATACACCGCTGCAGCAGACATTGTCTCTGATTAATAGCAACAGCAGTTTAATTTCACCATAGTGACAATTTTGGGTTGATTTACAAGGCAGAAAAAGTGTGCACTTTTTCAAGTGCAGTTTAACTCTGAAAGTGCGGTTGTTCCAGAGATTAGTAAATGAGGGAGAGCTCTGCTGACTTCCATTATCCAATCATGTGCAAGCAAAAATGCTGTTTTTTTATTTTCCTTGAATGTGATTGGGTATTCTTTGTAAAGTGATGCTTTACCTCCTTTTTTTAGGCTCTGGAGCAACTGCATTTGCAAAATGCACAGTTTATTTGCCTTTAGTAAATTAATCCCTATGTGTATTAGAAATATCCTATTAATTGACAACTTTCTGTAAAAATATATATTTTCATTTTTTCTACATTTTCCAAAAACTTGTGAAAAAAAAATACATTTTAAAAAAGACTCACTATGTAGAGGCGCATACGCAGAGGACTCCAAGATGGCCCTTTAGCTTTTAGAGCTCCACACAGCTCCGGTCCTCTGATCCCTGCCACAGCCTTCAGAGCACTCGTTCCTGACCCGCTCCACCAGAAATTGACCTGGGAACATCCAGGGACTAACCTATCTAGTCAGCTGGATCATGTAGCATGTCTGTCCAAGCTGGTGGGCGCTACCATATGAAGCACAGACTGTGGAAGGAATCCATAGCTGATCAAGATGCTTCAGGTCCTGCAATACCTCTCACAGCGAAGGCTACAGTGAGTAATCAGCTCAATGTTGCACCTTCCCCTGCATCCACTGAATAACTGATTGGAAGGACATGTGAAGACCTTATCCTGACACCCATGAGCAACTTTCTGGCCACCCCAGATGCATTTGAAAAGGGGACCCACAACCATCCTATCACCCCCACTGACTTCTATTCCATGATAGTTGCTTTTTCCACAATGTTATCCAGGGGTCTGGCCCAACAGCTGCTCAGATCACCTCCTCCATTCATGCTGAACTGCAGCACTTGGGATCATGGATGGAGGTCATGGAAAATGAAGCTGGTCAATCTGAAGCCAGAATTAATCAAAACACCTCTGAATACAGGATCTCCAAGATCAGCTAGAAGCTGCGCTGTCCAAAATAGATGACTTGGAAAACCATTTCAGAAGTTACAATTTCAGAGTCAGAGGTCTCCGTAAATCAATGAAAGAAGTTAACCATGCAACATGCAAGAGATATAGTCAAACCTCACTTTTGATAATAGAAAACTAGTGTTGGTATATGGCGCTAACTGCTTAAGGAAATAGGGGTGAAAAAGCCAAATAATGTAAAGTGCAAAAGTGAAGGCTTAAACATATATATCCAACATAATTCCAAATATTTCAAAACAATATATTCCCTCAATACTCTTGTTGTCAAACAGTAAGAGTTAGTGAAAGGGCGATAATAACTAAGTGTATTTTGTTTTATAAAGTGCACCGTGCCAAGTGAGGTGCTGATTGGGCATGTGCCGATGTCCTTACCAAGTGCTCAGTGCAAGTGCAGCCCAAACGACTGATAACAGAAAAGTATATATATAATGAATAAATAGTGCCCAATAATTTGGTAAGAACTTTATTTAACTTATAAGGTGCTTATAGTGCAATTGGTGATAACCCTCCTCGGAGGGGGTGGGTACCAGTGTTGAGAGTGCTATTAATTATTGTCCTCAGTAAACTGTTTGAAATAGCAGTGCTCTCATAAAAAAGGAAAAATAAATAATGATGGGGAGTTCACTCCCACTGGTGTGTAGCAAGCAGTGCAAATAGATTAGTCCAGTGTTACTTTTTTGCCAGTAACAGTGCGGGTGATCTGCGTGCCTATACCCGTGGCCCCCCATTAGATATTGCATTCACCCCTCCCTATTTCCCCTTGCAACATGGTTATTGGTTCCGATGTTATGTGGTTCCAATGGGTCCTGGGCGTCCTGGATGTCTGAAGCTGGATGGGCTAAGTTGTGCCTCCAAGATGTTCTTTGGATCTAATAGGCTCAAACGACAGACAGAGGGTGCCCCATAGTGTAGTATATAATAATATTAGAAAACGGGTGCAGATAAACTCACAGTATAGGATGATCACTATCAGCGGGAGACACTGGGATACTTCCGCGTTCCACAGACTCGGCTCCCTTAACTGGAAGTGATGTTGACGCTCGGTAAACTCAGCCCTATGCGTTTCATCATACAGACGTCATCTGGAGCTGCGCCATCTTAGCGTGCTCCCGGTTTTTATATAGCCGCCCCATGTCCTAGCAACCAGTAACTCAAAGCCACCATATTGGTGCTCTTGTGATGCTGATGCCGATCCAGCTTCAGACATCCAGGATGCCCAGGACCCATTGGAACCACATAACATCGGAACCAGTAACCCTGTTGCAAGGGAAAATACGGAGGGGTGAGTGCAATACCAAGTGGGGAGCACGCAGATCGCCCGCAACATTACTGCCAAAAAAGTAACACTGAACTAATCTACCTGCACTGCTTGCTGCACACCAGTGGGAGTGAACTCCCCATTATTATTTATTTTTCCTTTTTTATGAGAGCACTGCTATTTCAAAAAGTTTACTGAGGACAGTAATTAATAGCACTCTCAACACTGGTAACCCTCCCCCTCCGAGGAGGGTTATCAACAATTGCACTATAAGCACCTTATGAGTTAAATAAAGTTCTTACCACATTATTGGGCACTATTTATTCATCATATATATATTTTTCTGTTATCAGTCATTTGGGCTGCACTTGCACTGAGCACTTGGTAAGGGCATCGGCACATGCCCAATCAGCACCTCACAGCATGGTATAAAACAAAATGCACTTAGTTATTATCACCCTTTCACTAACTCTTACTGTTTGACAACAAGAGTATTGAGGGAATATATTGTTTTGAAATATTAGGAATTATGTTGGATACATATGTTTAAGCCTTCACTTTTGCACTTTACATTATTTGGCTTTTTCGCCCCAGGTAGCGCCATATACCAACACTAGTTTTCTATTATCATTTCCTGTACCCCTGGATTTCCAAGGGTAGGTTGGTGGCAGCTTACACCTGTAGATTACATTCACACACACCATAGCGCTGGTCATACCTGATTCCTTTATAAACCCCACTTTTACTCTGTCAAGGAAGGGGTGATGAAACTGTCCAGGAATTCAGATGGGCTCACTATTCAAGGTCATCAGGTCCAGGTTTTTACAGACCTCTCACCTTATACCTTAGAAAGACACCGCTCTCTAAAACCCCTCTTTTAAGTTCTGGCTCCAAAGGACATAACATACAAATGGTCCTTTCCATTTTGCCTGAACTTCTCTTTTCGGAACAAGGCCTATAGCTTCTCATCCATCTCAGAAGGTGAGCGTCTGCTTCTACACCTGGGGCTGATTACCCAAGAGATTTCTCCACCTTCCACTGCTAGAGGCTCTTTATTCACAAAGAGGTCTTCCCCTCCTAGTCCACTTACTCAGGTTTGGCAGAAACAACAACCAAAGAGGTCAAGGGACTCTCAACCTCCCTGTCGAAGTCGTTCAAACTAAGGACAACTGGATCCTGTTTTGGGCTCACTGGAACTGATCTTTCAGAAGGCATCTATCTTTTCACGATTTATGCTAACTTTTAACTTCTAGCTTCCTTGTTCCCTGAGGAACTTCTCCAGGGAATGGGGAGGGAAGAAGGGCTTGGAATTTTTGCTCTTCAATGTTTGACAGGTTCATAGTTTAACTTTTATAGTTTAAAGTTTTCAAGGTTTCTCTATGCCTCCCCTTAGTTATACTTGGGCATATTTGTTGCGCAGGTACAAACAGAGATGCCATCCATGGTAGTTCCTAGAGTTCCCTTCTTAGGGGGGTGACTCTTAGACCTGCAACATTTACCGGATGCCTTACTTCACGATATCCTACTGTTGACCCTGTGCAATTGTGCCCTTGCTGCTCCCAGCTGGCACTAAGGAAACCTCTGCTGTGTGGTTTGTCTGGCTGGGGTTTAGGAGCTGCTTGGTGACAATTGTTCAGGCCCTATTTTTTTCATGTATCAAGGGACAGTGCTCTGTTTATTTGAATTTATCTGATATATTTCTAGATCAAAGTGTCTACAATGCACCTCCATCTGTCACTAATGGGTTTATGTTTTACTCTCAGAGGCAGATTGATGTCCCCCCATCTTTCCAGAAAGGGAGGGTTTGTTGGGCGCTTTTGCTGAGATGTAGGTCCCCAAATTCAGAGATCTTGATGGGAGTAGGCAATCAGGGCAATCAGGGCATTGTTAGGACTTCTGAGGTGCACAATTGCACTGTGATGACACCAAGGGCAGCTCTAACAGGTGAAGCGAGGTCCTGCTGACAAACAGAAGAAAGAATAGGCGCCGCTGAGTGTAGCAAAGGTGACTATTGTGCAGCAATAGTATAAACTCACATGGAAGCCAGTGCGTGTCCTCCGAGCTCTTGAGTCACTTCTAGGTATGTGGCGCTTCTGTCCTCTGGCTGGCCAGTAGCCGGGAGATGACGCTGCAGGAAAAGGCCAATGGAAGGAACAAGATCAAACCGAGGCAGCGGTGGACCACAAGCCTCACGGACGAACCGCACGGATGTGATGACGTAACGCGTTTCAGAGCATGCATACAACGCTTCTTCATCAGACCATCGGAGGACACGCACTGGCTTCCATGTGAGTTTATACTTTTGTTGTACAATAAAGTCAACTTTGCTATACTCAGCGGCACCTATTATTTCTTCTCCCCTTTTCCAGGGCTATCCCCATTTTCAGGACTTTTGGTGGGAAACGGCTGGACCCTTCCTCACTTGGGTGGGTTTTTGGGTTTGTGGTTTCATTTGTTCTCTAATTGTCTTTTTTCACTCTACCATTTCTTTCTCTTTTCTTTTTCTTTCTCCAACTTCACCCTCTCGGACGGTCTGCCTAGCACTCCTCCCTCTTCCATTTGCAGGATTGGGAAGCTGGGAATGCTGAGGATGCTGGGGACCGGCCTTCTCAGGGTAAGATACTATTCCATTTTGAGTTGTCCAAACCTCTGATCCATGTCTAATTCTAAACCTTCCAACCCGCACTTGCAGGTCAACTTGAATGTACAGGGCCTTAATTCCCTGGTAAAATGTCAGGAGATGTTACAACTATATCATACCCTAAGGACAGACGTTATTCTTCTTCAAGAGACCCATTTTCCAATCTTTTATAACCCCTCTTTCGTTAACCAGAGCTTCCCTCAATCTTACCTAATTAATGCTGCAAACAAGACACAAGGAGAAGCAATCTGCTTCTCCAAACGATTACATTTTTCCCCTTCCAAAATACTCAGGGACCCTGAAGGTCATTATCTGTTGGTCATGGGTACCATTTATGGAGGGACCTATATATTTATATCCTACTACACCCCAAATAAAGGGCAAGCATGATTTTTTGATGTCATGACACAAACACTGAAGGCCTATTTTTAGGGCACCGTAATTTTTGGAGGTGACTTTAAGCATTTGATCTCTCATTGGATAAATCAGGAAAGGGGATACTGAAACCCAACCCCCCCCCCCCCGCCCGACAAAGCCTAAAAATAGCAAAGGTTCTGCATTCTCTGGGTTTGATAGATATCTGGAGGGAATTAAACCCCTATGTCAAGGATTATACGCACTTTTCTACCCCACATCACACATACGCCAGGATAGATCATATTTTCATTCAATCCTCCTCTATTCCCCTAGCTAGAACATCCAAAATCTGAGACACATCCTTTTCAAACCATTCCATAATTACTTTTTCCCTCCAATGCCCTTTAAGAGACGAAGGCCCATTCAAATGGCGACTTAACGAGACCCTCCTGAGCGACCCCATACAATGTACAATCCTAGAAAAAGGCCTCAGGGAATACTTTACACACAATGACAATAACAGAGTTTCGCCTGAAACACCATGGGCAGCCCACAAATCAGTTATGAGAGGGAAACTTATTCAGATTTCTTCCAAACTGATAAGTGAACGCAGAGCTGAAATCCAGAAACTGAATGGGGAATTCCTTTTACTGAACAAATGTCACACAGGTAACCCCACCCCTGCCACTCAAGCCCTGCTAGACTCTGCCCGGGTCAAATTAAATCTAGCTCTGACTACAGCAGCAGTAAAACACCTTAGATGGACTGGTTAAAAATTCTACTCACAAAAAGACAGGATCGGTTCTAAATTAGCAACCAAACCAAACTCAGTCACCTCCAGTCCAAGTGATGTAACACATGGGCACATGTTCTTTTAAAGTGTTGTTTGTATTTCTTTTTGGTCTAATTTTCACATACTTGTATGTACAACATTAATAAATTTACTAATTGTATTTACTACTCAAGGTTTTAGTTATTGCCTATAGAGTCCCACACCCAAGGGGAATTCTATTTTCTAGATCAAATTAGGAGAGCCATAGATATCATTTTATTGTTCCACTCTCATTGGGACAGTGGTAACCCACAGGAAGGCTTTCTCCTGTCTGTTGACCTCTGGAAAGCCTTTGATTCTGTCTCTTGCCCTTACCTTTTTGAAATATTGAGGGGATGGGGTTTCGGTGCTAAATTACTCTTCTCAGAAAGAACAGGTCCGTCTGATGGGTCATTATTCTGGCCCTTTTGACATCAACAAAAGGACCAGGCAGGGCTTTTCCCCATCTTCTCTAATTTTTGCAACTGCTATTGAAACCTTGGCTATCGCCATTAGATCTCCCCCAGGTATTAAGGGAGTTTTGTGTGGTCCCCAAGAACATAAATGCACATTGTTCGCAGATGACTTGCTGCTCTTTATCACATCTCTACTGATCTCCACCCCAATGTATTTCAACTTCTCAAAGACTTTGGCTCTATTTCAGGCCTAAAAGTAAATGTCTCCAATTCTGTAGTCTTGAACATCTCGGCCCCTCTGAAGATAGCAGACCAGTTGAGGCAACATTTCCCCTTCTCCTGGTCCTTTGAATCCATACCTTATTTGGGAATTAATCTACCCCATAACATTGACAAACTGTTCTCTGCTAATTACTCCCCCCCCCCCTGAATGTTTTGGAAACTAGAGGAGGATTTAAAAAAAACTGGGCACATGTGATTTATGCTGGCTGGGAAGGATCAACTCTATCAAAATGACACTTCTACCATGTCTTCTGTACCTTTTCTGGTCCCTCCCCATTCTGTTAAAGAAAACACTACTTCTCAAATTTCAATCTAAAATCATCCACTTTATCTGGGGGGGAAAAAGGGCCACCACTGCCCTAAAGAAGTCCTCTGTGGTCTGAAAAGTCAAGGAGGACTCGGCCCTCCCAATTTACAGTGTTACTATCAGGTTACGCAATTAGCACATATTTTCATAGTGTACTCTAGGGGTCCCAAACCTGATTGGGTATCTATGGAAAGACAGGCAGTTCCCTTACATACTATAGATTTTCTGCTCTGGAGTCTTCCTAAACTGAGATCCACAGTTTTGACACCCACCCTCTCCAATTTTCCTGGCATTATGTGATGCCCTACACAATCAAGCTTCTTTAATCTCTAGCATGAAACCCCTCTCCCACCTGTTCCATAACCCCTATACCCGGCCATGGTGCTCTCTCAAAAGAATCCTCCTGGCAGACCTCCCCTTCTTCTCTTTGACATTTCTTTCTCTAGATCTACTCGGCTTCTTCCCCACCTCTCTTTTTTCACTTCTCTTCTATCCTTCTCTCCTCAATCGTGAAATCTCTTTTTTCCTTGTCATATAACTCTATAGAGTGCTCAGAAGGGTTAAGCACTTGTTTCCAAATGGGAACCATTTTCTTTTAATTTTTCTTTTATTTAGACAGCCAAAGCCAAGGTTTTATGGAGACGAGAGTTAGTTTTTTGGTTTCTCTCTCCCCTCTCTGCACAGTACAAGTGTCCCTGGCTCTGACATTAGCTGGACCAGTGGCTGTACACTGGGGGTGGAGGAGGGGACACTTTCCTGGTTTCCAGTTATCCTTGATGGAACCTTTACGTTCAAAGTTTCTTCCCACGGGGGTGATGTGGCTGATTGCCATTCAGTCAGAGGAGCCCTGGCTGTGTTCCCTTTCTTCTGCTCAAGGTCTCGTAGTCCTTACATGGCATGGGTCTTAAGGGGAGTAAGAAGCTTCTCCTTCTTGTTTCATTTATGATCATTGTTTGAATTATACCCTAATTGTCTCCTTATTGTTATACAAGTCATTCTCAAGGTTTCTGACTACTTGTATTGTAATTGTTCATTCATTTATACCATTGGGCCTTGCAGGCCAACATTATCTGTTTGTCTTCTTTATTGTGATATTCAATAAACATGTTGAAAAGAAAAAGACTCAATATGACTTTCAGAAAATACCTTGGGATGTTTGCTTGTGGTCATTTTGTTGGTGTTTCTCCTTTCCTGGCAATTCAGCTACTCAAAAAATATGATAGGTAGTCAGGAAATTAGGCACAAACAGTAATTTTTGCTTTTTAAAAGCTTAAAGGTGCTCCTTGAATTTTGGGCCTCTCTATGCATCTAGGCTGTGAAAAAGTTTCACATATGGGGTATCCCCACACCAGGGAGGAGTAGCAGAATGTGTTTTAAGGTATAATTGTATGAAATCTGTGTGTAAGATTTAATTTGTTCTAATGAAATCTTTGTGGAAAAACAAAAATGTATAAATGTATTCATTTTTCAAAAAATGTGACAAAAATTGCTAACTCAAAAAACTCAACATGCCTTTTACTATGTACCTAAGACTGTCTACTTTCCAAAAAAGGGGTCACTTTGAGGGTATTTGTACTGTCCTGGTGTTTTTGGGCGTCAGGAAATTAAGTAGGCAGATAGTACATGAGGACTATTTAAAAAAAAAAAAAATATATATATATATATATATATATATATATATATACAGTAAACCCCCCTCCATTGCTGGGGTTACGTTCCGGACCCAGCCGCGAAAAGTGAAAATCCGCGAAATAGAAAAACCCTATAAAATGCATTGTAGGCATGTTTTTTTTACTGTCACTGTACGTGTAAAAGCATTTTAAGGTCTTTAAACACACTTTTAAAACAATAGAAACTCATTTAAACACATAAAAGATACTGAGAGACATAGCAAGAGCTATGGAAAACACAACAATATTTAATTTTTCCTGATTTATATAGTAAAATAACATTACAAAAAAAAACGCAATATACCGGGACCGCAAAAACTGAACCGCGATGGTTTACTGTATATATATATATATATGTATATATATATATATATATATATATATATATATATATATCTTTCAAAAATGTCAGCATTTTTTCTTTTATATAGCAAAAAATAAAACCTTAAATATCACCAAAAGAAATCTCTACGTGTCTCAAAAAATGATAACATTTTTGTTGATACAGTATTGCATGACTGAGTAATTGTCATTCAAAGTGTGATAGCACTGAACACTGAAAAACAGCCTGGGCAGGAAAGGAGTGAAAATCTCTTTAATTGACAACACATTAGTTATATTTTCCCTATTAAATTGAGTAATCTCCTCTTTTATAGATCATAGCTCTTAGCTAGGGGTGTTAATAAAGCATTAGGCAGTTGTTGCTGACAGCCTCTTCAAGAGATGCCATTTTTTCAGCATTTCACTGCATTCTTTGAAAAAAAAAAAAGTGGGGATCGAAAGTTTGGGCACCCCAGGTAGAAATTTGTATTAATGTGCATAAAAAAAAAACAAGGAAAGATGGAAAAATCTCCAAAAGGCATCAAATTACAGATTATACATTCTTATAATATGTCAACAAAAGTTAGATTTTTATCCATCATTGACACTATATTGCCCCACTTTATGAATGAGTATAGGGCACTACTCATTTACAAAAAAAGTGAAATCTAGAAATAAAGGTGCCCAAATGTTTGACAACTCCATTATTAAAAGATAAAATTCCAAAAAAAATAGCCTTCATAAATCCATCATCAATCATGACTCTAGCCAAATGGCAGCTCCCTGAAATGTCAACAGCTATATAAGGGAAGGATTGAAAGTAGTGGTGAGTTGTTAGATCTGTTGTGGCTTAATTAAGGCCTATTGGAGGATGGAATTCTTATCTTCTACAGTTCATGATAACATTACCCGCTTCAATGCTATTTGGGCAGACTGGGATCTCCACGTTTCTGACTTGACATGAAAGTACCTTATCATCCCCTGTTACCGCTGTATTGACGCAAATTTATTCCTCCCTTTATGCTTTTCCTGTTTACATTTAGAATTAAGATCTGGTTGATCATTTGATGTTTCACTGATTATATTTAGTTTGATATGTGATATTCTGTTATGTTTTGTTTTTTGGGACACCCACCCCTTGTTTGTAAGGTTACATTTTTGTTCTCCTTTATTTCTTCAATAAAAAATACAATTTAAAAAAAAAGGCCTATTGCAGCTTGATAAAAAAGAAAAATCAGATGTCACAGCCAAACCTGTCTTAAAACGTTTTAGTTAAACCTAATCAGACTGGGATGCTGGAGATGCTGTTTTTAGGCCAAGCTAAATGTAAAAGTTAAAAAAATATACTACACATATAAAATATGGGATGCCAGAATATGGTGTTGCTGATGCTGTCTTCGAAAATTTTACTATTCTGTAACACCACATACAGCTTAAAAGCATGTAATTAAAAGGATTGATGTTTTTTTTTTTCCCCATGTTGTCCTCAAAGTCTCAAGAAAAGGACCCTATCCTCATTGTGTGGACAAGCTAAATTTCTCACATGGCAGTCTCCAGCTCTCCATGTCTTTATGATAATAATAATTATAATAGCTTACCTATTAGCCTTGAAAATGTCCAGAATTTGGTATAAAGATTCATCAACACCCCCTCTCCCCCCCTCCCCCCATAGACTTTGATGTTAACTCTAAAGCGTAACTTTACCCATAACAACTTGTTTCTTGCTGGAGGCTGCCATTTTCCTGAAGCCCAGAGCCCCCAAACAGCCAAACGGACAATGCTGCTGCCTGCTGTGCCACCTGTTCTCATTCATCCAGAGTGGTCTCACTAATTAGGAAGGTGTGTTACTGGACAGATCACTAGGTGAAAACAGAGGGGAAAAGCCAAAGGAAAGGAAACTGATCCCGCCACCACATCTAATGATTGGTAAGCTGCAATATATTATATTTTGGTTTTAGGTTTAATACCACTTTAGCTCCACCTTACTTTAACACCTAGCAATGTACTACTCTAAAAATCCTAATGCCTTCACTCTTAACTCCTTCTCCTACTCCAACACTGAACACTTAATACTTAAAATTATGCACTAACTTACCCTTTACCTAACACTTAATCTTTCAAAATGTAAAGCCTATAATACCTAACCCACCAACATTTAACAAGCTCCTTAAAACCTAACCCTAAATCCCCCTGAGGAAGCCACATGACCCTGTGGTGTAACCCATAGGGGAGGGGCAACAGGATGGTACGGCGCCCGAAACTGTGGAGATAGAAACCCATGCGGCCCTCTAGTTCCTCCTGTTTTGAACTGTATTGTAACTGTATTGTCTTCCTTCACATTGTAAAGCGCTGCGCAAACTGTTGGCGCTATATAAATCCTGTATAATAATAATAATAATAATAGTGCAGTGTCACGGACATATCAAATATACTGACATTTTAATATAGAGAGGTGCCCTGGAAGCACCTCTAAAATGTAAGTACAATTCCCAATTCCAATTTTAAGGTATGAGCACTATTGGCTTTTTTCCTTTGCATATGCTATTTGAGGAGACTGATTTGGTGTGAGGCAGCGTCAAATGGAGGAGGATAAAGGAGACACAGATACCATAACTCTAGCCCTGGAGAGGCCAAAAAGCATGTGGGGGGAGCACGTGGGGGAGCACGTGTGTGGTGATACAGTATTAAGGCCATTGGAGCACTGCAAGCAGGATATGGATTTTTGGTGGATGGCAGTATATCATTGATTATCATCACTGGATGTAATACATTGACTGCACTGTTATATGTCATATACACTATTGTAATTGCATAGATATTGCATGAATTGGTGTTAGGAAATTACTTTAATGTGATGTGTAAACATGATGCACAAATATTAATTTTCACAGTATTTGTTTATTTTTACTTGTACAATAGTTTTTTTGTATACACAAAGTAAGGTTGTGTGTTTAAATCATTGGTCAAGGATTTTTAGCTTGACACGTTATTTAAATTTAATTTATTTCCCATTTATTATTTACCCTGACACTAGCCTATGCTAATCACTAAAGAAACCTGTAACGCTAAACCACCCAGCAATTTTGCTCTTGCAGTAAAGTGATAATATCAAGCAGGTCCTGGGTCAAAAGAGACTTGCACCAACTGCAGTAGTTTGAAGCAACTTGTCTAACATAACTTGCTATGGACATTTACTGCATGTGTAGATTACATTGTGGTTTCAAGCCTAAGAAACCACAATCGCAGGATACTGTTAGAAATTCCCATCTTTCAATTTACAATCAACCTTATTAATATGCAATGAGTTATACTGACTATTCTTTTTCTATTTACTGTAGTAAGATATAAATTAAAACGTTAACAGTCAAGTAAGGTATATGCCCCAGTGCAAGAACACATAGATTTTATTTTAACACACCGCCTTCTAACTACAACTTCATGTGGGATTTTTGGCCTTCTGACTAGCTGGATAGGATAGCTGGCTGTGTTGTGTAAGATTAAAGCTGAATGGTAGTTGTAGTAAAAATGAACTTTGTCTGCATCAGCAAGACACATCCCCTTATAATTATATTAGATTACTCTCTCTCGGTTATTCTCTTAAGCCAAGGTTCACACTGAGGCCATTTTGAAATCATGCAAGTTCAGCTGAACTCGCACGATTTCAAGCCTGCATTTTAGTTTGAATTCAGGGAAGATTTCACAGACATCTGTGCGGGTTCCTGCACAGAGGTCTATGAAAATTGCTCCCCCCTCATAAAAAAAAAAAACAACTGTCCATAGAATCTCTTTCTTCTATTCAAACCTCACCATCATGGGCAAGATCAAAGAATGTCAGGGACAAGATTGTAGATCTGCACAAGGCTGGAATGGGCTACAAAACCATCAGCAAGAAGCTTTGTGAGGAGTGATTATTCGCAAATGGAAGTAATACAAAATAACCTTCAGTTACCCTCGGTCTGGAGCTCAATGCACGATTTCACCTCATAGGGTAAGGATGATCATGAGAAAAGTGAAGGTTCAGCCAAGAACTGCACAGGAGGAGCTTGTGAATAATCTCAAGGCAGTTGGGATCACAGTCACCAAACAAACCATTGGTAACACAATACGCTGCCATGGATTGAAATCCTGCAGCACCCAAAAAGTCCCTTTCCTCAAGAGGCACATGTACAGGCCCGTCTGAAGTTTGCCAATGAACATCTAAATAACTCAGAGAAGGATTGGGAGAAAATGCTTTGAGGGTGTTTCAGGCCGACTTTGCCGCATTGAGGGGCCAATGGACAGGGCCTTATAGTTTAAAATCTTGGATGAGAACCTTCTTCCCTCAGCCAGAACACTGAATATAGGTCTTGGATTGGTCTTCCAACATGAAAATGACCCAAAACATACCGCATAGGCAACAAAGGAGCGGCTCAAGAAGTAGCACATTAGGATCAAAAAGTGGCCTAGCCAGTCTCCAGACCTTAATCCTATAGAATATTTATGGAGGGAGCTGAAAATTTGAGTTGCCATTCAACAGCCAAGAAACCTTAAGGATTTAGAGAAGATCTGTAAACTAAGAGTGGACCAAAATCCCTCCTGAGATGTGTGCAAACCTGGTAATCAACCACAAGAAATGTCTTACCTCTGTGCTTGTCAACAAGGGTTTCTCCACCAAGTACTAATTCATGTTTTCCTTGGGGATCAAATACTTATTTTACTCACTGAACTGCAATTTATAACATTTCTATCATGTGTTTTTCTGGATTTTTGGTTGATATTTTGTCTATATCATTTAAAATGTACCTATGATAACATATATAGACCCTTAATTTCTTTGTGAATGGGCAAACTTACAAAATCTGCAGGGGATCAAATATTTTTTTTTTGCCACTGTAAGGTACTTAACCACTTAAACCCCGGAAGATGTTACCCCCTTCCTGACCAGGGGGTATTTTGAGATTCGGCACTGTGTGACAGACAATTGCGCGGTCGTGCAGCGCTGTACCTAAACAAATTTGACGTCCTTTTTTTCCCATAAACAGAGCTTTCTTTTGGTGGTATTTGATCACCTGTGCGATTTTTTAATCATGCGCCATAAACAAAAAAAGAGCGTCAATTTTGCAAAAATAGCAATATTTTTTACATTTTTTTATATGAAATTCCCCCCAAAAAAATGTAAAAATCTAAATTTTTTAACATTTTCACCCAATTTGTTTTATGCTACCCATGTTTGGTATAAAAAATCGCAAAAAGCGTATTTTGATTGGTTCGCACAAAAGTTATCGCGTTTACTAACAAAGGGAAAGATTTTTGTCATTTTTGTTGTTTTTTTTTAACGCGTAATGGCGGCGATCTGCGATTTTTTTTGCGGTACTGCAACATTGCGGCGGACAGATCGGACCCTTGACTGACATTTTTGACACTTTTGGGGTTACCAGTGACATTACTGCAGTAATCAGTGCTATACATATGCACTGTTACTGCAAAATGACACTGGTAGTGAAGGGGTTAACTTTATTTGAGAGGGAGGGGCTGTGTGTGTCCCTAGCGGCGTGATTCTAACTGTGATTGGCTGTGGGTTGAGCTGTAGAAACAGTGATCAACGGTCCTACATAGTAGAACTGTGTGATCACAGTTTCTACACAGGGGAGAATGACAGGTGGCTTGTTTACACTAGCTGCCTGACTTTCTCCCTCTGCAGCGGCGATTGAAGAGTGACTGGCGGACATTGGGTCCACCGGTCACACGCGCGGGGGGGTCTGTGACCACGCTGGAGCGCGCCTCCAGCGGCGCACGCTCGCTCCCTAGACCCTCACAGGCTAGCGACGTAGATCTACGTCACTTTGCCTATGAGGGGCTGACTGCCGACGTAAATCGTCATTAGGCAGTCAGCAAGTGGTTAAAGGATAAAAAAATAATAATTCAGTGCCATGATTTTATTGAGAAAAAAGATAAAAGAAAGAAAAAATTGAATGGCATGATATACGGTAAATGATTTATGTGAATGCATTATGGCAATTAACACTTCTCTGTTTAGTATCACTTTAAGGCTTGGTTAGCCTAAAGTGAGGTCACCAACCATTTATGAAAAAAAACGAACTGCCTCTGATCACAAAAAATTGACTGTTTGAACCCTCTGTGCAGGGTATTGATGAAGAAACCCAAGGGTTAACGACTTGGCTCTTGATATAGTAACTAAGATATATTTTAGAGGGAGGTGGCTTTTTAGAGTGTGCAAGACTGGAAAAGAAAGATAGACTTAATCCAGCAGATTGCCAAACTGGGGGAAAAAGAATTTCCTGTTATTGCTTTTTCCAAAAATAAAAACCTGGATGGGAAAAAAAAAGCTTGTCATCTGGACAGGAGACTATGTGGAGGTTTCTGCTTGTTATGATCTCAGTTAAATCTCACATTATCCATTTACTGTGAATTATTGTACAATTAACTATAAGTGCAAAATACATAGGGGATCAAAACTGAGTGTTAGAACCTTTGTACATTAGTACTGCTAGGACCTTAGAAGGCGGGGGGCTATGCCCGGATAGCCTGTCCTGAAAATGTTATTGTTAGTACAAAAAAAAAAAAAAAAAAGGATCATGGATAGTAATCAACTATATATTTTAAAGTGAACTTAAATGTCTGCAATCACCTTAAGCCCTTATCACTAATAAACATTTTTTTGTAACTCCATTTTTGGGGGAGGATAATCACAATGTGTTTTGTTGTAATAATTTATACTATGAATTTTTAAAAAGATTTTAGCAAACACTGCATGCTTGACATTGCTATTTTTTCTAATAGTTAGAATTATTTTAAATGGTAGTTTTAAATTTTTAACAGTCGCTGTCATGTACAGTATATAGATTGCTTGTAATGCATTTCTAAAGTTGATATTATACAGTTTTTTTTTAAATGTGATTAGATTGCAGGACACATAATTACCCTTTATATATGTATTATTTATGGCATACAAGACAGACACAAAATTAGAGATGAGCTAATTAAACTGCAAAGTATGAGATTCTAACTAGTTTGAGTCAGTTTACAGCCAGTGGAGATTTATTGATGTGTTTTGATCTGTTGCCATCATTTTTCTTTTCCACTAATATTTAAAACTTTTTTTTTTCTTAAAAATGTGTTCTACACCTAAACAAACTAGCCTATATAGTCTAGCCTATATAGCCTATAACTAGCCTAGAGTATGCCTGTATCTGCTGTCTCCATGAGGAATATCTGTTTACCATGGTTCATGGAGTGTTAAATAAATGCAGGCATGTTTTTCTTCTCTCTCTTTCCTGTATTACAAATTAATATTATGTTCAATTGTATTGTTATCTCTTCATGTGTATTGTCTCAAATTGGAATGTAAAAGGGCAGGGGCCTCCATGACATTGACTCACTATATGTGTTTATTGAAATACCTATCGCTAATTCAGGTTGTTCTCTCCTGGCACGACAACCATTCAAATCATGTTCCCTCAGTTGGTTAACTGTTTACCTAATGGGTGTCCAACCTTTTGGCTTCTCTGGGCCACATTGAGTGTACAGAAATTCTCTCGGGCCGCATATAAAATATATACTATTAGTTAAGGTATATAAGTAATAAAACGCCACCGTGCCTTTCCCGTGCTGCCGCGCCCCCCCCCCCCCCCCCAGCACTAATTTAACACAACTAGTGGATGATCTCCTCCGAGGCTGCCTCTGTGGCCGTGCCCCTGACTAGATTTCCTTTCTCCCCAGCAAAAAAAAAAAAATTGTCAGGGGGCAGTGGGCCGCATTGCCTGCGGTTCTGGGCCGCATGCGGCCCCCGGGCCGCAGGTTGGACATGCCTGGACTTTACCTGATATACATGTTTCCTTTCTGATGGTCGTGAGGGCCTTCAAGGTTGTGCAGTGCCCTAGTTTTCAGGTTATACATCTTTCCTTCTAATCCATATGCATGCTTGGCCTTTCAACTGCATTCCACACCCTGTTTATTGTTATATGTCAAAGGCAAAGATAAAGGTCCAAGTATGCATTGTACACCTGCTATTAACTTTGGTATATGTTTAGATATACAGTATAAATGCTTATCTTTCTTTTGGTTGGCGCCTTCTCTGGCTGGATTTCAATGCATACCCATCACCAGTTCCTTAAAGTGTAACTCCACTTTCACGAAGAAAAACAAACAAAGAAAAAATAATACTAAATACTAAAGAAAAAATAATATAGCGTATACAATTGCAACACGTCATATTGTAATTGAAGGTTATTTAAAACGACCTTTCCTTTTCAATCTGCAGCCACTGTAATTTCTGAAAATACAATGCAAAATGGCTACCTGGAGGTGTTCACAGAACACCCCATAGAAACATAATTTCCTGCTTGTGTGGTTGGTTCAGCAATTTTCCCAGAAGTCTACACAAAGATATAAGTCAGATTTCAGGCATCCCCTGCAACAAAAATTTAATTTTTGATGAGATACTTTCAATAGGAAATCACGTCCAAAGGGGTGCAGGCCCAGCAACTTTCCTCATTAGAGCCCTGCAGGTGTGCAGCTGATGGATAATTATGAAACCACTCCCATTAGACTCACTTTCTCACATGGACACAGACAAACACACAGGGATTTCTTCAGAATAACAAAAGAACAAAGTTTGTTAATATCCTTCTAATGTACATAGATCACTCAGAGGGGAATGTTTTTTTTTCTCAGCAAAAGCAGAATTACGCTTTAAGGACCAGAACAGAATCAATAGCTGAGTAGCGCCTACAAACTAACAGTTTTCTGTTGGGAAGAAAGTCCTATGAACCGCACATCACTGCCAAACCCTGTACATGGGTGTATGAGAGCCTCAGCCCGAGCTTCAGCCGAGCTTCAGCTGTAAATGTGGAGGGTTTTATTGAACCTAACAAATGAGGCAAGGCATTTAGATTTTTTTTAGGCCTATGTACACAGTTATAGTACACCTCCAGGAGACACTCTGCATTTTCCCACAATTTTACATGGCTACTGTTATTTCAAGACAGTGTGGATTCTTAATAGCCTTTCAACACTCTACGAAATGCACATGTAAAAGAGGGATCAGATACCCAGAGGGAAGATATTTAATATGGGTTGGCTCCTTCCATTATATACCTGTCACTTTTGTCACACCCCTAATGTTGGACAGTTTTTTTTTTTTTTTAAACGTCTTCTGCAGGGGGTGAGTAAGACCAGGGTTTTCTTGTTGTATGTGGAGACTTTAACTACTTGCCACCCTCCCACAGCAGACAAACAGGCAGTACAGGTAGGCAGGACAATGTACCTGTATGTCACCACTTGTCTTTCGCAAGCAGGTCCCTACTGATCCATGCTTTGATTGGACACAGCACAAGTTTGGCAGCAGATGTGAGCCAATGATTTCAGACTTCTATGGTTACAAACAAACAGGACTCCATGTGCAATTCATGGCGATCTGGCTGTTTCTTTCCTCTGAAAAGCAGGGAGAAAAAACAGCCTTGTCAGTAAGTAAAAGCAACACACTTTACACGCATTAAATTTGTTAGGCACACAATTAACCTCTTGATTGCCCCACTGTATTAGTGTCACTAGCGGCGTCAGTGTCAGTTAGTGACTCTCCTAGCCAGTGTCTGTTAGCATGAGATTGCCGTCTCCCTATCACAGTCACAATATAAGTCTCTCTAATCATTGCCATTACATTATAGCTTATATCTATAGTTCTAAATCAGAGTATATACTGTATGCCATAGCTTGTAGATGCTTTACCTTTCACACAAAACAGTTAATATAAACTTATAATGAATTTTTTTTTTTTACCAAAGACATATAGCAGAATGCATTTTGCCCTCAATTTATGAAGAAATTTGTTGTTTTGATTTTTTTTTTTTTATTGGATATGTTTTATATCAGAAAGTAGAAAATATCGTTTTGTTCTTTTCAAAATTTTTGGTATTTTTTTGTTTACATAATAAAAAAAAAAAAACCCAGTGGTGATCAAATACTACCAAAGGAAAACTCTATTTGTGTAAAAAAAATGATTCAAATTTTACTTGTGTGCAGTGCTGCATGACTGCGCAGTTGCCAGGTAAAGTAGTACAGTGCTTAATAGCAGAAAATGCCCTGGTCATAAAGGGCGTAAAAACTTTCAAAGGTCAAATGGTTAACTTGGTTAGGTATCCACATATTGACTACCAAAACCCAGCAACCAAAAAAGAAATAAATAAAAAAATAACAAAAAGCAGAGCGCCTCTAAGTGTTATCAGTTTAAATAAAAGGATAAGGCAGGTACAGGAAAACTGCTCACATTTAACAGTATAAAATAGCTCATCTGTTAGGTGGTCTACTGACCCCTGTGTTCCTGCAGACCACCTAATATAAGAGCTATTTTATACTGTTTTAAATGTGAGCAGTTTTCCTGTACCTGCCTTTTCCTTTTAATTAAACTGATAACGCTTAGAGGCGCTCTGCTTTTTGTTTTTATTTCCACTTTCAGAGCTGACTTCTCTCTGCAGCTGAGCTGGCCCTGAGTGTCATCTTTTTCAGCCATCAACTACACCAGACTAATGACTATACATGAACTGCATACCCCTTAAGGCTATATAGGTATGTGTGATGTGCCAACTCCTATCCTGCTTGTTCAGAACCCAGCAACCAAAACACCATCTCCTTCTAAAATTACACAATCTATACGATTCACAATTTCAACATGTTGACACAAGTGAACTCCATACCTCTACTCCTGACTTTGCATTCTTTTGTATCCTTCAAAATTCATTGCTCCATATTGACTATATATTTGTGCAACATGTTGGTCTACCACATGCACCATTTCTATCTGATTCCAGACGTAGGCCTCTTGGCATCAAGGGGGATATTATTCACACAAATTTTCTCCTGAGTTTTGATGAAATGAAATCTCCTGTTTATCTAACCAACTTTTACTTTTTCTGCAATATTCAGCTCAGCCATTTGTTTTAGTCACAGCTACAATGTATAGGCCACCAAATATGAATTGTTGTTGAGGGGAGACTAGCTGAGGCTCTATCCAAGGTTTACCAAATTATATTTCACACCCCGCATTGGTCAATGGTTAGGTGCAGGAAGCGATAGACTGGATCTGGATGAAGATGACTGTGCATATGTCTGAGAATACCCTTTTACCCACCTCATCTTTGCAAGAAGGAATGTTTATACCTCAGTCAGGGTAACTGCCCCTTTTACCTTATGTCAGTATTTGTGCTGCTCTGTCTTCTATACTTTCATGCACATTTTATGGGATTGTCCCAAGATCCTTGATACCCTGTCCTAGGGTGTTCGCAAGGCTACCCGAGATCAAACCCCATGCTTTTCAACTTCTGATGAGCCCAGGATACAAATGTTTTCCTTTATTGATCCAGATATCATTCAAACTTGTAAGGCTTTCTTCTCTATGGGATGGGGGGGGGGGGGGCATAATTTGTATTTTTACACTTTGTACTCATCTTTTAACTACTTTTGCCCCTGGCCCACTGGGGCTAGGTTTTTCTTTGTAGTTTTTTTCAAGTGATAATAACAATAAAAATAATGAGAAAAATAGAGCAGAAAATGTCGTGATAAGCCATGCAAGAAACTCCACTGTGAGTCTTTAAAGCCTACATCTTAAATCCTACCTCTGCAAGCCTATAGGAATAAACAATTTTATGTGGCTGTCCCCTCGCTGGCATAAATAGGTTACTAACCCCATCCCTTCTTACTCCCTGAAAGCATGAAATGATGATAAATACTCCAGAGGCCTCCTCTCCCAACACTCTCTACTATTGACCTCTACATATAATTAAACAAGTCCATAAAAAAAGACCCCCACCTCCCCCCTGGGACATTTTTAGATTGCGGGATCTAGAGTCCTTCAGACAGCATACACCGGTAAGGATTGTTTTGCAGAAAACCATTCGAGGCCCTACTGAATGAAAAATGCAGGGCTTTAATTTGACCCAATCTATTTACTCAGATGCATCTTTACATTTGGTGAAGAGAGGTGGTACACTCCTGGATAATCTCATGACTGTCCTTTATACAATTCACAAACTTGGTGTTACATACTGTCAAGGTCTGGAGTTAGGCTCAGAGGTCAGTATTTATAGCAGTGGAGCAGCAGCCCCCAACAAGCTGGACAGGTATACATGCAGATCAACCTGTCTGTGGACACGGGTTCATCTGAGGTGCAGAGACTAAGTACTAACTGGTATTCACCAGAGCTCCTGATGGTGGAGATGGGTTTTGCTGCATGTTAGTACCAGACCGCAGCCCTCAGGATCGCCCAACCAGGAAGTGAGCAGACCAGTAGCAGTTTTAGCAGTTAGGGATCAAGCCGAAGCGTAGCCACTAAATAAGCATATGGTCAGTAATGAATAGTTGCAGGTTGAAATTAGGCAGAAGCGTAGTCAAGGAACAAGCCAAAGGTCGGTAACGAATTGCATCGAAAATTCGGAAGGCAGCAGGAGAGACAAATGCAAGATATTGGCTGGTAAAAGCACAATAATCTGGCAAACAGGAAGTGGCTCCAAGACAAACAAGATTCAAGGTAGGATCATTCAAGGAATTGACCAGGGAACTGTCATGCATTCCATGTGTCTCAGCAAGCAGAGTCATTGCCAGAAACACCAAAAGTCCCTGGTTCAAGTCCAGGCACTAATACATGCAATGTGTTTTGAGAAACTTACAGCACAATAAAATAACTACATGGGCAACTTCCAAAATATCAAGGAGATAGACAATTATCTCCTACCTGTTTTCATCAGAAAACCTTTTACAATTTGAGTTCCTTTAATTCCACAGGTAATTGCTTAACCCTACATTACCTACTGCCTGTCACGAGGCTAGTTTTTAAATCATCTCCACGTTATCTTCTCCACCCAGACTCAGTCCCTTTTCCAACATTATCTTTCTCCTCCCTCTATAATTTTTCCTTCCTTCTCTAATCTTTTCTTTTTAGTTCTTCGTCTGTTCTCTTTTACATTTTTTCTTGATTTTCTTCAGGCATATATAGATAGTTCTTGTTGCCACCCTTACCATACGATACTGGCCATCCCTACCATACAAAACTAGCGCTACATCTGGACCTGCACTGCCTTACAGAATACTCTCTGAGCTTTTAGCTTTACATTATGTTCTTATTTATGTTGAAATGGTGCTTCTATAGATATTGTCTACTTTACTGTTATCAGCTTCATCTGTACATTCTTCTTTTGTATCATTTCCATCCACCACTTCTTACTAGAAAAAGTTACTGAACGGAAAAAAAAATACTCAAAATAAGCATAACTTCACATTGTGGATACTTTTATTTAAAAAGGGAATAATAATTTGATGCTTTTGTTTGCTTAGATTGCAAAGCTGAAGTAAAAGAGTGGGATTTTTAAGTTAACTCATATATAACATTATATATATCCCTTGCTTGTCTCATGCTTTTATTTCCTATAGAAATGCATTCTGTACATACTGTATTTTTGCTGAATATTACTAAATGAAACAAAGAAAATCATTCAAAGTCTGTGTGATAAAGATACATGTGCATGAATATTTCATGCTTGTCTCAGGGCCTTAACTCTGTGAAGTATTTTCTATTTCATATTAACTTTTGCTGAGTGCTTGCCAAGCTCTCAATAGCACATATTGGTATACAGCACCTTAGGTGTTTTAATCTTTCACGAAGAGCTGTCAGGAAGTAGAACTGGAACAAAAGACAAAGGCTTCAGAGCTAGTCTGAGAGTAAAAAAGAGAAGTACTGGATGCTGGATGCTAAGCTGAAATCAATGAATGCTTTAATTAACTTAGCTATATCACATGCAATTAAATAATGTCTGCATTTACCGAGTTTTATATATATATATATATATATATATATATATATATATATATATATATATATATATATTTGAAATAATCATAAAATTAATGATAGCAGTATTATTTGAATGCTTTTGTGCAGAATCTTTGCTTCTTGCAAAAAATCATGCTTGTGGATTTGCTTTTAGCAGTAATTTACATGCAAATATTCTGGTTAACATCAGACTCCTTTGATTTTACCTAGTCCATAGCAAATCACAAAGCAATTTGTACGGTACAGAAGTTAAGAAGAGCTTTTATACTAATGAGTGTAATTGGCCTGAATTTTCAGATTGGAATACATATAATTAAGCAACCGTGGATCACTTTTCTACAGAATTACATTTACTGTAACATATTCAGCAAAATTAGTAATTAAATACAGTACATGAGGTTGAGTGGACGGATTTACATAAATAAGGTTAAGCCTACACTTGTTTTGAACATTCTGAATACAAAAGGATCTTCTCAGTTTAAGATTTTGCAATATTTCATTATCAATGGCAGTATACCCAGATTTGGAATTTATGCTAGCAATATCTAGTGCAGCCTTTCTCAACCGTTTTACCCCGGAGTAACCTTTGAAATAATTTTCAGGTTTCCCTAGGAACCCCTGCTAAGATTCATCAGTGGGTGTCAATAAAAAATTACCCTTACAGTAGTGATTGGAATCCCCCCCTTACAGCCAGCTAAAAAGATAATTGGTGTCATACTACTAGATCTGCTAGCAGGATCAGCCTGTAACTATCTTGGAAGGCACCATCTGATGACAGCTCAATTACACACAACTCGAGGAACCCATTAGCAACTCCTTAAAGCGGAACTTCCCATTTTGGGTCCCCCACTCCTCTTGCACAATTGGCACTTTTGAGGAGCAGGGGGGGGGTGGGTACCCAATTTTGACACATACCTTCCACAGTTGGGTGCCCATAGTGAAGATTCTAGCGTGGGGGGATCGAAGACAGCAGGTGAGACTGCCTGGGGTGAGCTCGCCGCTGGATCCTGGGACAGGTGAGTGGCTGTTTTTTTAAAAGTTAGCAGCTACACTTTTTGTAGATGCTGACTTTTATTTTTACCACAGGCGACTGGAGCTCCACTTTAAGGAAACCTAGGGTGCCACAGAACCCTGGTTAAGAATTGCTGATTTAGTGTGATATGAGCAAACATTGCCCAGGAACAGCAGAGTAGTGGGCTTTGTAGGCATTAAACATTGAGCCTGGTTTGCTGAAAAACAATGGAGGTTAGTGCAGTAAAATGAAACAATATGGATTCAGATATCCAGCCCTTTGAAGAGATTTAGAAGTATAACTTTCTTGCCCATGACTGAATGTTTCGCGAGTTCATTTCACTGCTTTTCACTTTATTTCACTCTAAATACATCAGAACATCACAAATGTTTCCCAGTTTTTAGTAGGGTGGGAAAGGGTTAGAACCACTATTATATTTTTTGGGGACAGTACGCAAGGAGAAATCTCCTATTGGGGACCCCCCTGCACTTTAGACAAATGTCAAAGATGGCATTTCCCATGAGTTTGGTTAGATTTCCTCTCACGTTCTCTTTGTCACTGGCGATTTAAAAAAACACTTATCCAAACCAGTCTATCCAAAACTTAAAAGATTGCTTTTGCATGAGTTGAACTTATATAATGATTTGACCAAATGGTCAGCACATAAGGTGAACATTTAAGATTTTAACTAAATTCGATCATTATAGTATTAATTTGGTATACTGGCATGTGTCTGGGAAGCACACTTCTCCCTCACCCACTCTCTGTTCAGGCATTATTTCAGAGAGATAGACAATCCAGTAACACAATATAATTATGTGTTCAGTTCATCTATCCAATCATATAAAGAGAATTTAAAAAAAATGGAATTTCCCTTTAACATGTCTACATGATTAAAATGAGCACATGGACACAGCAGGCTGATATGAAGTTATTATGCTGATTTCCATAAAAGTTGAGATTCTTCACATAATAAATTGTGTAAAAATTAATTTCAGTTATCCAATCATGTGCAGGTGTAATATGTAACAAGAATTGGCCTTTCACATGATTGGACAATTGACGGTATTTATTGTATGAATATTTTCAACTCCTATAGTAAATCAGTCTTGTTGTCTCATCTGAAATTACGTAAAAAACTAAAAAATGGTGCCTCCCTGAGATGTGTGGAACATAAATATTAAATAAAATATAAAGATGCGGCTGCCATAAATTTTGGATAACTAAAAAAATAAATGAAAGTGACAATATGAGACAATATTTTCTCTATCCAAAACATCTGTTTAAATCAAACCACATCAGAAGTTCTGAATTTACTCACTCCTTGCTTGTTCTGGGTCAATGAAGCTTTTTGACAGAATAAATTCAGATGAAAGTGACAATACGAAGCGCTGAATCCAAAAGTGCTAAGTGCTCAATAAATAATTGGTGGTAATTAATAAATAATAAATATGATAAATAATAAATACCAATATTTCATATACTGCAAAAAATTCCATCCAATTAAGAAACATATATAAAAAACTTCATACAAAAATACATCTAGTCCATAAATTCATAAGGTGCAACAATTTTAATTCCATGCAGAAAACTCCACCACAAAAAGTGACATAAGGTGCTGAACAAATCTTCTTAAAAAAGTGCTTGTGCTTAAAATGTTTCTTCACCCATAAGTGCAGGGGTGACTCACCAGAAATCCCAGGGCCTCCAGGACCCAGTTTGCTCTAAATTTTGTATCAGGCTCCTTGGATATATACATCCAAAAAGCAGAGAGCAGAATAGTGTGTGAACGCCACTCGGCAACAGCGTGTGTTCCACAATGCGTTCAGCGGGCGTAAATGACGAGCCAGAAGTGAACCTCAATGCATTGGTTGGTTCAGAGTTGGTCGTTGGCCATCTTTCTTATTCCTAACTTATAGTGTGCAATGCATTGGAATAAGGCGAACAGGTAGTGCCTCTCAAATTGGAATCCATTCCATTCATTTATGTATGACCGGACATTAATTTATGTGGTACGGACATATCACCACTCCATTGGCTATTATCCACCAATCACAATTAACCTTAGGGTATTTAGGAATAAGAAAGATGGCCGACGACTAACTTTCTGATGACGTGACTTTGTGAAATGCATTGAGGTTGGTTCGGTGATCACTTCCGGTTCGTCATTTCCGCCCGCTGTTGGAACGCATTGTTCACACACTATTCTGCCCCCCGCTTTTTGGTTGTGAGTGTACTATCCAATATTGTATATAATAAATCTTTTAAAAACTTTATTGCGCAATCTTATACTTTTATTTTCTTGGGAAACGGCAACGGTAACGGTAAGTGCATAGCAATCCATTTTGAATCCAGGGAGACCATCTACTATATATCCAAGGAACCTGATACAAAATTTAGAACAAACTGGGTCCTGGAGGCCCTGGGATTTCTGGTGAGTCAGCCCCGCACTAATGGGTGAAGGAACATTTTAAGCACAAGCACTTTTTTCAGAAGATTTGTTCAGCACCTTATGTCACTTTTTGTGGTGGAGTTTTCTGCACGGAATTAAAACTGTTGCACCTTATGAATTTATGGACTGGATGTATTTTTATATGTAGTTTTTTTTTTTATATATATGTTTCTTAATTGGATGGCATTTTTTGCTTTATATGACATATTGGTATTTATTATTTATCATATTTATTATTTATTTATTACCACCAATTATTTATTGAGCACTTAGCACTTTTGGATTCAGCGCATTGTATTGTCACTTTCATCTGAATTTATACTGTCAAAAAGCTTCATTGACCCAGAACAAGCAAGGAGTGAGTAAATTCAGAACTTCTGATGTGGTTTGATTTAAATAGTATTAAATCAATTGGATTAGCCTGACAGACAAGTAACAGCAGCACAGATGTTTTGGATAGAGAGAAGATTTACAACCTCATTTCATACCTCCCAACTGTCCCTGATTTCAAGGGACTGTCCCTGATTTGGAACAAGGCCCCTCTGTCCCCCTCATTTGTCCCTCATTTTGGTATGATCTATATAGTTGTATATAAAATACACTTTCAATCTTTCAAAAAAAGCATTTCCCAATGCTAAATCTTTCTTCCAATTTCTAATTTGCTGAATTTGTAAATTTCAAAAACCTGTATAAAGGAACAATAGTGGGGCGGAGGGTGTGTCCTAGGCCTACATACTTTTGCTGATAGGTGTCCCTCGTTCCCATCTCAAAACGATGGGAGGTATGTCATGTATGTCGGTTTCACACAGGCTTTAGCTTATATAAGAGCAGTGTGAACAGCAAGTTTTGACAAAGCATTTTTTAGAGCTTTTAGCAAGCTTTGTGGACGTTTTCAAATACCATTCAGCTCCAGTTTGTAAATGCTGAAAACAGATCCTAATAGGAGTGTTGATTGCCACTTTAAGCAAGCTGCTAGCAGGCTTCAGTGGGCTTTCAACAAGCTTAAAGAAGTTCTGAAGCCTGCAAGCAGCTTGCGTAAATCGGCAATCAAAACTCCCATTAGAATCTGTGGTCAACATTTAAAAACTAGAGTTGAATGGCACTTCAACAAATGTTGCTGAAAGCTCTGCAAAAGCTTTATGAAATAAATAAGGAAGCAAAAAATGACTGCGCTAACTAATAAGTGAAGAAGCAGCTGACACCAATCACTAGACAATAAAGTGATAAACAATATGAAAAAACAAAACAAATGTGCAGCGCTGATATTGATAAATAAGTATAAGTGAATAATACATAAGAGTCCAATAAACATTAAAAGTCCATTAAAAAAATTTAATGTGGATAATGGTGATGAAATGGTGATTAAAAATGTTGCCGATACACTTACAAACATCCGTGAATGAAAAGCATGTCAAGTATATACAGCTGGGCTGACCGTAGTCCTCTTAACGCGTTTCAGCATACATGCCTTTTTCAAAAGATCTTCACGGATGTTTGTAAGTGTATCGGCAACATTTTTAATAAATTGTTTTTAGAAATATTACGCTATGTCTGTCCCCCTTCTTTTTGATTTACCATCTACCGTGTTGGAGTGGAGACTTTGAGTGTTCATACTCGTCACGGATCTACACGTTATCCATCGAGGTCGGTGAATCCTGCTGAGACATTCCATCATTACTCCCTCAAGCCTGTTTGACCCCTATACTATATGGTATCTGGGTCCCAACCATCTGGTGAGCGCAATCCACTTTATTTTCACTGGTGTTGGGATTTGCTGCACAACTAGTTCACATTTTTCTCTGTTGGAATTTTTTTCATCACCATTATCGACATTAAATTTTTTTAATGGACTTTTCATGTTTATTGGACTCTTATGTATTATTCACTTATACTTATTTATCAATATCAGCGCTGCACATTTGTTTTGTTTTTTCATAAAGCTGTATGAAAGCTTGCTGCTCATACTGCTCTAATGGAAGCTAAAGCCCATGTAAAACATACCTTAGAGGGTTTTGTGCTGTCTTTGGTCCCTCTGAAAAGATTCATTCTCTCCACCCCTGTCACTTGTTACCAGTACAAAAGTGGGGAAACCCCATATTTTAAATTTGCACCTGGAAAGGGTAAGTAAAGGAAATGTGAACACTTTTCTGGAATTTTCTTCTCATTTTTGGGAAATGTCCTCCTCTTTCTGTTGTGTCTGGTGGATAAGAGGTAAGGAAATTCTTCTTAATGAACACACAGATGTCAATAATAACCTGGCAGGGGTTCTAATTGTTTCCTCTTCTACAAAAAAAAAAAAAAAAAAAATGGTTGAATTTACACTTTAACTCTGCTCTTCACAGACAGAAATATGAACCTCCAAAGCAATTTATTTCAGTTCCATTAAGAAACTATAAATATCAAAATAAAAAACAAGCTTTTTTCACAAACCTTGCTGGTTTTCCAAAAGCACATGAAAGGTTTATATTTAATTTGGCGTGACCACTAACACATTAAAAGTAGATTAATCAGTCGTCAGCATAAACCTCAGTCAATACTTGTTTAATCCCACTTGCATGACTCTCATTTCTTATTTAGAAAAGAGCCAACAAAGTGCTTTATAATTGCTTTAACATTATGGGAAAGATCAGAATCAGATTACTCATTGCATATTACATTCAGTAGCTTTCCAAAAACATTGCTACTTTATATAAATACAAACATAGCATCCTGGGTTGTTTACAGCATTAGGCCTCTTGCCTCTTGCATGATACTCTTGACATCTACTTTTTCAGACGTTTTCTTTTGTATGTATCTGCACATATTTACACACAATTTCGCATATATGCATTTATGCACGCATTTCCGAACTCATGCACGAAAACTGAAAATTAAATACTGTATTTTCTGGCGTATAAGACTACTTTTGAACCTCAAAAAAATCCCCCAAAATGGGGGGTCGTCTTATACGCCGAGTATAATATCTCCAAGGTAACCTAAGTATAAGTATTACCGGTAGATTAAAATTAGGGGGGTCGTCTTATACGTCCAGTTGTCTTATACGCCGGAAAATACGGTACTTACTTCTCCGTAGTTTTCCTTTCCTGGTGCCTATCCATGGAAGCATACACATGGTTGATTGCACCTCCTCCAATCAACCCACAGGACCACTTTAACTCTATAAAAGTAAGAGTCAGCCCCCCCATGTCATTCTTGTAACTAATCTCAAACGTGAAGGATTATAGCAAGGGAGGGCGTATGCTGCCATGGATAGGCACCAGGAAAGGAAAATTAGGGAAAGGTAAGTATTTAATTTTCAGTTTTCCTGGTGCCTTCATGGCAGCATACACATGTTAAATAACTCGCTCACAGGGAGGGTTGCTGCAAAAAATCTCATTTAATTTTGATTACAAAACAGACAACTCTAAAGCTTTTTTACCCAAAGTTGTGGGAAGTAAGTGCAGCTGGATCCAGGCTATAGTGTGTCATGAAGGTGGTAAAAGACGACCAACTTGCCGCAGCAAGATACCTGTGCTAAAGCCGCCCATGAAGAAGCCATTCCCTGCGTCGAGTATGCATTGATTGCTTTTGGAACAGGAAGACCACTAGCCCGATATGCTCTTTGTATTAGGCGTCCAATTTGCTAAAGTTCTCTTGGAAGCTGCCAGTCCCCTTCTAGCTCCATTAGGGATTACAATGAGATGACAATCTTTGCAAAAGGGCTGCGTCAGCTCAATATATCGCCGGAGAGCCCTTGACATGTCCAGCTCATGTCGTTTTGAAGTTGCTGGGTCTTCTTCAAAAATTGGGAGGACCTATTCCTGATTAAGGTGGTATATTGAGAGGACCTTGGGGATGAACTGGTGTATAGGGATGATCAAACTTTTGAAAAGTTTGGTTCGACCAGAACACTCAAATTTTCTGAAAGTTCGGTTCGGATTCCCGAACCCCATTGAAATCAATGGGACCCGAACTTCAGGAATCAAAAAACCCAATTTTGAAGCCCTAAAACCTAATAAATGCCCCTAAAATGTGCCTAGGGTTCTGGGTCATGCCCAATCAGGCAAAAAAAGTTCTTAAAAATTTTCATTTTTGATAGAGAGCCAATTATTGAAAAAATTATTGGAAAAAAAAAATTAGATTTCTTTGGATTTGGTGTCTGGGGGGTCTAAAAAGTGTACCTGCGAAGTTTCAGCTCTGTAGCATGTCCAGAACCAGAATTATAGCATGCCAAACTTTCACAAATAAATTTTTGCTTAACCACGCCTTTCTTTTGCTCCTAATCAACTGCACAGCCAATGTGTATGATGGGGACATACAGTGCCTTGCGAATGTATTCGACCCCCTTGAATTTTGCGACCTTTTGCCACATTTCAGGCTTCAAACATAAAGATATAAAACTGTAATTTTTTTGTGAAGAATCAACAACAAGTGGGACACAATCATGAAGTGGAACGAAATTTATTGGATATTTCAAACTTTTGTAACAAATAAAAAACTGAAAAATTGGGCGTGCAAAATTATTCAGCCCCCTTAAGTTAATACTTTGTAGCACCACCTTTTGCTGCGATTACAACTGTAAGTCGCTTGGGGTATGTCTCTAACAGTTTTGCACATCGAGAGATTGACATTTTTGCCCATTACTCCTTGCAAAACAGCTCAAGCTCAGTGAGGTTGGATGGAGAGCGTTTGTGAACAGCAGTTTCCAGTTCTTTCTTCAGATTCTCGATTGGATTCAGGTCTGGACTTTGACTTGGCCATTCTAACACCTGGATATGTTTATTTGTGAACCATTCCATTGTAGATTTTGCTTTATGTTTTGGATCATTGTCTTGTTGGAAGACAAATCTCCGTCCCAGTCTCAGGTCTTTTGCAGACTCTATCTGGTTTTCTTCCAGAATGGTCCTGTATTTGGCTCCATCCATCTTCCCATCAATTTTAACCATCTTCCCTGTCCCTGCTGAAGAAAAGCAGGCCCAATCCATGATGGTGCCACCACCATGTTTGACAGTGGGGATGGTGTGTTCAGGGTGATGAGCTGTGTTGCTTTTACGCCAAACATAACGTTTTGCATTGTTGCCAAAAAGTTCGATTTTGGTTTCATCTGACCAGAGCACCTTCTTCCACATGTTTGGTGTGTCTCCCAGGTGGCTTGTGGCAAGCTTTAAACTACACTTTTTATGGATATCTTTAAGAAATGGCTTTCTTCTTGCCACTCTTCCATAAAGGCCAGATTTGTGCAGTATACGACTGATTGTTGTCCTATGGACAGAGTCTCCTACCTCAGCTGTAGATCTCTGCAGTTCATCCAGAGTGATCATGGGCCTCTTGGCTGCATCTCTGATCAGTCTTCTCCTTGTATGAGCTGAAAGTTTAGAGGGACGGCCAGGTCTTCGTAGATTTGCAGTGGTCTAAAACTCCTTCCATTTCAATATTATCGCTTGCACAGTGCTCCTTGGGATGTTTAAAGCTTGGGAAATCTTTTTGTATCCAAATCCAGCTTTAAACTTCTCCACAACAGTATCTCGGACCTGTCTAGTGTGTTCCTTGTTCTTCATGATGCTCTCTGCGCTTTAAACAGACCTCTGAGACTATCACGGTGCAGGTGCATTTATACAGCGACTTAATTACACACAGGTGGATTCTATTTATCATCATTAGTCATTTAGGTCAACACTGGATCATTCAGTGATCCTCACTGAACTTCTGGAGAGAGTTTGCTGCACTGACAGTAAAGGGGCTGAATAATTTTACACTCCCAATTTTTCAGTTTTTTATTTGTTAAAAAAGTTTGAAATATCCAATAAATTTCATTCCACTTCAGTCAGTGTCCCACTTGTTGATTCTTCACAAAAAATTACAGTTTTATATCTTTATGTTTGAAGCCTGAAATGTGGCAAAACGTCGCAAAGTTCAAGGGGGCCGAATACTTTCACAAGGCACTGTAATGCAGTGCACTGGGAACAAGATTAGAGGTTTTTTTTGGAAAAAGGTGCTGTCTCTTTAAATGTGGATATAATTAACGGGTGTATTTTCACAATGGGGCTATTATTACCAAAAGTCAAAAGATGTATGTAGATGCACTTCTGCTGTATTTAGCGACAACTTTGGGTCGCATAGCAGTGTGCGTTTTGCAGGTGAATTTCACCACGCAGAGTTGCCAAAGCCTCAGTGACAACTTAACGGCTGTTCTTGTTGTAAGCCTTAAGTCCACTGCAAAAGGCTTTGCTACTCTGCGTCACACACATCTGCTTTATTTAGCGACAACTTTGGGTCGCATAGTAGTGTGCGTCTTGCAGGTGATTTTCACATCGCACAGTTGATAAAGCCTCAGTGACAACTATACATAAATTAAAATTCATCACAAAAAAAAACAGATTATTTTTCTTAGAATTTCAGTAGCGCAGGGATGGTGTTACCCTCCTTTCATAAAGTGCAAATAAATAAAGTGCATAAATTGCGTAAATAATCCAAAACATCTAACTAAGCAAGAACAGTCCTTCAAAAGTAGTTTATGTAGTGCCAGAGCTGGTGGTGGTGACATTGTACGGTGGTTCCTATAACTGACACCAATGACCCTGCATTAAAGGCACTGTGTATTGCTCTGGCACTACATAAACAAAGACTTTTGATTAACATCCTGCTTAACGTCCAGGCCACTTTTTTCAACTTGGCACTGTGAGATTTTAACTGACAATTTCGCGGTCATGCAACGCTGTACCCAAACGAAATTTACGTCCTTTTTTTTCCCACAAACAGAGCTTTCTTTTGGTGGTATTTGATCACCTCTGCACTTTTCATTTTTTGCGATATTAATAAAAAAAGAGTGAAAATTTTGCGTAAAAATTGACATTTTCTAATTTGACAGTTACAAAATATCCAATATATTCAACTTTTGTCATATATTTAGGCCAAAATGTATTTAGCTACATGTCTTTATCAAAAAAATTCTCAATGAGCGTATTTTTAACCAGTTTAAGACCAGAAGATTTTACCCCATTCCTGACCAGGTCATATTTTGGGATTTGGCACTACGTTATTTAACGGAAAATTGCGCGGGCGTGAGACACTGTACCCAAATTAAATTTATTTCCTTTTTTTCCCTACAAATAGAGCTTTCTTTTGGTGGTATTTTATCACCTGTGCGATTTTTAATTTTTGAAAAAAAGAGCGACAATTTTGAAAAAAAAAAACAATATTTTTCACATTCTGATACTGTATATAACATTCCCCCCCAAAAATTTACAAATCAAAATGTTTTAACATTTTAGGCCAATTTGTTTTCTGCTACATATTTTTGGTAAAAAAAAAATCACAATAAGCATATTGTGATTGGTTTGCGCAAAAGATATCGCATTTACTAACTATAGGAAAGATTTATGTAATTTTTATTGTTTATTTTTTTTTACTAGTAATGGCGGCGATCTGCGTTTTTTTGCGGGACTGCGACATTGCGGCGGACAGATCGGACCCCTAACTGACATTTTTGACACTTTTGGGGGGACCAGTGACATTACTACAGTAATCAGTGCTAAAATATGCACTGTTACTGTAATAATGACACTGGCAGGGAAGGGATTAACACTGTTGGTTATCAAGGGTTTAAATGTGTGCCTCATGCTTACTGACTTGTGTGGGGGGAGGGGGTTGTGTGACACAGACACAGATCGCAGGTTCAGCTATGCTGAATTCTGTAATCTGTCCCTGCCTGTCACAGAGGAGATCCGCCCGCTTTGTTTACACAAGCGGGCGGATTTCCTCAGTCTTTCCCCGACGATCAGGGAGGAGAGACGGTGATCACGGTGAGCGAGCCTACGGCGGCGTGCGCGCGCCACCGAGAGAGGGGGGAATCTGGTGGCGTAGGTCTACGTTGCCAGACCCAGGGCTGCCGCGTTGCTGCAGTAGCAGCAACATGAGCAGTCTTAAAGTGGTTAAGGGTGATATCCTCTAAAGAGAATTCTTCTGTGGGTGCGAATGAAGAAGCTGCAAGAATATGGAGAACCTAGGGCGAATATTGAGAACCAAGGGCCTTTCTGGCCTGAAGTAGTGTCTGGATTACTTTGTGGGAACATCCCAAGTTTTCCAGCCTCTTCCGCTCAATTCCAGGATCCCTGGATGTGAATAAAAGAAGGTCCCCTGAGACAGAAGATTGTGATTGTTCGTTAGTGTTAGGGAGTTGCACAGAGATAGCTTGGTGAGGAGTGTGAACCAAGGTCTTATCAGCCAATAAGGAATTACTGCCAGGATGGTTACTTTCAGGCGCTGAAGAAATCTCATTATCAGAGGGATCGGAGGATCGTATCCCATTTGAAATACCCATGGCTGGACTAGGGCATCCTTTCCTGCCGACTCCTGAGCAGGATATCTGGTGAAGAATCAAGGAATTTTGGTGTTGAGTGGTGAAACAAAAAGATCTATTTGAGGCCTGCCCCATTGGTGGCAAATCCACAGAAAAAAACTCTGATCCAGTGACCATTCGTTGTTGTTGTCGAACTCTCTTGATAAGCAATCTGCCTGTTGATTTTCGAGAGCTGGGATATAAGATGCTCTGAGATTGGTGAGATTTGACTCAGCCAAAGATAAAATCGGGGCTACTTCGTTGGACAAAGACCTGCTGTGTGTCTCCCCTTGGTTCTGGACAAAGACTACTGCCGCTTTGTTGTCCATTTGGAGCAAGATGAAGCTGCCTCTCGGAAGAGATGCCCAGTGCAATCTCACCATCCATGCTCCCCTTAGTACCAAAATATTGGACACTATCCTCTCTGCATTGAACTGCCATCTTCCCTGAACTTGATCTTTGCAGTGTGCGCCCCAACCCGACTGACTTGCATCTGATGTAAGAGTGATCAAAGAGATGGGGCCAAGATGGGAATGATTTAGAAAGTTGGGGGTTTTCGTCCACCACCACAGGCTGGATTTCATTGAAAGAGTAATTAGAATCCTCTGCAATAAGGACCTCCTCCACTGGGAGAGAAAACCTAGTTGAAAGGTGCGGAGACGCCACCGAGCCCATTTGAACATGGGGATGCACGAGGAAATGGTTATGAAGAGACTTAGACATTCCACTGCCGGCGTGGTCCTGCTCGCCAGTGCTCTTCCTACTTTCCTTATGATCATAGGGATCTTTTCTGGTGGGAGTGATACCGCTCTATTGGTGGTATCGAACAAAGCCCCTAGGTATATCATCTACTATGCAGTAAAATCTGGCTCTTTGTAAAATGTATTAGGTATTCATACCTGTTCAGTGTGTCCATGACCTCCTCTAGGTGGTTCTTCTACATCTCTGTCCTGAGATAGTATTAATATATCATCTAGATAATGTGGAACGCAGATCCCCCTTTCTCAAAGAGAGGGCTAGAACTGCCACTAGTACTTTTGTAAAGGTTCTCGGAGCTGTTGATATGCCAATAGGCAGATATTGGAACTGCAGATGAAAATCCCCCTACTTTGAATCATAGAAAAGACTGGAAATCATAATGGTTTGGTATGTGTAGATATTCATCTTTGAGGTCTATCAAGACCATCTAATCTTCCAGCTGTGCCGCTAGGTTTACCGTGTTGAGGGATTCCATTTTGAAATGTTCCAAGCGGATACATTTGTTTAAACATTTTAGGTCCAGCCTCCTGACTTTTTGGGTACTAAAAAGATTGGGGAATAAATCCCTAAGAATTTTTCTGATTCTGGAACTGGAACTACTGCTTCTTGATGTATCAACGTCTGTGAATACTGGAGAAGAATCTCCCGTTTTACTTTGGAGCCAGGGATCTTGGTGGGTAGAAAGGAAGGACGAGGATTGTGCTTTAATTTTCAAAAATGCCCCTGATGGACAGTGGATGTTACCCACTGATCCAAACCAGTTTCCACCAAAACCTGAGCGAAGGCCCTGAGCCGGGCACCCACCGGGCCAAATCATCAAAAAAGTAAAAACTATTTTTACATCAGGCTGTGGACTTCTGATGTAAACTTTCTCCTCCTGCTCCTATCTTGAGGAACCAGGCCGCTTTTCCCTCCTGTGTCTCTATTAATTGCAGCATCCAGCTTTTCACCAAACAAGGCTTTTCTGTCATAGGGTATGCGGCACCATGTTTGTTTGGAGCGGGGTCCGCTGACCAAGGCTTCAGCCTAAGCGCCCTTCTGGCAGTAATAGAATATAGCATTGCCCGAGCGGAGCATCTTAGAATATCGATAGCCGGTTCAGCTATAAAATCTGATGCCAACTTTAATTTATCAAGGGCTTTAATAATCTAGTCAGACTTCACGCCCTGCCTGAGGGCTAACTCAATATTATCGGTCCATGCACTTGCCATCCTAGAGACTGAAGTTAAAGCTACTGCAGGTTTACAGGCTCTTCCCGCTGCCTGATATGCCTTTTTTAGATCTGAGTCGATCTTGTGGTCTAGCACATCTCTAAAGGAAACTGCATCTTCCAAGGGCAGTGCGGTATTCCTCGCTAGCCTTATGATAAAAGCCACTGTCAACATAGAGTCAAAAAACTGCGCATCTGATTCTGTTAGGGGGTATAGTTTGTGGAAAGTGTTATAGGCGATCAGCCTCCTTTCTACCTTCCACCATTCTTTTGTCACCACTTCTCTTATTTCTTCCATAAGCAGAAAGGTTGGGGACTTTTTCTTCAAATGTTGTAAGTATTTCCTGGAATTGGCAGGGGGTTCAGGCGACTCCTCCCATTGAATCGCATCTTTTACTGCGGCTACAAATGGTTAATTTAAGCCAAAATCGAAAGATGAACAGTTTTCTTCTGCTGTATCGTTGTCCTCTTCAGAACTAGAACCTGCATCCGCCTGCTGAACTGGAGTGACTGCAAATATTTTATTTGTGGAATGTGTTACCAAGTTATGAGATTAAGCTAATTCCTGAATTAAATCTTTAATCAACCTTTTCATAGTGTCTATAAACTCTTATTTCTCCTTTTCCTTGTCCCCCAGCTGCCTCTGGGAAACATGCCTTAAACACTATATTTTCTGAAAGGGCCTGATTTCCACAGACCCACCAGGCCTTGTCTCTGGGACATTGGAGCTTTGCGGAGGAGTAGCCCTCCTAGATGTATGCCTAGGCAATTTCCGGCTATGAGAAGCAGGAGTGGAGGGCGAATGGTCTCAAGTGAGTCCTGCACTACCATGACCACTGGATCTTCTGTCCGATGAGTCTCTGTGGGACAATTGGTGGTGCGGGCTGACATAAAACATAGAGATTCTGGTGTTTCATATACAGTGCCTTGCAAAAGTATTCACCCCCCCCCCCCTGACGTTTTACCTATTATTTTACATTACAGCCTTAAGTTCAATATTTGTTAATCTGAATTTTATGTGACGGATCAGAACACAATAGTCTAAGTTGGTGAAGTGAAATGAGAAAAATATATACATAAAACAAATTTTTTAGAAAACAGAAAATTGGCATGTGTGTATGTTTTCACCCCCTTTGTTATGAAGCCCATAAAAAGCTCCAGTGCAACCAATTACCTTCAGAAGTCACATAATTAAAGAAATGATGTCCACCTGTGTCCAATCTAAGTGTCACATGATCTGTCATTACATATACACGCCTTTTTTTAAAGGCCCCAGAGGCTGCAACACCTAAGCAAGAGGCACCACTAACCAAACACTGCCATGAAGACCAAAGAACTCTCCAAACAAGTAAGGGACAATGTTGATGAGAAGTACAAGTCAGGGTTAGGTAATAAAAAAATATCCAAATCTTTGATGATCCCCAGGAGCACCATCAAATCTATCATAACCGAATGGAAAGAACATGGCACAACAGCAAACCTGCCAAGAGATGGCCGTCCACCAAAACTCACAGACCGGGCAAGGAGGGCATTATTCAGAGAGACAGCACAGATACCTAAGGTAACCCTGGAGGAGCTGCAGAGTTCCACAACAGAGACTGAAGTATCTGTACATAGGACGACTATAAGCCGTACGCTCCATAGAGTTGGGCTTTAGGGCAGAGTGGTCAGAAGAAAGCCATTACTTTCAGCAAAAAACAAAATGGCACATTTTGAGTTTGTGAAAAGGCTTGTGAAAGACTCCCAAAATGTATGGAGGAAGGTGCTCTGGTCTGTTGAGACTAAAATGTAACTCTTCAGCCACCGAAGAAAACGCCATGTCTGACGCAACCCCAACACATCACATCACCCAAAGAACACCATCCCCACAGTGAAACGTGGTGGTGGCAGCATCATGCTGTGGGTATGTTTTTCAGCAGCCGGTATTGGAAAACTGGTCAGAGTTGAGGGAAAGATGGATGGTGCTAAATACAGGGATATTCTTGAGCAAAACCTGTACCACTCTGTGCCTGATTTGGGGCTAGGATGGAGGTTCACCTTCCAGCAGGACAATGACCCCCAAATACACTGCTAAAGCAACACTTGAGTGGTTTAAGGGGAAACATGTAAATGTGTTGGAATAGCCTAGTCAAAGCCCAGACTTCAACCCAACAGAAAATCTGTGGTCAGACTTAAAGATTGCTGTTCACAAGCGCAAACCATCCAACTTGAAGGAGCTGGAGCAGTTTTGCAAGGAGGAATGGGCAACAATCCCAGTGTTAAGATGTGGCAAGCTCATAGAGACTTATCCAAAGCGACTTGGAGCTGAGATTGCTGCAAAAGGTGGCTCTACAAAGTATTGACTTTAGGGGGGTGAATAGTTATGCACGTTGACTTTTTCTGTTATTTTGTCCTGTTTGTTGTTTCACAATAAAAAAGTTGTGGGCATGTTCTGTAAATTAAATGATGCAAATCCTCAAACAATCCATGTAAATTCCATGTTGTGAGGCAACAAAACACGAACAATGCCAAGGGGGGGTGAATACATTTGCAAGGCACTTTAATATGCTTAAGTGCTCTTTTAGAATAAACTTATCTGAATGATGCAGTCACTTACCTAGTGGTATGTTGTGGATCTTTTTGATGTGGCACTGGGCTGTGGGAAACTGGTGAAACAAAAAGGGTTAATATTAACCACGGGGAAGAAAATAAAAAGCTTGTATATATATCGTATATATATCAAAAACTAAAAAGAATGTTTTATTTATTTATTTTTTGGCTCAGCCCCCCTCCTCCTCCTCCCCAAGATACTCTGTGACTCCATTGGTGTACCAAAGAAAAGGCTTGCATGTCTCTCAGACCTCCAGGAGATGTTCTGCCATTGACAGCTGACATTAAAATGAACCTAGAAGCTCCTTATATACACAGGGGTCAATTGGGTGTACCAAGATGGCCATCAATGGCTTCACGAGGCTACTGCGCATGCGCTGATAACATCACACGCTCGCGACACGGCTCCGCCTTTTGAGACCAGAAAACTAGCCGCAGGAGGTCAGTGTGAAGCACTGCCACCATAGAGGAAGGAGCTGGAATGGAACAGCAATGGGGAGCCCCAATTTGTATGCTAGCACTGCTGGAGGAGGGGTAAGCAGAGAAGAAAAACATCCAGGCCGAGGCTGTAGCATTAGGCAGGGACCCTGTGCAGCCGACTTCTTAGTAGGAGAAGGGGAAAGGAACAATATGTCCCCTACAACTAAACCCACAAAAAGATCCACAGAAAAAAGGACTCCCATACTCATTGGTGCCTTTAGCAGCCTAAGTACTGGGACTCCACAGACCAGAGAGCATGGACCTGTAATGGTTGCACCGTGTAGTGCTGTGGTAAGGGCTGTCCCAGGTGATCCATGCTCCTGCAGGCTTTAGGACAGAAACAATAATGACATAGGGGCTGACTCTTTCTTTTATAGATTTAAAGTGGTCCTGTGGGTTGATTGGGGGCGGAGCAATCAACCATGTGTATGCTGCCAAGGATGCACCAGGAAAACATATTCTCGCATTCTTGCTCTGCACAATATGTAAATGGGCATTTGCACACATTTGTGCGCATTGGCATGTATTTGCGTGCATTTGTTTTTTTTTTTTTTTTTACTGAAGAATGCATGGTGCTTGTTTACACCCCGGTGCATAGGCACATTACAATTAATGGCCTGTATTTTAGCTCAGTAAAAAAAAAGACAAAAAGTGTACTGAGCTTTTTCAAACTGCAGTGTGCAAGAGTCCTTAGTCACAAAGACAAATGTGAATATATAACCAGATGCTGGGTTACAGCAATATGGAGAATGAGGTATATTTATTTTTATTCTTCTCTCCCTCTTCTAAGATACTACTGTTATGCTGCACTATTTTCCTCTGGCCAGCAGCAGGATTGCTAAAGCTAAGCAAGCCCATAGACTTCTAAGCTTAGAATCCTGGGAGCTGTAGTTTGAGATGGGGGCCATATAATTGGGCTAATTGATTCCTTACATTACAGATTCCAGTAGTCATTGTGCAGTAGGAGGAGTGAGAGATGATTTTTATTAAACTGCCAGGGAAAGTTCTTCTTCTTGGCACTGAGGGAGTTAGAGAGAGAACATCCCTGTCTGAATATTTGCCTGCCACCGGGAGACCATACCAGTGGAGATGCGAAACTGAGAACACCTTGAAGCAGTGCAGCACCTCCCACATCACAGCACCTTTACCACTGCTGCAGGGAGACTAGAGCATCCAATCATCATTTGCTTCCCACTGCTGATCACCAGAAGCCTTTATGGAGAGACCGAGGAGGCCCCCATTCTACAGCGAGAAGTCACCATCACATACCGGGGAATGGTTAGAGGGCTATTTAACCATTGCTGATACTATTATCAGGGATTGAGCCACTGAGAGGAGTACACCAAGTGTACTGAATCCATACTGCACTCTAAACAGCATAATTCTAAACCTAGACTGCTGCTATAACAACCCTATACCCCATTATACTGAACCTTTACAGCATGTGAACCACATCTACTTGCACCTGATTCAAGGTTATACTGTATCTATACTACATGCAGGTAACTGGGACTGTTGTTAATTGCACCTATGTTCCTAAAGGGCCCAAATGATAGCCGGCAGAAGTACATCTCAGAGGACTGCCCCTACCATAATAATTATTCTGCAAGTCCCCTTTGTTCCTCTGCTCCCTCCCCCCCCCTCCTCCTCTACCATCCTCAGTTTCTGTTGGACAGCAGTGCATACCCAGTCATTCTAGGAATACCATTTCCACCATAAATGCATTCTGGCAATAAAGTTCTACCACTCTGTAGATGAAAGTTATTACTGCTCACTGCTGCCCTTGAGGTGGCCTTGCTACTGTTTATGCTGATCTGGACGCCAAATGTCCTTTTATTCCTTGTCCTTACATTTTGTGTGCTAAATTTTGTTAATACCATTGTTAATCCATTTTATGATTGCCGAAATACCAACCACACTGGGTGATAATATATTAGGTTTTCCTATACTACCCGGTTTGGTGCCTATTTTCTTTGTTATAGTGCTACTACCAAATGGAAGTATTACTTTCTGTGATTTCCAGTGATATTGTATGTTTGTACACTCAACCTGGTGTGTTAGGGGGCTGAGGTGTTTGGAAAAGTTTGAGGCAAAGAACAGAGGACCCATCCTAATCAGCGGCTCCTATGGGGGTAGCATTATATTATCTATCTATCTATCTATCTATCTATCTATCTATCTATCTATCTATCTATCTATCTATCTATCTATCTATCTATCTATCTATCTATCTATCTATCTATCTATCTATCTATCTATCTATCTATCTATCCCCAAAAATAATAACCACACTAGTGTAAAGCTATCAGCTTCCAGTGTGACAACATCAAAAAGATATAATAATAAACAAGCTGCACTAAGTGATAAATAGATGATTAAAGCGGAGTTCCGGGCACAAAATCAACCTTTTTTTTTTTTTTGTGCCAATCCGCTTGGTCTCCTTCACCTGAAAAGGAATTGGATAGTTAGGTTTTTTTTTTTACTTACCTTGTAATTGTAGAAAGAAATACTCACCTTTCGTCACTTCCTCCCTCTGCGGCCTAGGCCCGTGCCGTCTCTTCCGGCTTGCAATGATTCCTGGGAGCTGAACGTCATCGCTCCCAGGAATCAATGCAACGGCACCGGCCCCGCTCGTCATGTCCGGGGCGATGCCGCATTCCCTGCTAAACAGCTTCTGGGCATGCCCAGAAGCTGTGGAGGAATGCAGCGCCGCACCGGAAGTGACGAGAGGAGCCGGTGAAGGCGCATTCTGGGAGAAGAAGGCGCGGAAGAGGACGCAGAAGAGGATTGCGCCGGCTTCAGCTGCCCACAACAGAGATGGCAACGCTGGAGAAGAAATTTTAAAAGTGAGTATTTCTTCTTGCAGGTAAGTGCGAACCGGGACAGATCAGAGGCTAGCCATTGTGGAATGTACTAGCCCTGACTGTCCCGGGGGTATGTTTATTGAAATTTTGTTTTTGTGCCCGGAATTCCGCTTTAATCATATAAATGAATAATCATAAATCACAAAATAAATTGTGCAATGTGTGTGCAGTCAAAAAAATTCTGAAATGTTGCAATAAAAATGGGAACAGTCAAAGAATTGTGATATGAATGTGAACAGTCAAATATCACAACCATAAATTAAGATAAATAAATAATAAATTGAATAAATGAACTGGATAAACAAAAAGTGCAATAAATATATATAAGTGCAAACAATAGTGTATAGGCAATAAAGTCTATAGCATGAGTCCATAAACCAAATATGGGATGTGACTTAGAATGAAACTTAAAATAAATGTGCAGTCCACCACTGTTGCTCAATCCTCCACTAGCATAAATGCTGCTTACCAGAAACTGGTAAAAATACGCCTGTAATCAGGAGGCTATCAGATCCCCACAGCAGAATGGAAGAGGATGGCCAGGAAATAGATGTAATAGCCGTAGGGGTCACCCAAATAATATAATATAATATTTAGGGGACACCGCCGGCCGGACGGCTCCGCACATCCGCACTTCCTTGTCGCAGTAAGATGACGTCAGTACGTCGTGTCCTTACGACGTTTCGTCACAGATGACGTTTTCAAAGGTGCGGACGGCGTACTGACGCCATCTATTTAAGCAAAAGGATAGGGCTGGGTACCCGGAAGTTAGTGAAGACAGTTCGGCCATCTTAAAAGAGGGAAATACTAGCCATTTGAATGAACACTCACCAATGACCAGGACCGATTGCCCTAACATATTATAAATAAGTGCCAAACGAGAAAATTAATCAAAAAATTGCCACGCTAACACCAAAATGTCTTTAACAAATAAATTCAATTAAAAACAGAAATAATAATGCATTGTAAATGACCATATCAATACATTAATAGATCAGTAACAACACCATCTAGTGGTTATTAAGTGCATAGGAATATAAATATAGTCCAATGCCCATTATTCTATAGAAACAGCACCAACTAGGGGTTATTAGGTATATTGAATGAATGCGTGCAATCTAGATGTAAAAAAAAAAAATCAACATTTCTATTAAACTTTTGATTAACAGTTGGGCACTGACAAATAAACAGTGCTAAACTGAGAATTACACCAAAAATTATTGAACCAAAAAATGAATTTCCAAAATATACCATTCAACCATAGTGGATACTGTTTTGTCATAAGACAAAGATGTATTGAATAAATATTAAAAATAGTTAGATTATATTAAAAATATTGTCTCTATATGTATAAACTTTTTCTTTAAGTCCTAAAATTACCATTTTGAATATTATATCTACTTATGTAACTTGCAAATATTTCAGTGCAGGTATTCTCCAATTAGTTCATTACCACTTAAGCTCTGCAGGAGTGTGAAAGAAAACAGGAGGTGGTTTTCAAATTAAGCCATTCCATATGTTGTTACTTTACTTCAGAGGTTCATCATAGGAAGGGAAATGTTGTATACTGGTAATCTATTTGGTATTGTTCCAATCTGAAATGTAAAATATTAATAGCATCATAAACATGAATCGAAAAAAAATAGGTTCTGCATGAAAATATATAACAACAATTCATGAATGTAGACAAAGAAGATGAATTTCTGAGCAGGTATATGGTTTTGCTCCCAGTAGGGGTATCTTTACTGTCTGTCTAGAACAATATTCTCCTAACCTATATTGTGGAATCTAAATATTGCTGGCTGACAAAAATGTGTGAAATCCAGCCTTTCAGAAAGAAGCATGGTTATAGCTGTTAGTTATAGCAACTTAGATAAAACACTTGAATTATTTACCCATGCACTCTTGGAAGCTAGAAAAGACTGAGGAAAATAAATGACTAGAAAAGAAAATACTGAAGAACAGTAAAGTGGTACATCGTTCACTATTTAGTAAAAGATACATATACCCTCCACTTCCTAGCATCAGGCATCCTCCCCATATGGGTTCTTAATACGAACATGATGATCAGAATCAGACTTTAACGTTAGTGTTTTTCCTTCCATTACTGCATTGAAGTGAGTGCTGTCTGAAAAATAAAAATGAGGATTACATTGGTGATCAGCTACTGGTGAATGTAATGTCCTGTTGAAAGATCCTCAGAAGGAAACAGTGTCCCTGATCAGCTGCCACTGCCTGGGCTCAGAACGAACCTTATGTTCCCTAATTAGTTTAGTCATGAACCCTTTCTGTTTCTTTTGGTGGACATAATGCACTTGATTGAGGGATCTCATCAAATGCCAAAAATTATAATATGTTTTTGAAAGAATAGACGGCCTCTGCAAAGTCACTAGGACATTTTAAAGTGGTTCTAAAAGCAGATTTTTTTTAACTTAATGTAGTTTTATGCATTAAGATAAAAAAACTTCTGTGTGCAGAAGTCCAACCCCCCCCCCCCTTCCTCCCCCTCCCCTCAGCTCCCCTATTACCTACCCTAGCCCCATCTCTATCCAGCGATGTTGCATGAGAACCTTGGCTGCCCGAAACTCCTGATTGGCTGAGACACAACATTGGGCGCTATTGGCTCTCACTGCTGTCAAAGTCAGTGAGCCAATGAGGAGAGAGAGATGTTGGGGCGGGGCCGAATGGCTCTGTGTCTGAATGGATACACAGGGCAGCAACTTGCTTGCTGTGGGGGCACTCAAGAGGAGTGAGGGCCAGGAGTGCCAGCGACGGTCCCCAGAAGAGGGGGATCTGGGCTGCTCTGTGCAAAACCACTGCACTGAGCAGGTAAGTATACCATGTTTGTTATTTTTAGGCTAAAAAAAAAACAAGGATTTTATATCACTTTAAGTGGCTCACAATCTGTTGAATTAGTTGGAGACATTCCTAACGTAGCGATACCGACTGGGGCCGCTGAATTTAACTGGTTCTCCCCCAACGGGAACAAGTGCCACCAGCCACCCAAGCAACAGTCCATCTCTGGCTTCAAATAATAGTCTAGGGGTTGTCTTTTTTGTAGTTTATTGCAGATAGAAGTTGTAACAGGAGAGAGGTTAGGGTATGAGAGTCTTGCCATGGAGTATTTCCAAAGAAAAGCTCTGCAATTGTTAGCAATCAGAGAACTGGCTTTTAGCAGCACTAGCAGTAGTAGCTAAGAGTTAACAGTCCAAAGCCCCACAGTTATTGACTGTGGGGCAAGTCTTTGGGGATCTGATTACCCCACACCAAAGTGCAACACTGGTATCCAGTGCGGTGTCCAGCAAATCACTACTCACCAGTGCCCTTCCTCTCCAGTTGCTTGGCTCCGGAGAGCTCAGGATCACTGTGTGTGGGGACGATTTCTCTGTGCTTGTGTTGCCTGTGTTCAGGGCTGACACTGGACACATGCTGCTTTCTCAGCCCTTCTCCCAACCATCAGTGAGAAATTAGATCACTGCTGCTGGGAGCAATGGCAGAGGTCACCGCTACAGCTGTTTCATTCTCACCTGAACAGGCTGCTTTTCCCATCTAAACCTACTTTAAAGAAGAACCAGCACCCCTAAAATCAGTCTAACCTACCTCTTCCAGCCTCCAGCCCCTCTTAGTCCTCAGGTCAGCCTCTTCAGTTACAGAAAATGGACAACTTAAGTCATCTACAGAGAATAAATTACCCCAACCTCACAAAGCACCAGGGCCCCCTTTTTCTCCATAGAGCACAAGTGTTCCCATATCCCTTTGCAGAATGCCAGTGCCCTCACTCTGCAGAGTGCCAATGTCTACCCTCTCTTTTTGCAGTACACATGTGCCCCCCTCCTTTCTCTCTGCATAGCGCCTATGCCTCCCTCTTCATGGTACTGGTGCCTCCCTCCTTCTATAGAGCACAAATGACACCCTTCTGCCAAACAATGGTACTACCCTCTCCCTCTTCCTTCCCATAGAAACAGTGTCCCCCTCAGTCTGCAGACCACCAGTGCCCCTTTTCTCCGTGGAACACCAGTGCCCCCCCTCCTTCCACAGAGCACAAGTGTCCTCTTTTACCTCTGCATAGCGCCAGTGCTCCCCTTTCCCTCCACAGAGCGGCAGTGTCCTCCTTCCCTTCACAGAGTGGCAGTGCCCCCCCCCCACAAAGTGCCAGTGCTCTCCTTCAGCAGAGAACCTGTGCCCCCCTAACCTTTATTGCTAGATACTTTTAACTCCCACAGGCTCATCTTTTCCTCCTGTTGACAAGCAATATAAGGGCACTATGACACACTACTGACTGCTGCACTTAATTTAATTGTTATTGTTTCAACATTTTCTAGTTGCTAAGTAATTTCTGTCTATTTAAATAAAGATCTTCCGTAGGCTTAAAAATCATGTCTGCTCTCTGTCTATATTCTTTTTTCATTTTTTTAAAGATGATCCTTTAAGTTTACCAGGGTCTATGTCTGAACTTTTATTTGTGGTAGAGTAGACAAAGGCTAAGTTAATCTGCATAAAAAAAAAATCAATAAATGCATTTTTTTTTTTGCAGGAAAGAAAAATGTGCATTTAATTATTTTTTTTTCCCAGAGTATCCCCGCACAGCCAAGCTAATTTAAAATTTGACAGCTGCTGCAGGGGAAATTGTCCCTGTATGCTGTCAGGAGGAATGTGGGGGGGGATTAGGGGTGGAAGGGTGCTTAGCTACATGTTACACCATAAGTATCGGTGTAACATGTAACATGTTGCTAAAAGCAGAGTTAGCCTTTAAGGGTTTTTTCATATGCGGGCAGTATGTACTGCTTACTATTTTTATAACTATGCTCCTTTAGACCACTCCAAATATCTAGTACAATTTAGCTACATCCACTTTTTGCTGCAGGGTATTTTGCACACTGCATCTCCTTACCTTTGATGTTGTCCTTCATTGTCAATTTATACTGTTGGGAGGCATACTATTATGTTTGATTTAAACTTTATTTACCGGTATGTACAATATGTATTTGTCTCAAGGTTGTGTTAGACAGTTATGGAAATTAAACTAAGGTCACTCAAAGCCTCACGCAAATATTTAGGTAGAAAAATTAGTAACTGTTTCTTTAAACATAAAGCATGCACATTTCTACCTATAATGATCAATAATTACCTGTTATCTTACCTATAAATATAAATTTTGAAAAAGAAGAATGTTTTTAAAATTTGATAGAAATCATAGAAAAGCACCAGTAGGGACAAATACATATTTCCCACCCCACAGCTTGCCCTTTGTAGTTCCCAGTCCTTCAGAGAATGGGATAGTACTAACCTGTTGCCATTATAAAAGCTGATGTAAAGAAGATTCCATAAAACCATTCTTATACACAAAAAAAGCTTGTAATGACAAACAAAAGCTAGCCCTCTTGCCCAGTCCTACCTGAAACTTCTGATATCAGACTGGCTGATTTAGGTTAAGGGAGATGTTCAAATTGCTAGGAAAAGCCATATTTGCACTCATGATGCACAGATGTGACTCACACAGCATCTGCACATTAAAAATGCTTCCTTCTGCAAAATGTCTTCTTTCTCCAGTAAGGGTGTTCAAGATTGATGGGAGTGTAACCTATAGTCCCATAGGTAATTTCTCTTTGCTCTACAAGTAGAAAGTTGTGTCTTACTCTTTGGTCCTAAAAAGATGTAAAACCATTGAGCAAAGAAACCATCTTCTAAGAACCTAATGGAGATAGGTGAAGGATTATTGTCAAGTGGGAAAGTGAAAAATATGAGATTTTTTATATAGGGTTGCCAGACCTATGTCTATGTAAGGGTATGGCAGTCTAGGATTTCTTAAAGTAAAGCCAATGCCACATGAGAATATTTTGATATGTATAGGCTCTGGATAGATTCCTTTAGAGGAGTATCAAGAATGTCTAACTAAAACAAAATCTGAAAATCATACTCAGAACATAAGTTTATGCCATTAAATTGTCCTAAAAATGCCTTAGGGTTTTCCTGGAAGACCTGGAGTGTGTACTCAGAAAAAGACATTTTGGGCTGGCCCTCTCAACTTTCTTCCTGGCATATCCCACAGTCCTGAACAGTAGGAATATGTGTGGATGTGAAAGACAGTAAAATGAATCATTTTTATTTACTACAGCATGGAGAGAGCAAAAAGGCAGGAATCCTGATTTACTTTAATGGGGTAACTTGTAACAGTAAATGTAACATTCCAAAGGGACTCACAGCTATTGGGGTTGATTTACTAAAACTGCAAAGTGCAAAATCTGGTGCAACTCTGCATAGAAACCAATCAGCTTTCAGGTTTTTTTTAGGCAAAGCTTAATTGAATAAGCTGAGGTTAGAAGATTATTGGCTACCACGCAGAGCTGCACCAGATTTTGCACACTCCAGTTTTAGTAAATGAACCCCATTCATCTACCCATATCCAACACTGTAAGTAATAGATGACTGCAATAACTGCTAAATAATTCCCTTGAGGATGAATTGGAATCATTTGTTCAGTCCTCCTTCAGAGCAAACTCTACCACTAAAAATGTATACAAACACACTTGTTGTGGCTGTCAACTCAGTACTGAACTTTGCATAAGATTTTCCACCCCAGTGTTTACAGAGTGCTTGGGTGTGCTATGGCAACTACAACATTCCTTTAAGCAAGCGCATGGCAATTTCAGCTGCTGGACCCTTGCTTGTGTTGCCAACTTCTAGTACATTCACATTGCACCATACATCTATGTTCGAGCCCTCTTTCAATAATGCTTTGTAATTCACCCAGCAATCACACAATCACAAACCCCCCCCCCCCTCCCCTTCACTATCATATGTGACTTAGGCCTTGAGAAGACCTAGTGTCACCATATTGCACAAGAGGAGGTGGGCTGGACATATGCTTATATGGAGGACCAGTCAACACATAAGCTGGCGACAAGGACCAATTGAGGAAAGATTACAGAGACTAGATGACAGCAGCAAGCATTGTTGCTGTGCCTACTTACATAGTTACATAGTAAGTAAGGTTGAAAAAAGACACCAGTCCATCCAGTTCAATTTATGATGTGTGTGTGTTTGCTGTTAACCGTACATTGTATACCCCCTTTGTGTTGTGGTCTTTTAGGTGCCCATCTAATAGTTTTTTTAAACTATTTATGCTCCCTGCTGATACCACTGCTTGTGGAAGAGAATTCCACATCCTTACCGCTCTGATAGTAAAGAACCCTTTACGCAGTTTAAGGTTAAACCGCTTTTCTTCTAGTTTTAGTGAGTGGCCCCGTGTCCTATTGAATTCCCTTTCTCTGAAAAGTTTGTTCCCTATGCTAGGGTCACCAGTTCGGTATTTGTACATTGATATCATACCCCCTCTTAAGCATCTCTTCTCCAGAAAGAATAAGTTCAATGCTTGTAGTCTTTCCTCATAGCTAATGTCCTCCATTCCCCTAATTATTTGTGCTGCCCTTCTCTGGACTCTCTCTAGTTCTAGCACAGGTTTGGACTTCATTGGTTACCTTTGAACTAACCCAATTAGACCAAGCCTCACTCACCAGACTATAGTTTTAATTTCTGATAGCCAAACCCTTGCAATGAGGCTTATAGCCTTCATTCCCTCCCCTACCTCATCCCCTCGTATCCTTTTTTCTAAATGTGACTGTTCCTTTCTTTATATTCTATTTTGCTATCTTTCTGCTTCTTCTGTTTCCTACTTCACATTTTTACTCCCAATAATATTCTTCATGTGCTCCATCTCTAGTCTCAGAGGGTTGTTTATGTCCCAGTCTGATATCATTAAGTTGTCAACATAACCATTACATCTTCATGCCTCTACAACACAGGACCACACCTGTTGCAATTTTTACTTTCAAACTCAAACATAATCCTCTATTGTTGCTAATGCATACACTCTACATCATTACCCTTTATAGTAATTGGTGTCCTAAATGTCTTTTGTACCCACATCTGGATTTTGACATGCTACCCCCATTCATTATTTTACTTTGTTTTATTCTGAAACACCAAAACAAAACGTTGAAATTGAAAAGGGTCCTTTAACAGAATAAAAAGAAAAGGGGTTAATTAACCCCTTTTATTTATGGGGTAGTGACAGGTACAGTTAGCTTAGCATAAGTATTATAGGACCAGGGATATTTATAGGGAGTTTAAGCCGGTTAGCTCATCCTTGAGCTGATTGGCTGTTCCTTTTACTAGCTGCCCCAGTATCCAGGCAGATTAGGCTTCTTACCTGCTGCATCCCGTTTTTCCCGCCTATTTTCCTCATCCAGGATTGGTTCAGAGCCCTCCTTCAGCCTCACTTAAGGGACCTCTCACTGACTGGACTTCAGTTCGCCTCAGGAAGACGAAGCCGAGCGGTTCCCCCCCCCCCCCCCCCCATCCCTTGTTTGTCGCGGTCAGTTTATTATTTTAGGGTCACCTTTGCATGCTGCAAAGGAGGACGTTTATTCTTGTGATTGTATGTTCTAAGTTCGTTTGGATAATTATTTTGAAGTTTTAATTTTGCTGGTGGCAACCTGGGTCGTGGTGACTGGGTTGTTTTATGATGTTTTATATTGATATCTAAAGTTATTGGTTAATTTAATAAATAATAAACGGCCGCGGCCTCTTCAATTTCCAACCTTAAATTATTGTGGTGTCATTTATTTATCTTAGTTTAGGTTATTTAGTTATTCAAGAAATCCTATCTACTACCCCATAAGATGTTTATTATGTATCATGTAACCTTCTTGAAGAAAAACCAAGGATTATATCCATCCTTGGCTGTGTTATCAGATCAAATAGGGATTTACAATTATTTTCAAATTTATGCTCCCCACGGAAGCAAAGATGGTCCTAACTTCAAGACTTCAAGACCATTTGCACGACTCAGAGGTATTTTTCACATATTCAGAAGGATTCAGCAAAAATTTGGACTGGAGTTTGCAAGCTCTGGTATTCAGTAATGACTGTGAGAATAACAGTTCTAGTTAACTTAGAGAACATGTGTCCCAGGGAAAAGCACATTTACTAAGTATTGCCAGGCTAAAGTGGACCTATACACATGTTAGGTAACAGGTATGTTAACAGTCTTACTGGGATGGATAAATTCTGAGTAATGGAAGGGTTTATTAATCTTTCTTAAAGAAAACTCTTTTCTGGATTAAGTATTTGGGCATGACACCTCTATTGAGGAGGAAGATTTGCAATTCTACAGACTGGTCCACCCCCCCCCCCCCCTTTTTACCAGAGATCACATGGCTAGATCCCTAGGCCTTCTGACATGTAGTCAGCAAGGGAGAAAGCTGGTTGGAGTATTTTTTTTTTTCAGAAACAGTAAGTATCTAGGCCCTTCTGCTACACGGTATGCATCCATTTTAGCATGACTGATAACTTATGTTAGCATTTGAGAAAATAGAGAAGTAAACACAGCTTTACCTTATCATCTAAGGTAAGTGAGCACACACATTGCAATCTACTACTTCCAAAGCAAGCCTGCACCATTATAATCATTAAAGACTAAATGTTCAGTTTCTCAGGTAATCAGGTAATATGTTTTATTTGGGCTGCTATTAGCAGTGGTATAATGGCTGCTACAAAGTTTTATCCATTGGTTAACAATGCTTTGCCATTTAGTGCAAGAAGCCCATCTTACACTATGTGGCCGAAAGTCAGGCGAGACCGGATCATCACACTTATATAAGCTTGGTGAACATACCATTTTAAAACCATGGACCTTAATATGGATCTTCTACTAATTCCCCTAGCTAAAATGTTAAGTGGTACTTTTGGAGAAGGCATTTGAATGAACAATAATTTTGGAAACCGCAGTCCACGTTAAAAATTCATGCCCTTAGTTTCTAGTAGTGGTTAAACGTTTGATCAACAAACAAAGTATTTTCAGCTTAGCCCATTAAGTACAAATAAGGTGTGGGATTCGTATGATAAACATGCCTTTATTTACATGAATAAACTCCAAATGAACAATGAAAATTACTTTGAGTGTCTTTAGAAAGGTTACAGGTCTATAAACTCATGTTTATATCATGTTACAAAACAAAAATGTAATATTAATTGAATTGCATATGTAGCACTGCCCCCTAGAGGACTGCTGAGAATTACACTTTCTGGATTCCCCTGGGTTACCCGTAGCAACTGATAGCAGATAAACAGCAATGAAAGTCCTTGGCTCAGTCGATAATCAATCCAGGGGATGTTGTGTTTGTGGTTTTGTATGGAACTTGGGTAGGAGAAGGGATGAGTGGGATACTCCAACTATTAACTATTCACAGTCTTGAGGACAGCTAACTGTAGAATGCAGCAAGGCTGCTGCTTCCCCTTACCACTGAAGTGAAGATTCTTTAAAGGTTCCTGCTTGGTTATTCTCTTCAGGCTTCTAACTTGGCACCCCCTTTACTCTCACTGCCTGTGTGCTGACACCTGTCCACTGACTCTAGCCTCTGGAGTGGTCCCTTTCCTGGCAGACCACTGGGCAAGTTGTTCTGTACTCACGGACACTGTTTTTCCAGAACCACCTTTGCCTCCAACTCCACTAGTCAGCTTCCAATGGACCTCTGGGTTAAGCCACACTTTCTGGTTCACTAGGCCAACTGCCTGTGACCACCTTCCACGGCTTCAGAAGAGGAGACAGCCATCACCCTCCTTCTGGGACTTGGCCTCCCGCCCAAAGACACCCTGCCACATGTGTCCTTCGCTTTTAAAGCATATCCCAGGATGCACCACTTGTCTGGCCAACCCACTGACACAGCTACAAAAGCCTGTGTGTCACTGACTGGGTTTTCTTCACTGTCCAACAGGCCTCCCTATTGGACACAGTGGGGACACTCCCTCAGCCCAGATAAATCACACATCAGACACACTGAACATGCCTAACTAGTGATCATTCTCCCCTGATAAGCAGAGTGCAGCTATATTTTGCCTGCTGCTCTCCTGATAAGTAGGAAGAGCCAAAACTACTCTCCCTACCTAGCACCTATCTAGGAGGGTGCTACACATACAATCCAAGTTGTGGATTATTCTAGGCTTTTTAGTAATATTTGCTTCTTTCTAACTGACCAAAACCTTTGGTCTTGTCTCTGCCAGAAGAGAGGGAGGTGGAGTGTTCCTCCTCTAAGTTATCAAACTGTCTGTGTAATCTGATGCTAATTGTGTCTGTTTGACAACACAACAGGAAAATGTGCCTGTGGTAAGCTGGTGCTATGCATAAAGTTCATTACCTATTGGCTGAAAGTGTTAAAGCTGAACTCCAAAAAACAACTAAAGACACATATAAAATACCTAAATGAAAGCTGTTTTACCATTCAAAGGGCTTTTATTTTGGTCCATCTAGTTCCGAGATTTTCACAGTTCTGCCAGATCGAGTGTGTGCTAGTATGAGAATGTTTCTGAGCATAAACTCAGTTCAAGACATGTATTAGCATGCACGTGGGTTTACATGCGAATTCGGCAGTGGTATTGGCGCCTAAAGCCTATATAGGCTGGAATGTGACATAAACAGATTGTTCAATGATCAGCTAGTCCCTTATCTACCTGTTACCTGACCTGCTACTTTTGCCTTCCTGTGTATGAGGCAGTTTGTGTTTGACCTGACTTTGGATTCCTGTCTACTCATTTTGACCTCAGCATGTGTTTAGGACTCTGTATCCTAGTTCCTGATTCAGTCTCTTGCTGCCCAGCTGTGAGCAGACTTTAGCATGTATACCAACACTGCTTATGCCTTATGTTCCTGAACTTTGCTGTCTGACTCTTGATGACCCTAGCCTAAATGTTGATGCTGTGTCTGCCTTCTGATTCTATACTTCATTGCCCAGCTGTTGATGACTCTCAGGTTGTGTACTGGCTTTGCTTCTGTCTATTAATCAGGTGCCACCATTTTCCTGGCTCTTGGTCCTTATCCAAAGTCATCTGTGTCTCACATCCAACAGTTGGATCTGCCTGCAACATCAGCCCTTGTATTACTCTTTGTCCTCACATCTTCTGTCACCACTACCAGGGGTGTTGGACAAGAGGTGCAAGAGAAGTCCCCTCTTCAGCTCAATCTCCATCAGGTACATAACACCCAGTTGCAGTTAGGCAGCACTTACAGGTCTTCTCCATCCCCCAGCCTGTTATTGGACAGTTAAAGGAGAGCAAGAAGCTAATGAGTTCATCTTTTTGTCACCATGCTCCCTTCTCATATCAGCAATATTTCTTGCACTGCAACACAATTGGTTCCTTGTACTGCTTTTTCCTCCCCAAGTCTGGGCAATGTTGTACATGGGACTTCAAGAGGCTAATACCATGTCAAATTCAAGTACTTACATTGTTTGCATTAAAAAAATTAATGGAATGATACGTATATTAATGAATAAAGGGGCTTTTTTATCTGTCTGGAGTTGCATTTTAACCACTTCCCGCCCGCCCTATTACAAAATGACGGCGGGAATGTGGTTGAGTTATCCTGACCGGACGTCATATGACGGCGGCAGGATAACACCGCTCTGGGCGCCCCCCAGGGGCGCGCAGAGCGGCGATCGGTGATGCGAGGTGTCAGTCTGACACCCTGCATCTCCGATCTCGGTAAAGAGCCTCTGACGGAGGCTCTTTACCATGTGATCAGCCGTGTCCAATCACGGCTGGTCACATAGTAAAACAGGAACAGCCGTTGATCGGCTTTCCTTAGTTCGTGCCTGACAGGCACGAGTAAAGGAGCGCCGATCGGCGGCTCCCCTGACAGGGGGGGGGGGGGTCGGCACTGGTAATCAGATCATTGATTACCAGTGCAGACCCTCAGGGGGGGATCTGCCACTAGATCCACCAGGGATGCCCACTATGACCCCAGGGATGCCCACTATGACCCCAGGGATGCCCACTATGACCCCAGGGATGCCCACTATGGCCACCAGGGATGGCAATCAGGGCTCAGGGAGCCCCCCATTGCCCTCCCCATCAGTGATGCCCACCAGTGTCCTCCCTATCAGTGCTGCCCACCATTGCCATCCTTTAGTGTCGCCCACCAGTGCCCATTATTGCCCACCAGTGCCGCCTATTAGTGCCCATCAGTGCCGCCCGTCAGTGCCGATCAGTGCCGCCCGTCAGTGCCCATCAGTGCCCACCAGTGCTGCCTATCAGTGCCCATTAGTGCCCGTCAGTGCCACCTATCAGTGCCCGTCAGTGCCGCCTATCAGTGCCCATCAATGCCGCCTATCAGTGCCCAGCAGTGCCGCCTATCAGTGCCCACCAATGCTGCATATCAGTGCTACCTATCAGTGCCACATATCAGTGCCTATCAGTGCCGCCTATCAGTGCCGCCTATCAGTGCCGCCTATCAGTGCCACCCCATCAGTGCCACCCCATCAGTGCCACCCCATCATTGCCTCCTCATCAGTGCCTGTCAGTGCAGTCTCATCAGTGCTCATCAGTGCAGGAAAAAACTTATTTATTTACAAAATTGTATAACATAAACAAAAAAACTTTTTTTTTTTTTCAAACTTTTCTGTCTTTTTTTATTTGTTTAGCAAAAAGTAAAAATCGCACAGGTGATCAAATACCACCAAAAGAAAGCTCTATTTGTGGGGGGAAAATGATATAAATTTGGTGTAAGTACAGTGTTGCATGACCGCGCAATTGTCATTCAAAATGCAACAGCGCTAAAAGGGGAAAATTGGCCTGGGCGGGAAGGGAGGGAAGTGCCCTGTATTAAAGTGGTTAAGCAATAGGATTTCATAAATTATATTTTACAGTACATTTGAATGGTTATTTTTTAATCACTGAATATAAATAAACATATATCAAGAACTATAAACTACAAATAAATTGATAAAAACAAAGCAATTCTATATAACCGAATGCACATATGCAAGTAAGTATATATTCTATTTAGTATATACTAAAATATAAATGTGCAATGCATTTTAAATGTCAACCCTTCATATGAATACATTTAGTATGAAAGGGGTTGCTTATAACTTCTTTCTGTTTCCTTTTTTTATGACTGTTAAGATTGAAATATTTTTTTAAAAAAGAATACAGTTTTACTAAGGAAGCTCTGCCAGTAATGAGAGGATAAATACTACCTGTCTCACTCAAAAATATTAGCACAGACGTCTACCCTATAGCAATAATTAAGGAAAACTATGAAAGAAATGCTGAAAAACAATGACAAGATGACTCTAACATAAAACCATAGCAGCTAATTCCAGTTATTTATGTTTCAATGTCTCAAGCAATAATATTTTAGTGTGCCATAATTCATGCATACAGGATTTTCTAACAATGTATTCCTTTGTGATGGATTTTCATAATCTATACAATTTAACCATCTTTGCATTAAGTTCTAGGGATGTGCTTTGACATATATTTCAGGATAATTGCCTTTTCATTATACTTGTCTATGTGTTAGCTATCAAATGTATTACGTTTACTTAAATCAGAAGATTAATAGAACTTTTTATGTATGTTTTGCCATAGTGCATTAAACATCCATCGACTTTTAAAATGTTTATCTATATATGTTTAGTTTATATAGGCCAGCTTGCATACAGTTTATGAAGCTGTAATTTTAAATGATACCATACAGTCAAAAACTGTCAATGTAAATGAAAAACACATTTACAAGCAATGCTGTCCTTGGACAAAATCCTAAAAAGGGGAGAATTTGTATAAGCTTTGCAATATATGTGATATTGATCAGCCAGTGTAAGGTGTCACTTAAAGGAAACATTCATTGAAAGATTTTCCATGATGTAAGAATTAGTCAACAACATTTGTAGTTACCTGAAAGTAAATACTTACCTCTTCTGCTGTATATGCTGCTGAACACTTTCCCCATGTAGTGTAATCTTTCCCTAAACTTTCTTAGGAAACCAATATTTCCAGGAGTGCCAATCTCCTACCCTCAGCTGTTACTAATGGTGCTATGTGGTTGTTCCACCACAACAACGTATTATTAGTATTATAGTAATTAGTAATAGTATTATGGGTACATATGTGAAAGATAAGTTCTAACTGGTTCCTACAGATTAGTGTACTCATATATTGCCTTTAATTAAACTCAGTGGTGATGCTACTCGTACATATAGCCAAGCTGGGAATACTGTGTATATATATATATATATATATATATATATATATATATATATATATATATGTATATACTGCTGAATAGATACATTAAGGTTTACCGTTATGATAGATGTTGCCAGAGTACCCCTTTAAGGCAGTTTGCATTGGAGGATTGGCTTCTTCCAGAAATGGACGAATTGGATTGTGGGAGGTGTAGTCCAGAATGGAAGGCAGATTGTTGTTGGAATGGTCGAAGGAACTATACTCCCCGGGAGCCATGGGGGAGCGAAGGATCATGGGAGAGTGGATATAACTATCTGTTTGACTCTTGCTTCCGGGACTCAGCGAGTAGAGGTCAGCCAGAGAGGTGTGTCGGGACACTGTTCGGTGACGAAGGCCGAGGGCTTGCGGCCTAGCGAGAGAGAGAGGAGCCTATCCTCAGTGATGCAGATGCTGGTAATTACACAGCGGTGATAGATCAAGTGGAGCTGAGTAGATAGCGGGTGAAGCCGAACTGACTTACCAGGACAGCTGAGTACAAGTACCTCCCGGTGATGCAGGAGTGTGGGAGAGCTCATTGCTCGGGTGACAGGATAATCACAAGTGGACACTGACAGTCGGAAGAGTGCCTGGTTAAATCCTAAGCGCAAGTATAAATCTTCCTCTATGACACACTGAATGCAGATAGGATCTTACATACACTATTACCTTGGGATTACAAATATCACACTGACCAGTGATAAGAGCTCCAACTGCCGGCGAAGACTTAGCAAGGCCTTGCTAGCAGAGGGACTTCAGCACCTGCTGCCTTAAAGGGGACCGGTTATAATAATATTGTGTTATTATTATTGAAAATTAGATGATTAGATATTGCTAGACTTGACTTCAGAGGGCTTCAGCTAAAGTTATAAGTTAATGTATGATGCCATAACCTTTGCAGTTAGGGCTGACACTATATAAGGATTGCAATATCCATGTGATTTAATATATTTTCTTTTACTGTGAAATTACATTACTGCTGTCAGTCTGTTGAGCCTCCTTGTGCTACATGGGGTTCAGCTGACTGATACCGTTACATTTCTTTATTGATGAGTCCGATCTGTTATCAATAAGTTACATTGTTTTACCTTTCAAGTAAAATAACCAAACAGTATTCTAATTGTGTCAGTGTGTCTTTGAAGATTATATCCAAAATGTTGGAACCTAAAGTGTTCAGTGGGTTGGATAATTCTCAGGGTCAGGTGAGTGCAGAGGAACATCCGATGACCAGCAGCCCTCAAGGGGGCAGTGCTACATACAATTTATATGTATTCACATTTAAATGCTTAGCATGGCAAGACACATTGTTCAAAAATGTACTGCACAAGATAAATGATGACTACATTCAATAGACTAGTAGAGTTGGAATGGGAAATCTTCTGGCACAGTATCACCATAGTAGAAGTTTTGGAAGCTGAACCTCCTAGCTAGAAAAGCAGGCCAAAGTGAAATGGAAACAATGGATTTATCATTGAAATGATGCTTGTGATGGTGAATTCCATATATATTTGAACCTATCATGATTTTTCCTAAAGGTGCCATTGATTTCATGGTTCCCTAGTGATTTTTTTTGCGAATGCAAAAATTGGAGAATTTACGCCAGATGGAAGAGCCAGAAGGTTTAGTTCACTTTAAAGCTTTAGTTCACTTTAAAGGGTACATTCAGTACAAATTATTGCCTCCTTCCTTCCACTATAGGTTCTGTTCTCAGTGCAATGTACAGAAGTAAAACATATTACAAATCCAGTTTCCCTTCGTCTAAAGCTACAACAAATGGATTAATTTGGCCTATATGTGCCACATCCCTATTTAACTTGAAAGACTCAAAACCTATTTGACATTGTGGGACTTTCAAGGCACAACAAGACTTACGGTTAAAATTAGATAAAGTTTATTAATAAAACAATAATCTTTTTAAAAAACAATTTTTAATTATATGTAGAATAAAATCTTATTAGAATATTTCATTTCTTTAACATTTATCTCCATAGCGTATTAAATACACTTTATTAACATTGTTAGAAATATATATATTCAGACGAATATATTCCTCGCGCCTAGGAGTACCTAATTGAACGGGTTGGATACACTAATAAATAATATATATATATTAAAAATAAATATAAAAGCAGCTGCTATAAAATGGGAAGTATCTGAGTAAAAAAAAAACAAACTAAATGGGATATTATAGCGCTTGCTGGTAGGATCAGGAGCAAATAGCAATAAAATTACAATTAAAAGGGCTAATATCATAAATTACATAAAATCTAGACCCTTAAAAGGTACACGCAGTGAGAAAAAGGTATATGTATAAATAAATAACAATAAAAGTATATAAATGTGCCAAGTGAAGTCCAAAATAGTTCATAGGTGACTTAGTGATAAATAGTCCATATAGGTGCCAAAAAAAGTGCAAGTGCTCGGTGCTGGATCCTCCAATGGTTCAGGAAATCCAATCATAAAAGGTGACTTCTGGAAAAGATAAGGTGTAAACTCACCAGATATGGTGGGTCTCAACTGCCTTATGACAAAGAGACCAATAGCGCTTTATGACCCTCCAGGTCAAAGAAATGGTGACTGCTGGGCTCTGATCCCCTTAGACCGGAATCCCCCTTGCTGAGCAGATAGGGTCCTCAAGGTCCTCCAGGTCGTATTAGGGAAAAGACAAAAGGCTCCAAATGGTGCAGTATCGTTTAAAAAGTTTTTTATTGGAGTAAATAGTCAAACAAAGACCATTTCTTTGACCTGGAGGGTCATAAAGCGCTATTGGTCTTTTTGTCGTAAGGCAGTTGAGACCCACCATATCTGGTGAGTTTACACCTTATCTTTTCCAGAAGTCACCTTTTATGATTGGATTTCCTGAACCATTGGAGGATCCAGCACCGAGCACTTGCACTTTTTTTGGCACCTATATGGACTATTTATCACTAAGTCACCTATGAACTATTTTGGACTTCACTTGGCACATTTATATACTTTTATTGTTATTTATTTATACATATACCTTTTTCTCACTGCGTGTACCTTTTAAGGATCTAGATTTTATGTAATTTATGATATTAGCCCTTTTAATTGTAATTTTATTGCTATTTGTTCCTGATCCTACCAGCAAGCGCTATAATATCCCATTTAGTTTGGGTTTTTTTTACTTTATTAACATTACATGCATACAGACTGGCACATTCAGATAGTGTTTTTCAAAACTCAATGCGTTTCCTAGAATATATTCACTTCTTCAGGAGTGTAAATGGAATAGATGAACGTGCACCTGCACCGAACAAGGGGAGAAACAACTAGAGGCCCAAGCAGGGGAGCTAAATCAGGGGGCGGGGACCCACTCAGGGCACCACATATACAAGAAGGCCCTATGCAGGTTAATAAGTCACAACTGGAGCACACTGGCAGGTTTTTAAAGGCTCTAAAGGCACTAGAGCTGTGACAGCTTTTTTATAGGAAAGGAGCAGGAACACCACCTGGTGGCACTGCCCCTTCTGGCATGATGTCAGTAATTTATTTACTGCATTTGAGCAGTGCATTATGGGGCGCTCGTGACGTCAGATTCCTATAAAAGAGTTGTTAAACTCAAACAGCTCATTACGTGAGAGGCGTCTGAAGAGGCAGGAGCTTCTTTTTTTTTCTTTTCTATTTTTCGGGTGCAGCGGGCGACATGATTGACGATGGATTTACATCCAAGGACACTATTTTTTTATTTTTTAATAAAGGACTTGTCAAAAACTTTTTGTCTTTTTTTTGTACACTTTTTTGGTGAATGGGTAGGGGTACGATGTACCCGATATCCATTCACATAGCGGGGGGCCAGGATATGGGGGCCCACTTGTTAAAGGGGGCTTCCAGATTCCGATAAACCCCCCACCCGCAACCCCGACAACCACAGCCCAGGGTTGTCCAGGAAGAGGCCCTTGTCCCCATCAACATGGGAACAAGGTGCTTTGGGGGGCACCCCAAAGCACCTTCCTCATGTTGAGGGCAAGTGGCCTGCTATGGTTCAGGAGGGGGGACACTTGCTCGCTCCCCCCCCCTTATCTTGTCCAGCCAGGCTGCTTGCTCAGATAAGGGTCTAGTATGGATTTTTGGGGGACCCCATGCTGTTTTTTTGGGGTTTTTTTTTCAAGGGCCTGGTATAGACTGGGGGGGACCCCACACCGTTTTTTTTTCATGTTTTTTATCTGTATTTCTAGTAGCCAAAAATACATTACAGCCGCGAGCAAGTTTAAATTACATTTTTCCTTTAGAAGTGTCAGTATTGCTGCAGCAGGCTACATACATCTTACAAATGTGCCACTTTACAGGCACATTAAGGGGACCCCCCAGGCACGATATTTAAAGGAATTTTTCATTTTTATTGTTTTGTTTTAAGCATCAATAAAATCCCTGCTGCTTTAAAAACAATTGTTTTTTTAAAAAAAATTGCATTGGTACATGTCCCCCAGGGCAGTACTCAGACCCCCTATACACTTTTTTGGGCAATAACTTGCATTAAGCCTTTAAAATTAGGACTTTTGATTTTTCATGTTCAAGTCCCATAGACTTCAATGGAGTTTGCATGTTCTAACAAACTCTTCCCCTGTTCACGGTGTTCTGGTGCGAACCGAACCGGGGGGTGTTCGGCTCATCACTATTCATAAGGCAAACACAAGGAAGCACAACTAATCATAAAGGGAAAGGTAAAACACCTACTACTTTAATCTCCTCAAGGGCCTGAACCGAGATCAATGTTCCAGCCTTCTCTTCAATCTTGTGTGTGGAACATTCCAACCACTGTAATCCCCATGAGGGGCCAACCCCAGAAATACTCCCCAATCAGCTGCCAATTGCTGCCACCTGTGGACGCCAGCCTGAGTCCAGGATGTTGAGAGATGGCAGTAGAGGAGCCACCACTCACCGCGCATGCACATGCCCATAGTGGGCAGACCAGCTTGCAAAATGACACCCATATTTTCCAGCTGGGGGTCCGGAAGTGCGCAACCGTGGCCATGTGAGGCTGCGCATGCGCACAACACAACACTAGACTGCAAGGGAGGACACGCTGGAACCATCCCCAGGATATAAGTGGCATCCTACATGCCTGATAACAGAGGTTCGGCTCCGGCGCTGTTGCAAAGGACATCTGGCAGAGCTCCCCCTGCAGGACACAGCAGGAATCCAAAGCAGCATGCACAGTACAACTCAACAAACCTATTCTGAATACAAACAAATTCCACTTTGACAAATCTCAAAAACAAATCAATTGTGAGGTACAGTAAAATATGAGGATATATATTACTGCTCTAAGGGTTTAAACAAGCTCAAACCTAATTACATATCCACTGATAACATAATAATTACATGTACTGGCATTTAACACTTTTCATATACAGAAGAATTATAGATAAAAAATATTTAATAACATGTATAATAGACCACCCTCCTAAGGATTTTAACGATCACTACAATAAAGCTACAATAACGTTTTGGTGAAATGTAGACCTAAAACAATGCTTTGTTTTTTTATCGTTGCAAGAAAAAAAGTTATTATATTTTTCTAATGGTGCAATATACTTTTTTAGTAACTCTAAATAGTATTTAAGTCCAAAAATGTAATATTTTGCAGCTTTCCAAACTTAGGTATGGTGGCCGCATTATTAGTCTTTTTTGCTTTCATTTTTCCCTAGTTATCCAGCCATTAACATACTAAGGAGGGCTACACTAACTTTTTCAATGTATCAATGGAAGAGCAATGTTTTCACGATCAGGCCAGCAGCTTTGTCAACCTGTGGAGAGGGTAGTGTTGGATGGACTAGAAGATTTAGATGGATTTTACATAAGTGATTAGCACTTAGTAAGTGACTAATAAGCGACTTTTAGCCAGTTACAGCGTGCATTTTTCCTTTGGGATAAAGGTTTTAACTATATGAACAAAAGCAAAACAGGAACCCCTGTCAGTGCTAAATGGTTTGTCTCAACCCTCAAACCTCCTCTTTTACTGGAATGGTAGGATTGTTAAAGCTGAACAGCTTTTGTTAAAATTTACTAAAACAAACTATGGTTCTCACTAACATGTGAGGCCCTGGATGTGCTGTAGAAACTATATGTAGCTGAGGCTACATACAGAATACAGCACTGTGTTCCTGGTGCAAACCAAGACCTTCCTGTCTCATACTTGGAACACAGTAGATCCTATCTGATCAGTGCTCAGCCAATCATAGAAAGCAATGTATTCTAGCAATGAATACAAAGCTTCCTCTGATTGGCTGAGTCAGAGAGGCGGGCTGATAATGTCACAACCACTGACAGCCAGTAACAAGAAGTTTTGTATTCATTGATAGAATACATTTCTTTTTATGAATGGCTGAGCGCTGCTCCCCATGTTATGGGGGAACTCTGAAAAACAAAGACTGCTGGTTAATGCTTTTTTAAGACTGCATCATACAGTATATGTCATTTTTAATACTGGTCATCATTTTCCACTTTAAGCTGTAGTACTGTATATTTTTATAAATACAACTAATACAGCAATGACTGTAAAGTTTCTGTGGGAGTAAGTAAATCAATTCAAGGTTTAGAAATTTTACAAGATTTGTCAGTTTCAAGGGTGCTGGGTCTTAAACAGAAAACATGTGAGGACAGCATTAAAAGTTTTAAAGCCCCTTCTTTGTAATATAACTTCATCTGCACCTTGCTAAACTGATAAATATAGTTTTCATTACAATTATCATACAAGCAGATTTATTGTCAATTAAAGCATACATTTAGATGGGAATCAAGTAAAGCTACCAAGGTCACAAACAAGACAGGGTTACACTATCACACTGGGAGGTTAAAAACATTTACAATTCCATTACCTACTAGCCTATCGGGCCAATTCTGATACTTCTCACATACGTGTAAAAATCAGCATTTTTTTTTTTAGCAGAACATTACCTAGAACCCCCAAACATTATCTATTTTTTTTAGGCAGAGACCCTGGAGAATAAAATGGTGGGTGTTGCACTTTTTAATGTCAAACTGTATTTATGCAGTGTTTTTTTCTCAAACACAATCTTTAAAAATAAAAAAAAATACACTTTCATGAATTTTAGTGAACACCAACACAATATAATACCCAGTTGTTTGAAAAAATAAATAAGATGATATTACATTGAGTAAATAGATACCTAACATGTACCTAATAACACTTTAAAATTGCGTACGCCCATGAAACTGCTCCAAACTTCAGTACCTCTACAGGTTACCAGTTACACAGGAAGTCTGGTGCCAGAATTAATACCTCACATGTATGGTGCGATAACCATTTAGATATGCGTGCAGGACTTATGCATGCATTCACATTCGCGTATGAGCACAGGGGACGCAGGTGCTTTAAAAAATGTAGCGTAGAGTCGTTTTACAAATTGAAAGTCATTCTGTTACACTGGGAACATAAAAAAGCAGTGTATATAAAAATATTATGCTAGAAATAAAAGATTATTCAGTAAATAAACTAAACTTTCTTTTGAAAATGTTATTTTTTATTACAAATGGAATAACAAGGACCTTATATTGTATTTGTGTGAGGCAGTTGTTTGTAACAGTTCCTTACTTGAAGATTCTGCTATTGAAGAAACACTTTGGGAGTGATTTACTAAAACTGGAGAGTGCAAGCTGCATGGTGCAACTGTGCATGGTAGCCAATCATCTTCTAACTTCAGCTTGTTCAATCAAAAAACTGGAGGCTGATTGATTTCTATGCAGAGCTGCACCAGATTTTGCACTATTCAGTTTTAGTAAATCAACCCCTTTGTGATGATCCAGAAGCAAGCAGAGTGTCTCCGAATGAGAACTCTGGAGGGAAAAGCTATTAGCAATCTCAATATGGTGCGCATCATTTAATTCCAAACGTTAGACGTTGTCCTCACCATTTTACTGGGAGAAGGAAAAAGCAAAAACAATTTACTGACCAGACTATAGGTAAACATTATGCTGTGATGGTGGAGAACATTATTAGATGGTTATAAAGATAAACTAATTTGTCGGACAAATATACCCTCTTGCCTGTCAATTAAGAGACCTGAGTGGACAAAAACTATCATCTACTGTACCACCCAACTGTAAGAGGTAAAAGATAGAGCCCATGAGCAAACTACACTAGAGATTTTCCCCTGCAATGACCCCTTGTGGCAAAAATGCATATTTCTCTTGTTTGAGAATTGCATTGAGAAGTACAGTGTTACTTGAATTGTGATCCAGGAGTTGCTTGTCATTAACGTTTTCTTATTAGGTATACAGGAATAATGTCATTAAGGTCTTCTTATTAGGTATACAGGGATCATTTCAGTGCTGGTCAGGATGACCAGAAGCTGTTGGGGATAAATACACACTACTAAGACAGCTAAATAAAATCTCCTTTTTGAAAAAGCCTGCAAAGGTGATCTAGCGACATTGAATCCTAATTCTCCTGCTGCACATTTGATGTCACCTCTTCTAGATTTTAATTTCATAGAGGGCTCCAGAGTTAGTGTTAACAGCAACCTCTGAAACCCTTAAGATGTCAAAAAAGGAATCGCCAGTCTATTTAATCAGTTCCTTAAATGAAAACCGTAATGGAGATAGTATAAACACAGGGGCAAAATTACCATGTATTTGGTATTTCACAGTTTTAAGTTCAGGTTGTGTCTACCCAATATCAGATGAGCATATAAACATAAAAGTGTCCACTATGCCCTCATTGGAAATGCAGTCTATACATCAATCTGTGTAGCCTAGGAAATATCTCACTGAATTGAAGAGGTGTCAATAAAAGGACACTTACATAGAAAAATTGAATTTTAAAGGTGGTTTTAAAGGGCCAAATGGCCAACAGCCAGATGTATTGCTCTTTTACACCCGTTGCCCACCAGTTGAAGTAATGTGGAAAATCAATGGCAATCAGATTCAAATCTTCCTTTTATTGCTTTATATGTAGAATCCGGTTTAAACATTAAAAAATCTTCAGTGAAAACTAATAGTCACAGTCTGTTTTGATTGTGGTGCATAACTAGGACACAGCAAGCAGAGAGAAGCATTTGACATTTGGGTGAATAATATGCTGTACCTTTAGTTGCACCAACACCCCAGGGACATTCAGAAATGGCACCACCTCTTATATAGTTACATAGTCTGGCTGAAAAAAGACACAAGTCCATCTAGTTCAACCAATAGAGGAAAAAAAAATATATATATATATATATTGTATATATACTGTATATATAAAAACACATACATATACACACACATACATATACAGTATCTCACAAAAGTGAGTACACCCCTCACATTTTTGTAAATATTGTATTATATCTTTGTGACAACACTGAGAAATGACACTTTGCTACAATGTAAAGTAGTGAGTGTTCAGCTTGTATAACAGTGCAAATTTGCTGTCCCCTCAAAATAACTCAACCCACTGCCATTAATGTCGAAACCGCTGACAACAAAAGTTAGTACACCCCTAAGTCAAAATGTCCAAATTGGGCCCAAAGTGTCAATATTTTGTGAGTCCACCAAGTATTTTCCAGCACTGCCTTAACCCTCTTGGGCATGGAGTTCACCAGAGCTTCACAGGTTGCCACTGGAGTCCTCTTCCACTCCTCCATGACAACATCACAGAGCTGGTGGATGTTAGAGACCTTGCGCTCCTCCACCTTCCTTCTGAGGGTGCCCCACAGATGCTCAATAGGGTTTAGGTCTGGAGACATGCTTGGCCAGTCCATCACCTTTACCCTCAGCTTCTTTAGCAAGGCAGTGATGACTTGCTCTAAACCACTGGCCAGTGTAGTTACAAGTCTGCCAGCTTTGGGGCACTTAAGTTCCCTGTCTTGGCACTGACTCCCTACAGGGAGTATCTATAATCCCTGGGTAGAAATTAAAGGAAGAAGTCCCCCTAGGCAGACGGGGATTTGTAGACAGATAGTAACACTTGTAACAAAAACAAATTAGGGACTTCAAGGTAGCCAACAGGTCAATAGGCTTCTCACCCTCTGGTGGAGTCCCTAGATCAGTGGTGGCGAACCTTGGCACCCCAGATGTTTTGGAACTACATTTCCCATGATGCTTATTCACTCTGCAGGGTAGTTGAGCATCATGGGAAATATAGTTCCAAAACATCTGGGGTGCCAAGGTTCGCCACCACTGCCCTAGATGGATAGAATATCAAATGAAAATTCTTAGGAAAAGTCTACGAAAATTCTCTGAACTTTGTTAAAACATTTGAATTTCATTCAAATGAAAATGACATACACAGCTAAAAATTATTTCATTCAAGAAAAATTTTCCATCCTTCTAATTTCTATTTTCTTGTCATTGCGGTCGAAAATGAACATCAGTTTGACCTACTAATGATTAGGAAAATGAGTAAATCTTCTAAGAATATTCTTTTCCTAAGAATATTTTTTTGGAATTCCACCCATTCATGGCCAGCTTTAACCTTGTTGTTTGGAACAGGCCTCTAAGTCCTCTTCTCCCTAAGCTGCCTACCAAGCAACATTAGGTCCCAGAGAAATGCATATACTTTCTCTTCTATTGCAGTTCAATTAGGGTACATTCTTTTTGAGAGACTAACGGGGGTCTCTTGAAGGTGCCTATTAGTTATCAAGAATAAGAAGCATCATGTAATTTCTTATTATGCTAGTAAATGACACCCGCTATATAGTAAATCCTCATTTTATCCAAGTAGCAAGTTGTTCTTTAACCCCTTCTGGACCGGAAGGATTTGCCCCCTTAATAACCAGGCCCTATTTTGCGATTAGGCACTGCGTTACTTTACCGGACAATTTTTTGGTCGTGCGACGCTGTACCCAAACGATTTACGTCCTTTTTTCCCACAAATAAAGCTTTCTTTTGGTGGTATTTGATCACCTCTGCGATTTTTATTTTTTGCGTTATAAACAAAAAAAGAATGACAATGCAATATTTTTCACATTCTGCTATATACAGTAACATTCCCAAAATAAAATTAAAAAATCTAAATTTTTTAACATTTTAGGCCAATTTGTTTTCTGCTACATATTTTTGGTAATATAAATCCCAGTAAGTGTATTTTTAATGGTTTGCGCAAAAGTTATCGCAGCTACTAACTACGGGAAAGATTTATGTAATTTTTGTTGTGTTTTTTTTTACTAGTAATGGTGGGCATTGCTGCGGACAGATTGGACCCCTAACCGACATTTTTGACACTTTTGGGGGGACCAGTGACATTACTACAGTAATCAGTGCTAAAGATATGCACTGTTACTGTAATAATGACACTGGCAGGGAAGGGGTTAACAGTATAGGTGATCAAGGGGTTAAATGTGACCCTAGGGGAGTGATTCTAACTGTGGGGAGGCATGGCTTCTGAGATAACCACAGAGACATATGATCCTATATAGAAGGATAACATGAGCTCTGTGATCATTTCAGGGAGAATGACGGTCGGCTGTGTTTACAACAGCCGACCGTCCTTCTCTCTCTGCGGGGAGCGATCGCGGGTGTCAGACAGCAATCGGAGGCGCCTGACACACGCCTTGGCTTCCCCGCTGACGATCGTACAGACAGAATGACGTAGGCCTACGTCGCTCGCTCGCCCCCAAGCTCCTCCCAGGCGAGCGACGTAGGCCTACGTCATTCTGTCTGTACGAGCCAGCCTACCGCAGTAAATATAACGTAAGCGGTCGGGAATTGGTTAAACTTTTTACAGATGCATTCAAACTTTTCCACATTTGGTGGAACTGTCCAGCAGTGCAAAACTTCTGACAATAGGATTTTCAATATCTCTAGCCTATTTAGACTACCAGACTATCCTATGATTTATGTGTAGCATTGCTTATTATACCCAATGACACTTTAAAGGAAAAAAAAATAAACAAATCTATAATCTAATCTGTTAACAACAAATGTTTGCCTACTTTTAATATAGTATTAAATGCAAAATAGAAATTATCTATTTATATATATATATATGTATATGTATATATATATATATATATACAGTAAAACCTTGGATTGCGAGCATAATTCGTTCCGGAAGCATGCTTGTAATCCAAAGCACTCATATCAAAGCGAATTTCCCCATAAAAAATAATGGAAACTCAGATGATTCGTTCCACAACCATTTATTCATAAATACTTCAATTTATAGTCCATATAAAAAGATTATAGCATTGCGATAGGTTGTGTAACCATAAAATGTCCATCCACAAATAGCCGCTTCCACAAGGGGATTGGAAGCAAAATCCAGCAGGAGCTACAGGGTATCAAAGAGAAAAGGGGCTCCTCTAAGTGTAGCAATATGGTTACATTTAATGAAGGTACAACATTTAGAAACTCACATGGTTGATGAATAAAAGAGGCACATCTAAGTATGCAGGCATCCGGGGTAAAGCTGTCCACATAGACCATCTTCTGCACTGCCAGCTGCTAGTCTGTAATCCAGACCAGGAAGACCACCCTGCAGTAAAACGATCTGAAAGCGAGGGGCAGCATGGAAAGGATGGCGTCGATGACGGTGCAGAGGATGGTCCTATGTGGACAGCTTTACCCCGGATGCCTGCATACTTAGATGTGCCTCTTTTAATCATGAACCATATGAGTTGCTAAATGTTGTACCTTAATTAAATGTAACCATATTGCTACACTTAGAGGTGCCTCTTTTAAACTCAGCTGTGACTTGAGGCTACTTGTATATCAAGACATCGCTTGTATATCAAGTCAAAATTTATTTGAACATTTTGCTTGTCTTGCAAAGCGCTCTTAAACCAAGTTACTCTTAAACCAAGGTTTTACTGTATATATATATATATATATATATATATATATATATATATATATATATATATATATATATATATACAGTGTAGTGTGTTTATTTACATATGTGTATATGTGTATATGTGTATATATATATATATATATATATGTACACACACACACACATTATATTGTCAAAAGTATTGGGACATCTGCCTTTGCACTCACATGAACTTTAATGACATCCCAGTCTTAGTTCATTGGGTTCAATATTGAGTTGGCCCACCCTTTGCAGCTATAATAGTTTCAAGTCTTCTGGGAAGGCTGTCCACAAGGTTTAGGAGTGTGTCTATGGGAATGTTTGACCATTTCCCCAGAAGCGAATATGTGAGGTCAGGCACTGTTATTGGACGAGAAGGCTTGGGTCGCAGTCTCCGCTATAATTCCTCCCAAAGTTGTTTTATCCTTACTTGCTTTGTGCACTGACCCAAATCATTTCGTTGAGGGGGGATTATGGTGTGGGGTTGTTTTACAGGGGTTGGGCTTGGCCCCTTAGTTCCAAGGAAGGGAACTTTTAAGGTATCAGCATACCAAGACATTTTGGACAATTTCATACTCGACAAAAACAGAAAAAATTCCCAACTCCATTCACCAACCAGTTTGCTTATCAAAAAAATTCCCAGATCCATTCACCAACCAGTTTCCACATCAAACATGTTTACTGGTGAGTGGACACACTGGATGCCTTTGCTGCCATTGTGTTTTGAGCTGAGCGTCCACTGTGTCCCAAGTGCCATTTATGAGGGTTGAGCTACCTCCAGGCTCATCTGCCCCCTATCTATCCATTAGAGTGCATGTGCTCCCACTGTGGAGACTCTCATAAATTTACAGGAGTTAAGACTGCAGGTAATACAGGGTGCCGTGAAGTGGCCCTGCAGCTTACACATGCATTTGCAAATGTGTGCTAACTAAACCCCTGTTTTTAATGCACTGTTAGACAGATTCATTTGGTTGGTAAGCAAACTGGTTGGTGAATTGAGATGGGAATTTTTTCTGTTTTTGTCTCGCATGCATTGCCCTTCCATGTGCTCTTTGGTATGTTATAGGTGGGGGCAGGGGCCATTTTGTTAGTTGACAATTTCATACTTCCAACTTTGTGGGAACAGTTTGGGGATGGCCCCTTCCTGTTCCAACATGACTGCGCACCAGTGCACAAAGCAAAGTCCATAAAAACATGGATGAGCGAATTTGGGGTGGAGGAACGTGACTTGCCTGCACAGAGTTCTGACCTCAACCCGGTAGAACATCTTTGGCATGAATTAGAGAGGAGACTGCAAGCATGCCTTCTCTCCAACATTAGTGCCTGACCTCACAAATGCACTTCAGGAAGAATGGCCAAACATTCACATTAACACACTCCTAAACCTTGTGGACAGCCTTCCCAGAAGAGTTGAAGCTGTTATAGCTGCAAAGGGTGGGCCAACTCAATAAGGAACCCTACAGACTAAGAGTGGGATGCCATTAAACTTCATGTGCATGTAAAGGAAGCCGTCCCAATACTTTTGACAATATTTTCTGCTTCTTCTTCTCCTTACACGATGTGGACATGATATTCATATTCTTATATTCTTTACCTTCTAACAAATATTGAACACTTGTGTTAAAATAGATAATTATTATATTTCTACCGAATATGTGTAATCTATTTCAAATATCTTCTGATGTATGATAGTTTAGGTTATCAGAGAGTGTTTGTGTAACAAACTCTTTTTGTATGCCTAAACAAAAATATTTTTAAAAACTTATTTTTCTTTTTCAGTCTCTCTACCTTGCTTACAATTCCAGTTCATATAGTTTTGCTCTGAAGCTTTCAAGCTCTGAAAAAAGTCTTAAAATGCTTGGTTGAAAAATTGTTTTCTACTATTGGACCTCAGTGCCTGGTCTAGAGCGCAAAATCCACAATGTTTTCCACAATGCTGCTAATCTGTGATTATTCTCAAACAGAGAAAAATACAATCTGTAAGAAAATATTTATCAATGTTATGTTATCTGCTGATCCAGGATGATATAAAGTTCTTCAAATGTTCCTGACTCATATTGAAATGTTACTGCCACTTTGTATCTCCATGCCATAATCACTCAGTTAATAAATGAAACTGCATTGTCTGATCCACCTTGTTCAATTCTTGCTTAAGCCATACCCTAACACTTTTAGTGTACATGCTAATGCAAAATCATAAAATAAAATCTCTGTTTTATATTTCATAAGCAGCCTATCTGCCTTGCCAAGTATGCTGATACGTCTATACATAGGGCTTAAAGAAGACCCTGTTGCCAAAGCTAAAAGTTTCTTTAACCACTTCAATACAGGGCACTTTCACCCCCTTCCTGCCCAGGCCAATTTATAGCTTTTAGCTCTGTTGCATTTTGAATGACAATTGCGCGGTCATGCAACAATGTACCTAAACCAAATTTATGACATTTTTTTCCCACAAATAGAGCTTTCTTTTTTGTGGTATTTGATCACCGCAAGGTTTTTTCTTTTTTGCTAAACAAATAAAAAAAGACCGAAAAGTTAGAAAAAAAAAAAAAAAAGTTTTTTTGTTTATGTTATACAATTTTGTAAACAGATACATTTTTTCCTGCACTGATGGGCACTGATGAGGCTGCACTGACAGGCACTGATGAGGAGGCACTGATGGGGTGGTACTGATGGGGTGGCACTGACTGGGTGGCACGAATATGCGGCACTGATAGGCAGCACTGATATGTGGCACTGATAGGTAGCACTGATATGCAGCATTGGTGGGCACTGATAGGCAGCACTGCTGAGCACTGATAGGCAGCACTGATGGGCACTGATAGGCGGCACTGATGGGCACTGATAGGCGGCACTGATGGGCACTGATAGGTGCCACTGATGGGCACTGATAGGCGGCACTGATTGGCACTGATGGGTGGCACTGATGGGCACTAATGGGCACTGATAGGCGGCAATGGTGGGCAATAATGGGCACTGGTGGGGGGCACTGATAGATGGCAATGATGGGCACTGGTGGACAGCACTGATGGGGAGGGCACTGGCAGGCAGCACTGATGGGGAGGGCACTGGCGGGCTCCCTGAGCCTTGATTGCCATCCCGGTGGCCATGGGGGGCATCCTTGGGGTCATGGGTGGGCATCCCTGGTGGTTTTAGTGGCACCCCCCCTAATGATCTGCACTGGTAATCAATGCTCTGATTACCAGTGCAGACCCCCCCCCCCCCTGTCAGGAGAGCCACAGATCGGCTCTCCTTTACACGAACTAAGGAAAGCCGATCAACGGCACTTCCTATTTACTATGTGACCAGCTGTGATTGGACACAGCTGGTCACATGGTAAAGAGCCTACGTCAGTAGGCTCTTTACCGAGATCGGAGATGCGGTGTGCCAGAGTGACACGCCGCAGCACCGATTGCCACTCTGCGCGCCCCCGGGGGGCGCACAGAGTGCATTATCCTGCCGCCCCCGGGGGGCGCGCAGAGTGCATTATCCTGCCGCCGTCATATGACGTCCGGTCAGGATAATTGAACCACTTTCCCGCCGTCAATCACCTATAGGGCAGGTGGGAAGTGGTTAAAAGTTATGTCTGTAATGCAGAAATTATTTTCTTTTCCTGTCAGCCATGCCACTGAATGCTCAACAAAAGAGGAATCACCAGGGAAGTTCCTTCTGAAAGTGACATTTCAGGGAATGCCAATCCTTGGTGTTTCTCAAAGTGCTCATTGGCTCAACCTGCTGACCCCTACATCACTACTGTTTCTTGTAAGGATGTTGCAGAGTTCATGGGAGATTATCACTTCCAGAATTCCCAAAGAGTCTTCACCCAGTAATTCCTTTTTATTGGAAGGGTGTTTAGTGACATGGGGGGCGCAAAATCACTGGCAGTGTAGTGTAGCAGACGCAGTGACTTATCGCTCCTCCGTTCAGCCTGCGCCCCCGGCGGCCGGTGCCCCCCCCTCCAATCCCGGAATCCGCCCGGAGCTTTCTGTGTGTCCAGGGCCAGGCTGGAGATGACAGTCCGTGTCGGAGCTCGGTGTGATGGGTGGCTCCTCTTGTCACAGGGCTCTGCCCACATTACCTCATCAGTTGGCTCCTAGGCAGCTCCAGGCTGGTGAATGAATGCACTCTTTCTCTGCAGTGATGGAAGACCTGCCCTGGCTGGCCTCTCGCTCTTAGGTACTCTCCCTGTCGCCCTTCCTTCCACCCCCCTCTCTCCCTGTCACCCCCATCTCTCCCTGTCACCCCCCCCTCCCTGTCACCCCCCCTCTCTCCCTGTCACCCCCTCTCTCCCTGTCACCCCCCTCTCTCCCTGTTACCCCCCTCTCTCCCTGTCACCCCCCATCTCTCCCTGTCACCCCCCTCTCTCCCTGTCAACCCCCCCCTCTCCCTGTCACACCCCTCTCTCCCTGTCACCCTCCCTGTCACCCCCTCTCTTCTTGTCACCCCCTCTCTCTCTCTGTCACCCTCCCTGTCACCCCCTCTCTCCCTGTCACCCCCTCTCCCTGTCACCCCTCTCTCCCTGTCACCCCCTCTCTCTCTCTGTCATCCCCCCTCTCTTCCTGTCACCCTCCCTGTCACCCCCTCTCTTCCTGTCACCCCCCTCTCTCTGTCACCCTCCCTGTCAACCCTCTCTCTCCCTGTCACCCTCCCTGTCACCCCCTCTCTTCTTGTCACCCCCCTCTCTCCCTGTCCCCCTCCCTGTCACCCCCTCTCTTCCTGTCACCCTCCCTGTCACCCCCTCTCTCTCTGTCACCCTCCCTGTCACCCCTTCTCTCTCCCGGTCACCCCCCTCTCTCCCTGTCACCCCCCCTCTCTCCCTGTCACACCCCTCTCTCAATGTCACCTTCCCTGTCACCCCCCTCTCTCCCTGTCACCCCCAACTATCCCTGTCACCGCCCCCTCTCCCTGTCACCCCCCCTCTCTCCCTGTCACCCCCCCTCTCTCCCTGTCACCCCCTCTCTCTCGCCGTCACCCTCCCTGTCACCCCCTCTCTCCCTGTCACCCTCCCTGTCACCCCCTCTCTTCCTGTAACCCTCCCTGTCACCCCCCTCTCTCACTGTCCCCCTCCCTGTCACATCCTCTCTCCCTGTCACCTCCTCTCTCACTGTCACCCCCCTCTCTCCCTGTCACCCCCTCTCTCTCTCTGTCGCCCTCCCTGTGACCCTCCCTATCATCCCCCTCTCTCCCTGTCACCCTCTCTCTCCCTGTCACCCCCCTCTCTCCCTGTCACCCTCCTCTCTCCCTGTCACCCCCCTCTCTCCCTGTCAACCTCCTTGTCACCCCCTCTCTTCCTGTCACCCCCCCTTTCTCCCTGTCACCACCCTCTCTCCCTGTCACCCTCCTTGTCACCCCCCTATCTTCCAGTCACCCCCCTCTCTTCCTGTCACCCCCCTTTCTCCCTGTCACCCTCCCTGTCACCCCCCTCTCTCCCTGTCAACCCCTTCTCTCACTGTCACCCTCCCTGTCACCCCCTCTCTCTCCCTGTCACCCCCTCTCTCCCTGTAACCCCCCTCTCTCTCCCTGTCACCCCCTCTCTCCCCGTCACCCCCTCTCTCTCCCGGTCACCCTCTCTCTCTCTCTCTCCCTGTCACCCCCTCTCACCCCCTCTCCCCCCTCTCACTCCCTGCCCCCCTCTCTCTCCCTGTCACCCTTCTTTCTCTCTGTCTCTGTGTCACCCCCTTCTCTCTCTCTGTCACCCCCTTCTCTCTCTCTGTCACCCCCTTATTTCTCTCCCTTTCTCTCTGTCAACCCCTTCTTTCTCTCTCTCTCTCTCACACTCTCTCTCTCTGTCTGTCATCCCCTTCCTTCTCTCTCTCTCTCTCTCTCTGTCATCCCCTTCCTTCTCTCTCTCTCTCTGTCTCTCTCTCTCTCTCTCTGTCACCCCCTTCTTTCTCTCTCTCTCTCTGTCACCCCCTTCTCTCTCTCTGTCACCCCCCTCTCTCTGACAAACCCCCCTGTCTCTCTCTGTAAAAACCCTCTCTCTCTCGAGGGGGGGGGGGGGATACAGCTCTTTGCCAAGGGCGCTGGAGACCCTAGGTATGCCTCTGTTTACAGGGCTCTTTTGAAATGATTAAAAATCCTCCCACTGCTGCCTGAGTCTCCTCTGAAACTAGGAAGAGGGGAGAGAAGAGCTGCAGCTGGGCATAGCATCCGATCAATAGAGATGTCCCGAACTATTTGCCGTCAAACATCGCTTGTTCGCGTTCGCTGCAGCGGGCGAACATATGCGATGTTCGGTCCGCCCCTATACGATATCATTGAGCAAACTTTGACCCTGTACCTCACAGTCAGCAGACACATTCCAGCCAATCAGCATACCCTCCCTCCCAGACCCTCCCACCTCCTATAAAAAGCAAGGACAACATCCATCCATCAAGCTGCAGTGTTAGTTAGAGCAGGGAGAGTGCTGCTGCTGCTGAATTAATAGTTAGGCCAGTGTTCTGTGTCCACTCCAGTCCTCAAAGACCCATCTTCTGTAAGGACAGCGTCCTGACAGCACCCCAAAAAGCCCTTTTTAGGGCTGGTACATCAGTCTGCTTTTTTTAAAATATATATATATATATATATATATATATATATATATATATATATATATATGTATATATATATATATATATATATATTGCAGTTGCCTGCCCGTGTGTGAGAAGCCACAGGCCCACAGACTGTACTGTGTGCACACCACTCATATAGAATGGCACAGTACCTTGCACGCATAGTATCACTAATATTCTGATGCTGCAATGTTAGTTAGAGCAAGGAGAGTGCTGCTGCTGCTGAATTAATAGCTAGGCCAGTGTTCTGTGTCCACTCCAGTCCTCAAAGACTCATCTGCTGTAAGGACAGCGTCCTGACAGCACCCCCAAAAAGCCCTTTTTAGGGCTGGTACATCAGTCTGCTTTATATATATATTTTTATATATATATATATATATATATATATATATATATATATTGCAGTTGCCTGTCCGTGTGTGAGAGGCCACAGGCCCAAAGACTGTACTGTGTGCACACTACTCATATAGGGTGGCACAGTACATTGCACGGCGCACGTACAGTGCCCCAAAGTGGAAGTAGGAGGACCGACCAACCATCTTTTTCCATCTCCCGGTTCCTAAAATCTATTCCATACACAGGCTCCTATTAGGGGACGTAACAGGGATTAAACTGATAAGAATAGTACTGCTTAACACACCACTCATATAGGGTGGCACAGTACATTGCACGGCGCACGCGCAGTGCCCGAAATTGGAAGTAAGAGGACCGACCAACCATCTTTTTCCATCCCCCCGTTCCTAAAATCTATTCCATACACCGGCCCCTTATAGGGGATAAAACAGAGATTAAACTGGTAAGAACAGATTTTTTTAATTTAAAAAAAAAGAGGACAGCCTCTGCGGAGCTGGGTATTTTTTGGCCGCGTTACTGAACGCTCATGCACAATGGCTGTAGGCTTATGCGTCCTTTTGCGGAGGTGACAAACCTGGTCAGTCAAACCCAAGGCAACATCATCGACCACATCCCATATGCGTTTTTTCTGGAGCGTGCCCTGCAAAGAGTGCTGGATCAGGCCATAGATGAGCATGAAGAGGAAGAGTTGTGGTCACCATCACCACCAGAAGCAGCCTTGTTGTAGTTGATTGCTGGACCTGCTGCAACGCAGAGAGAGGAGTCTGAAGAAAAGGAGTCAGAGGAGGAAGGTGTCTTTGAGGAGGTGGAAGACCAATCACAGCAGGCGTCCCAGGGGGCTTGTTGTCACCTTTCGGGGACCCTTGGTGTTGTACGTGGCTGGGTGGAGGAAGAGACCTTCAATGACGTCAGTGAGGACAAGGAATGGGACATGGCTAGCTTGGTATCCAACCTTGTGCAAATGGGGAGTTTGCGGTTGTGCAAATGGACTGTTTGCGGTTGTTTGCGGTGCATTAAACGGGGAGTTTGGTCTGTCAGAGTTTGGTCTGTCACTGTGAAGCGGGCGTAACCCTTACACTACCTGATCAATACAACATCATACCTGATCATATACACACACTGGATGTTTTAAAGCACGTTATTCCAAACAATTTAGGAATGTTAGGTGATTTATGCCCTTTATGGATTAAAACCTGACTCTGCGTCAACTACGTAATTTTCCATGGGAGTTTTGCCATGGATCCCCCTCCGGCATGCCACAGTCCAGGTGTTAGTCCCCTTGAAACAACTTTTCCATCACTATTGTGGCCAGAAAGAGTCCCTGTAGGTTTTAAAATTCGCCTGCCTATTGAAGTCTATGGCGGTTCACCCGGTTCGCCCGTTCGCGAACATTTGCGGAAATTCGCGTTCTCAAACGGAAAATTTTATGTTCGCAACATCTCTACCGATCAAGAGAGGACTCAAGTGGTAAAACATTTTTATATTGGGGTTTCTATATTGTTGGATTTCTATATTGTTAATCTGCAGCCATGTTCTGCGGTCATGTTTATGTTGTCTGTAGCAATATTTCCAGGCATTGGGCCTGATATGGTTGTGCCATTGTTACCGGTAACACTTCCAACACATTTAAGTTGAAAACCCAAGTGTGAGAGCTGAGACAATGACCATTCCGGCATCTTTGGTTTGTTTTGCTTATTTTGTAATGGGGATGGAAGGGAATGAGTGGGATACTCCTCTGGCTCAACTACTGTAGGCTCAACTGGGACACTGTACAGTAAAATGCCTGTTAGCGCTGTCTTGACGCCAGCTGAATGCCGGCCAACGCTCCCTGGTGCTTGAAGATACTGTTCTGCTGAACTGTGCTGGAACTTCGAACAGGACTGTAGGACATTTGACTCCAGCCACCCCAGACACCCGATCCTTCTGACAGGAGGAGAGACAGCCATACCCTCCCTCTTGGGACTCTGCTTCCTGCCAAAGATGCTGCGTCATGCGTCCCCCTTAAACGTATTCCCACTCGCAGAATCCTCTGCGGCAGAATCTGCCTTCTGGGGTAGATACAAGCCTGAATGAGCCACTGGTTGGGTTTCCTCCACTGCCCAATGAGAATCCTCTCATGGAGCCAGTGGGGAGACTCCCCTCTCAGCAGTCACATCTGGGTGACATGACAGCCCAGCTGAAAATGATGGCCCTGCTGTTAGGCAGCCAAGGCCCACTATGCTTTTACCTAGCACCTACCTTGTAGGGTGCTACATGTCCATAGTCGGAATGTCTATTGCATCACTTCCTGCCATTTTGTTGGTGACTGGGGCATGTGACTTCTGGGCCAGTGCCATTTTCTTAATGATTCAGGAAGGCAGAAACAACAATACTGACATGGCTACTTAGATCCCAATAGACCAAAATAAAAACAGTAATTAAATATATCTCTGCATGCCCAGGCTCATGATAAACATAAAGCACCTGGCAGTAATTCAACTCAAGCATATGGTAATAGCCAGAAATATACAGCTAAATGTAAAAAAAAAAAATGCAGCGTTACAGATGCATTCTATACAGAAAACATGCAACATGTTGAACTTTTGTTGACTGCAGTGGAACGCATGGTGATGGTGTGAACTAGAGCCATTGGAATCAATGTTGAACACTGTCCATGAATTTTTAATGAAGAATAAACATGCACTGAACTGCATCTGGTGTGAACCAGCCCTAACCAATGTCAAAGTTGCAAAACTGTGTTCAGGCATTAGGATTTGTTTTACCCTGATCATGAAGGGGTTTCAATTTAGTAAGTAATTGCCACTTCCATAATGTATCCTAGCACGTTTATAGCATTACTTAGACTGTGTACACGATGTTGCCAGTGAAATTAACAAGGAAATATCAGGCCTAGTTATAAGTTCTCAGGAAGAGTTTGGAAAGAAAAAATTAAGGATCTTTGGAGTTAATCAAATATCTATTGTAACAAAGGACTATATATATGTACACACAACAGCATCATAATTATTTAAGTCATAATTTGAGTACGTTTGAGAGAAAAGCTTATTGTGAGATTCATAGCTGAATGTATCTACAAAGAATTAAATGCATCAAAGAATATTTAGCTATTGATTTTTTCTTCAAATATTTTTCTTTTCAATACAAGGAATCTAAAAAAAGATAACATTGTTGTACATCACATAGTGAATTTAATAATAGCACACACAATACATAGAACTTTCCACAATACTATTTATCTATTGATTGCACAAGGTATTAAAAGTGAACAAACAATGCAAGAGTTTGAATATTTTCAAACATTTTATTGAGTTTTAAACATATTAACAACAACCTTTCACAAACTTTTTTTTACCAGAGAGGAGCCCTTGAAAATATTTTTTAGGTCTTGGGGAACCACAGCTCAAAATTGTTATATGTACAGTCCCCAGAAACATAAGCAGTTGTAGGTGTAATAAAACTAACAAAAGAATAAGGTGGTTTACATAGAGTAGTTGACACCCGCTTGGGCATAGAGTTCACCAGAACTCACAGGTTGCCACTGGAATCCTCTTCCACTCCTACATGATGACATCACAGAGCTGGTGGATGTTAGAGACCTTGTGCTCCTCCACCCTCCATTTGAGGATGCCCCATAGATGCTCAATAGGGTTTAGGTCTGGAGACATGCTTGGCCAGTCCATCACCTTTACCCACAGCTTCTTTAGCAAGGCAGTGTTTGTCTTAGAGGTGTGTTTGGGGTCATTATCTTGTTGGAATACTGCCCTGGGGCTCAGTCTCCAAATGGAGGGGATCATGCTCTGCTTCAATATGTCACAGTGCATGTTGACATTCATGGTTCCCTCAATGAACTGTAGCTCCCCAGTGCTGGCAGCACTCATGCAGCCCTAGACCATGACACTCCCACCACCATCCTTGACTTTAGGTAAGACACACTTGTCTTTGTACTTCTCATCTGGTTGCTGCCACACTCGCTTGAGGCCATTTAAACCAAATAAGTTTATCTTGGTCTAGTCGGACCACATGACATGGTTCCAGTAATCAATGTCCTTAGCCTGCTTGTCTTCAGCAAACTGTTTGCAGGCTTTCTTGTGCATCATCTTTAGAAGAGGCTTCCTTCTGGCATGACAGCCATGCAGACCAATTTGATGCAGTGTGCGGCGTATGGTCTGAGCAATGACAGGCTGACCCCACCACTCCTTTAATCTCTGCAGCAATGCTGGCAGCACATGTCTATTTCCCAAAGACAACCTTTGGATATGATGCTGAGCAAGTGCACTCAACTTCTTTGGTCAACCATGGCGAGGCCTGTTCTGAGTGGAATATGTCCTGTTAAACCACTGTATGGTCTTGGCCACCATGCTGCAGCTCAGTTTCAGGGTCTTGGCAATATTCTTATAGCCTAGGGCATCTTTATGTAGAGCAACAATTATTGTTTTCAGTTCCTCAGAGAGTTCTTTGCCATGAGGTGCCATGTTGAACTTCCTGCGACCAGTGTAAGAAAATGAAAGCGATAACACCAAATTTACCACACCTGCTCCCCATTCACATCTGAGACCTTGTAACACTAACAAGTCACATGACACCAGGGAGGGAAAATGGCTAATTGGGCCCAATTTGGACATTGTCACTTGGGGATGTACTCACTTTTGTTGCCAGCGGTTTAGACATGAATTACTGTGTGTTGAGTAATTTTGTTGGGGACAGCAAATTTACACTGTTATACAAGCTGTACACTCACTACTTTACATCATAGCAAAGTGTAATTTCTTCAGTGTTGTCACATGAAAAGATAAGGTAAAATATTAACAAAAATGTGAGGGGTGTACTAACTTTTGTTAGATACTGTAGGTGGAGCAGGAGTGCAGAGTTACACGAGTGTCGGTAGACATGCTAGTTGCTGGGCTGCTGGTTAAGTAGGATGCCAGATGGCAGCAGTTGTCCCGAGGGCAAGAACAGGCTGGTATTTGGACGTAGTTATCCGAAGAGCAGGTCCCAGCAGCAGATGGACCGGTGCTTGCAACTGTAGCTCCAAATGGAGTGGGACATAAGCAGAATCAGACAAGCCGGTCATACACACAGTGATCACATCAGGTACATATCTGGAGACAGGAGAATGGTCAAAGAACAAGCCGGAGTTGATGCAGGTGGAGAGCAGGAATATTTAGGAGCAAGCCAGGTCATTATTTCAAGCGCAGATGCAGGTAGCAGGGAACAGGACAATTACAAAATGCTGTAGATGAGACAGCACTGATCCTGAGTGCTGATCCAGCCTAAATAGCCTAAATAGCCCATATGGCGCCCTCGTCTATCATGGCATGCGCTGCGCACATTTGTGCACACATGCTCGTTTGCATTCCGGTGCATATTGGTTCACCTGCGTGTGTTAACGAGCCTCTTTTTTGTAAGGTTCAGGGAACAGATATTTGTCTGCAGGCATTATTCTGTCTTCTGACGGAGCCTTCCTGGCACTCCCTCTATAATTAGGAGGAAAATTTTGACAATTGTGACATACCTGTTTTTTAAACTTGTCTACATACAAGGATATGCTAACCTCTACTAACTCAGATTCTGTTAGACTGTAGGATGTTGGCGTTACCAAACACCTACTGGCTAAAGCCGTGCTCCTCCTGTTCCAAAAATCTGACAATCCACTTTTGAAGCTCACACCCTGAGTTTACAAAATATTTATTGTAGCTACACTCCTGATGCACCCGTTCCTCTTCCCCTTCCCCATTTATCTTTCCCTTTTCTTATTCTTCTTTCATCCACCCTTGCCCTTTCCCATTTGTGCTCCCCTAGCTTTCTGTTTAATTGCTTGGTCCCTCAATTTTTCTCTACCTCTTTACACTTATCAGCAGTCATTCTAAAGGCCCGTACACACGTACCGATCGTCGGCATACAAACGTCGGCGGACGAAAGATCTGCCGATTGTACGCGTGTTAGTATGGTGCCTCCGACAGATGTCTGCGCACAATCCGCGGACAAAAGTCTTTCTTGCAAACATGAAAATTTTTGTATGCCGACACCAGAACGGACGATTGTTCGCCTGTCAGTACACAATTCGGCCGACACACAGCTACAAATCCCAACACGCATGATCAAACCAAATGAGTTCCCGGAAGAATTTTCTCTAGTAAACTCAACATTTTATTCAGAAAGAACTTTCGGCTCGCGGAAGTCCAAGAAATAGGTGAAATGCGGAGCACATGCTCATCTTGATAAATGTGAGAAGAAGGAAGATGCTGCTCATAATGCCATACTTTTCTAATAAAAAGGCATGTGTTCTGTTATGATGAAGATAATGTTTGTCTATTCTATCTGTTCTATCAAATTTTATAATTAAATAATTTGAACTCTTCACCATTATTTTTGTATTTTCACACCAAAGATCTAACTATTGATATGACCCTTTATTCTTGTCTGAATTAATGTCTAAAACATATTTTTCAGGTTATGCACAATATTAAACATGTTAACAAATTCAGATAGGCCATTTTTTATTTTCATTTTCTTTATTTTTTGTATCTCAGCAAAAAAAACCAAAGAAAACATCAATACTTTCCGTATAATAAACTAAACATAAAAAAGTTCCATTTGGACAAAATTAAACTAGAAACTGGCAAACAGGGGTAAAATAAATAATAGGGGGTTACAAAAATTAAAGTTGCTGGTAACTGAAATCAGGTTGCCATGAGGGCAGGTTTGGATCATGCTGGCCATATTGCCACTGGCCATGTGGCATTTGGCGAGGTGGTGGGTGTTGTGGAGGTGGAGGTGGAGGTGGAGGTGGAGGGCACGGGTGCTCCTGGCATGCATGGCTGTGCTCATTAAGGATCCCGTTTTCAGCCTTTTGCAGCACATCGAGGATAATTTTTCTGGCATACTGACACTGCCTGAGGTCCACCTTATCCAAAATTTTTGCCGCCATGTTGCCGAAGGACTCATTGGCCTCCGGTTTCCGACGTAGGGCTATGGTGGCCTCCTGGATAAATTCATTGGTTATGTCATCCACGTGCTTCCTCTTTTGCCTCCGTTTGGCAGGAGGAGGTGGTGGTGGAAATAGTTCCACAGGCTCCTCAGGCTCCGCAGGCTCCCCAGGCTCCTGGCTGCAACCTGGCTCCTCCTCAGTGACACTTCCCTGTTGATGAAATGAACAATTGATTAGAATGTTATAGTGTATATAAAAATGCATGTTTGTTATATTATTGTGAACAAATAGCAGACTTTACATACAGTGGCGTATCTAGGGTCTCCAGTGCCCTTGTTGAGGAGCTGTATTTGGCAACAACCCCCCCCCCCCCAAGATCAATGTAAAACTGTAACCCACCCCCCAAAAAAAAAATTAAAGGGCATTAAAAGTTTCTAATTTGCCCCTTGTTTGCCCAGTGTAGAGCTCTCTAGTGGGCAATCATTGTCTCAGGTGTGAAAAAGAAAGAGAGGGTTGAGAGATAGAGAGAGGGAGAGAAAGAGGGGGTGTGAGAGAGAGAGGAGGGGGTTGCAGAGAGAGAGAGGGGCCTGAACTTGCAGAGGGCTTGATGTAGGGCATTGAGGGTGAAGCAGTGCAGGGAAACAGGAATAAGGAAGCCACCTGCCTTGCTGACCCAGAGTGAGAGACCAGAGACATGGAAGCAAGGATGGATGTATCATTTGCAGGAGCTGTTAGTTTTGTATTAAAAAAGGTTGAGCCAGAGGAATGCTGAGGCTACAGCAGTGTTTGTTAGGACCAGAGGTGTGCTGGGGATGCAGCAGTGTTTGTAAGACCAGAGGTGTGCTGGGGATGCAGCAGTGTTTGTAAGACCAGAGGTGTGCTGGGGATGCAGTGAGAGGCAGTCTCAGTCTCCTGGTCTTTTGGCTCAGCTGCTCTCAATGTTTTACACCTGCATGAAGCAGCTCTCAATGTTTTACACCTGCATGAATCCGCCTGCAAACTGGGGGTTCTGGGGTGTGCAGGCTGAGTGGATTGTTAAAATAAACAATAAAACAATGCCAATGTTTTTGTGACCCACCCCCCTTGGCCTGCGCCCCTGGCGGTTGCCTGTCATGCCAACCCCTTGCTATGCCCGTTTACATAAAGGGTCAATTATGGTTTAGCTTATAATTTTGTTACATGATTAAATTTTAGCAGACATTATATTGTGAAATGCCATACCTGAGTAAAACTCTCCTCCAGGAAATCCTCATCCTGGCTTGGATCAACCGACACTGAGCCCTCTGCCGAAGTAGAAGGCAGTGTTGAAATTGACGGCCTGGATTCCATGGTGTCTGCCAGGAATCGCATGTTATCATAGTACCACAGCCGTGGTACATATACATTCCGTGCACCTGCTCCAGACTGGGTGGACTCCTCTATTTTTTTTAACTCCCGCCTGTAGGCAGTGCGAATGCTGTTTATTTTTTTGCGTATATAATTAAAATTTGCCCCAGGACAGACGGGCTTGTAGAAGGCCACCAAATGTTCCATGGCCTGTTTTCTGAGTTTTCTATTTTTATAATCTGCGGACTTCACTTGCCACAAACACGGCAGTTGCCTGAACTCATCAATAAAACTTATTAGAAAGTTGTGGCTGGTGTAATTGTCCACCATATTGCAGGACAGTATATGCCTGCAAGACACAAAACAACACAAAACATATTAAAATAGCATGTATTTTGGCACATAATAAAGATATTCCTAATAAAAGCTGTATAGGGCCCAAAACACACACTTTCTATTAAAAGAGTCGTACCTTTGTTTGTGGGGAAAAGTCGTGATTCGCCGCTCGATCGTGCTCCAACTCTCGATATGTCCGCTAGCGAATCGTCGGCCGAACGATCTGGCGTCCTTTAAATACAGCGCAGGCGTCAACTCCTCCTCCAGTGGCGGGCTTGTGCAGGGGTGTGTACGTGCCGAAGATCAGGCCTACATGCGACACTCACACCTGAAGCAGTGGAAAAATCTTGTAATCAAGAATAATGTCTCAACAATCTGGGAGCTCAATTAGTGTGGGCCGAAGTGATTGGGCCACCCGAAAATCAAGGGCTACACCCATGTCAAAGCCAGAAATGGTGGAGATGGTCTCCATTTTAGAAAAAATGGATTATGATGGCAAGTTGGCAAATTACGATCGGCCCAATGCCAGGAAAGATGGCATCATGGATAAGGTGGTGGCCTGTTTGGTAAAAAAATTCGGTGTGGAGCGATCGAAAGATCAGATTAGGAAACGGTGGTCTGACCTGAAACACCGTGAGCAGGATCAGCTGGGCCAAATCCATCGGATTTTGAAAAAAAGTAAGTTTTATTTATTAATTTTTTTTTTAATCATGCAATATGTTTTTTATAATTTTGTGTATGTTGTATTAACATGTCTAGATTATAATGTCTATGTAAAAAGTTAGATTACTCATTTTAGTTGTCATGTCGTGATTAGATCGATCTATTGATGATGTTTTAGTATATGACATTAAAAGTCAGGAAGCCATAGTTAAAAATATATGTATTGTGTTGCAACGAACGTTCTTTCCTGCACGAATCTTCTCAGCAAACATTCCTATTAATCACAGATTATTATTCAAACCTTTAAATAGGAGAAAAACGTAAACTCCGTGCCAAACAATGGGAAAGGAGGAGGAGAGGTTTGGCAGCTCCATCGGCAGTTGTGGAAGAAGAGGAGGACATGGGCCCAGATGGTGGCACAGATTCCACTAAAGGTAATTGGTTCCTATGCACTGTCAAACATTAATGTACCATATTTTTCGTAGATAACCATGTACATGTCTTCATATTTGTTACTAAAAGAGCTATCAAGCAGGGCACCATGTCCTAACAAATGTACCTCTTGTGACTTTTATGATACGGCCAATGTTTTGTATTATGTAGATGAAGACATTATTCCTGAACTTATTCTGGTGGAGCCAACAAGTGATGAGACACCAGAGCAACATGAAGGTTGGTAGTCACAGATTTTTGTGTAGTGGGATCATAGAAATATGTGTATTTGCAATGATTGTTTAACCTTATATTCTTGTATTCCCTTACAAATTTACATTGCAGATGTTGCGTCATGCGAGGATGTGGCATCCCCAGCCAGGTCAGAACCCAGATCTCCTGGCAACTTGGCAAGCAGCGTGGAAGCCACTTCCGAAAATGTGGAGGATCCAGGACCAAGTGTCAGAGAGCCAATTGTGTGCCCACGTAGGTTTTTTCATAATGATTTTTATCAGTGTTTTTTTAGCCTCCAATTGTCAACACTAGTTCCCTATGGGAGCCTCTTTATTTGAATGGAAGTGGCACCGTAAGTCGGATCAGGATGCTCTGACTTGCGGGGCCACTTGCGCTGTGAAGATTTTTGAGGGGGAAGTACACAGACAAATTGAATAACCCACCGTGGGTGTCCACCCCAAGTTTACAACCAGGCCTTTTGTGTGTGGTATTGAGTTTGAGGGTATGCCCACAACAAAAAGACAGCATGGGTTACCCCCAAAACCCCTACCAGACCCTTATCCAAGCATGCAGCTTGTCAGGCCAGGAAAGAGAACGAGCAAGCGGACCAAACACCCCCTGGACCACAGCAGGACACATGCCCTCAACATGGGGGGGTTTTGTTGCTTTGGGCCAGGGGGCCTCTGCACCGCACACACAAAAGCACCTTGCTCTCATGTAGAGGAGGACAAGGGCCTCATCCCCACAACCCTGTCTGGTGGTTTTGGGGGGTCATGCGGCCAGGGGGTTCCTAGGACTTTGGAAGCAACCTTTAACAAAGGGTGGCCCCCAGATCCCAGACCCCAATCCCTATGTGAATGGGTATGGGGTACATAGTACCCCTACACATTAACCACATAAATGGAAGTGTATGTGAATAACGACAGGAGACGTTTATGAAATGTTCTTAAATATCTTCATCCGGTCTTCTCCACTCTGCTCTTTGGATCTTCTCCTCTCCACTCTTCTGCTGTCCAATCTTCTGCTCTTATGTTGTCTGCTCTTTTGCCCTAGGCTCTTCTTCTTCCTCCTGTCCTCCTTCGATGCTGTTGCCGTGCATTCTGCCCGTCTCTGGTCTCTGCATCTTAATATATATACATTACGACCATGCCCTCACAATGACGTCATCATGCGTTCACACCCCTAATAAATCTATAGTAAGCTCAGGAGACCGGCAGAATCATCAGCAACAGCATCGGAGGAGGACAGGAGGAAGAAGAAGAGCCTAGGGCAAAAGAGCATAAGAACAGGGTAGGTATTAACTCGAGAGGAATTTAAGATTACCTGGACACCAAATGTTTCTCTATTATTATGACCTCATGTAGGTGATTCACATTGACTCATTTTTTTTTTTTTTTTACAGACCATGTTTTACATAGTTGCACATTAGCCAAATTGACCCGTGAGGCTCTCCAATGCTGCGCAGACCTGGAACAAATAAAGGAGACTGCAACGGCATTACAAATCAAAATGCGCAATTTTGTGGACATGATTGGCAAATTTTAAGCCACAATTTTACTACGTTTTTAATGTTTGTATTGGGATGTTCCTGATGTTACAAATTTTTTATAATGTTTTATGGCATTTTAATTACACTCAGATGTTAAAGAGTGTACCCAAGTTTGGGAAAAGCACTTTACAACACCCTAACCCTAACCCTAACCCTAACCCTAACCCTAACCCTGTGAATGTTTGATACTAAAACATTTTTACATTCAACAATGTGTGTTCAATTCTTTATTAGACTTTCATTGGGGGGTCGAGGTCTAAAGCTGTGTAAAGAAGCACTAAATGTATGATGGCTGTCCTATTCACATATTTACATGTTAATGAAAGCATTTTGGACACTGCCATATGCGAGTTGCTGGAGGTGTCAATGAAATGTTAAAGATACCCCCAGTTTTAACGCATATCACAGTGCGATCTGACATTTCACACAGGATCGGATCACACAAGTTTGAACGACTGTGCGATCCTATCCTGATGCGGCTGAATAAATGCATCATGTGCGACTTTTGTGCGAGTGCAGTGCGAATTGAGCCATACAAACTGTATAGCTGATTTTCGCATGAACATCTGATCGCATGTAATAAAGGAGCAGTGCGCTACGATATTACATGCCATCAGATGTGCAGTGTGAATTGAGACATACACTTTGTATGGCTACATTCGCACTGAACACGCATACAAGTCGCACATGACCCTTTATTTCTGATGTATCTGGATTGGATCGCACAGTGCTTAACACTTGTGGAATACAATCCTGTGCAAAAAGTAAGTGGCGGGTCACCCTTATGCAATGCTGGAAGGCTGCAAAGTCGCAGACTTCCCGCATCGCATAAGTGTGACTCAACACTCAAGGTACTAGCAGTCCTAGGATTCAATATGGCATTGATATTGCCAGTAGCAATCAGTGTAGGGAGATCAGTGTAATCTATAGTGTATTGCTTGTTCGTTGCTCTAGTTCACTTTCCATTACCTATATATATAACACTTTGAGATGAACAATGATCAAGTTTCACATAACACTGACATATCCTAACATTGGTGGGCAGTGAGAAGGATGTCATAAATGAACACAACATAACAGGTGTAGGTACTTTGTTAATACCCTAATGTATTATATGAAATATATAGTATGGGCAACTTCTGGACAATGAACACCAATGTAAGGTGACATTAGATGAACCTTGGGTGTGACCTAGTTCTCAATGTGACAGGGTTTGTGTACATTTTGTGGGGTGCAGAAGGCCCTTGTATTTACACCACTGGCTAAAAAATAACACATGGCCATCATCACTTTGGATCAGCTGGTGAGAGACTACAGTCAAGAAACACACTGATGAATGTATTAACCCTTCCAAAGTCACACATATATAACACATGATTAACCCAAATAATTGTGTTTGGCATATGTGCCCAAATGATTATAATCCACAATACAGAATCATTGCAATTTTTGTTTAATGTGTTGAAAAATAATATATCTCTGACATTTATCTTGTGTGTCCAATCTTTAACAAGATTAATGGGTGTGTGACAGTGATTGCTGCCAGGACACAGCTCCTCTCCCCACGAAATAGTCCAGATATTCCTGGCGGATCTGACGGGCCCTGTGTGATGCCAATGCTGACCGTCCAACTTCCATTGACGGCATGGACTCCACTTGGTTAGAAGGTTGGGCCTCTCCACTTGTACCTGGCATAGCAGGGTCAGTATCCAGTTGCTGCAATACATAATTTTGTGCATTCCTGCGTAGGAAGTTGTGCAAAATGCAGCAACACAAGACCACATTATCCACTTTGTACAGTGCCAGGTTTATGGACGTCAGGAATATCCGGAACCGGTTGGCCATTATCCCGAAGGCATTCTCCACAACTCTGCGAGCTCTGGACAACCGGTAGTTGTAAATCCTTTGGTCTGGGGTGAGGTTCCTCTGAGGGTAGGGCTTCATGAGATGCTCCCCAAGCGCAAAAGCCTCATCTGCGATAAACACAAAGCTCATACCCTCAACAGTTTGCTCCCTGGATGGCAGGTTCAGAGTGCCGTTCTTTAGACGACGAGCGAACTCCGTCTGATCAATAACTCCCCCATCCGAATTGCGGCCATTTTTGCCAATATCCAAAAAAATAAACTCATAGTTTGCATTAACTATGGCTAGCATGACTATACTAAAAAAACCTTTATAATTATAAAAAAATGTGCCGGAATTCGGAGGGGGGACAATGCGGACGTGCTTCCCATCAATAGCACCCCCACAATTGGGAAAATTCCACTTCTCCAGAAATTGATCAGAAATCTCCAGCCATTGCTCTGCGTTTGAAGGAAACTGTGGGGAAAAAATAAAAAAAATAAAATTAGTGCTTGAGCACATCACATTATTAATTACACACACAGTTGTCTGTTAAATGCTTATGCAACTTGCTAAAAAATATATACAACAGGAAGGCAAAGGTTTGGATATGGGGATGTAACATCTACATACATTTATTTTCAACCTCCTATTGTTCTTATATTGTAAAGGGCCATACACACTAGAAGATTCTCTGAAGACTTTTTCGTGCAGATTTACCTTTTCTATGTAGTGCAAGGGCCTACCAGATTGCATAGGATTTGAAAGTGTTTGTTGGACCTCATATTATTTGGTTTTGGTAAATCGGAAGGATAAATTGTTCTGACAATCTTCTAGTGTGTATGGCCCATTATACTCACCAGCTAGAGCTGAGATTTACAAACTACGGCCATCCAGCTGTTGCAGAACTACACATCCCATGAGGCCTTGTAATTCTCTGACATTCACAGACATGACTAGGCATGATGGAAATTGAAGTTCGTGAACAACTGGTGGGCCATAGTTTGAAGACCTCTGAACTTGAGCTTTGGTATATGCTGACTTTGAGATTTAGCATGTGGGTGGGGGATGGGTAAGTAAAACTGGGCATTTATACATCAATAAGGGCTTGTGGTCAGTGAAGGTTTTAACATCATTACATAAACATACAGAATCATAGGTGGGAATGGATGGACTAATGTATTTTAGATAAATCATAAACTAGGTAATAAAACATTGGCCAAGGAATAATTGTTTGAGGGAAAGCAATAAAATTAGATAAATTCGACATACTGTTAACAGGCAATGCGTTTAGGGACACATAGGAGAGAATGGTGGGGTGGTTAGTGGGTAATTTTACAAATGGTTAAAGATAATCTACATCTTTACTACTATGTGCATGCGGACAGAGGGTAGTTTACAAATAATGGCCTGTGTCAATTGCTGTACATCCAAAAACATCATAATTCGGGTGAAACTAGTAATACATGTAATGTAATGTAAAAAATCAAACATACCTTGATATAGTCCTTCTGCAAGACCTTGATGATGGCAGAGCAGGTCTCAGGGATGATGATACCAAGAGCTTGGGGGGAGATGCCTGTGGTGAACTTCAGATCCTGCAGGCTTCTCCCTGTTGCAAGATACCTCAACGTCGCAATTAACCTTTGCTCAGGAGTAATTGCAAGCCGCATACAAGTATCCTGCTTCAGAATATAGGGGGACACCAGGGCAAGAAGACGGTAAAAGATGGGATCCGTCATCCTCAAATAATTCCTGAAGTCATCAGGATTATTTTCCTGGAGCTCCCTCAGCAAGGACATATGAGAAAATTGATCACGGTTAAGCAACCAATTTTTCGTCCAGGAGGTCCGCTTCTTCTTCCTATTGCTCGTACGTCGTCTCAGAGCCAAAACTCCAACACTAATGACAGCAACGGACGAATTCACGGTCGCCATAATAAATTCTCGAACGATGTCTCGGAAAATAGTGAAATGTCGTCAACCAAACAAATGCTACCGAAATCAGCGCGAGATGCCCAGAAGGGTCACGGCCAAACACTCACTTCCTCTTTTGTAGCGGCGAACGTGCGTGGAACGTAGTGACGTCATTTTCTGTCGGCAGACAAATGTCCTGGGCAAGTTTTGAGCACTTTTCAACAGACAAACAACAAACACACCAGCCGCGAACATTTGTAGGACGTTCTGTCGGCCGACGATCGGTACGTGTGTACGGGGCTTAAGAGTTCTAATAAAGAACACTGGACACCTTGAATGTTTATCATATCTTTTTAATTGTAAAACAAATTGAGAGTTTATGTTTAAACCCACATAATTGAAAGGAAAATTGCATTATTGTAAAAATAGATATGCAAATGTTATAATATGTAACAGGAATTTCCCAATTGGATGTTACTTAGCTATGTAACCTATTGCCCTATATTTGCCTAGACTGGTGATGTACACTAATATTTTTTAATAAACTGAGCTGTGTTCTAAAAAAAATTATCACATTTAAAAAAATTCTAGAAATGTGCATGTATGTAAGGTTATTGTAGTCATTATTCTTCTACAGTTTTATCAACTGATTTTCTACATTACAATACACTTTAACTTATACCTGTAGGTTGCCCTTTTTTTTAATTCCTATTATTTTACTACTATACTAATCTGTATATGTATGGTTATTGCTTATAATTATAGGATAGAAGAATTTTATTTGTTTGAAATTCAGTTTCTACTTGTAGTGTTTGGTTTAACCACTTGCCGACCTGTCACGTTGACCGTTCTGTGGCAAAGTGGCTCGTTCCCGTCCAGCGACGTAGACCTATGTCGCTGGACTCCTCCCCTTGTGGGCGGTGCGCTCCCGCTGTATTCAGCCACAGTGGGAGTCGGGCCAGGGGAGGAGCGGCGGCGATCGCCGCTGCTCTTCCCCGATTGTCGGGGAATCGAGTCTGGAGATCCGCCCGCTTGTGTAAACAAAGCTGGCGGATCTCCTAAGTGACAGACAGGGTCAGATTACAGGGTTCAGCATAGCTGAACCTGCGATCTGTCCCTGTGTCACTCAGTCACCTCCCCCATACACGTCAGTAAGCACCAGGCATACATTAACCCCTCCCTCTCCAATAAAATTAACCCCTTCCCTGCCAGTGTCATTTTTACAGTAACAGTGCACATATTTATAGCACTGATTACTGTAGTAATGTCACTGGTACCCCCAAAAGTGTCAAAAATGTCAGTCAAGGGTCCGATCTGTCCGCCGCAATGTCCCAGTCCCACAAAATAAATCGCAGATCGCCGCCATTACTCGTTAAAAAAAAACACCAAAAATGACAGAAATCTTTCCCATAGTTAGTAAACGCAATAACTTTTGCGCAAACCAATCAAAATACGCTTATTGTGATTTTTTTTTACCAAACATAGGTAGCAGAAAACAAATTGGCCAAAAATTTTAAAAAAATTTGATTTTTACATTTTTTGGGGGGGAATTTCATATAAAAAAATGTGAAAAATATTGTTATTTTTTCAAAATTTACGCTCTTTTTTTTTATACCGCAAAAAGTAAAAATCGCAAAGGTGATCAAATACCACCAAAAGAAAGCTCTCTTTGTGGGAAAAAAAGGATGTAAATTTTGTTTGGGTATGGCGTCGCACAACCGCGCAATTGTCAGTTAAAGTCGCACAGTGCCGAATCGCAAAAAGTGGTCTGGACGTAAGACAGCAAAATCCTCCGGTGGTAAAGTGGTTAAGCATTTGTCTGTAGGTTACTTTATTGTTCACTTTCTACCAAAGTATCTAATCTACTGTACTGTACATTATATCAATTCCACTGAAATGTACTTTTCCACTTCAACAAATCACCAGGAAGCTGTGAAAAATGATGACATCTATAGGCAGTAGAAAATAAACACGACGGGATATCAGAACACAAAAAATGTGAAGACAAAGCTATAAAAAGTGCCAAAGTGCTTGCCCTAATGCTACCTGTAAACATGAGAAATGAACCTGGTGTTAGTTTGATGCGGTAGTACATAACATCATGCATTCCTGCTGGACAGTATTTTCACTGTTGCCAATTGAGTCCCAAAACCTTAAATGTCATGAGTGACTACTGTACAAGATATTTTTTAAGAGGTACAATTTTTTTTTTTTTAAAGTATATACTTGAAAGGAGCGAACCTTATATTTTAAAAATTACTAGCAGGTAATGTATATGTCTCTTTTTTTTTTTTATACACAGACTGCTGCAAATGCACAGTGCAATATGCAAGCCTCGTGCCAAGACATTACTCCTGTGCACATGTGTGGGAGTAACATCATCGGTGGTAATGGCTAACAAAAGAAGATGCTGGATATGAAAAGACCAGGAGAAGACCTGATGACCTTACATCACTGGAGGAGGGCACATTAGAAGATAAGTCTCCTATAATGTGCAAGTATGCTGTGAAGTTTACAACTGTTTAAATAAAAAGACAAAAATGTATACCAAATAAACATAATGAAAATATCATTATGAGCTTAGTAGAAGTACCATGATCCTAAGCATCAACGTAAATCCACCACAGACTGGTTTTGGAAAAAAAAAATGTGCCTTTTCAAGTGGCCCAGTCAGAGTCCAGACCTTAACCCCATAAAGATGCTGTGGAATGACCTCAAGAGAGCCATTTACACCAGACATCCTACAAATTTGAGTTGAAGCAGTTGTAGAGAGAAATGGTCAAAAAATCCTCCTGAACGTTGTATAGGTCTGAGCCAAAGCTATCAAAATCGCTTGCTTGAAGTCATTGCTACCAAAGGAGGTTCAATCAGCTATTAACAACAAGGGTTCATTTACTTTTTCTTCCAGTACTGTGAATGATTAATGGGTGTGTTTATTAAAGACAAGAAACATTTGAATTGTTTGTATGTTATCAGCTTGATAGGGAAATTGCATATTTCATATTCCTTATTAAGGTTGGCCTCAAAAACATCTAATAAAGCCTCTAATATCCTGGTTATGGAGCCCATATAAGGACATAAGCAAAGTTTTACCTTATACAGGTAAAGCCCCCCCTGAGGGGGTCATATTACAAAGGGAGTTTTCTTGGGGGTTGTCAAATACCTGGTAGGAAGAGCCTGGTTTGCAGAGGAAGGCCTCTCTTACACCTCTGACTCGGGGCCCCTGATAGAGTAGACAGGTGGCACAGGAGTGCAGAGTTGCATGAGTGCCGGTAGCCGTGTTAGCTGCTGGGCTTCTGGTTGAGTGGTATGCCAGGTGACAGTGGATGTCCCGAGGACTGGAACAAGCTGGTACTTGGACGTAGTAAGCGGAAGAGCAGGTCCCATGGCAGATGGACAGATGCTTGCAGCTAGAAAACTCTGACAATTAGGTTCATACACAGTGTGATCAGATTAGGTACAGATGTGGAGACTGGAGAGTGGTCAAGGTGCAAGCCAGGGTCGTGCAGATGGAGAGCAGGAGTAGTCACAACAAGCCAGGTAGGTAACTGGAAGCAGATGCAGATAAACAGGGAACAAGACAATTAAAGGAATGCTGTGGACAAGACAGCACTTATCCTGGGTACTATCCCAGTTTAAATAGCCTGTTTGGCACCCTCATCTGTCATGGGATGTCACATTACTATGCGCATGCGCATATCTATTTGCATTTGCGCTAACGTACCTCTGCTAAGAGAAGTATGGGGAACAGAAATTTGCCTGCAGGAATCATCTCGTCTTCTGGCATGCCCTTCCTGACATTGCCTCCTCTAAATGGGCAGCCTTCGGATGCCCAACTGGGCCAATATTTCTGATGAGTCTCTTAGCATGGACACTGTTTTTAGGTTCACAATAATTTTCTTCAGGTCCTTTCCATTTGATCAGGTACTGGGTTTGGTTTCTCCTTCTTCTGCAATCTAGAATTGCCTCAATGTCATACTCCCCTTCCCCATCAACCATTATCGGCTCAGGTGGACCTAAATTCCTCTCAGGGAAAGGATCTAGAGTTGCAGGTTTCAGTAAAGTTACATGGAAGACAGAATAAATTCTGAAGAAGACTGATACCTGATCGCCAGGTTCTGGGATTAACTCCCCACGTCTCTTCCAGTCAAAAACGTTTTTTATTGTATTCCTGCAGTTTGGCTTTTGCTTTCTGTAACAGTTTGTGTTTGGATTTGAAGAAAGTCACTGTTTCTAAAACAGCTGGAACAGAACATTTTGCAATTGCATTAGGCAGGAATGACAGGTGAAAGCCGTAATTGACGAAGAACAGAGATTGTCTGGTAGTGACCCAGTTTAAATAGCCCATTTGCCGCCCTCATCTGTCACGGGATGCGCTACATACATTAATATGTGCACATGCCCGTATCTATTCACATTATGGAGCCTATTTGTGTGCATGCGCATGCACAGATGTGCGCGCACATTAGCACGCACTACCGCACCTCTTCTAAGAGCAGTTCGGGAAACAGAAATTTGCCTGAAGGAACCATCTTGTCTTCTGGCAAGCCCTTCCTGACAGGGGTTGTTGATCCCTTATACACAAGTCTAAAAATCACTGCCCAAACTGCAAGAGTCTGGTTTGATTACCTGGCCACACCTTTATGGGGGACTCTATGGTGAAACACCCACTTTGGGAAAATTCTCCAGGCACTCTGGCAGCAGCACCTCATAGCACCTGGAGATGAACCCTTTAGTGGATGTGGATTGCTGCATCATATTGAAAAGAGGAGTGGGAGATAACACCGCCTGCTCTAAGGATGCTTGCGCTTTAATTGCGTGCTGCAATTGAAGGCAGGGGAAGTACATTTTGTTTGACAATCCATATCTGGCTTGCATCTGGGCAAATGAGAACAACCTGCCATTGCTTAAAATGTGGTGAGTAACACCATATGTTAGCTACCAGGCTGCACACTGCAGCTTTGCCAGTTCCGGGTAAGTATTGTTATTCCAGATGGGGCTGTAACTAGTAAATCCTGACATTCTTTGTAGTTGTTTTGCTTTGAACCAAATCTTATGTAGTAGCCTATACATGGGGTACCTTTTGTTGGACTTTAAGAAGAGCTGGGCGGGCCTCAAGGGCCACCGGGAGAGTCTGAGCTTCTACACAATGTAATAGCACAGCTAATGTGGAATCAGTGTGTGTTTCCCCCTCGGCCGATACATCATTCATGCTGTTTAGAAGCTGCTACAGCTGGGCTGCCAGATAGTAAAGCCAGGGGTTTGGGAAAGCTAGGCCCCCATTATCCTTAGACCTCTGGAGTTGCTCCAGCCTGACTCTAGCAGGATCCGATTTCCATAGTAGTGAGCGGAATATAGAATTTACCACTCAAAATATTTTAAGGGGTATAACCACAGGTGTATTTTGGAGGAAATAGAGCAGCTGGAGCATTAAGATAATGTTTGCTAAATTAGTTCTACCCGCCACTGAAAGCATTGGTTTAGACCACGACTTTACCTTATCCCTAAACCGTAACAGCAGGGGAAATATGTTCAAATGGCAATAGTCCACAATCTCAGCCGAGACTATGATTCCCAAATATCTGAACTGGCCCACTCTAGGCATTGTGCAAAAAGAAGATAACTGGGGGTCAAGAGCTCCATCCAGCAGCAACAGGGCTGACGTGGTTCAGTTAATAGTCAAGCCTGAATAAATGCCAAATTCAGTGACTATGTTCATTACAGCTTGCAAAAAGGAGCCTGTGTTTCCAAACAATAGCAGCATGTCATCTGCATACAACATGATATTTTCATGGAGTGCACTACATTTAAAGCCCTCCATCAGAGAGCTGGTTCTAATTTTAGCTGTCAGGGGTCCTATTGCAACAGCAAGTAGGAGGGGGAGAGAGGGCACTCCTGCCTAGTACCCCTACCCAGTGAAAATACCTGTGAGGTCCTGTAACCCCCTAGGATAGCAGCCTGGAGATTATAATACTATAAACAAACCCATGCAATAAATTGTTCTCCGAAACCAAATCTTTCCTGCACCGCCCACAAATAGCACCACTCCACGCTATGAAAGGCTTTGTTTGCGTCCAGCGTCAAAAGCGCTCTCGTCCCTCCATTATCAGCTGGTGTTTGCATATTTATATAAAGTCGTCTGAGGCTGAAAGAAGTGGATTTGTTAGTCATGAAGCCAGCTTGGTCTGCATGAATGATATCAGCAATTACTTTGTTAAGGCTCTGAGCCAGTACTTTAGCCAAAATTTATATGTCAGCTTGTAACAAGGAAATAGGTCTATAGAATTAGGTTTCAAAGCTGGCTTATCAGGCTTCAAAAACAAAATAATACTGTTCATGGAAGACAGTAACCGTCCATGCTCATGGGCCTCATTGAATACTTTCAATAGCTTAGGTAAAAGTATATAAGTGTGTTGTTGGAATACCTCCATTGGCAGCCCATCATCTCGAGGTGTTTTGTGGTTGGGAAAAGAGCTGATTGCCTCCTGGATCTCCTCTAATGTAAGAGGAGCATCCAGACTTGCTCCATGATTGTCTGACAGGGTGGGTATATTGATAGACTGTAAATAAGTTGATAGGGTCTCTGGGGTATAAGAGACCTTAGAGGCATAGAGATCTGAGTATAATTTTACTAGTTCTGCATTAACCTTTTCCGGGGAAACTGGCATAGCCCCCCTGTAGGAAGCTTTAGTGCACCAATAACAGGAGCCGCTGGGCTTACATTAACTATTTTTGCAAGCAGGCGATCAGTCTGTTTCCCTTCTTCGTATAAGGTTACTTTGGAAAAAAAATAAATATTTTTTTCGGCTTTGAAGTTAATCAGTTGTGTAAGGGCATCCTGTGCAGCGAGCCAAGCTAACTGGGCCTCGTCTATGGGTTGTGAAGTATACACCCTCTCCCTTTCCTGGACATGCTGAGTGAGAAGTCTTTCATGCTTTTTGTATTCTGTCTTTATACTATTAACTGTGGAGAAGACTCCACGTATATAGCATTTAAAAGTGTCCCACTTCAGCAGGTTATCAGCATAGAACGCGTTATCCTTAAAGAACTAACCATGTTTTGTCCACACCCAGTGCTCTCGGGTATCAGTTTTAGCCAAAAAGCTTTTAGATGCCACGGAGCTCTAGGAAGGGTCAGGATAGGTCTAGCTGTAATCCAGCATTTGAAAAGCGAGTGGTCAGACACCCCTCTAGGAGCATACAGTGTTTTCAAAACCAGCCCAATCGATTGAGCTGACCCGAGACAATGATGTACACGGGACAGTGACCCATATGTCTTTGAATAACAGGAGAATTGGATAATCACAGCGTACTTTTCTCTCCATACATCCACCCATTTTACTTCTTCCATAAATCGTAGCAGTGGGCTGCCTCTTTGCGAGGAACCAAAATTTTGGGGGGGATGTCTGTCTCGGGCAGGATTTAGAACATTATTAAAATCACCTAGGACAAAGATTGGAATATCAGGCTTATCTAAAGTAAAGACCAGCAGGTTCCACAGCACTGAAATGGAAAAGGGTGGAGGTATGTATACCACAGATACATATTAAAGAGAACAATTTACAATATAAAAATACATATCGCCCCCTCCAAATCAGATATTGCAGGTAGTTCATGAAAATCCAGAGATTTGTGTACGAGGACACAAATCCCTCTAGAGTATGAAGTATGCATGGCATGATATATATTTTGTGCCCAGGAGTACTTTACACAGCTAAGAGTCTGAGTCTCTGGTATAAGATGGGTCTCTTGGAGGCCTATTAATGAAGGATGGTACTTATGGAGGACCGTACTCCCTATCACCCTTTTAAAGGATCGTGTAGTACCCTAACATTCCAGGTAACCAGAGGTATGTCCGTCATGTAACTAATGCTAAGATCTTATGCAATGTGGCAAGTGAGATGCATCTGCATCTCATACTACTAAAGAACCTGCTTAGGCCTAGTAAGTATTGTAAATTAACAAGATAGCTCCGGAAGTGCAGAAAACAAAATGTCTCATGAAAAATACCAAAGATCAATTCAGGAAAAGAGAGACTGTTCTTTCCGGCCATGGGTATCCAATAAACAAAATCATAACTTGTAATGGTGCCTTTCAGGCAAAGCTTTCCAACAGATAACAACTATCAGGTGTGTTCGCATTTGGTGGTGAGGCATCTCGCAGAGAGCTTTTCACGATCCCTTACGAGGGGCTGCCTCCATTTGAGCCTATTGGTAAACATATAAACAATTTAATGACTCCGGTAAAAAAGTGCAGCGCCCTTCACTGAATCAAAGGAAACGGTCTCAGGTTTCAGCGTTGTCTCTGTGCCTGGTACAAAGAGAGGGCTCATTGACATCCATCCAGTCTGCAGCTTTCCCGGCTGAGTTGAAAAAGTGCACCTGACCTTTGGCTGAAATCTGCAGCCATGTAGGATAGAGCATTGCATGTAGCAAAATAAGGCATTTCTTCTTTTGCACCTCAGCTGAGAAATCGGGATAAAATGAGACTCTGGTGCCATTGTAGTATATGGTGGATTTCTCCCTTATTAGCCTTAAGATTTTCTCTCTCTCATGGTAGTGTAGTATCCGAGCCAGGACTGGCCTAGGTGCGCTGCCTAGGAGAGCCCTAGCAGGAACACGATGTGCCCTTTCAACAGCAAATGGTGGGGTAAGGGCTTATTTCCCGAATAGATCCAGTAGCCATTTCTCGACAAATTCTGTGGGGTGATGAACCTCCACTTTTTCTGGCAGCCCCACTATGCAAACATTGATTAGTCTAAGATGGTTTTCAATATCATTCGTTTTGTCATTTGTGGCAGTGGCCATGCGGGTTTCAGCAATCAGTGGAGGTATTTTGTCCTCAAGATCACTGATGCGGCCTTCAGCAGCAATTGTTCTTTCTCTTATCTTCTGGAGGTCTTGTCAGTCCCCTCTAAGCACTCCTTCACTGAGTTAACTGAGTGCAATGCTGTACAGCTTGTAAGATTTGACTTAGGGTAGGTTGTACTTCTCCCTCTATTATATCTGCAGTGCCTGTCTGCTGATCACTGTCAGGGAAAGACATGGTGTCAAGCTCAGTTCCATGCTCTGTCTCTATATACAGGGATGGGTCAGCTTCTTCCTCCTGGGCTGCAGATGAGCCTTGCCCCTGCACCACCCATTTTTTGTGTATAGTAGAGCATGTCTCTGGGGGGCATCTTTTTTATGACCCTTACCTGCTTTGTTGCCTGTGTCTTTGTGCTTCTCAGAGCCTCGTGGTGTTCCTTTGGGGAGTGCATCTTCAATCTCCAGGGCTGTCCCTTCTCCCTTGCCTTCTTGAGTCATCATAGCTTGGATATGGTTGGGAGTGGTGTCGATGGATTCCTCTGGCTGCGCTAAAGAGAATGATATCTATATCGGCCAGATCAGGAGCCGGAGTCAGGATCGGTAGCAGGATATTAGTCGGGAGCTTTGTGAGGCTATTCCACTCACATGCCCAGCCTGGCCATGCCCAGCCTAGCCATGCCCCCTGGCGAAGCAGCATCTTTAGTTTAGTATCCTTGTCATGTTTTCGTTATCTTTATCTGTCATTATCTTTAACTACTTGCCGACTGCCGCACGACTATTTATGTCGGCAGTCAGCCCCTCACAGGCAGAGCGATGTAGTACTACGTTGCTAGCCTGTGAGAGTCTAGGGAGCGAGTGCGCGCCCCCGGAGGAGCGCTCCCGTGCGGTCCCGAACCCCCCCGCGCGTGTGACCGGTGGACCCAATGTCCGCCGGTCACTCGGTGATCGTCGGTGCAGAGGGAGAAAGGCAGGCGGCTGATGTAAACAAGCCGCCTGTCATTCTCTCCTGTGTAGGAATAGTGATCATACAGTTCTACTATGTAGGACCATTGATCACTGTTCCTACACCTCAAGCCACAGCCAATCACAGTTAGAATCACACCCCTAGGGACACACATAACCCCTCCCTCTCAAAAAAAGTTAACCCCTTCACTGCCAGTGTAATTTTACAGTAACAGTGCATATGTATAGCACTGATTACTGTAGAAATGTCACTGGTAACCCCAAAAGTGTCAAAAATGTCATTCAAGGGTCCGATCTGTCCGCCGCAATGTCGCAGTTTTTTGGGGGGGAATTTCATATAAAAAAATGTGAAAAATATTGTTATTTTTGCAAAATTGATGCTCTTTTTTTAAGTATTTGTGTAATCTCTTTTTGCACATGTCGAACACAAACCCAAAAACGTGACAAAACACTTGTACCAGAAGTGGGGTGATTAAATACAAAATTGATGCAGAATTGTGCTAGACTGTTTGTGCTGGGTTTAATGTTGTGTTCTTATATTGAAAGCCATAGCATATTCAGAAAGTGTAGGAAATGTATCAGATACTTATCTGGCTTATTTGAGATACCTTTAGGTAAATGGGTGCAGCCATCCGTTTGCGGTTTTGTTTTTGTTTGATAAATTATGCAAGAGACTGATATACAAATGAAACATACAAATGAAACTGTGGTATCTTCAGGAAGCCTCAATTTGTAATAGTAAAAAGCCCTGGTCTCTTTACTGTAGAAGATTCACAGCAATGAGACTTTTTTGAATTTCAAAAGCAATGAACTGACTAAGCTATGTGTATATCCAAATTGTTCATAGCTAGGTAATGTTGAGAACATGGCACTTGTATGAAGCTATGTTGAATGCATGTTGTGCTGTCTGTAGTAAATGTGACAATGTTACCTGAATTAAGACAGAAGGGTAACGCTAAGTATGGCTGATTTGTAAAATAAGTTTGCTACTTGTGTTTGAGGGTCTACGTGAGTTTAACATTGGAAGAGGTAAAGTGTTACTAAACCCAGTAATATAAAAAATGTTCATCAGCCCCCCCCCCCCGCACTACCCGCAGCTTATAAATACTATTTTTACACTAAAATACTGCAGCTATATACCTTGTTAGCTGATCTGTATACTACAATCACTTGATACTCTGCAGGATCTGCCAGTCCAGAGTGTTCATGTAGGAGGAGATTTCACTGCCTCTTGAAATCCACTATAGCCTGTGTTCCCATGCTTTTATGGGAGGTGGATCATCCACCAATCAAGATGTGACATGCCACCCACTTTGTTCTTTTTTAGTTATTGGACATAGAGGAGGAGGGAGGGACTAGACTTTCATTTAGGATCTGTATACACACCCAAATGTGTGATGTTAATTCCATGTGACCTGAATACCTCAGCTAAATCCAGGAAGCATTATATCCAGTAATAGAGACCAAACTGAGCATGTGCAGCTGAACTACACTTACTGTGGCTTTTTTAGACTTGCCCGGGAGTGAACGTGCAGGAGAGGGAGGATCTGTGCATACAGGATCACACAGCCTTTTTATACAATGTAGAAGATTAATCACTTAAGTTACACAGTGAGTATAACAAGCATGCTATTCTGCATCTACAGACAGATTTTATTGTTGTGGGTTTAGTAACACTTTAAGTAATGAAACTAAAGAAAAAGTTCTGTAAAGTTGTACTGTACACGAGAAAAGTAAGAAATACAGAAGGGTTATTTATACTGTAGGCACTAAAACTGAGAAAATCGCATATGAGAAAAGTGAGTCTTTGTATGTTTAACGGAAAAAAAAACAATTTGTGGAAGAGATGGCAGCAGGATGTCTGTGTGTATGTGACCCCCCTCCCTTCTTCCTCTATGGACAATGGACACATGATGTTTATGAAAGCCTCCTTGATCCCTCCCTTCACATGCCTGTGTGTCTGACACTGCCTGTGTCTCCTTTGTGTGAGTTTGCAAACGTTCCTCCCTCCTACCCCACCCCCCCCCCCCCAAATGATCGTGCCTAGGTAAAGCCAAACAGTTCTGAACATCTAATAAATTAGTAATATAATGGTAAATGTGACGTTTAAATTTTAGGTGATTTGAAACATTTTGTAAGGGAAAGGAAAAGTTTAAATAATTTTGCAGAAATATTATCCTAGTTGAAATCATTTGTTTTTATTATGTAACTCTAGGATTGATTTGTAACAAAAGAAAGAAATGGCTGATTGAGGCCGACACCCTTTAAATTCCTAAAAGGTAGCCATGATTATTATAATTAGGCGTGGAAAGGGAGGAGGCTCCACCCACTGATAAAGACTGTGTGTGTTTCCTTCATGGAAGTTAGTTGAACAAGATGACTGGTAAAGACAAGTTCTGTATACCATGTTAAATGTATGACCAAGCAAAGAGTAACAGCTTAAGATAGGACAACAATGAATGATCACTGGGGATAATATGATTGTCCTTGTTGGTGATTTTATTGAAGTGTAATACTTTAGAATACAACACTAATGATTGCTTTATACATTTTTTTGTTAATAACAGAAGGAACCAGATCTGTTCCTAGAAGTTTCCAAGATCTGTATCATTGGGATTGAATAAGAGGCTGATATCGTCAATCAAAATGGATTTAGTGATGTATAATTTTTGTGCACAATGTGATGAACACACTATAAATGTTATCGTGAATGTAATTTTAACCATGTTGAATTACCAACGATTTTATATGGACATCGTTTATTGAAAATGTATGTGTTGATAATTATTTCATTAATATGAGCTCATTTAATATGGGTAGAAAAGAGTGCGCTCATGAAACAAAATGGGCATACATTTTGTAGTTTGTGGAAACTGTTGGTTATATGTGTTTTGTGCTAACTATTTGTTTATTTCAAAGAAGGAAAATCGATGCCTCACTAAGACCTTTTTTTTGTTTAGTTCCTAGATTGTTCTAAACTGCATCAATATATGATTGATTGAACAGCACTAAATAAGAAGATCATGACTTTAATGGACTATTGTTAATATTTTGTTTGTTTATGTGAATGCAGTGACAGCTTTTGTTAGAACCGTTTGTAAACAGAGCAGCTAATAATTTTGATGCTGCGTGATAGGTATTCAAGTTTTTTTTTCTCTGATTAAGTTTAAATTTAAAGCAGTAGACAAAACTAGTGTTTGATTAATAGTAATATTGTATTAAATTTGGAATGGTTTACAAATTTTTAATGATTTAGAGGGTGTAAGAATACCCAAACATTTACACTAAAAATGTGGTTATATATATTTCTGTATTGTCCCTTCCTGTGTGTGTGTTGAGGCTTGATGATTCTTGGAGTGTGAAAAACTGAATCTACAGTAGAGAGGGAAAAAGGGTTACACCAAAAATTAAAGGTTTAACCTTGGGTTATACATACAACTTGTATCTGCTTTAAAGTAGATCTTTCTACATGAATGACAATTTGAAATCAAGCTAATCATATCATTCATTATGGAAAAGGTAATTTTATGTCCACTCAAAATTGTTGGTTTCAATCAAGGATAATCATGATTATTGCAGTGGTTGCAAATGTTAAAGCAAGTCCTTCAAAATAAGGTGCTGTAAATATTGATATATACATTATTATATCTGGCACTCAGCGATCATTTGGCCACCACATTTGGCACACTTAATTGAGTCTTTCCTAAAATTTTCTTCATAATTCATTATGAAATGAGATATGTTGCCAGGTTTGATTTTTCTCAATGCTCCCCGAATGCTTGGATTTGGGACTGGCATGTAGAGTAAGGTAAAACATATATGTATGGGTAATACAGTTAGGTCCATATATGTTTGGACACAGGCACAGTTTTCATACGTATGCCTCTGTATGCCACCAGAATAAAATTAAAATGAAACAATCCAAATTAATTTGAAGTGCAGAATTTCAGCTTTAATTCAAGGGGTTCAACATAAATATCAAAGTTTAGGAACTGCAACCATTTTTTCTCCAAGTCCCCCCATTTTCAGGAGCTCAAATGTAATTGGACAAATGAATATAATCATAAATAAAATGTTCATTTTTAATATTTTGTTGAGAATCCTTTACTGGCAATGGCTGCCTGAAGTCTGGAACCCATAGACATTACCAAAAACTGGGTTTCCTCCTTTCCGATGCTTTGTCAGGCTCTAACTGCAGCTGTTTTCAGTTGTTCTTTGTTTGTGGGTCTTTCTGCCTTTATTTTTGCTTTAGCAAGTAAAATGCATGCTCAGTTAGGTTGAGATCAGATGACTGACCTGGCCATTTCAGAATAATCCAGTTCTTTTCCTTCAAAAACTCCTGGGTTGCTTTTGCAGTGTGTTTCGGAACATTGTCTGTACTGTGAAGCATTGCCCAATCAACTTTGCTACATTTGGCTGAATCTGGGTTGACAGTATCTCTAAACACTGCAGAATTCATCCGGCTGCTTCTGTCTTCTGTCACATCATCAATAAACACCAATAACCCAGTGCCACTGGAAGCCATGCATGCCCATGCCATTACACTGCCTCTCCCATGTTTTACAGATGACATTGTGTACTTTGGATCACGAGCTGTTACAAGCCTTCTCCACACATTTTTCTTCCTGTCATTCTGGTACAGAATAATCTTAGTTCCATCCGTCCAAAGAATGCTTTTGCAGAACTGGTCTGGCTTTTTTTAGATGTTTTTTTGGCAAAATCTACCTGGCTTTTTTTTCTTTTAGGCTTATGAATAGTTTGCACCTTGTGGAGAACCCTCTGTATTTTATCTTGTGAAGTCTTCTCTTGCATGTAGACTTTGACAATGATATTCCCACCTCCTGGAGAGTGTCCTTAACTTGTCTGGATGTTGTGAATGTTTTTTTCTTTACCATAGAAAGATCCTGCGGTCATCCACTACTGTTGTCTTCCATCGAAGTCAAGGCCTTTTTATATTTCTGAGCTCACCAGTGTGTTCTTCTTTCCTCAGAATGTACCAACCTGTTGATTTGGCAAATGCCCTAATGTTGCTGCTATCTCTCTGATTAATTTATTTCATTTTGAAGCCTTACAATTGCCTGTTTCACTTGCATGGACAGTTCCTTTTGAAGGCATGATATGGGTTTAAAGCAATAGATTCCAAATGCAAATACAGCACCTAGAATCAACTCCAGGCCTTTTACCTGCGTAACTGATAAAGAAATAATGAATGAGTAGCCCATACCTGGCCATGAAAAAGCTTTTGATTCAATTGTCCAATTACTTTTGGTCCCTTGAAAAAGGGGAATAGCTGTATTCCTAAACCCTTTCTCTGATTTGGATGTACATACCCTCAAATTAAACCTGAGAGTGTGCACTTTCAGCAAATATCCATTATATAACTATAGCTTGAATATGTTTTGCTAAATGCATGAAAAAAAACTAAAATTGTGCCTGTGTCCACATATATATGGACCTAACTGTATGTACACTGTATAAATATATATGGATCTAACTGTATGGTCTATACCATACAGTATAGACAAGAGCCAGTTATCCTGCCAGAATGTCTTTAGAGTGTGGGAGGAGACCAGAGTACACAGAGAAAATGCACACATTAAGTAGTTTGAAGTTTGGACTGTTTGGACATTGTTTAGTTTAGTCTGTAGAGTAGTGGGTGGTGTTCCTGTAACAATATTTCCCCCTTAATGAACGAAAAAAGCTGAGTTTTTCCTTTTAGTGTTAGGTCAGGTCACTAGGAATTGTGGATTTAACTGTTCAGATATCTATAATGGGCTATATGGGCATTGTTGTTAGTTATGGAATGTTTGACTGACAGTCTTGGTAACACACCTGCCTTGACATCAGCCAAAAACATATTGAAGAAAGGAGGCAAACGCTTTTGACAGCAGCAACCGTCTATAAAGACTGGGCCATTGATCAACAGCTGAACTGTTGATGCAAGTTCCACCCGTTCTGGTGGTCAGTTACCTTAACTGTTCCATCCGCTATCCTGGTCAAGTACCTGAACTGTCTGTATAAATAAGCAAAAGTTCTATCTACTATTGTGGTTTTGTACCTACACATCTATAACTTGCAAGCTGCAATGGTCTGGAGGATGATATGCACTTTGTATTTTACAGTTCTTTCAGTTTTACAGCGTTGCAATTGCTGTGCTGCAGCTGCGATCTGGTAACCAGATATATAAAACTCTGCTGTACATCACCAGATATGGAGGACTTTGACAAACTTCTACACTTTTAAACTCTTGGACAGGAAAGTTTGATGTTCATACCCGCTTCTGTGCTTTTGAAAGGAAAAGTTTGGTGTTCTTCTGTTAATCCAACATATAGTTTTTTTATATTTTTTGAACTTTGGATATTTTTATATTTTTCATCCCTAACATAACCAAATGAATGTGCAGGTAACTCAGACAGGGAAAGGAAAGTAGGTATCTACGCTTTCGATTGGACACACTTTAGATCCCCCATTTTCAATTTAACCCCTTCATGCCTAAGCCTTTTTCTGACACTTGTTTGCAAGTTAACATCAGTATTTTTTGCTAGAAAATTATTTTTTACCTGTTTAGAATTATAGAGGAGTTCTAGTGCTAGAATTATTGCTCTCACGCTAACGATCGTGGCAATCACAATCTCACAATGTGTGGTTTGAACACTGTTTACATTTGCAGGCGCTACTTACATATGCGTTTGCTTCTGTGCGACAGAGGGATGGGGTGCTTTGCACTTAAATGCATTAAAAATGCCAACTTTGGCTGTTTTGAATACTGTCATTTTTTTAAAAATCTGGTGCCTTTAAGGTTAAAGTAACCGGAAATGATGTCAAAACCTGATCAAAGCCAAAGCCAGCTTCATTTGGGACTCTGGCCAGCCGGCGGACATGTTGACTGGTCACTCGTGTCTCCCGGTGGGAGGCATTTCTGTATGATATAGCCAGGTGGTATAGTGATAGGGAAATTGGGAATAGGAAAATTGCATATTTCATATTCCTTATTAAGGTGGCCTCACAAATATCTAATAAAGCCTCTAAAATCCTGGTTAAGGAGGCCATATAAGGACATAAGCATAGCTTTACCTTATACCAAAGGAATGTTATTGTTAACTGAACAAGTCTTTGAAGGGTCATATTGCAAAGGAAGTTCACTTGGGGGTTGTCAATCTCTTATACACAAGTCTAAATACCACTGCCCAAACAGCATAAAGTTAGTCTCCAGAGCTGTATCATACATCATGCAAGCGTCTGGTCTGATTACCTGGCCACACCTTTCTTGGGGACTCTGTGGCAAAACTGCATCTTTGGTTAAGTATTCTTGTTATATTTTCTTTACCTGTATCTTTCATTATCTTTAATAAATGTTATACTTTTAAATATTTATATGATCTCTCTTTGCACATATCGAACACAAACCCCAAAAAGGTAACAAAACACAGCTTAAGCACTTTGTGTTTGCCTGATTGCATTTTATGGCAAATTACTGGAGAAAAACTGCTCATTTCAAAGAATTCACATACTTTTTTCTTGCCACTGTATGCAGGGGAATTTAAACAAATATGGATTCTTTTGCATATCTGGATGTGTGAAACATAACTTCCCTTTACCTCATAAGATTTAAAGTCTATTTCCCCTTGAAAGTAATTTGTCTGAGTACTTTGAATAAAGCAGAGAAGTAGCAAGAGTCAATTTTGAAAGACTACTTGAGCAGTAAGAAGTGAAAAGGAAAAAAAATGTTTTAAGCAAGCCTCTAATAAAATGAATAATGTTTGATTTCCAGGTTAAGGTAAAATACATATACCACTTTTTGGTATCCCACCACATCCTTAGATACTAGAAATATTCATTACCGGGTATAACCCAGAAGAGCACAAATAGGCTTTTAAGATGGTTGGTCTCTCAACAGAACACAAATAAACATATATTATAAAATTAACAGCTTTATTCCATAAGCATATAAAACTAGGATAAGTCTGTCCTATAATTTAAAAATGTATACATAGTCTGCATAGGTTTGCACAGCCTATTGCATTAGGGTGTGCACCCCAAAGCTCAAACACACATGTACGCCACCTGCTGTCACAGCTAGGAGTCTCTGGTGGTGGGAGACAGTGGATTGGGAGCATATTATGTTACACCCTAAATATGGGTGTAATGTGTTCCTAAAGTTGAACCTTGCCTTTAATATACAGTGCCTTGGAAAAGTATTCATACCCCTTGAAATTTTCCACATTTTGTCATGTTTCAACCAAAAATGTAAATGTATTTTATTGGGATTTTATGTGATAGACCAGCACAAAGTGGCACATAATTATGAAGTGGAAGGAAAGTGATAAATGGTTTTCAATTTCTTTTACAAATAAATATCTTAAAAGTGTGACATGAATTTGTATTCAGCCCCTCTGAGTCAATACTTTGTAGAACCACTTTTCTCTGCAATTACAGCTGCAAATCTTTTTTGATATGTCTCTACCAGCTTTACACATCTAGGAAGTGAAGTTTTTGCCCATTCTTCCTTATAAATAGCTCAAGCTCTGTCAGAGTGGATGGAGAGCGTCTGTGAACAGCAATTTTCAAGTTTTGCCACAGATTTTCAATTGGATTTAGGTCTGGACTTTGACTAGCCCATTCTAACACATGCATATGCTTTGATCTAAACTATTCCATTGTAGCTCTGGCTGTATGTTTTAGGTTTGTTATCCTGCTGGAGGGTGAACCTCTTCCCCAGTAGCAAGTCTTTTGCCAAGGTTTTTTTCTAAGATTGCCCTGTATTTGGCTCCATCCATATTTCCAACAACTCTGACCAGCTTTCCTGTCCCTACTGAATCCCCCATAACATGATGCGGCCACCGTCGTGTTTCACGGTAGGGATGATGTGTTCAGAATGATGTGCAGGGTTAGTTTTCCGCCGCACATAGTGTTTTGCTTTTAGGCCAAAAAGTTTAATTTTGGGCTCATGTGACCGGATCACCTTCTTCCACATGTTTGCTCTGTCCCCACATGGCATCTCACAAACTGAAAATTGGACTTCTTATGGCTTTCTTTCAACAATGGCTTTCTTCTTGCCACTGTTCCATAAAGGTCAGCTTTGTGCAGTGCACAACTAATAGTTTTCCTGTGGACAGATTCTCCCACTTGAGCTGTAGATTTCTGCAGCTCCTCTGGAGTTACCATAGGCCTATTGGCTGCTTCTCTGATTAATGCTCCCCTTGCCTGGCCTGTCAGTTTAGGTGGACGGACATGTCTTCGTGGGTTTGCAGTTGTGCCATACTCTTTCCATTTTCGGATGATGGATTGAACAGCGCTCTGTGAGATGTTCAAAGCTTGGGATATTTTTTAACCTAACCCTGCTATAAACTTCTCCACAACGTTATCCCTGACCTGTCTGGTGTGTGCCTTGGCCTTCATGATGCTGTTTGTTCACTAAGGTTCTCTAACAAACCTCTTAAGGCTTCACAGTACAGCTGTATTTATGCTGAGATTAAATTACACACAGGCGGACTCTATTTACCAATTAGGTGACTTCTGAAGTCAATTGGCACTAGATTTTAGTTAGGGGTATCAAAGTAAAGGGGGCTGAATACAAATACATGCCACATTTTTCAGATATTTATTTGTAAAAAATTTGAAAACCATTTCTCATTTTCCTTTAACTTCACAATTATTTACCATTTTACGTTAGTCTATCTTACTCTATCACATAAAACACAATAAAATACATTTACGTTTTTGGTTGTAACGTAACAAAATGTGGAAAATGTCAAGGGGTGTGAATACTTTTTCAAGGCACTGTAATAGAGGCATTTACACTGGCCACTGACTCCCCCAACCACCCACCTGGTGCCACCCTTGGATAATGCTAATGCACATGGTCTGGTTAGGGTGTGCCCAGGCACATATGGCCCACCCTGTGTGCACGCCTATGATAGCCTGATACATTTGATTGTTGCAATCATTGATCATAATCCCCAAATACATTTTTAGACATAGGAATAGACAATTGAGTACTGTCCGTGATACTTTTTTTATTTGCACTAACATACAATTTTTTAGGACAAGCTTTCGAGGTATGTCCCCTTCATCAAGATCCAAGCAGTACTGATTCACAAAATGTTAGCAGAATGGTAAAAAAACACAAAATCTCTAAGCCAAAGGAAAAAAAAAAAAAAAGGAGAAAACCAAACAAACATAAATTGAACTGGCATGGTAATAAAACTAGCATATTAAGTAAGATAAGACAGAGGGAGAGCTGAAGACGGGGGACATAGGCATAGGAATAAAACACAATCCAACAAATACTGTATATATTGGTAAAAAAAAATATAGCACTATCTCAATTTGGTCCAGGAGATTGTTAGGTTATTGCATACAAAACTAGAGATCAACCACCTTTAAAGTCGTACCCTTTTTGTGCTATTCCAGGTTTTAAAGTAGAAAAGGAATATGACATGAAGCCCTTCTAGATTTCCACAGATTAAAGTACCCAAAAAAACCTATTTAAAATTATAAGATTTATGTATAAAATGATTTAATTGATAAAAAAGAGTCCATGTACATCTAAGGGGTTTTAACTCCCCCTTTCCTTATCCAAAATGGAAAAAGGTTTTGCCTTTAGTTCTATTTTATTGTGTTGATAATTACTTTGCACAGAATACCCAATCACGTGCAAGAAAAATGAAAAAGAAAAACAACATTTTTGCTTGCACATAATTGGCTGATTGAAGTTAGCAGAGCTTTACCTCTTTTACCAAGCTTAGAGCAGATTCTCATGCAAAGCAAACTGCTTTTTTTGCCTTTGGTAAATCAACCCCTAGGTCCCTTCTACAAAAAAAACAGCCAACACAGCCAACTTACCAACATTCACAGTTCAGTGTGCATTCTCAGCATGCCTCCGAATTGGTAAATTCAAAAGAATCTGTTCACACATATGCAATGTCAGACATTGCATGTGATTCGCACCGCACTGCTGTGCAAATCACATGAGATGTCTGTCCGATGCGAATTTAGCCATGCAGATTGCATGGCTGAATTTGCATTGCACTCAGGCCAAAGTCACGCAGGACTTTTTTTGGTCCGTACTAGAATCAGATTGCATGGGTCTTCACACCTATGCGATCTGATTCCTTTCCGAACTGACAGCTCACACTGCGATATGCGAACTAATCTGGGGATGTCGTTAATTTTGTATTAACACTCCCAGCAGTTCGCATGTGGCAATGTGAACTGCCTGTGAGTCGGGTGCGATGTGGGAACCCGCAGTGGATGCGCAGGATTCCCGTATCGCACTTAATTACACATTATATGGCACACAACCTTTAACAAACACTACTACAATCTAAGCAATTCAAAGTGATCAGAATGGCGCTAATAGATTGTACAGATTGCCACCAAAATCACTCTCTCCAGCATCCCCCCCATATACCCTTCTTTTACCTCCTTTTCTCAAACCCTGACTATTCTCACTTTTCTTCTCCCTGTTCCCCCTTCTTCTTCCCTTCTGTTCTTTTTTTTCTTCTTCCTGTTACCCTTCCTTCTCTTTGACCTTAATTTGTTACTTATAATCGACAAAATTACAGCAAAACACAGACACCAGGGTTGTATGTAAACCCTAACAATGAACTCCTCCTATTTGCTATTATTTGGTCTGCTATATATACTGTTGAAATAGTTGTTTTTATATATGTGTCCAATAAGAGCAGATAATGGCTGTTGATACTTTCCTGTGCTCTCTGCCTGTGCACCTAAAGTTTAGAGGGGGGGGGGGGGATGAGAAGAGATTAGTTATTTTTAATCCATCAGAAAAGAAGAGGGCAGGGCTGACATCACATGCTAAACAAGAATGAAATGGGGTTGATTTACTAAAACTGGAGAGTGTCATATCTAGTGCAGCTGTGCATGGTATCCAATCAGCTTCTACTTTGCAGGTTTCTCAGTGTTTGCACTTTGCAGTGCATCCTCATAGCAGCAGTTGGACCCCCTGTGTTCCTAGTCACCTCTCAAGTTTCTCCCAGTGCCTGCTAGTGTGATTTCTATTCCTCCAGTGTTTCCAGTGTGGTTCTGCCTCTTTCCATCTCATGTGTGCCCTCTGTAAACCCAGTGTTTTCTGCATTCCTCCAGCCTGTATTTAGCGCTTATGTGTTCCTGTACTCTCCAGTCTGCAGCCTGCCCAAGTGTAACTTCAAGCATTCAAGTCTAAACCTAACTTCAGCAAGACTCTGTGCACTCCAGCCTGTACCCTGCACCAGGGACCCCACATAGTTTAGCCTGTAGCATGCCTCCAGTGACGCCCAGTGTGTTTCCTGCCCACTCCCAGTGCCTCTGTGTGTCTCTGCACACTCCTACCACCTTGGACCATGTTATCACCTTGGACCATGTTATGTTAGCTCCCAGCAACTTTTCTGTGTGAGAGACTCTTTCTTACATATCTGCTTTCAGTTCCCAGTAGCTCCCTGGTTAGGTGAATCAAAGGAACACAATCTGGAAGTCCACTGCAGCAAAATCCTTTTCCAACTTCATGAGCTCTCACCTTTATTGTATGTGTGCTGGGCTTGCCTACGTAGTGCCAATAGGTATTCTGCTTCTCCAAGACTCCTCACAGTCTCCTGTGTGGCCACCACTGCCTAACACTAGCTGCTAAAACAAATTCCAGGACAACCAGCCTGCCTCCTGGTGGGAACGTTCCCTGTCTGTAACAATTTGCTTAAACCACCATGTCTCATGCTCCACAGCATCTCTATTAAGCATTACTATCAAAGACTTTCTGCCTATGAGGCCATAAAACTCCAGATAGTGTTCATCACCAATTACTTAGACCTAATCCAAGCCTCCCTTGCTAGAGTACCAGAACAGCTAGTTCTGCCTCTGCCACCAACACATCCTGCCCAGCAGTGTCTTCAGTGGCATCTCCTGTTTACCTGCTACCACCTTCCCATTTCTTAGGAGACCCTAGGGCTTGCAATTGATTTATTAACCAGTATAATATCGACTTTAAACTGCAGCCACAGCATTACCCAAACAACCCATGACCAAGGTGGCCTATGTTGTATCCCTGCTCTCTGGGAATTGTCTAGCCACTTTGGGAGAAATTGGTTCCTGTTACCAATATTGTAGCAACATTCTGTCAGTACTAGGATCCCTTTAAGACCCAGAAAAAACTCACCTGACACAGCCTTTGCCTGGGAAACAACGGTGATTGGTTAGCTCACCTTTAAATTACCTGTATCAGCATACCACCAGTGCTTATGATAGTGTTATTACCTTGTGTGCTCCTGCTCGACCCAGTTGATATCTTTTCTGTATATATCGTGTATGACCCAAGTAGTTTTGACTCTGCTTTGCTCGCTTCTGATTCTGTATAGTTTGGACTCTGATCTACCTGTGTATGACTCAGCTTGTCTAGACTACGCTTTGCCTGATTCTACTGTAGTGCCAGACTCAGCATTACTACTTAGCTGCTCTGAACCTCCTGTTACATCTGCAGAGGTGAACCACAAGCACCAGCCAACCTCTACCTTCATCTACAGCGGTGAACCACAAGCACCAGCCAACCTCCTGTTACATTTGCAGCGGTGAACCACAAGCACCAGCCAACCGCTACCTTCATCTGCAGCGGTGAAATACAAGTTCAAGCTGACCTGCATTGCATAGACATGCTCATGGTATGTGCTCTTGTTTATTTAACTCTGCATAATTAAAACATCTGAACTGTTTCCTGCTATCTGCTCCTAGCCTGACAAGTTCCTAGTGCTTTTAAGCAAGTCTTTAATGAGCCTACTCCAACCTCCTCTGCAGCGAGTGCTGTTCTTCAAATCCCTTAAGGTACCCTAGCTGCGGATATGCCAGGAACAATGAAGCCATCGTGGCTTACCTTTTGACAAGACCTAATAGAATGCATCAAGATGCGGTTCCAGAAATTCTTTCCAAACTGGATGATCTGGTGTCTGGCTATTCACATTGATGTTTATTTCCAAGAGTAAACTAACAAAGGTCTAGCCATTGCAAAATCTTCACACCTCACCTGGCCCTAAACTTCCAACATACCCTAGAACTGCCTAAGACACCTGCTTCTCTATCTCTAAAGAGCCTAAGCAGTTGTGCTACTCATGTCTTCCCATTAAGGAAAGAAGCAGGTGCCTGTTCCAGGGCCTCTGTATCTACTGTGACCAAAAAGGATATTTATTGAAACATTAGGCACAGAGGCCAAGGAACTTGTTTGTGTTAAGAAGTGCACACAAGACTGTCAGACCCATTCCTCCTTTCAGTGACCTTCCATTTTAGTTCACTTTCAAACTTCCATTACTACAATAGAGGCTTTCATAAACTCTGGTGCAGCTAGCAATTTTGTCTCAGCCTCCTTAGCAAAGAATCTTGCCTGGATGACAGAACCTCTTTCTCCTATGAGTTTCAGCCATAGGTGAAACCATTGTGACTTCTGAACCTATTCATTCTTGAATATATTAAAATGTTGGTGGGATCACTTCATCATGAGTCTATTTCTTGTGTCCCCGCAAATATTGTGCAATGTTTGCACATCCTCTCAGCTATTGGTGTAGGGTCCATCCTGCCATGTGCCTAGTTAAAGTGAATCCAGTGAAACTTATATGCTTAGCTTCTAGGCTAGTACCTGCTAATGTATTAGGACTACTTAAATGTTTTTTTTCTAAACACAAGGCAGACCAGATTCCAGCACAAATCTCTAATTGTGTCTTTGATTTGATCCCAGGTTGGAGTTTTCCAAGGGGTTCGTCTTCTTTGTAGCGAAAATGGATGATTCACTTCAACCCTGTATAGAATATCATGGCCTTAATACAATCAATGTGAAAAAACTACTTTTTTTGTTCCTCAGTACAGAACTGTTTGCCCGACTCCAGGGAGCTCAGAGCTTTACAAAGCTAGATCTGCATGGTTTTTAACACCAGGTATAGCCAATATGAATGTCTACTGTTGCTCTGTGGCCTCTGCAATGCCCTTGCTCTTTTCTAACACTTTGTGAATGAAATCTTTCATGACCTACTGTGGGAAAAAGTGCCTTTTTTATCTTCCCTAAGAACCATTTCATACATTGTATCCAAGGACAGACTTTCCATGGACCCAGAGAAGGGAGAAGCCATCACTAACTGACTTTTGCTAAGTGGTCTTGAGGTCACTTAGCACTTCCTGGGTTTAACAATTAGTGCCAATGTATTAGTCACTACTCTGTACTGGTCACTCTGATTACATCTCCAACTTGAAAGAATGTCGACTCCAAGAATTAGAAACTTAAAGCAGTGGAGCCCTTCTCTTTAGCCCTGCTCTATTGAGGATAGATTTAACTAAACCTTATTCATTCAACTGGATGCATCCTCTGTAGGAGTTGGAATTGTTCTCTTCCAGTCTCCCAGTACAGCTAGATGCCTCTCTGCCTTTTTCTCAATGTCTAAGATATTTTCCCCTGCAGAGAAAAATATTTCCATCAGAGATTGAGAAGCCCAGCAAGCTGGCCTTGAATAAATGGTGAAACCTTTTAGAAATCTCGCCTCACCAGATTACCATCTACAAGGATCGTAAAAATTTGCAGTACCTCCAGACAGCTTGTCACTTTAACCTTCAACAAGCCTGTTGGTCACAATTCTTTTCACGGTTTGTTTTAATTATCACATTCAAACCAAATATAGCCAATTCTCCACTGGATTCTCTATTTCTTTGACCTGCAGGATTCTGAAACATCTGCTGAGCCAGAGTTTATCACTCATATTTAAGTCCTGCTTACACTTGAGTCCAAGAATCTTCTACCCCTCTGGACAAGACGTTTGTATTTACAGATGTATGCATAAAATTACTTCACTGGGCCCACAATTCTACGTTTTCCTGACATCTCAGGGTCCACAGAAGCTTAGTCTTCTGATCTTGTCACTATTGGTTTCCAGGTCTCTAGAATGATGTGGAAGAGTATCTGAAACATGTTTGGCCTGTTCCATTTTAGTAGGCCTAGTAAAACAGCAGTAGTGAGGAAGGAGGCAACGCTTCATGTTCCAGCACTGGGATTTTCAATCTGTGTATGACCACTGGCTTTAGTGTGTCTGCCAGTGCTGCAACCAATCACAAGGGTGCCTTCATAAAAGGCTAGTATGCAGTTTTTTTTATGGTAAAGCAATGTGTTCACACACATCCAGCAATCCTTGTACCTTCATTTTTACCAGTGTCATTCTGTCTCTTCCCAGCTCCTGTATGCCTCCAGTAATCCCCAGTGTTCTATGTGTCCCTCCAGCCTGTATTTAGCTCCTGCGTGTCCCTATTCCCTTCAGCTTGCAATCTGCTCCAGTGTGACCCGGTGTACCCTTTGTAAATCTGGTTTCAGTGTGGCTACATGCACTCCTGCGTATACCTTGCACTAGTGACCCCTTGTACTCCAATCGGTAACCTGTCTCCAATGTCCCCATATGTCTCCTTGTACTCCTATGTACCCCCATTGCCTCTGTGTTTCTCCATGCACACACATCAGCCTGGACTGTGTTACCTACTGACCTGTGATTCCAGTATCTCTGCATTGCCAGGGACTCTTTCCTGCATACCTGCTCTCAATTAGCTCAGAAAAGTCAGAGGGCTACAATCTGGGAGTCATCTGCAGCAAAATACACCTTAGCCTTCAGGAGCTCTGGTGAAGACATGGAGGATCCTTAGATTCTGCACCTTACCCCTTCTAGGGCTTTTACCTGCACTGCAAATAGAGGCATGCTGGACTTGTCTGCTGGTGCCAATGGGTACCCTGCTTCTCCAAGACTCCTCACCTTCATGGCCACAGCACTGACTTTCCTGTGTATTGTCCATGATAGATGTACATAATAGTTTCTAAGTGGTATACTACATCTTAACACCATTGTAAAATCACAGAAGACCTAAATAGGTCTACCAGAAGACTTAAGCACAACCAGATATAACTGGAAAAGCACTAAAAGCAGCTTTAAAAGTAATGTCAATAATAGTAAAATATATAGCACAATAACATAATTTATAAATGTGTGACCAAGTGCACATTAAATACAAGTTAAAAACAGTACAGCTTGTGACTCTCAAAATATAAAAAAGTGTTCTATAAAGCCCATAAACATATTTTCCACAGTGATGTGCAGTGTTTCACAGCGGTTCACATTAAACTGTGCTACCAGTGATGCACCCCACGGGACAGACACTCATTCGATTTTCTGACCCTTTCAATAAATGGGTCATATACACTTATGATCTCTCCAAATAGTCAGAGAGCACCACGCCATTCACTTTATCCAACTATGAGCCATCTTAATTTAATAATCAGGTATCAGGAACCCCATTCATTATTTTCCCATTGTAAAGAAACCAGAGGAGACAGAAAGATCCCATAGCATGAAACCTTTTAATAAAAATGTTCATCAAATGTGAAAAATCCCACATACAATAAAATACCAAATGGTAGTAAAGTCCAAAGGGTGCCGGAAAGCATCCAATATAGGTGACACTCCCTTCACCAGAAAGCACTAAAATGCACTCACCTCATACGTTAGTAGATGTGGCTTCCGTCGCCCGCTGCTGTCTCGCTGAGCCGAATGGCATTGGCTGTACTGTATATCTTGGATACTCTGCTTTTTATGAAGATTTGTCTGTAAGTGTAATACCTATTTAATAAACTGATTCATTTTAAAAACGGTATACACTTTTTCCTCACTCTCATACATGTGCTTACCTGGCTGTGGGTTAATCCCACTGGAGAAATGGAGGCCTTCGATCATATTCAACAGAGGCTACTCTCCATTGTTGGTGTCAAGTGGATTACCTAGGAGACCATCTATGCTCCACCAATGCCATTACAGCCTGTTTGACCCGCTGGTAATGAGGTGAGCGCATTTTAATGTTTTCTGGTGAATGAAGTGTCACCTATATTTGATGATTTCTGGCACTCTTTGGACTTTACTACCATTTGATGGACTTTCTATGAGGGATTTCCGGGCTTATTAAGACTATTGAAGATTGTTTTTATTTTTTTTTTAACTCTTATTAATTTTATTCTTATCCTTTATTAGTTTGCACTGCACTATTTTATATTTGCTTGTTTCTGTCTAGGCTTTAGTAATGTACCTGGGTCAGTGTTCAGCCTGCAAATGTATTTAATTCATTGTGTTTGTTTGATTGCGCTGACTGTATTTTTTTCTCATACAATAAAATATGCCTGATCCTGGAACTGAGGAAAAGACAGCGTTCGTTTGTGTTCTGTACTGGCTCCACTGGCTCTCCCAGCTTGGTCCGAACGGGTACAGGATGAAGTCAGATGTATCTAGACCCATCAAACAGGGGACATCATCAGGAGTGGTGTAGGATCTCTCCATGATTATACTGCCAATAACCCTCTAAAGTAATCCAAGTCTCCAAAGGCAGCATTATTAGTGAAAACCTTCCTTCAGAGTGTTACAACGTATTGTGCGTACAAGAGTATAAATCCTTTTAATTGAAAATTTATTTAATATACATTATTATAAACAAACCACCTAACAAAAATGTATAAATATCTTCAAATAATGCATCTATTTTAATGTACTAACATTGAGTTTAACTAGTTGCCTACCTTTTGCATGTTAGACACATCCATAAAATCCCCTCCTCTGTACACAAGGCATCTCCTGTATATCCAGGAACCTGCCTGCAGTTTCTCCTCTTCCCTGTTCCCTCCTGTGCACAGCCCCATGAGACCTGGTGTCTGTAGAAAGATGAGCTCTCAATCCTACCATTGGGAGCCAGTCAGAAGCCCCCCTCATTGAATAATCACTGTGACAGCCAATCACAATGATAATTCAGTGTAACATTTGTAAACAATAACAAAAGTAACACACACCCCCTAGTTTTCTGACAGACAGCAAAGTTAACTCCTAATTAACTAGGACATGCCTTTTCAACCTTTATTTTACTACTTAACCCATTAATTTCAGTAGAGCACCATGTATAAGCACTATTTAACAGTTTTATCTCCTAGTCCATGTTTCTATTTGAAATTATTTATTGAAAAAAAAAATAAAGCATATATATACAAAAGCATATATATACATTGTTACCTTTAGGGTTTACTGGGAAAAAAAACAAGGTTTAGAGTATATCTGATTCTTTTAAATCAGTAAGAACTTTAAATTACTGATGCAATAGGAGGAAAAATTGAATATATATGGAAAATGCAAAAATCAAACTGTATTTCTTTTGTAAATAACTTTAACATGCTTTGTACCAAAAATGTCATTTTAATGTTTCAGTAAATAGGCAGAAGAAAAAAAAATGTATATGTTGTCCCCACATTAATGGTACTTGTGTTCAAAATATTACCGATCAAACTTGAAAATTTTAATTTTTTTTAAATGTGTACACTTTTTGTCCCTTAAAATGCAAATAAATGTAAATAATTCTCAGAGGACCTTAGGATCACGAAAAAAATAATATTTTTTCGCAGACAAAACACATCGCTATGGTGGACAAATATGCACCTAATTGGCCTATTTGTTCATAATTAAGTGGAGGAAATTTATGGAGCACCAAGGCCAGAGCTGAAGTTATATAAACATTATATAGACAATAATATCATTGACTCGGACAGGATTTATTTGGAAAAATGTTTGGAACATATTAATCAGAATAGGTATGAGAGTTAAAGCTATAGTAAACCGCAAAAAAAAAGTGTTTTTAAACAACGGTCCCTTGCAGGATACTCTGTTTCCCTGAAAATAAGCCCACCCCGAAAATAAGACCTAGCTTTAATTTTGGGGATGGCTGCAATATAAGCCTTACCCCGAAAATACGCCCTAGTTAAAGTCGTTGTAAAAACATGCAATCCGTTTTGTTAAAAGATTATATAATGTGCAGGGTGTCTCCTTTTGTAACTTTATTGTGGAATATACCTTATTTACAGTGCCGCTGGGTGCTCACATGACCCGCCGTAGATCTTCTGCTCTCCTCCCGGTTGATGTCAGCGGCCCCTTACTCTGCAGTGCTCAAAGCTGGGAAGAAGAGCTCCGGTGGGTGATGTAAGAACCCAACGGTGCTGTAAATAGGGTATTTTCCACTATACAAATACAAGAGGAGACACACTGCACATTCTATAATCTTTTTACAAAACTGATTTTGACCAAGGCTTATTTTTGGGATTACAGAATGTCCTAATGCTGACTCCTGAGCTGGGAGAGAAAACAGGGGACACAGGAACTTTTTAAAAAACATTTTTTTGTTTTATTCCAGGTTTTTTAGAACAAAGAGAGGGGTAAATGACACATTACATGCACTTTGTTGTCATGCCCTAAAGGATCAGGGTTTTTTTTTTGTTAGGGTTTCAACCACTTTAGGATCGTCACGATGACATAACTGTTTTTGAATAAATGTAAATTATTGTATGTACCGTAAATAAATAAGACATCCCCTGAAAATAAGCCCTAGTGCGTTTTTTGTAGCCAAATTTAATATAAGACCCGGTCTTATTTTTGGAGAAACACGGTAGTAGTGTAATGTGGTAGTATGCATTGCATACTAGCACATTATGAAAGACCTACCTTAGAATAAAGCCCTCCAGCGGTGCACTGTCACTGCTGACAGGGCTTCCATCTTCACTCGGTCTTCCTTCCAGGCTCGTGGGCTTCAGCTGTTTGACCAGCCGCGGTGACATCACTCCCACATGTGTGTGCAGGAGTCACAGCCGCTGCATGCTACTGTAGTAAATATCTCCTAAACGGTACACATTTAGGAGATATTTACTGTACCTATAGGCAAGCCTTATTTTAGGCTTACCTGTAGGCACAAGTAAACAATGGGGGCTTTACTAACACTTTAACTTTTTAGATTTGGTAATATTTAGGCATGAAGAAAAAATCTGTACAAAAATATTCTTTACAGAAATGGATGGGAACAGTTTTATTCCACCTGCTAGCTGCTACCATCCAAAATGGATGGCTTGTATTTCAAAAGGACAAGTGATCAGAATAAAAAGAAATCGTGATCTGGAGCAAGACTTTGAGGAGCAAACTTACTTGATTACTGTAGAGGAAATGGCAGTATAATTGAGAATGCGGGGAGGCTGCTCTTACTGTAGCGACTGCTGGAAGACGTCTTATTAATAAAACGCATTGGGTGGGTCGAGGTATGCCGAACGCCATCCCGCATACAGTACTCACTTACACCAGGCTGGGAGAGCTGGCAGAGTGGATGCGAAACACAAACAAACACTGTCTTTTCCTCAGTGCCAAGATCAGGCACATTTTATTGTAAGTGTGATTTTATACATTTGATTAATATTTTTAATAAAGGTTTTATTCTATGGGATCCTTCTGCATTCTCTGGTTTCTGTACAACAGGAAAATAATGAATGGTGCTTCTGATACCTAGTTATTGAATTAAGGTGGCTCATTATTGGAGAAAGTGAATAGTGGTAGTGCTCCCTGACTATTTGGAGAGATAATACATGTATATGACCCATTTATTGAAAGGGTCAAAAAATCTAGTGAATGTCTATCCTATGGGGCTCATCACTGGTGGCACGGATTTAAAAAGCACAGTATGAATAAGGAAGCAACACTGGGAGTTTTACTTTGAACTGCTGTGAAGCACTGCATGCTACTGGGGAAATTATTTGTATTGACTTTATATGGCACAATTTTTTATATTTATATGATACAGTACTTATTTATTGCATACGTTATTTTTTAAGTATATTTTGCACTTGAGGATGAACTTGCACTTGCATTTAAGGAACACTTGGTCACATATTTATATGCTTTATTAAAAGTGATATAGCAATGTCCAACATGTTTTTGAACAGTATTTTATAACATTTATAAAAATGACTGAGCCAAAAAATATCTGTTTGAACGACCCTGGTTTACAGGTCCTGAAAAAAAAAGACATGAAATGATCCAAATGTGGGCACAACGATTCTCATCAGGGCCAGCAATAAAGCTGTCAGTTTTAAATTTTAACATATAAAACATTTTAACATGTAACATTTTAACATGGAAAGCAAAATGGAATAGACTGAAAAAAAAGTAGGACCAATAGATTAATTTTTAACTGACTTGGCTTGGGTAGTGTCAAATAGTAAAGCTATAGAAAATAACTGCAAAAACTCTGGTTAGTGCTTGAGGTTTTTCCTAAAATGCTTTGTGAGATATTGTATGTACATTTAGTTTTATACTATATAGCTTGACTGAACACAAATAAGATTACCAGGAAGATGCTTAATAATAATGACATTACACACTACAGCACTAACATTTTATCTCTACCTGCCGCTATCACAGGGTATTTCTTCCAATTTTTGAATATGTAAAAGTATCCCCTAGTTAACATCTACCATTAATTATTTGTTTAAACAGAATTCACAAATTCACAAATATTATTAAATCTGACAGCAATTAATAAAATAAGTAAGCAAAAGGCACTCACTTTAGAAAGTCTTTTCAATTTACAAAACAAGTTGGATCAGCAGAACACCTCTGGCAACTAACAGCATGCTCTTTGCAAATTAAATATACCCAAACAGTACCTCTTGCTGCTGTAATTATTTGATACTGTAGCTAAAATTGACTAAGGCTTAATTATATTCTTGTGTGGTTTACACAAGAGGGTCTAGGAAAAGATCTAGGATGAAGAGATGTAGACTGATGAAACAGTGTCTCAAATGAGTATTTCTGCTGAGGATTACAAATCACTTGTCTGAGAAAAGTGCAGGTAACAATGATGAACTTGAAATGATTAATTGTGTCCTAAACAAAACAACACTGCAGCAAACCACATTTTATAAAATGAAGCATGCTAAAAAAAAATACAAAAAATTATTTTTTAAATTAATAAATGGTTAATACTTGCAACGCTTTCAACTAGCACAATAAAATCCGCTAAACCTTAAAAAAACAAAAACAAAAGTTATCCAATATTTTACAGTCACATTAGATCTGTATGCATAAGTCTACAACACGTGCTTAAAACTCATCGTTGCAATTAAAAATCCATTTACATGATTTAAGGATTACTATGATTATTATTATTCAACTATAGCAAGCTACTCACTAGGGGGGGAACCTCTAGGTGAATCTAAGATGGAAGAGGACCTGGGGGTACTAGTGGACAACAGGCTTGGCAGTGGCATGCAATGCCAAGCCGCTGCAAGCAAAGCCAACAAAATACTGGCATGTATAAAAAAGGGGATTCACTCCAGAAATAAAGAGATTATTCTCCCACTCTACAAGACTCTGATCCAGCCACATCTGGAGTATTCCGTCCAGTTCGGGGCACCGGTCTTCAGAAAGGATGTGCTGGAACTGGAGAGAGTCCAGAGAAGGGTAACAAAAATAATTAGGGGGATGCAGGACATCAGCTATGAGGAAAGACTACCAGCATTGAACTTATTCTCTCTGGAGAAGAGAAGATTGAGGGGGGATTTGATAACAATGTACAAATACTGTACTGGTGACCCTAGCATAAGGAACACACTTTTCAGAGAAAGGGAATACAATAAGACACGTGGCCACTCACTAAAACTAGAGGAAAAACGGTTTAACCTTAAAATACGTAAAAGGTTCTTTACTGTCAGAGCAGTAAGGATGTGGAATTCTCTTCCAAAAGCAGTGGTATCAGCAGGGAGCATCAATAGTTTCAAAAAACTATTAGATGGGCACCTTAAAGACCACAACATGAAGGGGTATACAATGTATGATTAACAGCAAACACACACACACATCATAGGTTGAACTGGATAGACTGATGTCTTTTTTCAACCTCATAAACTATGTAACTATGTAATTATTATTATCATAATCATTATCATTATCCATTTACAGTTTATATGGCACTAACATATTAACCATGAGTATATCAGCTCCCACTCAGAGCTTTAGTGTTCATGTAGTGTCAGTTAAAGAAGCACTTGTTTACAGTTGAGATCATCATAAAGGCTAACAGTGTAACATGTAACATGCTCCTGCACCTCCCCCCGCATGCCCGGATCACCTCCCTCGCCCCCGTTATCACATTGCAAAATCTGTGCGGCTGTGCAGATGGCAGCCATGGCATTCATTCTCAAAAATCTGTGAATAAATGAGCAACAAGTCCCATCTTCCACCACAGCAGATAACTTGTAGTTCCTAATGGACTGTGATGGCACTGATAAGCACCCTCGTAGTTCATTGACACGCCCTCCAGTTTTCTAACAGAAACCCTGTACAGAGATATAAGAAAGAAAGCTGAGGGAATAGTGTGCATTACCTGGCATTTCACCTGCAATTCACTGATCGTGAGTGCAACGCTTTGCAGGCTCCTGGGGAAAAAATAATAAATGCAATTTTTTTCTGCAAAAATATGTGCATTTATTTATTTTTTCGCCAAAGATAAACGTATCACTTAAAAAACTGCCGGATAGTGAGAGAAATGTTCCCTTAGCCCCAGAAAAGCTAAGTTCATTCAGTCAAAGTAAATTCATATTTTTTAATTTCCCTGAATGCATTCATATTTTAATGTGAAGCAAAGTTAGATAAGTTCACTTAACTTTCTACTCTAATAAAATAAAGTTTTCCTGAAACTAAAATCCTCAACCCTGCCTGAAGCCTGGGGTCAGATGAAAAGCTTGCTTAATTATCTTAAAGTAGAACTAAACCCCTCCTATCCTTTACAGCCAAGGAAGCTGCCATCATAGCCATTGTTTGATATACAGTTGCCATGGTGCTGCACATAGGATTAGTTATGGCACCAGAAATTTGATGGTGTAACAGTTTGGATGAGAGCACAAGAACTTGTGGCAGTTATCATTCACGGCATGCCTTGAATTGAACTGTTTTGGAAAATATGTAAATTAAACGGGTTTAGTTCTGCTTTAACTGACTTTTGATCTCTGCCTGTTTTTCTTCTTTTCAATTCCACCTACTTATATAACAGAAATCACAACCTGTGCAGCTGACCATCCTAAAAGGCCCGCGCGAGCAGTGGATGCGTGAGGCCATATATATACTTCCTCCTGCATCCAGGAAGCCACTGTCTGCTCATTTATCTACAATGGCCAGATGGAAGGCGGTTAAGGCTGATTGAAACTAACCAGGGTATAATCAGAGGTTAATTAGGAAAGGATTATATTTTAAAAGACCTTTTATTTAGGGTTAGTCAGCTAAAATAACCAGAAGATGAAAAGGCATGCCTGTCATGTTCTCATAATGGCTGCAATCACCTGCATTGTGACAAACCATGTATATTCTCATTACTATACTGTGGCAAGTTGTTACATTGAGTTGTTGTTAGCAATGCTTGTACACGAATGTGAACTTTGGCTGTCAAATTGACAGCGGTTCCCACCAGGGACGTGTTCAGGAGTGTGAAAAACAGGAGTTAAGGACATTGTAAAATATACTAGGGCTGATTTACTAAAGGCAAGTAGGTTGTTCTTTTTGCAATGGTATTTTTAGTTAGCTTAGTGAATGTGAAAAGAAAACCCAATCACTTGCAAAGAAATTTAAAAAAAAAAAGTATTTTTGCTTGTGCATGATTAGATAATGGAAGTCAGTAGAGCTGCACCTCGTTCATTGTGCTAAAGTAAAATTCCCTTGCAAAGTAAAAAAAAAAGGCCTATTTGCCTTTAGTAAATCAACCTCACTGAGTACATCCCCAAAAATTGAAAAGTATCTAAACACCAAAACAAAAATGTAATTACTGTATATTTAAGCTTACCAGTCCTTACATTTGGTGGCTGCATTCATTTTCCTATTTTGCAAGCCTTTTATTTCTTTATAGCATTCATCAAATCTTAGGATGACACTCACCCTACATTATCAGGACAACAAAAAAAAAGACAATAGATTTAGGATGGATTACTGGCCTTACTAAGGAATAGGGATGGTCTTGCGGTTCGCCCGGCGGTCGGTTCGAGACGAACTTTGCTTGTTCGCAGCCCGCCGATTTTGCAAACATATGGCGTTGTTCGCGGTGGCCATATTAGTTTACATTGGGGAGAACTTTGACCCATGACACAGCCATCAGGAGGAACGGGACAGCCAATTGAAACATTTCAGCACATGGACATACCCCCTACCTTATAAATAGACCTGACCTGGCGGCAATTTCACATTCTACTTGTATGTGGTATTTGGTATAGGTGTACTGTCTCTTTTGTCAGTGTAGGGAGAGGTTTGCAGTGTGCACCAGGGACAGATCGTCAGTGACACAAATCGCTCTGTTAAGGTCCACAAAAGTGCTTTTAAGGGCTGGAATTTTGTATAGGTGTACTGTCTCTTTTGTCAGTGTAGGGAGAGGTTTGCTGTGTGCAGCAGGAACAGATCGTCAGTGACACAAATCGCTATGTTAAGTTTCACAAAAGTCCTTTTAGGGACTGGTATTTGGTACAGGTGTACTATTCTTTGGTGTGCAGTGCACTATATGGGGGTGTAATACACTTATAATATACTTTCTAATATAGAAAGCATATTATAGTGGATTTGTGCAGTATTGTGACTGGTGTGTTGAGCGTTTCTGCAGCAATACTACAAACAGTGACAAAAGCACTTTTAAAAAAGTATTATAACTGGTGTGATAGACCAGTGACCCCCCAATACCACATATTGAAGTGGGGTGTTATCTGAGTATACTTTTATAAGTGTATTTGTGTCCTGCAAAAATATTGCCTCTTTTGCTGCGTTAACTCTGCTACACACAGTGCCAAACTTACTGGCCAATTTTTTGTACAACTGGTGTGATAGACCAGTGGCCCCCCAATACCACATATTGAAGTGGGGTGTTATTTAACAGTATACTTTTATAACTGTATTTTAGTCCTGCAAAAATGTGGCCTCTTTTGCTGCGTTAACTGTGTTACACACAGTGACAACAGTTACTGGCCAATTTTTTGTAGAACTGGTGTGATAGACCAGTGGCCCCCCAATACCACATATTGAAGTGGGGTGTTATCTAAGTATACTTTTATAAGTGTATTTGTGTCCTGCAACAATATTGCCTCTTTTGCTGCGTTAACTCTGCTACACACAGTGCCAAAATTACTGGCCAATTTTTTGTACAACTGGTGTGATAGACCAGTGGCCCCCCAATACCACATATTGAAGTGGGGTGTTATCTAAATATACTTTTATAAGTGTATTTGTGTCCTGCAAAAATATTGCCTCTTTTGCTGCATTAACTCTGCTACACACAGTGCCAAACTCACTGCCCAATTTTTTGTACAACTGGTGTGATAGACCAGTGGCCCCCCAATACCACATATTGAAGTGGGGTGTTATCTGAGTATACTTTTATAAGTGTATTTGTGTCCTGCAAAAATATTGCCTCTTTTGCTGCATTAACTCTGCTACACACAGTGCCAAACTCACTGCCCAATTTTTTGTACAACTGGTGTGATAGACCAGTGGCCCCCCAATACCACATATTGAAGTGGGGTGCTATTTAACAGTATACTTTTATAACTGTATTTTAGTCCTGCAAAAATGTGGCCTCTTTTGCTGCGTTAACTCTGCTACACACAGTGACAACAGTTACTGACCAATTTTTTGTAGAACTGGTGTGATAGACCAGTGGCCCCCCAATACCACATATTGAAGTGGGGTGTTATCTGAGTATACTTTTATAAGTGTATTTGTGTCCTGCAACAATATTGCCTCTTTTGCTGCGTTAACTCTGCTACACACAGTGCCAAACTCACTGGCCGATTTTTTTGTACAACTGGTGTGATAATCCAGTGGCCCCCCAATAATACATATTGAAGTGGGGTGTTATCTAAGTATACTTTTATAAGTGTATTTGTGTCCTGCAACAATATTGCCTCTTTTGCTACGTTAACTCTGCTACACACAGTGCCAAACTTACTGGCCAATTTTTTGTACAACTGGTGTGATAGACCAGTGGCCCCCCAATACCACATATTGAAGTGGGGTGTTATCTGAGTATACTTTTATAAGTGTATTTGTGTCCTGCAAAAATATTGCCTCTTTTGCTGCATTAACTCTGCTACACACAGTGCCAAACTCACTGCCCAATTTTTTGTACAACTGGTGTGATAGATCAGTGGCCCCCCAATACCACATATTGAAGTGGAGTGTTATCTGAGTATACTTGTATAAGTGTATTTGTGTCCTGCAAAAAATATTGCCTCTTTTGCTGCATTAACTCTGCTACACACAGTGCCAAACTCACTGCCCAATTTTTTGTACAACTGGTGTGATAGACCAGTGGCCCCCCAATACCACAGATTGAAGTGGGGTGTTATTTAACAGTATACTTTTATAACAGTGTATTTTAGTCCTGCAAAAATTTGGCCTATTTTGCTGCGTTAACTGTGCTACACACAGTGACAACAGTTACTGGCCAATTTTTTTGTAGAACTGGTGTGATAAACCAGTGGCCCCCCAATACCACAGATTGAAGAGGTGTGTTATATACCTTGTTCCACATATACTGTGCTTCTCTAGACACTTTTGTCACAGGGTAATTTAAAAAATGGGCAGAGGAAGAGGCAGGCCCTTACACAGGGGTGGTAGGGGTAGGGCAGGAACAGTAGGCCGGAGCCAAAGTGTGAAGTTTCAGAAGGTGCGTTTGATTATGTCAAAGGATGCACCAGACTTGGTTGAGTGGCTCACTCAGCCTTCCTCTTCTGCACCCTCCTGATCCTCTCTATCTGCACCCTCTTCACTCTCTGCTGTGTGCACCCCCAAAGACACCACCACCAACACCACCACCACCATATACCCTCCGCTTGAGTCACTGGAATTATTTTCTGATCCATCACAAGACATATGCGATGCACAGCCATTGTTGGCATCGGATCAGGAAGAGGAGGTAGAAACAGCCGCCACTCAGCAGTCTGACGACAGTACCCAGATCAGCCCAAAAAGGTTGGTCCCCGCTGTTGCTGCCTACTCCGAGATCTTGAATTTTAGTGGTGGGGAAGGCGACGTGGATGATGACGTGTCTATGGATGTCACATGGGTGGCCACAAGAGAGGAAGAGGAGGGGAGTTCAGAGGGAGAGACGGACCAGCAGATAGGGAGGAGAAGCAGGCAGAACGTGCATTGCACAGGAGGGACAAAGCAGACTGCAAATGTATCAGGAGTGAGCCATCAACCATGTACAGTCACATCTGGCGCTCCCAGGACGCCGGCACATGGCTCCGCAGTGTGGGCTTTTTTTAATGTGTCCGCTGCTGACAACAGTGTTGCCATCTGCAGCCTTTGCAGTCAACGCATAAGTCGCAGTAAGCTCAACACTCACCTAGGGACGACCGCCTTAAGAAGGCACCTGAACTCCCATCACCGAGCCCAGTGGGAGCAACGCCGTCAGAACCCACAAAGCCACACTCCAGGCTTTCACCGTCCAGCCTCTTCTCCTTCTTCTTCTTCTTCTCCTTCTCCTCTCACCTCACAATTGTCCTCCACTCCATCTTCCATCATGCCCTCCTCACGTTGTTCTGGAAAAAGGCAGGCTTCCGTGGCCCAAATGTTGGAGCGTAAAAAAATTATGACGCCGGATAACCCTCTTGCCCAACGTTTGACTGCTGGCTTGTCAGAACTGATAGCCCGCCAACTACAGCCATATCAACTGGTGGACTCAGAGGCCTTTCGTAAATTTGTGGCCATTGGAATCCCACAATGGAAGGTCCCAGGCAGGAAATATTTCTCGCAGAAGGGCATTCCATAGCTGTATGGCCATGTTCAGCGGCAAGTGAATGTATCTCTGGCGCACAGTGTCAGTGCCAAGATATATTTGACAACAGACACATGGTCTAGCAAACACGGGCAGGGAAGGTATATAACTTTTACTGCCCACTGGGTGAACCTTCTGACGGCCGTCAAGCATGTAAATCGTGGCACCCGTGTAGATTTGGTTTTACCGCCGCGGATTGCATGCAGGCCTGCCTCTTCTCCTCCTCCTCCTACTCCATCCTCCCTCTCCTCCTCGGCTGACTCCTCCTTTTCCGCTGCTACCGTTTCTTCCGCTGCGCCGCCCAAGATCCCCAGAACCTATTCCACATGCCAGGTAAGACGTTGCCATGCTGTGCTGTGTCTGTTGTGCCTTGAAGCCAAGAGCCACACTGGTCCTGCACTCCTTTCAGCTTTGCGTTCACAGGCAGATCAGTGGCTGACACCACACAAATTGACAGTTGGTAAAGTGGTGTGCGACAACGGTGCCAATCTGCTGAGCGCGCTGAAACAGGGCAAAATTACACATGTGCCATGCATGGCACACGTCCTGAACTTGGTCGTGCAGCGATTTGTTGCCAAATACCCTGGAGTCCAGGATATCTTGCAGCAGGCCAGGAAAATTTCAGGCCATTTCAGAAGATCTTATACAGCCATGGCTCGCCTTGCTGACATTCAGCAATGACACAACTTGCCCGTCAGGTGTCTTATTTGTGACTGCCGGACGCGATGGAACCCAACGTTGCATATGCTTGATAGGGTGATCCAACAGAAACGTGCGGTTAACGAATACCTGTATGAACTCTGTAGCAGGACAGGTTCTGGGGAGCTTGGGTTTTTTTCACCTCGCCAGTGGCTGCTCATGTGCGATGCATGCAGACTTCTGCGGCCATTTGATGAGATCACCAAACTGGTCAGTCACGGCCAGGGCGCCATCAGTGACATCGTACCTTACGCCTTCTTTCTGGAGCATGCATTGCGTCGTGTCATTGATCAAGCCGTCGAGGAGCAGGAGCAGGAAGATCAGGAAGTCGCAATGTTGGATGAATTCCCAGGGGGTGCTACTCCACCTGAGACAAGTCAACAACAGGAGTCTAAAGAGGAGTCAGAGGAGGACGGTGCCTGGGCGGATGAGGAGGAGCAAGAAGAGCATGCTTTAAACCTGTCTGGGATCCCTGGTGTTGTCCGTTGATGGGGGGAGGAGAACGAGGAGGAGATTATCCTGGATGATGAGCTAGAGCCAGGCCACTACACCGCGTCCAGTTTAGTGCGAATGGGGGCGTTCATGCTCCAGTGTTTTAAGGGGGACCCCCGTATAAAAAGCATAAAGGGCAAGGACCAGTACTGGGGGGTAACGTACTTAGACCCCCGGTACAAACAAAAAATGTCGGAAATGTTACCACCATCACAGAGGGCGGTCTGAATGCAGCACTTCCAGGCCTTGCTGCGAGAAATGCTGCATTCTGCTTTTGCGTGCACTGGCAGAGGAATTTCCACTCACAGAGAAATAGTTGCGGGTAGCAATCCAACAGCGCCTGCAAGAAGAGGGCGGTTTGAAGATGTGTTGGTCCCATCGGATATGAGATCCTTCTTTCAGCCGATCCATCGACAGCTGTACTCCGGATCCAGCATCAGGGAACGCCCAGATCGACAGGTGTCCAACTACATCAGGTTAACGGCCGATGTGGATGCTCTGAGGAGTAATGAACCCCTGGACTACTGGGTGGGCAGGCTTGACCTCTGGCCAGAGCTTGCACAATTTGCAATGGAACTGTTGGCTTGCACCGTATATATAATGAATCAGAAGTCACCCATATTACATTTAAAAAAAGATAGGTTTGTAAACAAATGATAAAGTGCCTAGTGCATACTGTGCAAAATAAGAGATCACCAGGGAGCTGGATATATATATGTTCTATCTAATGTGGGGGTCACTATACCTTTCAATGAGTACAACTTGAAGACAGCTCATAGAATAACAGAGTATATAGGATAATTCCACCAGAGCAAATTGAAAACTTACAATAAGTGCAATAATAAAGTCCACTTGGTGAAGAAAAGTGTCCAAAGGGTGAAAATAATGATCCCCTAGTGTGCGTCCACCATATTTCAAGTGAAAGAGCAGGTAAATCTCCACCAGGGTAGCTGCCATCATAATAGAGCACTTACCAGAACATGTGGAGTCATACAGGAAGTAGGTTAAATTTCTCATAGGAAACGACCATCACCGATAACCTTTTCTTCTGTTGAACCACATTCACTCAGATATGCATCCTTTCCCCAGGATCAAGGTACTCAGAAAAAAAAGAGAGCCTCCACATGGTGTAATAACGCATGGATGAGTATATTTATTAAAAGTAGAAAACTTACAATGCAGAAGATGAAAAACGGCAATGCATAGTGATCAATATCAGTTAGTACAAGCGCAATGGAGTGGTAGGTTCACTTTAACCCTTAACCCAACATACATTTAGTCTCCAAAGACTTCTTCTGGGATATGAGTAACTCTCTACCTATGCGCTTATATATTATGTCTTAAATAGTATTTAATCACACTTAATTGGTTATTACCTTAAGGGAATATCAATCCGCGTGGTAATCTTAGCTTGTGTTCTACACCTCACTTTGGAAGTCAATGTGTATCAATATGAGTTTGAATGGATGGTCAAGCCTCGTCTTCAGACTGAGGACAAAAACTGAAATCTTATTAGCCCATGGGATGAATATAGAATTGGATATTTATTCCTTTATAAATAGGTCTTAAAGAAGGTTTTATTACAAATGTATCATTTTACTAGATCAGGTTTATATTCATATTTCTGTATTTGTTTTATGGATGTTAAGATATTTTATCTTATGATTTTGTGCTGCGTGTTAACCTTTTGGGAAGATCAATTCATATATAATAAAATTGTGCGGTAATATTTTATAAAGGTTTTTACAGATCAATGCTTTTTTAGATTTTCTTACGTTTTTTACGTTTGGAGACAGGGGGACACATGTGCATGTGTTGTATTTTTATGAGTTTCTGTTTGTCGATCATGTCTCTGTTTGAAAATGAGGCTTGAGTTCGTCAGGCAGTGTTGACAAGTGAATATATGTTTGGTGAAGATCAGACTCGGTCATCTGCCATGCCATTCAACAAATGTGAAAGACCTCCACCGCCTCATTATGAAAATGAGGCTTGGTTAGATTGGCAAGATGATCTGGGCTGGTCATGCTTTTAGGAAGGACTTCCGCCCCGCATCTTGAAACGAGGCTTGGCTAGATATACGCAATGATCAATTATTTATACACATAATTATCTATTTCTAGATTTCTCTTCTCAGTTATCTACTTGTCTACCAAATAGTTATAATAGATATACCCATGTTCTATATATAGATCTGGAGCAACTTTTATTTTAGATTAGACAAGCCTCAGTCTGAAGAAACTCATATTGATACACATTGAATCCCAAAGTGAGGTGTGGAACACAAGCTGAGATTACCACGTGGATTGATGTTCCCTTAAGGTAATAACCAATTAAGTGTGATTAAATACTATTAAATACAATATATATATATATATATATATATATATATATATATATATATATACGCATAGGTAGCATAGGTAGAGAGTTACTCATACCCCAGAAGAAGTCTTTGGAGACGAAACGTACATCGGATTAAAGGTTACAGTGAACCTACCACCCTATTGCGCTTGTACTAACTGATTGTGATCACTATGCATTGCCGTTTTTCATCTTCTACATTGTAAGTTTCTACTTTTAATACATATACTCATCCATGCGCTTTTACACCATGTGGAGGCTCACTTTTGTTTTCTGAGTACCTTGATCCTGGGGAAAGGATGCATATCTGAGTGAATGTGGTTTACCAGAAGAAAAGGTTATCGGTGATGGTCGTTTCCTACGAGACTTTTAACCTACTGCCTGTATGACTCTGTGCCAAAGGCATAAAGAGTCCACATGTACTGGTAAGCGCTCCTGAGTCTATTGTGGTGGCAGCTACATTGGTGGATATTTACCTGCTCTTTCACTTGAAATATGGTGGACACACACTAGGAGATCATTATTTTCATTCTTTGGACACTTTTCTTCACCAAGTGGACTTTATTATTGCACTTATTATAAGTTTTAAATTTTCTCTGGTGGAATTATCCTATATAATCTGTTATTGTATGAGCTTTCTTCAAGTTGTGGAGGTGGACAGTACTCATTGAAAGGTATAGTGACCCCCACATTAGATAGAACATATATATCCAGCTCCTTGGTGATTTTGCACTTTATCATCTCCTATTTTGCACAGTATGCACTAGGCAATTTTTCATTTGTTTACAACCTATCTTTTTAAATGTAATATGGGTGACTTCTGACCCATTATTAATATATGTTTTATGCATTGGGAGGTTTATGTTTCCTGTTATGTGATGATACATATTTAATTGGTTTGGTTTGATGTTTACATTATACATTATATGCACCAAGCACGTTTTTAAATGTTTACACTATAATAATTGATATACAAGTGAGAGGAATCTGACTTTATAGCATAAATATATAAAGATTAAATATAACAAAAAAAAAAAAAAGACAGGACTACTGGGAACTCCATTTCTCCTTTTGCCCGTAACTAGGGGGTTCTGGTAGCCCTCAGAACAATATAATTGATAGCACTGCAACACATGCAGAAAGAACAGAAGGAACAGGAAGTTATAAGCTGATAAGTTATACTGGTATTTTTTGCACTTATCAAACAGATTTCAAAAAATGCTTTCATGGTATATTTAACATGTCTAAAGCAAATAATAGAAGTTCCTTGTTTGGGTTTAAACACCCGTTAATGGAAGTTCTGCAGGACTCACTGATATGTCTTTAGTCCAGAAGCAGATAAAAGTTGAATGCAAATGCTTAAGAAGCGACAAATAATTAAAACACAGTCATTGTAAAAGTCTAAGTTAAGGTGGTCATAAGTAACCCAATCAATTGAAGAAGTGATCACAATTTGGGTTCTTTCTGCACTGCTAGGTGTCAAAAGACTACAGGCAGAAAAATATATACTACAATCTTTTGCATGCCTAAGAAATGCTGAAACAAAAATGCTTTCACATGATCACATATACAAAAAAGGAAAGTCTTTTTTTTTTTATATATAATTTTGTTTACTGGTAGTCATTGTTTCCAGTAGTATCCTATGGCTGTGAAAGTTGGACCATAAGGAAGGCTGAACGTCGAAGAATTGCTGCTTTTGAACTATAGTGTTGGAGAAAGTCCCTTGGATAGCAAGAAGATCAAACCAGTCAATCCTGCAGGAAATCAACCCTGAATATTCACTGGACGGAAAGATCCTGAAGCTGAAACTTGAATATTTTGGCTACCTAATGCGAAGAGAGAACTCATTGGAAAAGACCCTAATGCTAGGAAACATAGAATGAAAAAGGAGCAGAGGATGACAGAAAACAAAATGGATAAATAGCATCATCGAAACAATGAACATGAAGTTGATAAGCTCCGGGAGGTAGTGGAGGACAAAAAGCCTGGCGTGCTATGGTTCATGAGGTTACGAAGAGTCGGACACGACTAAATGACTGAACAACAACAAGCCATTGTTTATATAAGATAATTTTTTATGTATGTTTACCAGTCAATGTACTTGGCTCTAAAGATTGGTATTCAAACATAGACTATTTTCATCCTATCAGTGAGCTGTACAAAAATAATCCAACAGATTTTCCTCCATTCACACTATACAGTGCAGATAAAGAAATATCCCCCTACTATTGTATTCTGACAGCCGCGGCCAACACCTGTCTGAATACCCAAAGAGCAACAGCATCGGATTAGAAGCAGCCTCTGTTAGGCCAAAAATGTTCTGCCCGGATCGTTTGATTTTTTAACCGAAGGATGTTGAGTGGGAGGAGTTGCCCCGTTCCAAATTTATGTAGCGTATACAAAGCTTGAGACATTCAGAGTTAGGCAATAATTCAGGTGGATCACAACTGATATCTCTGTAATGAGATGCTTCAAAGTGAACAGGCATATATCAAAATGCTTCACTCAGTAAAATAATTGCTTTACACTTCAAAAGTAGCCAGTCATTTTATGTCATGCTTTGACAACTATATCCATTAACAATAGCCATGGGATATGTGCTTCTGCATAATAATGGAAGCTTACAGCAAACATCGTGATGGATTTATTGTTCTAGCTTGTGTTTGTTGTTGCTGAAACACAAGCTCAAGGTGTGTTGCTTGCTATAATGCATTCTAAAAGACTCTAGCTATTAATTGCTCACTTTAATAATTAGGCTATATCTACATATAAATCAAGTAAGCCCTTGCACATTGCATTTGAATACAGGTGATTTAGTGATTCAAGTGGGGATAATTAACAAAGAGACAATTGAAAAATTATATTGTGCTTAAAAAAAGAGTATCAGTTAAACTTCCAAAAACCTTCTTACTCATGCAAAATATTACTAATACTAGTTATTTACATATTTTTAATGGGCTTATTAAAGTTTGTTGCATTTATTTTGAATAAAATGTGTTTTAGTGTTTTAAGTTAAAATCCAGTAAAATATAATAAGATCATAAAGATCAATTGGTAATAAATAAAAATGAAACATTTATATAGTTTTCTATTGAAAATCCAACATTAGGTGGAATGTGGTGTTATAATGGTTACAATGTGTGACATACAGTATGTCTACATTTCCGACGCTGAGATCTACTGACTGTATGTCACCTATCTAACCTTTTTTTACCACTGGGAGTATATAATATACACTAATGGAAAGAAAGTAAGTTAGGCTAAATAAAATAATTGGATATAAGCCTACATAAGTACAGTAGGCCATAGCAACCATCTGGTAGTGGCCTGACTTCAGTACAATGATTTCTGATAGTGTACTATGGGATACTTGATACTTAAGAACAAAAACTCTACTGAATAAGGCTGAACATGTATGTTCTTCTTAGCAAATTACTCATTAGTAATTCCCTACTGAGCAACAATCTTTATATGTCCTATATCCCAAGTGACTTGCTTAAAAAAAAATAAAGCAATTAAGTTAGAAATTATATAGTAATAGTGTTATTATTATTATTAGTAGTAATATATGTTGCTTTTCTAATTTCATTTCCGTACTTCTGTAATATTGCCTTGCAATTATATTTTAAAGAAGCTTATACATTAATTTTAAATAGGCTGATGCAATTTCAATCAAATTTATATAATGAATATTTTGGCTAAAACCATCTAGATTTTACTTCCCATTCAACTACCAGCACAAGCTTATCCTCTATTCTGTTTAAACTAGGCAAGCATACATTGTGTCTTCTAACTAGCCCCTGGAATTATTTTTATAAACTTTACTAAAACATAAATCTATATCTCTGTCAAATATAGTGAATAATAATCTTCTTTTCTCATACCTTTATATTTTATCATCTGACATGTTCTTGGATTATTTTATGTTTCCACAGCACTAAATGCTGACTGCTGGCTTCTTTGATCTTATTGTTTTTATCCTCAACCCCATGAGATGGAGCATACAATATGCCACCTGTCTCGTCTCCCATAGAAAACAATAGGACATTGACATGCTATTCCTGGTGCTCATCTTCTAAACATGATGAAAATCAAAAGTGCCCAAGGTATCTGATGTGTTTGGGTATATTATCCAGTTAATGAAATCAGATTACACAATGGCTTTGGGCAGGAACTGAAACACACTGGGTAGTGTCTAGCATGGCATTTCTCCTTTGTGAGTATACTAAATCTTTCTGTTCCCCTGCTAAAATCCATCTGTGCAAGCATCAGTGCTTAAAAAAAACATTTATTTGACTTAACTCAGATTTAGCAAAACTTATTTCAAAGCTGGTAGAACATGCACTGTACAGAAATACTACTTAAATGTTATTTCACACAGCAACAGTAAAAGAAGAGATGTTGTAAATTGAAAGAAAGTTTTTTCTTTTTTCAGAGTTAGAGTGTTAGATTTGGAATTTTCAATAATATCCTTAATCACTAGATGTTATATATCAACAGCTTCAATGGATTAAGTGTTGTGTGTTACAAAACAGTTTCACTCAAATTGATAACACATAGATTGATATATATGAGAAAGCCAATAAAACTTCTCAGTAGGGGTGCAGAGAGCAGCTAGCATTAAGTGCATTGTGTTAAATAAAATGGAACAAGTGAATACTTTAAAAGTGATAAAAGATTGTTGAGTGACATGTAGTTGAATTATGATTAGTTTTTATCTGTATTGATGATAGGGTTTCTGTTAATACAGGAAATAGGTCACAATTCCAGAAAAAAGCAAGCTCACTTCCAACAACCTCTATTTTACGATAGTGCTTTGCATTTCAATTAACTTATTTTAAAGTCTAATTATCTATTGTATCTCCCACTGACTTCTTAATTGGCTGTAAAGTGAACTTATAATAATGATGAAGTGATTGTTGTTCAATAAATCTAGCTAAAATCTCTGACTTGTATAACTCTTTTAGTAGCAGAAATGGGCTTTAGTTTAGAGCAGGTTCACTCTGCCATCACATCTATTATCAGTAGTCCAAAATTAAAAAATAACTTCAGGCAATACTAATGCCCTTTAATTTATTTGTACATTCCTTCAAAGGTCAAAAAATTCTTGTTTTAGTATAGACGTCATAAATAACCTGAAATCTACTGTCACATGCTACCTGAACATTAAAATCGGGCTTTCAGGGGTCGTTCCTACTTTGTAGGCTTATTTGAAAATATTGATCATATGCCTTTTGCTGGTAATTTTAAAGTTATGTGCATGCTCACTTATTCAGACAAGTGTGAAGTTTAGATACAGTTGTTAGACTTACACCTAAGCCAAGATGGGTCAGAAAATACTTATCAGTTTAGTACTCAATTTAATGTTATTATAAATGTATATATGAATCATGCTTGCAAACAATTTTAATCTTAATAAGGTTCTTTAGCACCTACTTTAATGCACTCTTTATAAAATCAGGTATAGGCCACATTTACACATTTACCACAGACATACCAGCCTAATACACCAGGAGTCCTGAGCTCAGCCATGTTTGGATCTTGGTCCAAATTCACCTGAGCTATCCACCAGAAGGCTGTCACTGCGTGGCACCAGTCATAAGTAGCTGAGGCATTTCCTACCCTACAACCGCATGCATACGCATCCATTGTATACATGTGGGGAAGGGGTGCCTTGGCCACTTATACGCAATTACTTTTTCTGGCAGAATAGCTGAGGTGGGTTCAGACTAGGATCCAAACACACCTGAGCTCATCCTTATACACCATGCTTTCAGTTGGTATCCTCCAACAAGACTGTGAGAGTACAGGATTCCTACCATGTGGATACCAATCCATATGTGCTGCAAAGCTTGGAAATTTCAAGAGTGGGAACCTTGACACCTGTGCTTAAAAAACACAGAAGTTGGTAATGCTGTGGGTCTTCTTCAACTAAAAATTTCAGATTATCCTTTTACCAAGCTCTTTTAACCCAATGAGTTTTAAAGGATAAACAACATTCTTCATGCTCATCAAATAATTTGGTACTTTCTCAGTCGCAGACCTAAAAAAAGTATGTTGATCCCGGAGATCTGACATTATTTCACTTTGCTAACTGCATGCTTATTGTTGGCCAGCAGTCCAAAAGTGTTGGAGTCAGACATAACTAGGGAACTAGGCTATGTGCCATGTGCCTTATGCCTGAAGTTAGTAATAGAGGAAAAAAAACACTTGCTGTATCATTTCATCAAATGAAAAGTTCACTGCAAGCCTCTCCACTTTCTAAGATAAAGGCCACACTCAAAAAGATCAAAGGTTTAATTCCCTGGTGACCTGGGGAATTCCAATAGGAATTGCATAACATTTCAAAAGGTTATTGGGTAAGGATAAAAAACAGCAGTTCAGCGCTATAAAAATCACATAATACTACTTACAGGGGATTACAATGTGCATAATATAAAAAAAAAAAAAACATAACAATCAATCAAACAACAAAATAAACACATATAGGTGAATAGAAATCATGAGCCAAAAAAAGTCCCAATTAAAAGTCCATAAATGAGCAGTCTTCTCAATGTGTAGCAGAAAAAAAAATAGAATGTGCATCCCAATAGCCTCAAAGCCTTCCAGCGATGGGACCACCACGGTGTATAAAAGGTGGGGGCTTACCAGACTCAAATGACCCTTACTGAGGAGCGGTCAAGTAGCATTTGTTTTTATATTCCACAGAACCTCCAACCTCCTTTAGGGGTCTTGCCAGACAACTACACCTCAATTTATGCCCCAGATCAATATGCAGTAAGCTCCATGCCGGATAATGTCATGACAAGGAAGAAACACTCTCCATAGTGTAAATCAGTGGGGTTAAGCAATATTTAATAGCGGTAAATACACGTACACAGGTAGATGTTGTACAAATGATTCATATCACATGGATGGTCTATTCTCCCAAAACCAAGATGGCCATGGCTAGTTCGCGCATGCGCAGTGACGTGTGTTCCGACTCTACCAAATGCATTTTGTCATACGCAACATCATCAGGGGCACGGGAATCACACCACCACTAGTCTCCGTTTATACTTAGATTTGTCTCCATTTATATAAATACTTGTGCCTTTATTTTTTGAAAAAGGTACAATGATTTGCAATCTTTTTTCTGGATTTTTATTTTTAATTTTTTTGGTAAAACAATGTAAGTTTTTTTAATATGTAGAATTTGCGAGTAAGTGAACATATGTTTACATGATTTTACTATTATATTAGTTTTTGAAAATAATTAATATCACATGTTCCTGTAGGTTTGGGATATTTGTGTTGCAATATACAGTATATATAACTCTATGAAATTATAAAGTTTTTCATTTATATTTTATTAAATAAATTATAGTTTGTTGGTTTTTGTAAAACATAGTGATGATTGCATAAGTGATTTTTATATCTGTATTTATTATATTAATTTTTCTGTACTTTTTCATGGTTGAAGTGCACTATTTTTCCACATGATGGCGCTTTATTTATATATATATATATATATATATATATATATATATATATATATATATATACAGCATGACCAGAATGCTTGTTATGGAGTTAAGACTCTGGATGCAGTGTTACCAATAGATTGGAATTTCTCCTTAAGGGCACTGGACATGTGTCTAGAGATTATTTATTGTTGCACTTTAAATACTAGCTGCAGCCACCTTGGTTTTGGACGAATAGACCATCCATGTGATATGAATGCTTTGTACAACATCTACCTGTGTAAGTATATTTACCCCCTATTAAATATTGATTAACCCCACAGATTTTTACTATGGAGGGTATTTCTTCCTTTTTTCTTGACATCCTTTGTGCATGGAGCTTTATCGCATATTGATCTGTGGCATACATTGAGGTGTAATTGTCAGACTAGACCCCTGAAGGAGTTTGGAGGTTCTGTTAAAAATATACACAATTGCTGCTTGACCTCTCCTTAGTGAAGGTCATTTGAGTCTGGTAAGGCCCTACCTTTTATACACAGTGGTGGTTTACATGGTGGTCCTATTGTTGAAAGGCTTTGAGGCTATTAGAATGCACATTCTATTTTTTCTTCTGCCACACATTGAGAAGACTGCTGAAATAATTTCTGGGCTTTTCATTGGGACTTTTTTTGGCTCATGATTTCTATACAATTATATGCGTTTAATTGTTATTTAATTTATGGTTATGTTTTTTATATTATGCACACTGTAATCACCTGTAAGAAGTATTATGTGATTTGTATAGCGCTTCACTGCTGTTTTTTATCTCATCCATATCATGTATTAGGGTATTGTACCAGCTGCTTTTTATTTATTATTTTTTTTTTTTAAACAGTTTTTATTGAAAAAAAAAAATACAATTGCAATACAGAAATGTAAAAAAACAGTAAATGTACATCTGTCATACAGTTGGCAACAAGCCACTCCAAAAAGCATACAGAGAAGTAAGGACGTTGCATACAGTAAGTGAATATCTTTCATAAAAAAACCCAAAGAAAAGAAAACACATAACAGAATATCACTTTTACATTGTACTATTCCAGTTCACCCTGCCGGGCCAAGAGCGTGGGATTCTGGTAAGTACATTGCTTAAGGAGGCCCCTAGAATAAGATCGGGGACATAGAACATGTACAGTCCGGAGGGTGAAGGCTTTTTATTATTATATGTTTGTGTCTTAAGCACAGTTTTCTTTGTTCACATTAGGTAAGGATGCCCACTTCCTATGATGGCATTGCCTATTGTGCACTTTGCTGTTAGAAGTAAACTTATAAGTGGTTTTTGAACCATTTATTAGTTCTCTGAAGAAACCTATCCACATCATGTAGATCACCTGATTTGATTAAATTTATGTTCACAACAAACCATCCAATTCTACTGCAAGTACAGACTAGTCCTATCATCTCCTTTCTCCACCCACCTGTTAATCAATTTGTTAAATAAAAATATCATTGCGTTCTTTACAAAGTAACAAAAATTATTAATTCTTAACGCATTACCAAAGAATGATGTCAATGACAGGTTCAGCCAGCCCCTGGGAAGACGTCACCGATGACGAAATGCTCGGAATTGGATGTTACTGAGGACATCACGCTTGCTTAGCTGTCACTCATGGTGTTCCTTTCTCAAAAGCTTACAAGTCTGCTGTTTTTTACTTGTTTGTGCCTGTTTACAACTAATCGAAGATACTTCTTATATGCTTTAAATACAAGGACTTAAATGTTAGCAGGCTTCATTGTGCTTGTTCATTTTTTTTTTATTCCCGATCCATTTGGAGCTGCTGCTGATCAACCAACGCTTATCTCAGATGCCAGGTTATTTTGTGCTTTTAAGAGCATTATATTTTATGGTCTAGCTATCTGGTAAAAAGAAGGTAAGGGTTGGTGCTTGGTGGTGGATTTCATCAATCAACTTTACTTATACACTTTTTGCACTTTATAAACACTCTTGTTTAATAATGAAAAGGACTTTTTCATAGAAAGGACTTTTTATGTTCCCTTAACACTGGATTTTGCATCTATTTCATCATATCACTTTCATATTATAGATTTTTTTCAATGATATGTTTGCTCATAATTTATTCACTCCATGTTTAGTTGTTTTCATGCCACATTATTTACCATATGAATATTCATGATTGCACTATTAGGATTTATCACTGCTTCTTATTTTTATTGATCCTTTACAGCTGGTATCATTGTTGGTTAAGTAGCTGCTTACCTTTTTTGTTCTTTTTGCTTGACCTAGCATGGATTTTTTCCTGTTTTATAAAAGACAGAAATGAGACCTGGGTCACTGTAATAATAATCTTTAAAATCACCTGTTCTGATACTGTACAAGTAATGAAGAGGTGCAGAAGATCAGACATTATAGCTTTTAGTTAATACAGTATGCAAGGTACAAAAGAAAAAATAAATTGTGGAGAACCGTGGATTGGAAACCCAAAACACAGCTTGTTCTTCACAAAAACATATGACTGGACTTTCTAAGGCACACCGTAGGATGAATCATAGCGACTCACAAATTTAAAAAAACATCATTTATTGAAACAACCAAAATTAAAAAATGAGGGCAAAAAGACAAATTGTCCTCATTAGAACATATACAACATGTGACAAAACACAAGGGTCTTAAAATCGAATAACCTAAGACTATTTCTAGCCCATATAATCTCACAGGATAAATGGGAGAAATGTGTAGGTTATTATAAATTCACAATATTTGGATACATCATGTATTGCATTTGTCTTTTTGCCCTCATTTTTTAATTTTGGTTGTTTCAATAAATTATGTTTTTTTAAATTTGTGAGTCGCTATGATTCATCCTACAGTGTGCCTTAGAAAGTCCAGTCATATGTTTTTGTGAAGAACAAGCTGTGTTTTGGGTTTCCAATCCACGGTTCTCCACAATTTCTTTTTTCTCTTCAATTTTGGATGATGGCACCTTTTGGGTAGTTCATTTTCTTTAATATGCAAGGTACAAGTTTCCAGGAATTTTTATTACCCCTATTTACCAATCAGAATGCACTCTAAGGAAGTCAGATCAGTACATGTTTAAAGCGGTTCTAAATCTAATTTTTCCCTAAAATGAAAAACATGTTATATTGTCCTGCTCTGTGCAATGGTTTTGCACAGAGCAGCTCTGAATTTTCGCTTCTGGGGTCCCTCACTGATGCACTCCACTCCTCCTCTTGTGCATCTGCCCAAGCAAGCTGTGTGCTATAGGGGTGACTCACTCCCCAGCCAGGCTATATCTGTCCATTAATACATACAGCCCAGCTGGGCCCCTGCCCCCCAGTCCCTTCTCAAAGGATGTGATTAACAGCAGCCAATGACTCCAGCAGCTATCAGCAAACCTTGTGAGATCAAGAAGAGAGGGGAGGAAATGCTGCAGACGGGACAATACTGGATCGAGAATGGACTTAGGTAAGTGTTTTGGGGGGAGGGTGCTGTGGCTGCTGCTATTGAAATGTTTTTTTTTTTTTTACTTTAATGATAAAAAAGGCATTAACCACTTTAGCCCCAGCCACTGTGTTGCTACTGCGGCACAGTGGCTCGTTCCCGTCCAGCGACGTAGACTACGTCGCTGGACTCCTCCCCCTGTAGGCAGCGCCCGCGCGCCGCCGGAGGCGCGCTCCCGCTGTTTTCAGTCACAGCGGGAGTCGGGCCAGGGGAGGAGCAGCGGCGATCGCCGCCGCTCTTCCCCGATCGTCGGGGAATCGAGTGAGGAGATCCGTCCGCCTGTTTAAACAGAGCGGGCGGATCTCCTAAGTGACAGGGACTGACAGATCGGAGTGTTCAGCATAGCTGAACATCCGATCTGTCCTTCTGTCACTCAGTCACCTCCCCCCCCACATGTCAGTAAGCACCAGGCATACATTAACCCCTCCCTCTCCAATAAAATTAACCCCTTCACTGCCAGTGTCATTTTTACAGTAACAGTGCATATGTATAGCACTATTTACTGCAGTAATGTCACTGGTACCCCCAAAAGTGTCAAAAATGTCAGTCAAGGGTCCGATCTGTCCGCCGCAATGTCGCAGTCCCGCAAAATAAATCGCAGATCGCCGCCATTACTCGTTAAAAAAAAACCACCAAAAATGACAGAAATCTTTCCCGTAGTTAGTAAACGCAATAACTTTTGCGCAAACCAATCAAAATACATTTATCGTGATTTTTTTTTACCAAACATAGGTAGCAGAAAACAAATTGGCCAAAAATTTTAAAAAAATTTGATTTTTAAATTTTTTTGGGGGGGAATTTCATATAAAAAAATGTTAAAAATATTGTTATTTTTTCAAAATAAACGCTCTTTTTTTGTTTATAGCGCAAAAAGTAAAAAGCGCACAGGTGATCAAATACCACCAAAAGAAAGCTCTGTTTGTAAGAAAAAAAAGACGTTAATTTCGTTTGGGTACAGCATCGTACGACCGCGCAATTGTCAGTTAAAGTCGCACAGCGCCGAATCGCAAAAAGTGGCCTGGACGTAAGACAGCAAAATCCTCTGGTGGTAAAGTGGTTAAAGCACAACTAAAAGCAAAACTTTATTTTTTTTAGTTTTGAATAGAGTGGAGAGAGATTAGAACACTTGCCAGTTTTTATTGCTGTTTGTGCCCCTGTTAAGGAGATTCACCCTCTTTATTTGTCCTATTTACCATTATCATTGAAAGTGAAAGTAAAAGAAAATCCCAAATTTTGGGTTGTCCCCAGAAAAGTAAAAGAGGGGAAATCTTCCAATGGGGACACTAGTTCTGGTGACCTGGGAGTTTCCAAGGATTTCCCTTAAGTTGCAGGGATTTCCTCTCACTTCCTGTTAGGCTAAGGGACAGGAAGTGAAGGGAAATCTCCACAATGGGACACAGAGCACGAAAAAAAAAATGTGACAAGGGTTATAACTCTCCCTTGCTCCATCCAAACTGAAAAAAAAAATAAGTTAGAAAACTTTTTGCCTTTAGAACCACTTAAATCATGCACTTACAATTTATTTCTTTGTTTCTTGTACACTTCGTTGATTAAGGCCATGACATTGCATTAAATAATTGAAATCATGTCAAAGGGTGATTACATAAAATGGTAAATTCTTTATATGCTGATTCATGATCTATCAGCACAAAAAACAATACTATGATAAGCTTATAAACCATAAACTATCACAATTTTTTTTTTTTTTTGATAAATCCCCTCTTCTCAATGTTTTACAACATTTTTGCAGAGATTTTGCTACTGATATAGTCTTGCTGCCATTTATTTTAGCAGTGCTCAGGAACTTTTGTATTATTTTCAGAGATCATATCTGTAGACAGACCATAAAATGACAATATGCTAGTATAAGAATTATTCTTGGTAAAAACAGCGGCTAAGTATGACAAAGAATGACTGTCTAATTAGTCTACATTTTTCAAAGAATGATTGCCTGTCATCTAGTTAAGCCATTTTTCTGACAATACATTTCCCAAGGCTGCAAGTGAAACTTCAAGAATACTCATGTGGATCCTTAATAATATACATTTTCTAAAAAACCTCTTTTGTTTCCCAGAGTTCTATACTGAAATGCATTTTATACACTCGTGCATTTCAAGCACCGTGCAAAACATTAAATTACGCGTATAAGAGGTTTTCCAGGTCATGTAGTGTACAATGTAGCGAAAACAATTTTAGGGAACATGTATTAAATAAAAAGCAAAAAAATTCAATGGTTCATTTTCTAGGTTGTCAGTTATATGGCATTATAAAACGCTGCCTTTCATCTTTATTGAAATCGGAATTTGATGTATCGGCTCCATTGGTACACGAGTTGGGGTTACTGAAGATTTGAATATGAATACTATCAACAAAGCAAAGATGATGGTTATATTTAGATCTCTATTTTCATTTCTGCTTAGAGCAATAATTTATTCATTATTCCACTCAACAGGGATTACAGCTGAGTAAAACTTTCACTCTGTTGTCATGGAGCTGAAGGCAGCATTTGAAAGCGTGAAGTGGGATTCAATAAATATTAGTATCTGTAGCAACGCTCAGAGGAGATGTGTTAAAGTATATTATTATATGTACTACTGCCTACTGATTTTAATGTTAATTAGGCCCAAGGGAAGAAACCCAAATTAAATTTGGGATAAACAACCATTGCAATAAATGTTGTCCACCAGCTCAGCTCTCTGGTATGCTGAGTAGTACAGACAAATTAGAAGTAAAGTGAATAAAGTAAACTCCTTCAAAGGAGTCTAAAAGTTGTATTGATAGATCTTTGCATGCAAGCCGTTATAAGAAAAACAAAAAAATTATCAATACAGGTAATATACACTCACCGGTCACTTTATTAGGTACACCTGTCCAATGGCTTGGTAACACAAACTGCTAATCAGCCAATCACATGGCAGCAACTCAATGCATTTAAGCATCTAGACTTGGTGAAGATGACTTGTTTCGAACTGAGCAAGAGAATGCAGAAGAAATGGGATTTAGATAACTCTGAACGTGGCATGGTTGTTGGGGCCAGACAAGTTGGTCTGAGTATTTCAAAAACTGCTGATCTACTGGGATTTTCACACACAACCATCTCTAGGGTTTACAGAGAATTGTCTGAAAGAGAGAAAATATCCAGTGAGTGGCAGTTGTGTGGATGAAAATGCCTTCTTAATGTCAGAGATCAGAAGAGAATGGGCAGACTTATTCAAATGATAGAAAGGCAACAGTAACTCAAATAACCACTTGTTACAACCAAGGTATGCAGAATACCATCTCTAAATGCACAACACAATATACCTTGAAGGAGATGGGCTGCAGCAGCAGAAGATCACACCAGGTGCCACTCCTGTCAGCTAATAACAGGAAACTGAGGCTGCAATTCACACAGGCTCACCAAAATTGGACAATAGAACATTGGAAAAAACGTTGCCTGGTCTGATGAGTCTTAATTTCAGCTATGACATTCAGATGGTAGGGTCAGAATTTGGTGTAAACAACATAAAAGCATGGATCCATCCTGCCTTGTATCAACGGGTTAGGCTGGTGGTGGTGGTGTAATGGTGTGGGGGATATTTTCTTGGCACATTTTGGGCCTCTTAGTACCAACTGAGCATTGTTTAAACACCACCGCCTACCTGAGTATTGTTGTTGAACATGTCCATCCCTTTATGACTATAGTGAACCCATCTTCTGTTGGCTACTTCCAGCAGGATAATGCACCATGTCACAAAGCTCAAGTCATCTCAAACTGGTTTCTTGAACGTGACAATAAGTTCACTGTACTTGTATTGCTCTCTGGGGAGGCTCTTTCTCTTTGCTTGTCCTGGTGACTATTGTCGCAAAGACCAAAAATAGGGTAAATACAACATTTTGAGTGAACGCTAGAACAAGAAAAGAGGGGAAATCTTGCAAGGGCAACACTTGTTTCAGTGACAATTGTCTAAAAATAGAGTTTCCTTACTTTGAAAAACAGCTGAAGGTGAGAAGAAAACAGTTGATAATATAAAGATTCACTTAGATTTTTAATACCATGGATATTAATTATGTGTCCACTCACCTCCTTCCAGTATTTTATTTTTTCTTCCACTGCCAAATTTGCCTATCTATCATGGCTCCTTTTACCACCTAGATTCCTACAAGCCACTGCAACTTGCACACTTTCCCCCAAGGTTAAACTGTTGCAGCCTACCGCTCTCTTGTACTGACACACACGGGTAGCACAGAGAGGCAAGGCATGAATGAAACTATTTTAAAACCCTCCTCCCTGCCCACTTGGCTTTAAATGACAGATACTCTTTGATATACTAATCAGGCATTAGCATATTATGTGCAATGACTCATGGGAAATGTATCTTGCCATTGGATTTAGGGGAGATAATGTGCATGAGCTTTCTTAATCAAGGGGAAGGGGGAAGTGCAGGACCCAAAGATGTAGTGGCATGAAAATCTTTAACAGAGGATTCAAATAGCAAGAGCTAGGACTCAGCTGCCAAAAAAGTTGTAATTCAGAGAAAAAAAAAATGTACACATGTAGCCCTCTTTTGGTGTTGGTGGTGGTGGGGGGGGAGGGTAAGGAGAAATTACCCTCCCCAAACAGGATAGTGCGCTAAATCTGTAGGTGAATAAGAGAACCAGGACCATCGCTAAGTGGAAGAGGGGGTTTGATAATAAAGTAGATAGTGTCTTCACCCAGGACAGGGCCTCTGTGAACAGAGGGAATTTCCTTCCTGGGAAATTAACCAGTAATCTAATCAAAGTAAATGGAAGCAGTGGAACTACTGCAGCTGCATAGTATATATAGATGCACACCAGTATGCACATACAATGTACAAACAGGTATCAAAAAAGGGCCATATAGGAGTCCTTGTGTATTTGCTCACATATACCTGGATATATATTGTTATTAATAAAGATACCTACAGATGAATGTTGTGGCAGAGTTCATTTGCAGGGGGCCCTGAGAATGATCTCAATGTGGTGTCTGTCTTTAGGTTGGAGACCTAAAGATAGGATCATTTGTGATGGGGAGATCTTCCAATCATTGTCCTACCAGGAAGCAGATTATCACTAGCAGAAACAGTCGAGTGGCACTGGAACTCAGAGTAAGCGTATATTAATGGGTTTGCGCAAAAGTTATAGCGTTTACAAGCTATGGGATATATATATGGAATTTATATATATATATATATATATATATATATATATATATATATATTTTTTTTTTTTTACTAGTAATGACGGTGATCAGTGACTTATAGCAGGACTGCGACATAGCGGCCGACAAATCGGACACATAACGGACACTTTTGACACTTTTTTGATGACCAGTGACACTAATAGTGATCAGTGCCAAACATACGCACTCTCACTGTACTAATGACACTGGCAGGGAGGGGGTTAACATCAGGGGTGATCAAAGGGTTAACTATGTTCCTAGGGAGTGCACACCAACTGTGTGGGGGGTGCTTGTACTGTGGGAAGGCAGAGATTCATGTTCATGCTTAGCAGAAACACAGGATCAAATACTTCTCTTTTCACAGAACGGTGATCTCCCTTGTTTACATTCTGTCTGTGTCCCCAAAGATCGGTGGGTCCCAGCAGAAATTGCCTCCACTGGACCTGCTGATTGGCTCCTGCTGTGTCCAATCACAGTGGGAGCAGTTCGCGGGCGTGTGATTTCACGTAGAGCGGCCACCCTGCCGCAGTAAATGTATGTGGGGCAGTCAGCATCTGGGTAATAGTGGTAAGACTACTACTCCTCTTGATCCTAGGTGTGCTAAGAGGTTAGTAGAAATGCGAAGCCGCACTCAGATGATTGAAATCAAATGAAAAATGTCTTTATTCTTCAAAAGTATCCAGGACAAACAGACAGTGTGAGGAACAGAATATGTCCAAGGTAGACGCGTTTCACGGCTCGAATGGCCGCTTACTCATTACCACGGTGTGGGATAGCGGAAATTGGTCAATATTTAAAGGTAGTCACCAGGAAATTGATTGTTGTAGCTCTGCACAACTGCATATTATCAAATAATCAAGCATATTGAACATCCAATTTCTCTGCGATCCAACACCGAGGACATGTCAAAAGACACACATGAAACAACTTCACAAAATATGTGTAAAACAAAATTAAGAACGATACATTCAAGTGAACATACAAATGAATGTAATAGTAAAAGCAACAAAGTTAAGCGTAAAATGTCAGATACACATATGCCAATTTTATATGAGAGATTGCATATGTAGTCTAAATATAAAAAGAACCACATATAAATAGAACCACATAAGATCTCAAAATGTTCATGTATACATGTGTCCTATATTAATATATGATCTCTCATTGGTGCAAGATATAAGCTATACAAAAAATGCAAAAATATGAAAAGACTTTGTTATTCATATATGTCCATAAATATGTGATATGTTGTCATTTATGTGTATATAAATGTGTAACATATATATACTGAATAAAGTGAAAAATATGTGTGTGCGGATATTAATCGAAAAAAGGAAAATAAAACATGTATATATGAGTAAAAAGTGAAAAAAAGGAAAAAAGAGTGATGCACAGAAACTGTGTCGATGATAAAAGTGAAATGATGTGTAATAAATAAATGAATGAATAGTAAAATTATATAAGTGTGTGATCAGTGTATATATAAGTGTATAATGATGTAAATGAATGGGCACATAAATGTATCACATGAACATCACCATATATATATACAGATCCAAATGTCTGTAAGTATCATCATAAACTAAATGGAAATACAGCAAAACATAAATATCAACCATTAAACATCATTAGGACATATTGATGCACCTTGAAACATATATCGGCATATGTGTAGACAAAATACGTAATGTGTGCATATACGTTAGGAGAAGGTCCCAAAAATGTAGAATAAGAAAAAAAAAGAAAAAATCTCTATATATGACCAAAATTATTAGCCTGGAAATTAGTGTAAGTTTTTCGTGCCCATATTGTAAATATGGTTATTAAAAACTACCAATAATCCATATAGAGCCGAAAAACATTTCCTGGCCAAAATGAGGTCAATTAGAAAAGTGATAATCAAATGAAGTAAATAAATCAAAAGAAAAAGAAAAATTACTCCATATTATCATATTATCAGGTATTATCAAATATATAGATTATGAAATATATTATCAACTGGGACGAACTCCAAAAACGTAAAAGCAACGGGTACCCTTATTTTACAAGTCGGAACATCAATAATGAATATATATATATATATATATCGTGAAAATCTATCATATGTAAACATATAGACATTAATCAATCCAAGAACAAAAACAAAATCCGCAAGAATATACAGAACCCCAAGTAAATAGAATATACAAAGATGGTATAATATGTGTAATGGCCAGAAGATGAATGAAAAATCAATAAAAATTGTTGTAAAAATTATTATTGTAAACAATTGTTGTAAAAGAACCCCCAAAGAAATTGGCATATCCTGTAAGGTGTCACAGGGGATATTGGCTGATCGGGAGAGGTGTCATTCATAAAAATGGGTGACATCCCACTCCCAATTCAAGCCATGAGGCATCCGGGTGTGGAGCCTAAAAATCCACTGAACCTCTCTTTTACACAGTAAACGGAATACATCTCCACCTCTGATGGGTCTGGTAATATGGTCGATGACTTGGACCTGAACCAGGGACATGTCACCACCATGTTTATTATTGAAATGTTTCGCTATGTTTGTTGATTTGAAGGTCCGTATATCACTGAGATGCTCCCGAAATCGATCTTTTAGCTTGCGAGTAGTTCTACCTACATATTGAATAGAACATGCCTTGCATGTAATTAGATAAATCAAATATTGGGTGTTGCAGTTAAAAAAATCTCTGATATTATACACTTTATTGTCATAAGAAGAAATGATCTTATCTTTAGGAATTATATGGGGACAGGTGACACAATCAGTCGCACCACACCTAAAATTTCCCTTACAAAATAGCCATGTTTTTGAAGTATTGGATTTCTTCGAGGTGTATAGACTTGGTGATAAAGTATTACCTAAAGTGGCTGCTCTCTTAGCCACTATGTTAACCCCATTTTCAAGAATATCAGCACAGATATCGTCAGTGTATAAAGTGGGTAAATGTCTGTGAATGATATTTTTGACTTTACTAAATTCAAGACTATAGGGTAAGGACAATGTAATCAGAGAGTTGTTTTTGTCAAGATTCTTGGACCTAGTTTTTTTGTTTAACTGAAACTTATTGTAATTGTACTTGTTACGTGTTTTGGTCCGGCGGAGAACATCGGGTTCAATGTCCTGAGAACTGCCAGGTACCACACATTTAGCAATTTGTGAACGATCTTCGCCGGATGTTGGTAGAAAGAGCTCAGAACGGCTCTTATTCAGAGCAATAAAATAGGCCCTATCAAGCATCCATTTGGGATATCCTCGTTCCAAAAAACGTTGATGAAGCAAGGATGCCTGTGTCTTGAACTCTGACAGGTCACTACAGATTCTTCGCACTCTAAGAAATTGGCCAACCGGAATTCCCTTTATTGTGTGTATTGGGTGGCTGGACCGAGCATGCAACAAACTGTTGCCTGATAAAGGCTTTCTGTATAAATTGGACGTCACTTTATTGTCCGCATGACCCAAAGCCACGTCCAAAAATTCTATGTTATCCATATTTTTTATACCTGTAAATTTCAGGTTGTATGAATTACAATTTAGATATGATAAAAAACTGTCCAAATCAACATCTTTATGACAGATAAAGATCAGATCGTCTATGTAGCGATAGTACAGAGCGATCTGATCTCTAAATGGATTCTTACCTCCAAAGATGTGGGGTCTCTCCCACCAACCCATATAAAGGTTGGCGAGAGAGGGGGAAAACTTAGCCCCCATCGCTGCCCCACATCTTTGGAGGTAGAAAGTGCCATCAAAAAAGAAAAAATTGTGCGATAAAAGAAACTGCAACACCTCAAGAATATAATTCTGCAAATCAGCATGAATATGAGCATATTGTTTGAGGAACATCTCTATAGCAGTGATAGCCAAACTATGGGGAATGGAAGAGTATAAACTGGATACGTCGCACGTGATCCAGGAATATTCCTGTGACCATGTGAACGTATCCATAATATTCAAAAGATGCTTGGTATCTCTTAAATGACTAGGAAGATCTACCACTAAATACTGCAATTGGCCATCAAGCCATTCCCCAAGTTTCTCACAAAGAGAACCTATTCCTGAAACAATAGGTCTCCCCAAGACCGGGTTCACACCCTTGTGGACCTTGGGGAGATGATGAAATATAGGGATGGTTGGGTGGTCCGGGACAAGTTTTTCTGCTACTTTCGACGAGAAAGCCCCAAGGGATAAACCTTTTTTGACTAGTGCTTGAAGCTCAATTTTATAGTTGTTAGTAGGATCGCTTTTTAAAGGTAGATACGTATCTATATCTGTAAGTTGTCTGAGGGCTTCATTTTTGTAGACTTCGTTATCAAGAACCACTATTGCACCCCCTTTGTCCGCATTTTTAATTATGATGGAATCATCTTTTCTTAAAGATTCAAGAGAAACTCTTTCTTGTATTGTTAAATTATCTACAGACCTGGGTATAAGGGATGGTGTATTGGTGGCCAGACTAAATATGTCTCTCTCCACTAGCTTCTGGAAAAGATCCATATTTTGTGAGCGCGATTGAATGGGATAGAAGTCAGAAAAAGTGGTCAAAGAAACATTCTTAGTCTTTGTGTCTCTATGTTCTGGTGACAGGCTAACATTTTCAAAGGCTAAATCCTCTAATTCAACCACAGCACATCTCTCTCGAAAGGTGAGTGGGGGCCCATCTGCATGGGAAAATGAAATTAAATCTGTATCACCTCCCGTGTCGGTAGCATCCTGAAAAAAATGCCTTTTAAGGGTTAAATTTCGAACAAACTTATTAACTTGTAAAACAGTTTGAAAAGGATCAAAACGAACATGTGGACAAAAATTCAAACCCTTAGACAATAAACTAATATCATCAGAAGTGAGAGTTCTTTTAGATAAATTAATAACATTATTACTTGCATTTACTCTATCACCACTGAGAAGTCCCGTTTCTATTTGCGATGAGGTCTGAGGCGGTATTTGCCATTTGCATGACCGATGGTGTCTTCTTCCTCCCCTCCTTGTGTGCCTTTGCCTTTTTTCTTTGTAAAATGTCTGTTGCGTTTGGTTGAACCGTTTTTTGAAGCCGTCGATACATTGGATGTATTTCCAGATCTTGATTCCATTGATGTATCCGATGTGGGGGCCATCGATGTGTCTGTGCCTCCCATGTCGGGATCAGAAAAACTGACCCTTTTTTTGGTAGAGTATTGACGGTGCCATGGGTTGGTTTTCTTCCAGGTGTAAACGTTTTTTGTATCATAGTCGATCTCATCTCTGAGTAACTTATCTTGTTTTCCTTTAATGATGTCCATTTCTAATTTATCAATCTTTTCATTGAGGTTCTGATCAAGATCCACAAACAGAGAAGAATCCTTAAATGATGAAAGTTCCATTTGTAATGAGGAAATATCCTTTTGTAATTTATCCAATTCCAAACTTTTTGATTCCACAATCAGTCTCATAAGGTCAAAGGAACATTTGGAGAGTGTATCAGTCCATTTTAGCTTTAGCTCTTCATTATACAAATCAAACGTGGGGAATTTTTTAATTCGCAGGCCTCTTGGGATTCTAGCGACATCAATATACTCATTTAACGTGGTCTTCTCCCAATAGGCTTTGATTTCTTTAGTCAAAAGTTTTTCCAGTTTACGAAAAGTAATTTTTATCAACGATAATGAATCATCTTTTGCCTTTTTCAATGTTGCCTGGGCATCCTGTCTAAGCGGATTTATGCTTAATAATCTAAGCGTCCGACTGATTGAGGGTACCTCCATATCTGTTCCGTGTATGGAATACACACTGTCTGTATATAGTCCACGTATGCAATCCGTAGGTATGAAGAAATAACCAAACTGAAGTGAAAATGGACTCACCGGGCAGGCTCTGAATCGCGGAGATCATCCATGTGTGGGGGAAGGGAGTGGGGAATGCCGCTCAGGTGTGCGTCCAAACAGGTGCTGGCTGGATCCGCCGTCCAGGAAGATGCAAGTAGAAATGCGAAGCCGCACTCAGATGATTGAAATCAAATGAAAAATGTCTTTATTCTTCAAAAGTATCCAGGACAAACAGACAGTGTGAGGAACAGAATATGTCCAAGGTAGACGCGTTTCACGGCTCGTGATGTGGTATTTCTACCTCCAAAGATGTGGGGCAGCGATGGGGGCTAAGTTTTCCCCCTCTCTCGCCAACCTTTATATGGGTTGGTGGGAGAGACCCCACATCTTTGGAGGTAAGAATCCATTTAGAGATCAGATCGCTCTGTACTATCGCTACATAGACGATCTGATCTTTATCTGTCATAAAGATGTTGATTTGGACAGTTCTTTATCATATCTAAATTGTAATTCATACAACCTGAAATTTACAGGTATAAAAAATATGGATAACATAGAATTTTTGGACGTGGCTTTGGGTCATGCGGACAATAAAGTGACGTCCAATTTATACAGAAAGCCTTTATCAGGCAACAGTTTGTTGCATGCTCGGTCCAGCCACCCAATACACACAATAAAGGGAATTCCGGTTGGCCAATTTCTTAGAGTGCGAAGAATCTGTAGTGACCTGTCAGAGTTCAAGACACAGGCATCCTTGCTTCATCAACGTTTTTTGGAACGAGGATATCCCAAATGGATGCTTGATAGGGCCTATTTTATTGCTCTGAATAAGAGCCGTTCTGAGCTCTTTCTACCAACATCCGGCGAAGATCGTTCACAAATTGCTAAATGTGTGGTACCTGGCAGTTCTCAGGACATTGAACCCGATGTTCTCCGCCGGACCAAAACACGTAACAAGTACAATTACAATAAGTTTCAGTTAAACAAAAAAACTAGGTCCAAGAATCTTGACAAAAACAACTCTCTGATTACATTGTCCTTACCCTATAGTCTTGAATTTAGTAAAGTCAAAAATATCATTCACAGACATTTACCCACTTTATACACTGACGATATCTGTGCTGATATTCTTGAAAATGGGGTTAACATAGTGGCTAAGAGAGCAGCCACTTTAGGTAATACTTTATCACCAAGTCTATACACCTCGAAGAAATCCAATACTTCAAAAACATGGCTATTTTGTAAGGGAAATTTTAGGTGTGGTGCGACTGATTGTGTCACCTGTCCCCATATAATTCCTAAAGATAAGATCATTTCTTCTTATGACAATAAAGTGTATAATATCAGAGATTTTTTTAACTGCAACACCCAATATTTGATTTATCTAATTACATGCAAGGCATGTTCTATTCAATATGTAGGTAGAACTACTCGCAAGCTAAAAGATCGATTTCGGGAGCATCTCAGTGATATACGGACCTTCAAATCAACAAACATAGCGAAACATTTCAATAATAAACATGGTGGTGACATGTCCCTGGTTCAGGTCCAAGTCATCAACCATATTACCAGACCCATCAGAGGTGGAGATGTATTCCGTTTACTGTGTAAAAGAGAGGTTCAGTGGATTTTTAGGCTCCACACCCGGATGCCTCATGGCTTGAATTGGGAGTGGGATGTCACCCATTTTTATGAATGACACCTCTCCCGATCAGCCAATATCCCCTGTGACACCTTACAGGATATGCCAATTTCTTTGGGGGTTCTTTTACAACAATTGTTTACAATAATAATTTTTACAACAATTTTTATTGATTTTTCATTCATCTTCTGGCCATTACACATATTATACCATCTTTGTATATTCTATTTACTTGGGGTTCTGTATATTCTTGCGGATTTTGTTTTTGTTCTTGGATTGATTAATGTCTATATGTTTACATATGATAGATTTTCACGATATATATATATATATATATTCATTATTGATGTTCCGACTTGTAAAATAAGGGTACCCGTTGCTTTTACGTTTTTGGAGTTCGTCCCAGTTGATAATATATTTGATAATCTATATATTTGATAATACCTGATAATATGATAATATGGAGTAATTTTTCTTTTTCTTTTGATTTATTTACTTCATTTGATTATCACTTTTCTAATTGACCTCATTTTGGCCAGGAAATGTTTTTCGGCTCTATATGGATTATTGGTAGTTTTTAATAACCATATTTACAATATGGGCACGAAAAACTTACACTAATTTCCAGGCTAATAATTTTGGTCATATATAGAGATTTTTTCTTTTTTTTTCTTATTCTACATTTTTGGGACCTTCTCCTAACGTATATGCACACATTACGTATTTTGTCTACACATATGCCGATATATGTTTCAAGGTGCATCAATATGTCCTAATGATGTTTAATGGTTGATATTTATGTTTTGCTGTATTTCCATTTAGTTTATGATGATACTTACAGACATTTGGATCTGTATATATATATGGTGATGTTCATGTGATACATTTATGTGCCCATTCATTTACATCATTATACACTTATATATACACTGATCACACACTTATATAATTTTACTATTCATTCATTTATTTATTACACATCATTTCACTTTTATCATCGACACAGTTTCTGTGCATCACTCTTTTTTCCTTTTTTTCACTTTTTACTCATATATACATGTTTTATTTTCCTTTTTTCGATTAATATCCGCACACACATATTTTTCACTTTATTCAGTATATATATGTTACACATTTATATACACATAAATGACAACATATCACATATTTATGGACATATATGCATAACAAAGTCTTTTCATATTTTTGCATTTTTTGTATAGCTTATATCTTGCACCAATGAGAGATCATATATTAATATAGGACACATGTATACATGAACATTTTGAGATCTTATGTGGTTCTATTTATATGTGGTTCTTTTTATATTTAGACTACATATGCAATCTCTCATATAAAATTGGCATATGTGTATCTGACATTTTACGCTTAACTTTGTTGCTTTTACTATTACATTCATTTGTATGTTCACTTGAATGTATCGTTCTTAATTTTGTTTTACACATATTTTGTGAAGTTGTTTCATGTGTGTCTTTTGACATGTCCTCGGTGTTGGATCGCAGAGAAATTGGATGTTCAATATGCTTGATTATTTGATAATATGCAGTTGTGCAGAGCTACAACAATCAATTTCCTGGTGACTACCTTTAAATATTGACCAATTTCCGCTATCCCACACCGTGGTAATGAGTAAGCGGCCATTCGAGCCGTGAAACGCGTCTACCTTGGACATATTCTGTTCCTCACACTGTCTGTTTGTCCTGGATACTTTTGAAGAATAAAGACATTTTTCATTTGATTTCAATCATCTGAGTGCGGCTTCGCATTTCTACTTGCATCTTCCTGGACGGCGGATCCAGCCAGCACCTGTTTGGACGCACACCTGAGCGGCATTCCCCACTCCCTTCCCCCACACATGGGTGCTAAGAGGTTAGACCACCTAAACTCTTGAAGCAGAACTGAAGGAAAAAACATTTTTTCATTTTGACTTGAGTGAGGGAGGGTTATATCCCCTGGCAGGTCCTTTTTTACATCAGTGTCCCATTGGGGAGATTCCCTTTAATGCCTGTCACTTAGCCAAAGAGGAAGTGAGAGGAATCCCATCAAAGTGAGGGAATCCCTGGTTGTCATCTGTGTCACCAGAACTAATGTCCCCAGTTAGAGATTTCTCTTCTATTACTGTTCTGTGGACAACCCACATTTTGGGATTTTCTTTTACTTTCGCTATCAAAGATAATGGTAAACATAACAAAAAGAGAGGGTGAAAATCCTGAACTGGGAACAGCAATAAAAACCATGATGTGGTATTTCCAGTTTCTCTACACTCAGTCAAAAACTTAAAAATGAGTTTTGCCTTTTGATATCTTTAGCCAGTGCCAAAGGTTAAAAAAGGCAAAAAACCATGATGTGGTATCTAAGACTAAAGTGGATCCTAAACATTGACTAATTCTGATCCCAAGGAGGAAGCATCTCAGAAAGAGGTATCCAGCCTAATGGAAGATATAAAGACCATAAAGATAATCAAGAGGGTATATTTTAGAAGTATAGTGAGTACAGCTCCCTAAGCTCGTCTACTTCTTCCCTGTATGGTTAAATGATATCAAGTGTATTATTTTCAGTGCTGGCTCAGGCACTTTAACCAGTAAAGAGTTTGAGCTGTCATGTTCGTGTAGTCAGTGGTGGCAGAAACTGGGCCAGGCATTTCTGTGGATTTTGGTAGGATACATTTACAGGCTTTCAGTACTCTGTGGAATAGTGAAAAAGTGTATTTGTGGGCAGTGTGAGCATCTGACTTCAAGTGTTGAAATTTGTGTCACTAGTGGTTATTAATGATTATTCAGGCATGCATCATTTTGCCATTTCCCCAGAGCCTTTACATCCAGGTTTTATAGTGGAGATTAGAAAGTCCATTTACAAGGAGACAAAGTAGCTAATGAAGCGTTCTCCCAGACAAGACAAGTATAGGGTCTGCTGTGTTAGAGATTCAGGAATGCAACTATGCAGGATAAAGACAGGGAAATTGAGCTGATTGGGTGCATTTGGCAGATTTAACTAGAAAAACCTCTACAATGCGCTTTTCGAGGGAGGTGAAAGAGGAGATGAAAAAAAGCATAAGTGGTAAATCATGACACAGGGTGTCAATAATTAGCTGCAAGCATTTATGATTTTTTGTCAGCATTATTAGTTAAAAGACCTCATCCACCCACACAGCAGCATCATTTATTCACACATCATTCATGCATACTTTCAGATTATTGACACTTTCTGCAGCTCCATAACTGAAAGCCCGTATAGAGGTATGGGCAGAGAGCTGTAGGAAGTGTCTGCAGGAGCTTGACATTAAACACACAATCAGTGGATAAATACTTTGCAGGCTCCTGTGTAACCTCTTGCTGGTATCCTGTCAATATGGTTAAAACGGAGTTCCGGCCTCAAAATCGAAAAAATCGATTTTGGGCCATCCGCCTGCTGAGGGTCACCTGAAAAAGAAATGAATGCTCCCGATTTTTTTTTTTCACTTACCTTGATATTGAAGAAAATATACTCACCTTCCTTCCACTTCCTCCCTCTGCGACTGCGGCCCGTGCCGTCACTTCCGGCTTGCGATGACTCCTGGGAGCTGAACGTCATTGCTCCCAGGAGTCAATGCCCCTGCACCGGCCCTGCTCGTCACTTCCGGTGCAGGCGCGGCATTCCCTGCTAAACAGCTTCTGGGCATGCCCAGGAGCTGTGCAGGGATGCCGAGGCTGCACCGGAAGTGACGGGCGGGGCCGGTGCAGGGCATTCTGGGACTCCGACGTCACCAAAGAGGATGCAGAAGAGGATGCGCTGGCTTCAGCTGCCCACACCTGAAATAGCAGCGCTGGAGAAGAAATGTTAAAGGTAAGTATTTCTGCTAAAAAGTAAGTGCGACCCGGGACAGTTCACAGGCTAGCCATTGTGGAATGTACTAGCCCTGACTGTCCCGGGGGTATTTTTATCTAAAATTCACCCCCGAGGCCGGAACTCCGCTTTAAGTTACCTAAGGCAAATAGGCAGTTCAAGGAACTGTGCAAGGAAATTATATCCTTTCAAGGGAATTTTCCCTATAGCTTAGCAAATTAAATTAAATTCTGATGACTTCTATCATCCAAACATGTGCAAACCAAACTGCTGTTTTTTATTTTTCTTGCATGTGATTGTATATTCTTGTCATAGTGAATTCTCACCACATTCACTAAGCTAGGAGAAAATTTCCTTTCAAAGTGAACAGCCTATTTGCTTTTAGTAAATCAACCCTATAGTAGCAAAGAGTTTAAAAAGCTGTTCCTTGGCACCTTAACTGTTTGTGTGCTGTTGAGGAGATTTCCCTTCAATACCTGAGCTGGAGATGCAACAGGAAATTATCCTCTCATACCCATGAGGTCAATTTACTAAAGTCCAAAACAAACAGAAATAAACTTTTGGTTATACATAAATCTAGTGTAATTTCAAAACATGTTTTCGATTGTTTTAAATAAGTAGGTACATTAAAATAATTGCCTGGTTACCCTGACAGGCGTTTCATGTTATGCTATGCCAACTAAGTTCTTGTGTTGTCCCATTGCCACATGTGCCCCTAAACCTGGCCATGCTGACATACATTACGTAGACATGGTCCACTTTTGTCACTACAGGCGGTCCCCGGGTTACAAACAAGATAGGGACTGTAGGTTTGTTCTTAAGTCGAATTTGTTTGTAAGTCGGAACATGTATGTTTTTTAAGTTTAGCTCCAGCCAAAAAAATAATTTTCAAGTATTATGGATAGCATGGGGAAGGGTTAACACCCCTGTGCCATTTGTTTTGCTGTCTGTACCCCTGTTCAGAAGATTTCACCTCACTTTCTGTCCCTATGACAATTGGATTTTGAAAATTTTGGGTTGTTGTGGAGACAAGGATTAGTGATAAAGCTTCAGTGGAGACACCTTTTTCCCATGAGAACTCTTACAGGAGTGAATTTCCCTTTCTACAGGGAGATTTCTCCTCACTTCCTGTTGTCTCCCTCCGTTTGTAAGTAGGAGTCGTTTGTAAGTCGGATGTTTGTAACTAGGGGACCGCCTGTATTAGGAAGCTGATCTAAAGCAATGACATAAAACCAATACTGAAGTAAGTGCAGGAAGTGGCTGAAAGAGGCCGGTGGAGAGGATTAGCAATGAGATGCAAAAATATGAGAAAATGAAAAAAACGACATAATTTATTTAAAAAAAAAAAAAATGTCAGTTGTTTATGATAAACAATGAATTAGAAAAATTAAATGTCATCTATAGGGTTTAGACTGCTTTTAAAGATTACCATTAGGTCAATAAACAGTGGGATCATTTTTAAGTTGAATTTCAGCTAAATAAAGGTTCTTTGATTTTGTATCTTCTCACTTTTTACTAGTTAGAATTATTAATACTACTGGAGCTATTTGTTTACCAAACATAAATGCGTTTATGCCTTTCACAGTTCTAATGAATCTCTGACCTTTCCAACTGCTTTCATACCTTCACCTCATGTTTGCTTAAGAAGTAATTAAGTTTGCCTGAAATTACAAAGAATAGAGTTAGAAATGTGGCACTGTATTGCCTGAATACAAGCCAGACATTTCTGGTCAGAGTTACAACAGCAGCATAATGGATTGACAGGGACTTGACATCATCCGAATAAAAAATAAAGCAATGAACTTGGGTAAATTTGTCCAACACTGATTAAAATGTAGATTATTTTTCTTATAATTATACAATGCAATACAATTTTGTACAGCTGCATCTCATAAAGTCATGGATACTCTCCAGTCTTCTTCCCGCTCGCTTGTTTGTTTTGTGAAATGTGTTTATGACAGATATCCAAAGCTTTCTGGCATTCTATTTTGCCGCAACAGTCAGCGACATGGTGTTCTGAATAATAAGATTATTTAGAAAACAATCATTACATGCACTGTCAATTAAAAGGTATACAGAGAATTCTGAAACATGGAAATCAATTAGAATCACTTAGGACAGAAAGGCATAATAAATGTGAATTCAACCCAAACCATTTATTTTGAGCACAGGAAAAATATCATGGATATGATGCCCTGCCTAGACTTTATTGTTGTCCATTGACTCCAGCATACTCTACAACCTTAGCTGCTACAACAGCCATTCTGTTATTTGAGTTAAAACAGTTCAGTACTGTTCATGATACTTTATTTATTTGTACTAACATTCAAATTTTCAGGACAAACTTTCCGGGTGTACCCAAGTAAACTTTCCGGGTGTACCATCATCTTCTTCTAAGGTCAAAGCAGAACTCCTACTGCTAATATGTAAGTATTAATACAGCTAGAGTCACCTCAAGCATGTATTGTGAGCTGACATTCCTGTAGAAAACGGTCTTCTAGCGAACCCTTCAAAAAAATGATTGTAGAATGTACTGCAGAAATGAAAACCAGAGAGCTCAACCCATAGTAGCTACAGTAAATGATGAGTGGAAAGAGATCTCTAACAGCGAACATCCACTGATGTATCCATGGTAAAAAACGATTAATCCCATTGTTAAAAAAGTAACATTTCTTTTTATTATTAGACATCCCCAATTACAATATCATTACATAATCCCTGCAAACTTTTATGGCAGAGTTGCAGAATCACAAACTAGGGGTAAGCTGTTTATAAAGCACCCACATAACAGCAGAGTTGTATAAAGTACTCGAAACCCATAAGTGACTTGAGTAGAAGTGGAAGTGCTTGATCAAAAAGTGACTTGAGTAGAAGTACTAAAGTATTCAACATTTTTTGTACTTAAGTATTGCAAGTAGTTTTTTAAAAAAAATTGCTACTCAAGTATTGAAAGTAAAAGTACCAGTAGTTTTGAAAAAAAATTGCTACTCAAGTATTGAAAGTAAAAGTACAAGTACTGTGTTATGTAGTTATTAAAGAAAGAAGTCAAAAGTTTGAACATCATATTGTTTTTTATTATTTCAAATGCAGCTTTTATTTATACATACAGTAGCTTTTATTTTCGTATTCGCTGATAATACACATGTTTTGAGCTTCATGAAACCTGCCATGTACTGTTCTGGCAGTGGTAATTTTTATAATTGTAACAAGTAACTATGCAGCACAAAAAAAAAATATTGGAGTAGAAGTATTGAAATCATTGAAAAGAAGTAGTGAAGTAAAAGTGGAAGTAGGAGAAAAAAATTCTACTCTAGGAAAGTACAGATACCGCCTTTCGGTACTTAAGTAAGTAGTGAAGTAGTTCTACTTAGTTACTATACATCTATGCATAACAGCACCCAGATGACTCTCCACAATATGGTGGCCTAGGGTAATCAAAAAATGCTAGAATAAGAAAAAATGTTTATGTTGTATCTTTTCTATGTATTTCCACTATAAGCTTTGAAGTTTAACAGAAATGTGGAAGTGTGGCACTTTTGGTCTTAGTAATTAATAACAGAACTGCTGTTATAATTAGCATGCCGGCAATGAGGCATTTAGTCATTCGAGCAAATCATTTTGGCATCAGCAACTAAAACAATGAATCTCAGAAATGTTAAAATTATTCAGATGCGGGTGCATAGAAATTGAATCAAATGGCAACAAGCAGATCCTAATAATTTACTTGGATTGTCATTAACCATGAACTGTACACACGTACCTTGCATGTTTTTCGTTTTAAAATCAGTTCCTTTGACACTGCATTTGCTACCATTTCTATGTGGATGTTTCTTGCAAGTACACATCTGTTACTTTTAATGAGGGGATGAGCCGTGTCAAAAACAATTCCCTAAATAAACCAGCATGTTTAAATTTTCTAACTCTTATATTTCGGTGTATTTATGCAAAATCAACAAAATTTAATTGAAGCTTTAAAATGTTAATGCAATTTTTAACATTTTCAAATCTATGGCTTTTATTAAAATAATACCTGATAAAACAACAGATTTTAGGCACTTCCAGTTCTAGGGGGACTACACTCTGTTCCTGCACTCTTGCATTATCAACCTGTTGAGGAATTTTAAGGTACTTTAGGAATCTCAATGCCTAATATGAGTTTAAAAGTTTTATAAACACTTCATTTGTTTAAAATCACTTAAAAGCACATGCCATATAGCCCAGTGTCCCTGGCTCCTGTATGTCATAATACATGTACACATTTAAAACAATATAACCCTGGCTAAAATCTCTACATCACCATGTTACTAATATAACATGCAGTATATGTGTATGATACAAAAAGTTAACAAGTGCATATAGACAATCCTGGTTTAAAGTATAGCAGTGGCATTTTGTTGAGATAACATACAACTACTTCAGGAGTATTAGGTAGGTCAGTAAATATATATATATATATATATATATACATATATACAGGAGCATTTAAAAAAATTAGAATGTCATCAAAAAGTTAATTTGTTTCAGCAATTCAACTCAAAAAGTGAAACTCATATATTATAAAGATTCATTACACACAGAGCGATATATTTCAAGCATTTCTTTCTTTTAATTTTGATGATTATGCCTTACAGCTAGTGAAAACCCAAAATTCAGTATTTCAAAAAATTTTAATATTACATATGATCAATAAAAAAAAAAAAAAAAGATTTTTAATACAGAAATGTTGGCTTACTGAAAAGTATGTGCATGTACAGAATAGTAGGCACTCAGTACTTGGTCAGGGCTCTTTTTGCATGAATTACTGCATCAATGCAGCGGGGAATGGAGGTGATCAGCCTGTGGCACTGCTGAGGGGTTATGGAAGCCCATATTGCTTTGATAGCAGCCTTCAGCTCATCTGCATTGTTGGGTCTGGTGTCTCTCATCTTTCTCCTAAAAATACCCCACAGAATCTCAATTGGGTTTAGGTCAGGTGAATTTGCTGGTCAATCAAGCACAGTGATACCATGATCATTAAACCAGGTATTGGTACTTTTGGCAGTGTGGGCAAGTGCCAAGTCCTGCTGGAAAATGATATCACATCTCCATAAAGCTAGTCAGCAGAGGGAAGCATAAGGTGCTCTAGAATTTCCTGACAGAGGGCTGTGCTAACTTTGGACTTGATAAAAAACAGTGGACCAACACCAGCAGATGACATGGCTCCCCAAATCATTACTGACTGTGGAAACTTCACACTGGACCTTATGCAACTTGGATTCTGTGCCTCTCCACTCTTCCTCCAGACTCTGGGACCTTGATTTCCAATTGAAATGCAAAATGTAATGCCCATAATGACTGTCCAGTCTTTTTCTCTTCTCTACATGTGCCTATACCCCCTTGCCTCTAAACTACTATTACAGCAGATGTGTGACTCATAAAACCTGTTAACAGCACTATTCTTCCTGTTCTTATCTCAAACACTTCGATGGACAGTAGACAGTGATGACATAACTAATAACCACCAATCAATACAGTTTGATTAAGGGGAGTAAAATAGGTACCCTTTGTCCCGTAAATGCCTTACCAATCAAGGAAGTCTTCCTCTTCTCGGGTCCATGGCTTGAGCTCCTGGCCCCTCCCTCCTGTTGAGTGCCCCCACAGCAAGCAGCTTGCTATGGAGGCACCTGAGCTGAGCTGCAGCTCCATGTATCTATTCAGACATGGAGCTGCCGTTGGCCCCGCCCCCTCTCTCTCCTTATTGGCTAACTGAGTTTGATTAACAGCAGGGGGAGCCAATGGTGCCACTGCTGCATCTCAGCCAATCAGGAGAGAGAGTCCTGGATGGCTGAGGCACTCATGGGCATCACTGGATAAAGGGGGGGCTCAGGTAAGTATTAGGGGGGCTGAGGAGAGCTGCTGCACACAGAAAGCTTTTTGCCTTAATGCAGAGAATACATTAACATAAAAAAAACCTTCTGAATTTACAACCCCTTTAAATAGCTGATTAAAATGTGACATCATGAGTCTATAATATTGTATTTATTCCCAATATTCTAAATATTCTGAGATACTGAATCTTTGGTTTTCACTAACTTTAAGCCATAATCACCAAAATAATAAAAAAAGACATGCTGGAAATGTATCACTCCGTGTGCAATGAATCTATATAATATATAAGTTTCACTTTTTGAATTGAATTGCTGAAATAAATTAACTTTATGATGATATTCTAATTTTTTGAGATGTACCTGTGTGTATATCTATATATATATATATCTATATATATCTATATCTATATATATATATATATATATATATATATATATATATATATATATAATATAATCCACCCTCTGTCAGGGAGTCAGGAAACTACTAGACCACACGAAGATGCAAGTAAAATAAAGCAGTTTATTAGGGCAACAACAATAAATGCACAGCAAGAGTGAGGAGCAAAATCAGGAATAGCCTAAGTCAAGTCCAGAAGCGGGTAGTCATCCAATGCCGGATCGTCTGCAGATGCAGGGTCGTCTGCCGATGGGGGGGTCGAGAGCCAGGAAAGTTGTCAGCCAAGCCAGATCATGCACAGAGGAACACAGAGAACAGAAGACTGCTAGCAGTGATGCACCTTGGAGCACAAATACAAAGGAAAGGACTGCAAGCTATCAAGTGATATATACAGTCAGGTGTGCAACGTCATCACTGAGCAACGCCCAGACAGCAGGCAAGTGATGATGCAAACAGAATTTATAAGAGACAGCAGTCTGCACATGTCTAAGATAGCTGCTAACAGGAAAGCAAGGTAACACCTTGACACCCTCAGTGGGGATGCTGGGGACCATGCCTCTCCCATTATTGAGTTATTTACTCAATTTTTTTTTCTATTTTTTACCCTTTCTTATCTCTCTATTCTTTCCTTCTTGTCCATCTTAACTCTTGATTTTACTTTATACCCCCTGGTATAAGCAAATGATTTATATGCCACTATCTGTACTGAAGATAGCACTGGTGTACTTATTGGTTATTATCCAATGTTTAAACCTCCTAAAATTGATGTGGGATATTTGGCTCTTGATACATTTTTGTTGCTAGATACTAAAGGTTATATTCATACATTGATATTTGGCTCTTTACAGAAGTACCGAGAACTTTACAGAATGTATACTTCATATGTTCTTGATACTCAGGTTTCAGGATAATATAATCTACTCTGGGCCAAGATGTCCTACTTTTATTTTCTTATAGTTTCTCCAATGTGCAAGATATTTCCACATGATTTGTACTGCTTTTTGAAAACATTGCTAGATATAAGATTAAACATACTGTATATACTATGGTGCTCATTAGTACATTAAATAGCTCCAAAAACAATGTCACAAATCCCCCTTAAGAGAGGCGGGGGTTTGAGTCACCCAGCTGGATGAATTTTAGGGCTTCCTGAGCATTTTCTCTGGATTAAAACTGTTGGACTAAGTATATTTGCTGGTATTGGAAAAACAAATTAGTGGATCATTTTTTTAAAGGAAACATAAACTGAAAAAAATAAAGATTGGTTACATCCCTAGAAAGAGCTGTCATCATAATCCATGGTTGGCCAATATCCCAAGGGGTCAGCTATTAAGAATTAGAAGGAACTGTGCAAAACTGGAGGATTATGAGGTACAAACTCAAATTAGTTGACTTCAGCTCACTTAATTTTTTTTATTCACATATCAATTAATATCACCTTGATTGATTATTCAATATGTGTATGTACCCCTGTATTTTTATTTATTTTTTGTAGCACTGCACCATGATTTAAATATTTTAATTTTGCACAATTTATGTCAAGTGAGCTGTACTTTTACTCTCATAACAAATAATTCAGCCAAGCGCTCACTTCGAAGGGGAAGACTGGCATGCTGCTCTCCTCAGGCAGGGAACTCCAAATCGGGTACATAAAAGAAAGGAAAGGAGGCGCAAACACCTAGTGCATTACCCGTGGTACTGCATAAAATTTTAATAAAAATGCCAAATGCATACTCACAAACATGAAGAAATAAAATGGCGTTACAAATTCCTGTATAAAATTTTAATAAAAATGCCAAATGCATACTCACAAACATGAAGAAATAAAATGGCGTTACAAATTCCTGTATAAAATGTTAATAAAAATGCCAAATGCATACTCACAAACATGAAGAAATAAAATGGCGTTACAAATTCCTGTATAAAATTTTAATAAAAATGCCAAATGCATACTCACAAACATGAAGAAATAAAATCGTGTTACAAATTCCCATCACACATGTCCTTTCAGCTCTGAAGAAGGGGGCTTGACTCCTGAAACGCGTTAGCGGTCGCATCTTAAAGGACATGTTCCAGCACACGTTTGACGGGAATTTGTAACACGATTTTATTTCTTCATGTTTGTAAGTATGCATTTGGCATTTTTATTAAAATTTTATACAGTACCACGGGTAATGCACTAGGTGTTTGTGCCTCCTTTCCTTACTTTTACTCTCATAGCACGATTTCCTCTTATTTTCTTTCGATAGTATTGGAGGAGCCTTTAGTGGTATATGGTGCGGAGAAGTGTGTAATATCTGATGGTGGAGGACTAAATGACCAGTGGAGAAGAAAGCCATATCTGGTGCAACAGGGAGCAGTGGCCCTATTTAAAGGGTAAGGCGTGTCTTGAACTTACTGTGAAGTGTGTCAATCCCCTCTGGTAAGCAGTCTGTTTGAATGGAAGAGGACCATGGCCCTGGTGGTGAATATTTACTTTATTTTCACAATCACAGTCAACATTAATATTGGTGATATATACATAAATACACTGAAAACACAAGGAGAAAAAAGGGGGGAGGGAGTAAATAAATAAGGGGTACATAGGGCAATCGGTATATGATGTAACATATGGTAAGTAAAGTAATATATGGGAAAATCCACAACATAGTATTAATATTGTACAAAACAGCCAATTGCCAGGCATCCCTGACAAAGGGGAATAAAGAAAAAAGGGAAGGAGGGGAATTTGGGGACTTTATGTGAAGTGAGTCAGGGCGATTGGCATGTAAAATGATAGAATCACTGTATATAAATATATACAGGCGGGTCCACAACATGATACAAAAGATGGCATTATACATACATGTGACAATTGGGTCAATGGTATAATAAAAAGATAATGAATGACAAATCATACAGGGCTGATAGGACATGTACTGGGATGGAACAATAGCTATGAAATAGCATGTATAAGGCCAAAATATATATGTTGAATTAAAAGATGCATCAAACATGAGCTCTACGCGTTTCATGGACTAGATTCCACTTCTTCAGGAGTGGATGCATCCTATGTCACTGTGAAAAAGAGAAATGATTCCCCTTACAGACCACATTACAGTGACCATAGTAAAATAAGTAGAAAAATATGTACTGTATAGAAAAGTAAGGGAAGTATGAATCATCCCAATTAGCCACAACAGCTACAACATGAGTCTAGCACCTTTACCTCTGTGCTAGATGTATTTACATGATAACTATGCTTATTCATGCCATGTACTATTGTTTCAGCATTGTCTTCATAACTGTTTAAATTTTGATTTGTTATATTTCTGTTTTTGTGTTATAAAATCTTAATAAAGACTACTGCAATGAAAAATGTGAAAACAATTGTTTGGCAATTGTTTATTATAGACATTGTTTTACCAAACTAGGTGTCATTCAGTTAGGGTTTACATATCTTTGAGTCTGGTATATGAGCAAATTTGCACACATCTAAAAAAAACCTACAATGTAAACTTGCTGACAGATGTAATATAATAAATAAAATGTTTTCTTTGTTCAATCATAAATTTTAGGAACATTTGTTGTTGGTATCAAGTAGTACTTTTTACTCCAAAAGATGCATTTAAATCCAGAAAAAATACAGGTAGGTATAAACTGTACCAACATTGGCAAACACTTTTTTTTAAGATTTAATATGACCTTCAGAAGGTTTACCCCCTTCATGACCAGACCAATTTTTGGTATTCAGCACTGTGCTACTTTAACTGGTCATGCAGCACTGTACACAAATAAAATTTATATTTACACAAATAGAGCTTTCCTTTGGTAGTATTTGATCACCATTGATCAAAAAATCTAATTTTCTTATAAACTTAGGCCAAAATGTATTCTGCTTCATGTCTTTGGTAAAAAAAAAATCCCAATAAATATATATTGATTGGTTTGTGTTAAGATTATAGCGTCTACAAACTATGGTATATTGTTTATACTGTATTTAAAAGTGATCAATTCTGATGTACTGAAAGTTTATTTCACAAGGTCCTTAACCACTTAAGCCTCAGAAAATTTTACCCCCCTTCCTGACCAGGGCCTATTTTGCGATTCGGCACTGCGTGACTTTAATGGACAATTGCGCAGTCGTGCGACGCTGTACCTAAAATAATTCTTTTTTTTCCCACAAACAGAGCTTTCTTTTGGTGGCATTTGATCACCTGTGCGATTTTTTGATCATGCGCTATAAACAAAAAAATGCGTCAATTTTGCAAAAATAACAATATTTTTCACATTTATTTATATGAAATTCCCCCAAAAAATTTTTTTTAACATTTTAGGCCAATTTTTTTTTTTTACCATATGTTTGGTAAAAAAAAATCGCAAAAAGCGTATTTTGATTGGTTTGCGCAAAAGTTATTGCGTTTACTAACAAAGGGAAAGATTTTTGTCATTTTTGTTGTTTTTTTTTTTAACGCGTAATGGCGGCGATCTGCGATTTTTTTTGCGGGACTCGACATTGCGGCGGACAGATCGGACCCTTGACTGACATTTTTGACACTTTTGGGGTTACCAGTGACATTACTACAGTAATCAGTGCTATACATATGCACTGTTACTGCAAAAATGACACTGGCAGTGAAGGAGTTAACTTTATTGGAGAGGGAGGGGTTAAGTGTGTCCCTAGGGACATGTTTCTAACTGTGATTGGCTGTGGCTACTAGTGTAAGAACAGAGATCAACGGTCCTACATAGTAGAACCGTGTGATTTCCATTCTTACACAGGGAAGAATGACAGGCGGCTTTGTTTACATTAGCCGCCTGCCTTTCTTCCGGTGCAACGGAAGATCGCGAGTGCCCGGCGGACATCGGGTCCGCCGGGCACACGCGCGGGGGGGTCTGTGACTGCGCGGGAGCGGGAGCACGCCTCCGGCGGCCCGCGGGAGCACGCATCCGGCGGGGCACGCTCGCTCCCTAGAGCCTCACAGGCTGGCGACGTATCCCTACGTCGCTTTGCCTGTGAGGGGCTGACTGCCGACGTAAATCGTCGTGCGACGGTCGGCAAGCGGTTAAAATGCCAGGACGGTAAAATTACCACCCCAAATCCAAATAACCTCTTTTTGGAAAGTAGATAGTCAGAAGTATTTAGTAGGAGGCATGGTGGGTGTCACAATTTTTTGGAAAATGAAGAAATTAAAAACATTTTCACAATTTATTTTTTTTATATATGCTGTCACCAGTGCAGTACAGTGTCATCATATGACTGGTGTGGTGGTGATCAGTAATACTAACTGGTGACAGTATGTTTAAAAAAAAAATAATAAATAAAAAATATTTATTTTTTATTTAATTTTTTAAACATTTTATAACTTTTTTAGCATTTTTTTACATACTTTCATCAGAGTAGTTCAATGTCATCATAGTCACACTGTACTATTTTTTGGGGGGTAGGGCGATCAGGGATTTTTTTTTCTTCACACTGTGATTGCTATTACAGTGATTATCACTGCAATAGCAATGTTATGTTACATTCATAACAGTTGTAATTACTAGTGATCTGTGATTGGCTACAGCTAATCATTTGGCACAGGGTGCTGTGATTTGCCCAGGTACTATGTGATAACTGTGGGCCAATCGCAGCATCACAATACTAAGCACAACCGTTATGAATAAAACCCATTCATAACGCGAGGATTGTTCGCTGCACTACCAAATGTCTCCCTCTTTTTTTACTTGTTTCCTAAACAGATAATAAAAATTATTGAAAAAAAAAAACTATTCATAACAGTTGCGTTTACATTGGGATCATGTGATGGCATACCGGGAGCCGCAATTTAGGGGCACTCCAGTGCACATGTTCCGGGCGACATACAGGTACGTCACCTGGCCTGCAGCTGCTGCAGTAAAACTACGGTGGGTGGGTAGAAAGGGATTAATTATTATTGACTAATACCATTTAATATAAATAGCTATTTTCATTGAACGTGTGCATCCTTTTTAAACACCTAAAACCCACAACATTTACAAAACAAAATATCAACAAAAATTCTATTTTTTTCAACAAGCACATGAACCAGCAAAAAAAATGTAATTTCCTCAATAGTTTATATTTTCTTGTTCAATAAGTGCTCTGTACCATTTGCTTCAAGAGAAAATAGGCACAGGCTATAAATCACATGTTAGCGGAAAGGACAGTGATTTCTGCATTTTTTACTATTCTTCAGCTATCTTACAGGTTTAAAATAAAATCCAAAGGCCAGATGATGTTAACTTGGAAAGTACAGCTGAGAATAGAAAGATAAGGAAGAAACAGTAATAATATTACCTACGAATAGACATGCGTTCTCAAGATAGAAATTCAAGACACTCACAGGCAGCCTGTATACAGTAGCTGTTCAGATAGTGCTACATGCAATGATAGTCAGTTTTTTCATTTACATACTCATATATTCATTTTATTTACAACAGAATAATCTAAGAAACAATATCAATTGGGTTTTGCAGAGTTATGTATTAATCAAGTATTGTATTTTATTTACATGTTTCCTTTCAAAGCAAATATATCAGGGGACTCGGCAAATAAGTAATTTCTACTCTACAATAAGTGAATGCTAAATGCACAAAGAAATAGAGAACACATAATGGATAATTATGTTCTAGCTCTTAGTGTTCTAACTTTTTAAAATATTGAAATTGTTTTTAAAACTGTTCATTGTTACCAGTAGGTAAACTAATATTTTTAAATTAAAGTAATGTTGTTTGATACTAAAGTCTTGTTTTTTTTTTTTTTTTTCATTTAAAAAAAAACAAACATGTTATACGTACCTGCTCTGTGCTGTGGTCCCCTGCCGGCATGCCCCCACAGCAAGCAGCTTGCTATGGGGGCACCTAAGCCTTACCGCTGCTCTGTGTGTCCATTCAGACATGGAGCTGTGGCTCGGCCCGCCCCCTCTCTCTCCTTATTGGCTCACTGACTTTGATTGACAGCAGGGGGAGCCAATTGCACCCTGCTGCTGTCTCAGTCAATGAGAAGGGAGAGTCCCGGACAGCCGAGACTCTCTCGCATCATCGCTGGATCAAGAGGGGGCTGAGATAAATATTAGGGGGGTTGAGGGGGGGCTGCTGCACACAGAAGGTTTTATATCTTAATGCATAGAATGCATTAGAATAAAAAACATTCTGCCTTTAGAACCAATTTATATTGTGAGGAAAAGCTGTTCACTTTTTGCACTATTGTACACATTGCTCTGTAGATATATTGTTTTGTTATTTCGCCATTCCCTATACATAGGGAATTCGCCATTCTATATACATTCCCTGTATATAGAGCTCAACAGTACCTAAATGAACAGACATGATTCACCAACAGAATGAACACAAGAATAGAATTGAACTTCAATCCTTGCTATTTGGAGTTAAAAAGTTAGACCCTTAGGCTCTCTTTACAACTGGGTGATTTGAATCGCCATGATTTTGCCACAATAAATCCCCCTGTAATCATAGCAAATCGCAACGCGAGACACTGTCGCTCAAAAGAAGCTCTCGCTCCTTTTTGGGCGGAAAAGAGCTGCGATTTTCTGTTATAGCAGTGGTATTTATTGTGGCAAAATCATGGAACTCCTTTTAGATGTCTTTGAAAATCATTTGGGGGTATGTAAACAAAATAAAGCAACAATAAGGCCTCATGTACACTGGACGTTTTTACAGCTGCTGTTGACTTTTTTCCCCTTCATGTTAGCCTATGTATCCATGCACACATAGGGGTTAATTTACTAATACTGAAGAGTGCAAAATCTGGTGCAGCTCTGCATAGAAACCAATCAGCTTCCAGGTTTTTTTGGTCAAAGCTTAACTGAACAAGCTAAAGGTAGAAGCTGATTGGCTACCATGCACATCTGCAGCAGATTTAGCTCTCTCCAGTTTTAGTAAATCAACCCCATAGGCTTTTAGCAGTGATTAGTGGTAGGAGAGTTTGCAGACAGGAAAAAAAAATACTGACTGTGTGTCCAGGAGCAGCAGAGTTTGGGCAGAATAAACGCTTGTCGCTTGTAAATGCATGTAAATGCATCTAAACACATGTTAACTTTAGGCTCGGCTAGTGCTTGAGCTTTAATTCATTTCAATGGCCAGAATAAATTAATTATTCTAGCCAATAAAATGAATTAACATCCAAACACTTGACACCTGTAAACGCGCCTAAACACTAAAAGGGTCAGGCGAAAATGCTGCCACCAGGAGGAAGGCTTAAAGGAGAGTTAAAAAAAGTCCTGTGTGCATGAGGCCTTAAAAACCTAATTGGTAACAGGGTGATTTACTTTAGTGCAGTGACAGAGTCAATTTAACCAGTTCAATACGAGGCACTTTCACTCCCTTCCTGCCCAGGCCATTTTTACATTTTCAGCACTGTCATGCTTTGAATGACAATTAGTCTTGCAACACTGTACCCACTGTATAAAATGTTGGAAATAAATAATCAGTGTATATCATTTAGTCTGTAGGAAAGTTACATAGTCTACAGGCTTTGATATATGTACAGTGTGGCTATTCCAGCACAGTCCCACTGTATCCCCACTGCAAGACAAGGCAAAATGCCTTGTCTCTGTTGTGGCCTGTTCACACCACTGCATTGTGGTGGTGCTCAAGCAGCATGTGCTAAAAAAGTACTGCATGCAATACTTTTTCCACTTCAGCGCGGGTCACCGCATGCTGGCTATAGAACTCACTGTTTAACATTTCAATAAAATGAATTTAAAACACAAATATACAGTGCAATATGCCAATATCAGCGCATCAACACTGAGCTGGTCTAACCAGACCACACTGCACCCCAGCCAGTGCATTGCAATACAGCGGCTGGTGTGAATGGACCCTCATTTAAAGTTCAGAAAGAGGCTCAGGGATCCCTGATTCTTCTGTTTTTTTGTTTTTTTTTTTTTGAAGATACTGCTGCCCTTTAATTGAGTGCTTACGAAAATTACACAATGGCTTTTTTTATTCATTTTAATCTCTTGTTGACTTTGTAATGCATACAGTATATGAGGTGGCAAAGAATTTGACCTTTAAAGCTTAGCCACCACACATATGTGTTCATGGCAGCCACAGGTTGTGTGCTCTGAGCACACTTCCGGCACACTGACTGAGCTGTCACCAACAGTTACATAGTAGGTGAGGTTGAATAAAGACAATAGTCCATCCAGTTCAACCTGTGTAGGTGTGTGTGGCTGTAATCATCTCGCATACCCCTGAATGTTCTGATCCTTGAGATGTAAATCTAAGAGTCTTTTGAAAGCCACCATACTACCCGCAGAAACCACCTCTTGTGGTAGACAATTCCACAATCTTGTAGCCCTAACAGTAAAGAATCCTCCTCGTTGCCTGAGGTTAAAACGCTTCTCCTCTAATCGCATTGTATGTCCTCGAGTCCTCATGCAATTCCTTCGAATGAACAGCTTTTTTTCTAAGCTGAGATCCCCATTAAGATATTTATAAATTGCTATCATGTCCCCCCTCAGACGTCTCTTCTCCAGGGAGATCGAAATAAATGTAAATAAATAAATTGAGCGATTGCAGCCGCTCTTCATAGTTAAGGTCCTCAAACCCCCTAATCAGTTTAGTTGCCCTTCTCTGGACTCTCTCCAGCTCCAACACATCCCTCCTGAGGACTGGCAACCAGAACTGGACAGAGTACTCCAGATGCGGTCGGACCAGAGTTTTATAAAGTGGAAGGATTATAGTCTTATCTCTGGAATACATCCCTTTCTTTATGCATGCTAATATTCTGTTGGCTTTGGCAGCTGCCGCTTGACATTGCATGCTGTTGCCTAATCTATCATCAATCAAGACTCCCAGATCCTTCTCCATTTTTGATTCCCCCAAGGGTTCCCCTCCTAATGTGTATTGTGTTTTTATGTTTTTAGTCCCCAAGTGCAAAACCTTACACTTCTCCACGTTAAACCTCATTTGCCATGTCGTTGCCCACTCCGTAATTTTGTCCAGGTCATTCTGTAGGATATCTGCTTCATGCTGTGCAGTTATTGCCCTGGCCAATTTTGTGTCATCTGCAAAAACTGATAACGAACTACTGATCCCGTCCTCAATGCTGTTTATGAATAAATTGAACAAGGTTGGTCCCTGGACTGAGCCCTGGGGCACCCCGCTTGCTACCTCAGACCAGTCTGAGTATGCGCTGTTTATTACCACCCTTTGGACACGGCCTTTTAGCCAGTTCCGTATCCAAGAGCAAACCCTGCTGTCGATACTTGCAGACCTTATTTTATAAATTAAGCGCTTGTGGGGAACTGTATCAAACGCCTTAGCGAAATCCAAGTACACCACATCCACCAGTTCTCGGTTATGGATTCTAAATATGGGCCAGTGGAACATGCTTCCATATATGTGATCACTGTGAGAGCCAATCCCAACAGGTGCATTATTCAGAAGCCTCCTATACATTAAAGCCCACCTAAAAGGTCACTGGGAGGCAGTATTAGGGGTAAATACTCAATCATGTGCTTAAGAAATCACATGCACTGAGGTGCAGCATTCTTCCCTTGAATTCAATACACTGGGGGGGGGTTGGTGAATAAGCTGTAAGACCTCCTGGATGGGTATCTTTTTGATAAATACAGTATAGAACAGTGGAGTAAGCAGGTAATTAGGTAGGAATCTAGGCAATTTTGTTGTAGCTTGTATGCAAGTTGCGCATTTTGTGTGACATCATTTGCCACCCTCCCCCCCTGCAGTCAGCAAGAGTGATAGGAAGAAAGGTTGTGCCATCACCTGACCGTGCAATAAAAGCACTAAGAAAAGCTACAGAAATGTTTTTATTTTTGCTGTAGTATGGTGTGCATTTCTTTAGTGCCTTTCAAATACTTTGACTCCACTATTGTAACAAAGTTCATTCAGTTTCAGTTGAAACCTGTCTAAGCAGATGTTCTTTCATAGCCTATAAAAACATATGGCTCTTAGTGTTCTAAAAATGTCTTCAGCAAGTAGCTGCAGCTGCTGACATCTGTGTATGTTTACGACTACAATTGTCAAAAAACGCCACTCTCTACATAAGCTACTCATTTACTGCTTAAGGCTGATAAATGTTTGAAATTATTATCCTAATAGATGCATACATCTTTTATAACTAGAACTTATAAAATGAAATGTTCCTTATTTTTTGCTATAGTATGTTTGCTATATGAATACGCCTAATATTCTAAATGTTCATGTTATGTTGTTTAACTTGCAAAAAAAATGGCCTCATTGTTTAAAATGATTAAATTAAAATAAAAAACAGGTTTATACTTACCTACTCTGTGCAATGGTATTGCTCAGGGATTCTCCGAACCTCTACTTTTTGGTTCCTCCTCTTCTCTATGTGCCACCATAAGAAACTACTTCCTATGTTGGCACACCAGCTCACTAGCTGGGAATGGGGGGCATACAAATGATGGGACATTTTTACCTTAATACGAAAATGCATTAAAGTATAACTAAAGCTAAACAGTTTTCTTAGTTTTGGATGGAGTGAAATGGATTAGAACACCTATCATTTTATATTGCTGTATGTGCCAGTTAGGGAGATTCACCCTATGTGTCTTGTTTACCATTATCATTAAAAGTGAAAGTAAAGGTAATCCCAAATTTTGGGTTGTTCCCAGAAAAGTAATAGAGGGGACATCTTCCAATGGGGACACTAGTTCTGGTAACCTGGGGGTCCCCAAGGAATTCCCTTAATTCGCAGGGATTTCCCGTCACTTCCTGTTTTGTCTATGGGACAGGAAGTAAAGGTAAATCTCCAAAATGGGCCAAAGATGGCATAAAAAAATCTGACAGACGTTACAACCTCTCCTTACTCTTAGTTCTACTTTAAGGAAAAAATGTGTAGCCGGTACAACCACTTTAACATGTAATCATATTTTCCTTAATTTTCTCTACCTACATCACAAAGATTGGAACACTCCATTTCATTGTTTAATTTTATTTTCAAGAAAAGGTTTCTAAAAACAAAGCATGGGTAAGAGTCATCAAATACTTTTTTCAAAAATCAAACCCTTCTCTTAACCCTCCTCTTATGTTAGGGTCAGAACCGACCAGTTTTCAGGTTTGAATGTCTATAAGTATCACATAAATTTGTTTATTGCATCAAGATTTTTTTACTTTGTCAGGAACCTCTATTTAAACAATGTAATAGAAAAAGAATCATTTTCACTAAATTATAAAATACTGTGGTGAAAATTAAGATGTTTATGGTGTTAGGGTCAATTCTGACCCAGTTATAATATAGGATTTTAGGACACTAATAAGTGCCAAAACTGAAATCATAAACACTCTCTCTGCTTAGTAACACTGACAGCCAATCACCTCTCAACCCTGTGAGCTGTAGTTAGGGAGGGGCCTATCTCTTTGCCTGCTTGTCTGCTTCTCTAAATAAAGTGAAGAAACATAGGACAAATACATTTCAGAGTTGCTGACTTTATTTTACCATTTTTTAAATTTGAAAATGAGAGGTATGCCATCAAAAGAAAGGTCTAAGGGGTCACACCAAAAATATTAAAACCAATCTTTTCAAGGATAAAGAAGCCTAACAAGGTAACCAAGAGGTAAGAAACAAATTGGATGATAAATAATTGTTCAGATAGTATTTTATGGCTGATTTAAGACACGGGTCAAAACCGACCCGTTAACATCATGGATAGTAACAGAAAGCTAACATAAGAGGAGGGTTAAGCTGGATACACACTATACAACTTTTGTTGTTAGATTTCCTTTAGATTTACCTTCAACTATGTAGTGCAAGGGCCTGTCTGATTGCATACAAATTGAAAGTGTTCAGGCCTGACCTCATATTATATGGTTTTGGTAAATCTAAAGGAAAAAATCTAAATAAAGTTGTATAGTGTGTATCCAGCTTTAGGCTACAATTAACATTCTTGCACATTCCTAGAATTTGTCCCAGATGAGTTACTACAACCTTGTGCACCTTGTGCAGTATCTATTATTTTACTCTATAAGACATATAGTACATTTGCCGCAGGACCCCAGTAGACTCAGCCATGGGAATCCAATATGAATTATACACATACATTTATTTAGAAGCTAAAGTATTATATAACAATCCATAGAAAGATAAAGGTTATATTCAAGCAACAAAAAAGTGGTAAAAATTAAGGAGAGAGAGAAAGGGCAGAATTAGCAAATTAATGTGATTCTCTTTGCAGTCCCAGATGAGTTATACATTTGGAGCTGGCCTAAAGTGAATTGAAATATCAAAGAAAACTGTAGCATGCTGCTCTTTTAGGTTATTTCTTTAGGTCCATTTTATGTTAGCCTATGTGCACTATTTAATCATCAAAGCAGAGGGAAATAAAAATAAATAAATAAAATACAAACCAACATGAGCTTTAAACTTAAAAAAAAAAAAAAACCCAGATGCAGATAAAAAAAATGTAAAAGAAAAGAGGGCTGAAGTATAAATGCAAATCTGTCAGTTGACACAAAGGGGGTGATTTACTAAAGCTATTGCAAAGTGGTGAAACTCTGCTTGACTCATATGTGCAAATTCATGCTTCCCCACATTCAACAAATTTAAGAAAAGTTGCTCAAAAACTCCAGAGGCATTTGGTGCAGTGGCATTCAACTTAAGAACCCGGAGCAGAGTGTGCATGAGAGAAATGCACCTACATTAGTAAAGGTGTGGCTCAACATGGTTTAAAATTGATTTAACATGCAGGTACAACAGTTTTTCGGCACAAGTTCATACCTGTAAAAAATGGCAAGTTAAACATATGGAAAAGTCTAAATAAAATGAATGTAAATGAAGAAACATGGAAAATGTACCTTGAGCTAAATGTATTAACAGAAGGGAACACCATCTGACACCTCTGCACAGGAACATTATGCACCTGGTGTTTTGGTGCCTTATTTTGACTCGCCAATGTAACGCATGTCCACAGAGGTGTGCCAGTTTGACATCCAGGAGCACTGGCTGAGCCACCCTCTGGTAATAGCATTAGTAAAGGTTAGTTAGCTATCACTTGTATGCCTCGGTATCAATTCTACACATTTGTAGCTATTTAACACATATTCAGGCAACTTAGGAAAACAAACAATGGCAGCGCTCATTATTTTTTTCTTTGTTGTTTTTTTCTTGGTTTTGTTTGTTTTTTCCTCCTATGTCATAGATCTTTCAGTCTTGGCAATCTAGATTTATGTCACATTTGAATCTGTAAATAGATTACATATTAGCATCTCTCAGCAGACTTATGGGATGTATGATGTCATGTTGGCCTAAGCCAGACACCAGGAAGCAACTGAGCAATGTAAAAAATAAATACATAAATAAAACTAGTAAATATAATATACTATACTATATATATGACATAAGCATAGTGTGCTAGGCATAATGTATATATTCTATATTGCAGAAAACTCATTTTATACTAGCCAGACTCATTTATCTCCATGGGCTGAACATGAGAAATAAGTTGAGTGGAAAAATAATAATGAAGTAAGGCGCTGAAGGAGTGATGATGTATGATGAAATGTGATAAATGTCCATATAAGTAAAAAATGAATTATAATACAACTCTATGGTGATAAAAACAGTGATAAAAATTGGTTATGGTCACTGAGTGAAGAGCACCATATACTACTATTGTGTTATGGACTTTATCACCAATATATACTTGTGGCAGATTTGATCATTACATTGTATCTTACTTGGACTCACAGTTTTTATCACTATAGCGTTTTATTATTATTCATTTTTTACATATATGTAAATTTATCACATTTCATCATACATCATCACTCCTACAGCGTGTTAGTGTATCACTCGCGCCACTGGTATATCCAAAGGTGGATATCAATCAAATATGCTAAATATCCTAAGATAGGAGCTGCTAGTTCAAAACAATGAATATTGTATAAGAATGTAGGTAAATAAAACTGCGCTACCCCTGTGAGAAAAATGATTGTATTGTGCTAATATGGCAATATGTATCTTTAAAACAAATTATAAGTGTCATCCATAATTAAATTGATTTAAAAGTGCAATAAGTGAGTCAACAGTAAGAAATTACCATACATATAGTATAAAAGTGCAACGTGCTATTATTGATTGCTCAATAAATTATACAATTATAAAAATAGAAAAATAGATGAATAAAAAAACAGTCCAATATACTATAAATGGTGTTTTTCAATCGTGGTAAAAACGTGAAAAAACCTTGATGTAAAGTAAATATTAAAGTGCAAGGAAGGAAAGTGATGTCCTACAAATCAATCATGCATAAAAAACATAAAGTCCATATTGCAATGGTGCAAGTACAAGATAGTGCAAATGTGCAGTGAATAGAAGTCTTTTCATGCGACTCTTCAAAGTGCTGGTGCATGCATATGTGCAGCAATGGTGTGACACTCCGCTTCGGTGTTAGATGGTAAGAATTCCCACTTACCAGATGTGGTGGATTCCAGGTGGCGTACGCCAGCGGGAATCGCTAAAAGCTTAATCCCAGTGATTCCGGGTTCCTGCTGAGGAGTGGGGGTCCGCGGCTCTTTCGCCTGTGTACTCAGGATATAAAAGGAAGAAGACTCCTCATAGGGTAAATGGTAAAAAAATCCTCTTTATTTTAAAAAACATCACGCCAAACACGTAGGAAAAAAAATATATAACATAGGTACGCTGGATAAGGTAAAAAAGCTGATGCACCTTTAGCAGACTTGTAAGCCTCGCGGCTGTCTTCCAAGTCCGCTTGTTTGAACATGCTCTGTACCCGGAAGTGGGGAAACGGCGTGCGATTCACAGTAAGGGCCCAGATCGAGGCAGAGTGCGTGTCAACTTGACGCGTTTCGTCATAGAAATGACGTCTTCGGAAGTTGTGCGTACGCTGCGTCGGTCACATTATGTAGAAGAGTGAAGGGCTAAGTCCTCCCTCCTGAGGTCCGCCCCCATTTAACACATATTATTGCCGGATACACCTTACGGTGTCCTCTATACATGGAAGGCCAATATATTTGCCGACATCTACCCAAACGATTATAGTTAAAAAATATTTTTATATTATATACATATAAAAATATTATCTTATTCATTATATCTACAATTTTTTTAAAAAAGTCAGCCCAAAAAAAACTGGTAAGTATCTTGTGTTAGAATGTATTGTGAAATACATCTATCCCTGTGCATGTACAGCCTCTTTTTGCCCAGAAGATGGCGATATTAATATTATTATATGATATTCGCAGAGAGAACCAGCAACATTTATTAAAAATTGCTAGTAGGAATATACTAGTAGGTATATAATCGGGAGTCTGGAATTATCGGGTAGGAGATACCTATATTCCTTTTTATTTAATATCCCTCTTTTGTGGGCTTTTTTTTAATAGCTTTTTGCATTGGCTTCTATATTTACTAGTAGGGTTACTCTTCAATTTCTCATATGTAGACAAATCGATTGAGTTCCTTCATATACATTTCTTTACTTAAAATAACTATCCCACCCCCTTTATCCGCTGGGCGGATAACTATATTTTTCCTCTGTTCCAATTTTTTGATGCCATCCCAGATATCTTTTTTGTTTCTTAGCCATGGGGGCAAAGTACGCCCCTAGCGTAGCAAACATTTTACTTAGTAAATGGGAGGAAGAGGAAATATTTGAGAAGTATACAGAGGACCTAATAACCTACAAAAGATATATTGATGACATATTTCTATTATGGAAGGGAACTGAAGATAACTTGAAAAAATTCTTACAAGATATAAACATCAATAATTATAAGATAAAGTTTACAGGCACATATGACACATATGACAACAGGAGGTAATTTTTTTAGACTTAACTATTTATTATAAACAACATAGATTTTATACAAAAACGTATTTTAAAGATACCGACCGCAATGGGTATATTCCCACCCACAGCTGTCACCACCCTAGGTGGATCAATGGGATCCCCAAGGGACAGCTGATGAGGATGCGGCGGAATTGCAGAGATGATAACGATTATAAACAACAAGCAGATTTACTAATAAATATATTTAAAGATAAAGGATATGACTATAACCAATTACTAAACCTCAACAATCAAATTGGCACCATAGATAGGACCACTTTGTTGAAAGACAAAGACAAAAACAATGCCTATTCTGACGTTGCTTTCCTTACACAATATCATAGAAATTATAAAGAACTGGAACAGATTGTTAGGCTACATTGGCCCATCCTCCTAAGGGATATGACGTTAAGTAAAATATTACCCCTAAAACCAAAATTTGTCTACCGTAGAGTCCCCAATCTTAGGGATAGATTGGTACACAATATCCCAGATCCCCCAAAAACAATGTTCCCTTCTTTCTTGGATCGTTATGGTTTCTATTCCTGCAGCAAATGCAAATCTTGCCGCACAGTAAAAAATAGGACCAGAAAATTACAAAAATTCAAATCCAATACTACTTTGAAAGAATACAGTATAAAAAAGTTGATCACGTGCTCTAGCACACATATCACTTACCTGCTATCCTGCCCATGCGGCCTACAGTATGTAGGCCACACTACGCGTAAATTGACGGTAAGAATAGGTGAACATCTAAATAATATAAAGAAAGGCTTTAAAAAGCATAGTGTCTCATTGCACTTCAGATTACATCATAATAGAGACCCCACATTACTAACATTTAGCGGCATAGACAAGATAGATGCCCATTGGCGTAGCAAAGACATGCGTATAGCTGTATCTAAGAACGAAACTTATTGGATTATGAATTACAGCCACAGGGTATGAATATAGACTTAGATCTTAATTGCTTCATAACAAATTTTTAAAATAACCTAATATTCTTTTTAATATGTACATCTGGCTATTGTTATTAAATATATTTTTATGTGAACGGATACATCCTACGACGGCCGCATCCTCGTATATAAACTTTTTACCATTTTTTACCATATATTTTTTTACCAATTTTTTTATTTTTTTTTTATATTAACCACTTTGCCGCTGCTCACTAGAGCTCTACTATGGCAAAGTGGCTCTTGTAGGTCTGACGATGTAGACCTACGTCGCCAGACACTCCCCCTTCTCAGTCACAGCGGGAGTCGGGCCAGGGGAGGAGAAGCAGCGATCGCAGATCGTCGGGGAATCGAGTCTGGAGATCCGCCCGCTTGTGTAAACAAAGCGGGCGGATCTCCTAAGTAACAGTCAGTGTCAGATTGCAGGGTTCGGCATAGCTGAACCTGCGATCTGTCCCTGTGTCACTCAGTCACCTCCCCCCACACATGTCAGTAAGCACCAGGCATACATTAACCCCTCCCTCTCCAATAAAATTAACCCCTTCCTTGCCAGTGTCATTTTTACAGTAACAGTGCATATTTATAGCACTGATTACTGCAGTAATTTCACTGGTACCCCCAAAAGTGTCAAAAATGTCAGTCAAGGGTCCAATCTGTCCGCCGCAATGTCGCAGTCCCACAAAAAAAATCGCAGATTGGCGCCATTACTCGTTAAAAAAAAAAACACCAAAAACCACAGAAATCTTTCCCTTAGTTAGTAAACGCAATAACTTTTGCACAAACCAATCAAAATACGCTTATTGCAATTTTTTTTACCAAAAATATGTAGCAGAAAACAAATTGGCCTAAAATGATAAAAAATTTTGATTTTTACATTTTTTTGGGGGGGGGGAATTTCATATAAAAAAATGTGAAAAATATTGTTATTTTTTCAAAATTGTTGCTCTTTTTTTGTTTATAGTGCAAAAAGTAAAAATCGCACAGGTGATCAAATACCACCAAAAGAAAGCTCTATTTGTGGGAAAAAAAAGGACATAAATTTCGTTTGGGTACGGCATTGCATGAGCGTGCAATTGTCAGTTAAAGAAAGAAAAAAATTCCGCGCAAATGGATCTGATTATTGGATTGGCTGCAGCCTACCCCAAAAATATAGTACAAAACTATATCAAAAATGATAGAAGTATGATAGGGTAATTGGCGCTGCCAATAGTTTTAAAGAATGTGTATATATATATATATATATATATATATACAGGGGAATGGTATATCTAACAAATGCAAAGACGATGTATAAAAATGTGATAACGATGGTGTAAATAAAGGTCCTTATATATACCCAATGGTTTCAATGTAATATCACAGTATGTATTCTAATCAACAAAGGATATATTTATATCATTAATAAATAATTAATCATAAACCAGTAAAATGAAACAACATAAATAAATAAAATGTGTGCAGTGCCAACAAGCAATAAATATATTTCAACCGGTGGAAAATAAGTGAATCTAAAAGTAAATAAATAATTGTCGTGACTGGTGTAAAAAATAATTTAAACACTAGGTGGCAGTATTGATAAAAATGTAAAGTGTGGATATCCAAGTAAAAAACAGTTGTAAAGTGATAAAATGTGCCTAGTGGTATGTTAATATCAGAAGAAAACAGTCAATACTAAAAAAGTGAGATAATGGATATCCAGGTGAAAAATCAATATATAAAATAAATGCTGAAAATTAAATATCGTGCCAAGTGAAAGTAAAATAGTTTGAAATCTATAAAAACACTTATAGAAATTCCAAGAATAAATATACACAGATAATTAAATAGTCCATAATAAAAGTGAAAGAAGTCCACAAATATTGATCAATATAATGATCTTCCAAAGTGGTGCAATGATAATGTGCTATAAAGTGCCAAAGAAGGTTTTCATGGATGGAGGGGGTGCTTCCCAGTGATGGATCAGGTTGTGGGTGTCGGGTGAGGGAATTTCCGTGCTCCCCTTCCTATATAGCCCGCACTCACCAGAGAGCGGCACCCCTACAGGGGTAACCAGCGTTGGATTAATGGGGTGTTCCCCGAAAAACTGCGGTGAGCCTCTCCACTCCTTCTGGGATCAAATGTACTTCCTCCTTCCAGTAATAAGGTAATTAGGCAAGCGATGTAGTATGGGATCTTGGGCAGCACTCCAGAGTGTTATCAATGATGTCCGAGATTATATGGATAGAAAACACTAATATAGTGATGTACTGCAAAATGTGTCTGTTTATTAAACATATAACATGAAGTACTCACATTTAAAATAACGATACAGTGTCCGTAAGCAGGTAGGGACCGCGAACCCCTCGTATAGCGGTACTTCCGGACGCCGTGCGTATCAGCAACCGGATATGCGTTTCAAAGGGCGGAACTGACGTGCCTACGCTCTACGCGTTTCGTCATCAAGCTGACGTCATCAGGAGCAGCGTGAGGCTACGTGAGTCCCGCTTGTATAAATCCTAGTAGGTTGCCCGGCAACCGGAATGAGCGCCCAATCGGAGAATTCATACTAGCGCGTCATCAGTTGTTGGGCAGTATTTAATAGTCTAAATTTAAAAGAAGTGTGGAACTCCCCGAAGGATTTGTGATGACCAATGAATTTTATTCGGGAGCCAGAGTCAGCAGTTGCTAGGGTAATGTGTTTAAAATGGATTAGTTTATACTATAACCACGGATGATAAAACTAAATTTAAATTAGTAACAAAGGGATATAAAAGAGCGCCCAAGCTAATTTGTCTATATTTTGAAGATTCTGCAATCCCAAATGTAAGAACATAATTAAATTTGCGACAAATATGATTAAATAATTAAATATAATCATGTGTAAAAATATTTAAATTAGCATCATAGACTATATTCCTCAAGAGTAGATTAAATAAAAATGTGTTTGGATAAAAATTACTATAACATGGTATAAAAACATGTACACTCTCAATATAAATAAAAAATATTTTTAAAATTATTATTAGAAAACCTGTTAAGAGTATAAGAGGATTCTGGCAAAACAGCCCGGAACAGATTATTAGTTATAAAATAATTCCAGTAAGGTCTACATCATATTTATGGAACTGATATGTAGATGAAGTTATTGTAAAAAATTATATATATATTATTTGAAATAAAAAATGTCTAATAAATAATGTATATATAGAAATGTGAGGATTTATATGTATAGATAATGTTATATCTTATTCATTACTTTGTACTTTATGGGAAAAGGAAAGGCATTCATTTCCTGTGGACAGGCAACCCACTGGGTGGTATATACATATACAGGGTATATATTATTTAGCAAACCTCTAATAAAAAACATATATCAATAAGCATCCTATATGTGATCATATATATAACCTTGTAGATCCATATGGTATACTATAAGGACCAAAACATAAATTATCACCAAATAAATTGGAAGCGTGTATCAAAATCAAAGTAATCATTCCTAGTATATATAGGTATCTGCATCGAGTGACCAGCCATAGTATGTCTATAAACAAAAAGAAGGTCATGTAATTAAATGATAGTCATAATAAGTATTCTAGTCAGAGGAGAATGTATGGGTAACTTTCCATATTTGAATGTAGAAGAAACTGTACAGAGAAATAACTTGGCTTATTCGGAGATGATATATTGCATCCATGGGAACTTGGTGTCAAATTTGTTGATAATTGTCAGTAATGTCAAGTTATTTATTTAAAAGGTTAAAAAATAATTAAAAATCAGATATAAAACAATTCAAATCTATGTCAAGATTGAGTCCTCCAGGTTGTAAGGATTCTAACAGATATATCCACTTAGTTTCGTTTTGTGAGACTTTTCTGGTTTTATTTTCACCTCTCCAGTGTTCCTTAACACTGTCTATTCCATAAAATATTAACCCTTTGGGGTTCCGATTATGTACATCTCTAAAATGTCTGGATAGACTGTGTTTATGAAATCCTCTCTTAATGTTTCCAATGTGTTCCCTGATACGTACCATTAAAGGTCTGGTAGTTCTGCCTATGTACTGTAGTTTGCAAGGACATTCCACAATGTATGTCACGTGGGTACTGTGGCAGGTGATCAGGTTTTTTATTTTAAAAATATTTTTGTTCACATTGGATTTAAATTGTGTTGTTTTCTTTTTCTGTGCTGGGTTGTTCCTGCAGGCTAGGCAATTACGACATCGGATGAAGCCTTTCATATCTGGAAAAAGTTTCACTTCTTTTGGAGGATTTACTACATTGTGAACAAATTGTGAAAAAATTTTCTACTGACTTGTATTGTTTGTTGAATCCCGTTATAAAAGCATATTCAAAATTATTATCATTGTTTCGAGTCTTCGTTTTTAGTAGTTCCTCTCTTGGTATATTTTTGATACTGTCTTTTGTTTTCTCTAAAATCGCCTTATCATATCCTTTCTCCTTGAATCGTTGAGTTAGTTTTGCAGCTTGTATTTCAAAATCTTCAATATTGGTACAGTTTCTTCTGACCCTCATATATTGTCCTTTAGGTATGTTTTGCTTCCATTTTGGATGGTGGCAGCTAGACGTCGGGATATACCCGTTCTTGTCTGTAGGCTTAAAAAAGGTTTTGGTCTCTATTCTATCAATATTCTTAAAAATCTGTAGGTCCAAGAAGTCAATTTGTTGTTTATCATAATTGGCTGTAAATTTTATACCATAAGGGTTATTATTGAGTTGCTGAATAAAATTAATTAAAGTGTCTTGTGCTCCTTCCCATACTAAAAATATATCGTCAATGTAACGACGGTAAAACTGTAGTTGTGGTATACTTTTCTCGTAGATCATTTTCTCCTCAAGCATGTTCATAAAGATGTTGGCTACACTGGGGGCATAACGTGCCCCCATGGCCACGCCTTTTGTTTGTAGGTAAAATACTTTGTTATACCAGAAATAGTTCTTTTGCATTGCGAGTTGCAACCCTTCTACAATATAGTTAATCTGTGCTTGTTTTAGGTCAGTTTCCTCCGATAAAGCCTTTCTGACGCTTTCTATCCCATCCTTCTGTTCAATGCTGGTGTAGAGTGAGTTTGCGTCAATTGTTACCAGGAACTGTGCTTCCTTAGTTGTAAATTGTTGTAGTTCTTTGATCAGTTGGGTGCTGTCCTTTAAATATGATGTTCCATTGCTGACTAGCGGCTGAAGGAAAGTGTCCAAATATTCACCAAGTCTGGAGAAGAGTGATTCAATCCCGCTAACTATTGGTCTCCCTGGCGGTTTATCCAGCCTTTTGTGAAGCTTTGGGAGATAGTAGATGACTGGTGTTTTTGCTGCTTTTGGAAGTAGGTACCTGGCTTCCTTTTCTGTTAGTATTCCCAATTTAGTTCCTTTCTTGATGTAAGCCTCTAATTTTTTCTTGTATTCCTTCTTTGGATTTTTGGATAATTGTTTGTATGTACCTGAGATACTCAGGAGATTTTTCATTTCATGTTCATAATCTTGTTTGTTGATAATCACAAGACCACCTCCTTTATCGGCTGGGCGTATTATCACATCTTTCTTTTTTTCAATTTCTGCTATGGTGTCCCAAATTTTATTCTCCTTGTTGTTGTATGTCTTAAGGTTCTTAATGTCGTATTCTACCATTTTCTTGAATGCCTGCATGCATTCATTGTTTGGCACTTTGGGATTAAAAATCGAACGATTCCTTAATTTAGTATGTTTAAAAGGGTTGCTAATATCCGTAGTCCTCTGGGTTCCGTTAATTTTAAAAAATTTCTTTATATTCAATTCTCTTAAAAACCTCTGTACGTCTATGTATGCTTCAAATTTGTCTAGATTCTTATTGGGGGCGTATTTCAATCCTAAGTCTAAAATTTCTAATTCCTCCGTGGTAAAAACAGTTTCGCTAAGATTAAAAATTCCTTCCCCTAATATTCTCTTCTTCGTTTTCTTTCTCCCCCCACGTTTCCCTCTGGTCCGTTTCCTCCGTCCCAACGGTTGTTCCAGGTATTCGGCCTCCCAGTATTCTGTTGAAAGAAGTTGGGGTTCCTCCACCCCCTCTGGTACGATGTTCCTTGGTGGTACGTATTCCCTGTTGGTCTGTTGTGATCTGTGGGTCTTGGGGGTCCTCTCCAATTTTGTCCTCGTGACTGGTTGTACCATCCTCCTTGTCTGGGGGGTCTCCCCCTGTTGCCCCCTTGAAAAAAATTCCCTTGGTCGTAAGGTCCTTCATTTCTCCTGAGACCTCGAGACGGATAGGGTCCCCTTTCCATAAATGGGGAGAACCTATTTGAAGTGGGAATCTGATATCTGGGAGATTCGTAATTCTGGGGGTGTTGGTATCTTGGAGATTCATACCTCTGTGAATGTTGGTATCTTGGTGATTCATATCTCTGAGTGAATGGTCTCCTTGGTTGATTTCCACGGGGTGTCCTGGGAGGTTCATAGAGTAAACCCTCCTCCCACCATTTTCTACTCAAAATGAATATAAGGAAAAAGAAAAAGAATTATCTACAATTATAGCCAAATATGATAAAGATCTGCAAGCAAAGAAACAGAAAAAATTCAATAGGGATATTCTAGACTATAAGAACAATAAAGTCTATAAGTGGCAAACCTCCATAACAGATGAAAATATGGAAATAACAGAAAACACTACACCATTAACCGGATCTAGGGAGACCACACCGGACGAGGATGAGGAGGAAGAAGAATCGGAAGCACCTACTCCCAGAACCCCGAGAGAATTCTCCTTTAGACCAATGAGAAATGTAGAGGGTCGTGAAGAAGAAACACCGAGAGCCAGAGATAACTATGAACCTCCCAGGACACCCCGTGGAAATCAACCAAGGAGACCATTCACTCAGAGATATGAATCACCAAGATACCAACATTCACAGAGGTATGAATCTCCAAGATACCAACACCCCCAGAATTACGAATCTCCCAGATATCAGATTCCCACTTCAAATAGGTTCTCCCCATTTATGGAAAGGGGACCCTATCCGTCTCGAGGTCTCAGGAGAAATGAAGGACCTTACGACCAAGGGAATTTTTTTCAAGGGGGCAACAGGGGGAGACCCCCCAGACAAGGAGGATGGTACAACCAGTCACAAGGACAAAATTGGAGAGGACCCCCAAGACCCACAGATCACAACAGACCAACAGGGAATACGTACCACCAAGGAACATCGTACCAGAGGGGAAGGAGGAACCCCAACTTCTTTCAACAGAATACTGGGAGGCCGAATACCTGGAACAACCGTTGGGACGGAGGAAACGGACCAGAGGGAAACATGGGGGGAGAAAGAAAACGAAGAAGAGAATATTAGGGGAAGGAATTTTTAATCTTAGCGAAACCACGGAGGAATTCGAAATTTTAGACTTAGGATTGAAATACGCCCCCAATAAGAATCTAGACAAATTTGAAGCATACATAGACGTACAGAGGTTTTTAGGAAAATTGAATATAAAGAAATTTTTTAAAATTAACGGAACCCAGAGGACTACGGATATTAGCAACCCTTTTAAACATACTAAATTAAGGAATCGTTCGATTTTTAATCCCAAAGTGCCAAACAATGAATGCATGCAGGCATTCAAGAAAATGGTAGAATACGACATTAAGAACCTTAAGACATACAACAACAAGGAGAATAAAATTTGGGACACCATAGCAGAAATTGAAAAAAAGAAAGATGTGATAATACGCCCAGCCGATAAAGGAGGTGGTCTTGTGATTATCAACAAACAAGATTATGAACATGAAATGAAAAATCTCCTGAGTATCCCTGGTACATACAAACAATTATCCAAAAATCCAAAGAAGGAATACAAGAAAAAATTAGAGGCTTACATCAAGAAAGGAACTAAATTGGGAATACTAACAGAAAAGGAAGCCAGGTACCTACTTCCAAAAGCAGCAAAAACACCAGTCATCTACTATCTCCCAAAGCTTCACAAAAGGCTGGATAAACCGCCAGGGAGACCAATAGTTAGCGGGATTGAATCACTCTTCTCCAGACTTGGTGAATATTTGGACACTTTCCTTCAGCCGCTAGTCAGCAATGGAACATCATATTTAAAGGACAGCACCCAACTGATCAAAGAACTACAACAATTTACAACTAAGGAAGCACAGTTCCTGGTAACAATTGACGCAAACTCACTCTACACCAGCATTGAACAGAAGGATGGGATAGAAAGCGTCAGAAAGGCTTTATCGGAGGAAACTGACCTAAAACAAGCACAGATTAACTATATTGTAGAAGGGTTGCAACTCGCAATGGAAAAGAACTATTTCTGGTATAACAAAGTATTTTACCTACAAACAAAAGGCGTGGCCATGGGGGCACGTTATGCCCCCAGTGTAGCCAACATCTTTATGAACATGCTTGAGGAGAAAATGATCTACGAGAAAAGTATACCACAACTACAGTTTTACCGTCGTTACATTGACGATATATTTTTAGTATGGGAAGGAGCACAAGACACTTTAATTAATTTTATTCAGCAACTCAATAATAACCCTTATGGTATAAAATTTACAGCCAATTATGATAAACAACAAATTGACTTCTTGGACCTACAGATTTTTAAGAATATTGATAGAATAGAGACCAAAACCTTTTTTAAGCCTACAGACAAAAACGGGTATATCCCGACGTCTAGCTGCCACCATCCAAAATGGAAGCAAAACATACCTAAAGGACAATATATGAGGGTCAGAAGAAACTGTACCAATATTGAAGATTTTGAAATACAAGCTGCAAAACTAACTCAACGATTCGAGGAGAAAGGATATGATAAGGCGATTTTAGAGAAAACAAAAGACAGTATCAAAAATATACCAAGAGAGGAACTACTAAAAACGAAGACTCGAAACAATGATAATAATTTTGAATATGCTTTTATAACGGGATTCAACAAACAATACAAGTCAGTAGAAAAATTTTTTAAAAAGTACTGGCCTATTTTAAAATCAGATAAGACCTTTTCTAAAATTTTACCAAGTAGGCCAAGATTTATTTATCGGAAGGCACCTACACTGAGGAACAGACTTGTTCACAATGTAGTAAATCCTCCAAAAGAAGTGAAACTTTTTCCAGATATGAAAGGCTTCATCCGATGTCGTAATTGCCTAGCCTGCAGGAACAACCCAGCACAGAAAAAGAAAACAACACAATTTAAATCCAATGTGAACAAAAATATTTTTAAAATAAAAAACCTGATCACCTGCCACAGTACCCACGTGACATACATTGTGGAATGTCCTTGCAAACTACAGTACATAGGCAGAACTACCAGACCTTTAATGGTACGTATCAGGGAACACATTGGAAACATTAAGAGAGGATTTCATAAACACAGTCTATCCAGACATTTTAGAGATGTACATAATCGGAACCCCAAAGGGTTAATATTTTATGGAATAGACAGTGTTAAGGAACACTGGAGAGGTGAAAAAAAAACCAGAAAAGTCTCACAAAACGAAACTAAGTGGATATATCTGTTAGAATCCTTACAACCTGGAGGACTCAATCTTGACATAGATTTGAATTGTTTTATATCTGATTTTTAATTATTTTTTAACCTTTTAAATAAATAACTTGACATTACTGACAATTATCAACAAATTTGATATATATCATAGGTAAAAAGGCGCTGGTAATCTTAATATATCACGTGTTATAAAAATTAATAGGTGATTTAAAGTGTAATATATGTGATTAAAAATTGCTACAAATATATATATGATCTACTATTGGTGCAATTAGCAAAGAAAAGTGCATACCAGTGCAATTTCAATTCAGAAGTGTTTGTGCTTCTCAAAGTAAATTAATCCACAAAGGTGTGGATCAGTGAACCAATAAATAGATATATAAAGAATTCCATACAAAAATCACATAAGAATATATAAAAATATAAATATATAAATGTGCTCCAAGTAGTGTTTAAAAGTCCAGGCAATAGCATGCAATCAAAATTGTGCTTGGTGGATTCTTATTAATCCCTTCACAGTGCTCCAGGTGCTGGGATGTGACAACCGTCAATTAAGAAGTGCTTGTGCTTCTCAAAGTAAATTAATCCACAAAGGTGTGGATCAGTGAACCAATAAATAAATATATAAAGAATTCCATACAAAAATCACATAAGGATATATAAAAAAATCACATAAGAATATATAAAAAAGTATAAATATATAAATGTGCTCCAAGTAGTGTTTAAAAGTCCAAGCAATAGCATGCAATCAAAATTGTGCTTGGTGAATTCTTATTAATCCATTCACAGTGCTCCAGGTGCTGGGATGTGACAACCGTGGCCTCTTACCAGCTAGCAGCAGGTCACAAGGACCCCCAACGCCTGTGATCCCTTTATTGGGTGGATCAGACCTCTCCTCGATTGCTTGGATCTCTGGCTCCTATATTACTCGAGTTGGACCATGTAGTCCCCCCATACACATAAAGATATAGAAGAACAAATAGCCTCCAATAGTGAAATACTGTTTTATTCTCCAAAAAACATACACTATAAGGTGACAATTAGCCTCTTACTATTTGTTGTGCCCTCCTGGCACTGGGCAATTCGGCAGTACAAAATCGTTTTTTTGGGTCTTAGGAAGATATTCTCCGGGGATCTGCAGCACCCTGTATCTCCTTTCCCCCTTTCTTTGTATTGCAGCGGTGGATGTGTATCCCAGCCTCTGTTCCGAATGCCTCTGTGTGTTACTTCCGGGTTAGCATTGACCACAATGCATTTCGCTTAACGAGCGTCCTCAGGCAGTCTATGCTGGCCCTGTCAGTCACATCTTAAGTATCGCTATCTCTATTATGATTGGCCGGTGTTTAATTTTGCTTTTGTAGCGCCATTCATTTATTTTTATTGACATTAAGTGCCGATCTGTATATTTAACAAGATGGTATCGATTTATTACGTGACCCTTTTATTTTATGTGTATTTGACATTTGCTGCAAATCGCCCGGGTATATTCCTATTCCCCGCATTATACAAACAGCAATTCACATCCAATAATTCTTAAAAACACATAATGTATTTCCCACAATTATAAAACTATTTATATCTAGTATTAAATCTTTATTAATAAAACATTATAAATTAAAATTGAAATTAGACATTATAAAATAAAAAAATATATATCTTTAATTGACGCCATCTAGTGGTCATCTAATTTTTCCTACATTCTTTTTAGTGTAATTCGGGACTATAACTCCATCTAGTGGCCATATATAGGAACAATTATTTTTTATTTTATCATTCTTATGGACATAGATATTAATTTATAGGGACATATGCGTATTAAAAGGTACAGTGTACATTATAAATTTTTTTAAAATAATATTATCTATATAAAAATCCATAATTTGTATTAAAAAATATATATATAAAATGGATATATAAAATATAAATATGAGATATATTATCTAAAGGCAAGGGATATATTCAATTAAATTCCTAAAAATTATTTAAAAAGCAATTAAGGTCTATGTCTGCATTTAACCCCATGGGTTTTAATGTTTTTAGTCTATGGATCCATGCGGTTTCGTTCTGCGATATCATTTTTCGCATATCTGAGCCTCTCCAATGACTGAATATTTTGTCAATTCCACAGAACCAAAGGAGGGAGGGATCTTGGTTGTGGAAAATTCTGAAGTGATTGGACAGGCTGTGCTTTTTGAAGCCTTTCTTTATGTTATCGACATGTTCTCCTATCCTAATTGCTAAAGTGCGGGTCGTGCGTCCGATGTATTTTAATCCGCAAGGGCAAGTACACATGTATGTAACAAATCTAGTATCGCAGGTGATGAATTTTTTAATCTCAAATTCCCGATTATCCGCGGAGAAGAACTTGTGTTCAATCCTTTTCTTAAATCTGCTTGTCCTGCATGCTTTACATCTTCTGCACCTATAGAAGCCATTTTTTGCAAAAAACATTTGTGGTTTTTTTGGTGGGTCTGGAACATTTTTTGATAGGATATTCCGTAGTCCCGGGGCTCTTTTATAAATAAATTTTGGATTCTTTGGGAGGAGTGTTTTTAAAGTGTCATCCCTTAATAGGATGTGCCAATTTTTCTTTATGCATTTTTCAACCTCTTTGTATTGGGTGTTGAATCCCGTAATAAAAGCTAGTTCAAAGTTTGGGTTTTCTTTCTTCTTTTTCTTCTTATTCTTTAGGAGGTCTTCTCTCTTCAATTCGGATATTTTCTTTTGTGTGATTCTCAGGTCTTTCTCTTTGTATCCCTTTTCTCTGAAAAGAAAATGAATAAAAACAAATATCAGATCAAATTTACAGGTAATATGGACAAAAATACAGTGCAATTTCTCGACTTGGAGATCTTTAAGCACAACGGCACTTTAAACACCAGAACCTTCTTTAAAAAGGTGGATACTAATGGCTACATCTCTAAGAGGAGTTGCCATCACCCGGCTTGGATACAAGCGATACCAAAAGGGCAATTCACCCGAATTAGAAGGAATTGTACAGATTTAAAAGACTACAATACACAGACAGATAAATTAATAGAAAGATTCAGAGAAAAGGGATACAAAGAGAAAGACCTGAGAATCACACAAAAGAAAATATCCGAATTGAAGAGAGAAGACCTCCTAAAGAATAAGAAGAAAAAGAAGAAAGAAAACCCAAACTTTGAACTAGCTTTTATTACGGGATTCAACACCCAATACAAAGAGGTTGAAAAATGCATAAAGAAAAATTGGCACATCCTATTAAGGGATGACACTTTAAAAACACTCCTCCCAAAGAATCCAAAATTTATTTATAAAAGAGCCCCGGGACTACGGAATATCCTATCAAAAAATGTTCCAGACCCACCAAAAAAACCACAAATGTTTTTTGCAAAAAATGGCTTCTATAGGTGCAGAAGATGTAAAGCATGCAGGACAAGCAGATTTAAGAAAAGGATTGAACACAAGTTCTTCTCCGCGGATAATCGGGAATTTGAGATTAAAAAATTCATCACCTGCGATACTAGATTTGTTACATACATGTGTACTTGCCCTTGCGGATTAAAATACATCGGACGCACGACCCGCACTTTAGCAATTAGGATAGGAGAACATGTCGATAACATAAAGAAAGGCTTCAAAAAGCACAGCCTGTCCAATCACTTCAGAATTTTCCACAACCAAGATCCCTCCCTCCTTTGGTTCTGTGGAATTGACAAAATATTCAGTCATTGGAGAGGCTCAGATATGCGAAAAATGATATCGCAGAACGAAACCGCATGGATCCATAGACTAAAAACATTAAAACCCATGGGGTTAAATGCAGACATAGACCTTAATTGCTTTTTAAATAATTTTTAGGAATTTAATTGAATATATCCCTTGCCTTTAGATAATATATCTCATATTTATATTTTATATATCCATTTTATATATATATTTTTTAATACAAATTATGGATTTTTATATAGATAATATTATTTTAAAAAAATTTATAATGTACACTGTACCTTTTAATACGCATATGTCCCTATAAATTAATATCTATGTCCATAAGAATGATAAAATAAAAAATAATTGTTCCTATATATGGCCACTAGATGGAGTTATAGTCCCGAATTACACTAAAAAGAATGTAGGAAAAATTAGATGACCACTAGATGGCGTCAATTAAAGATATATATTTTTTTATTTTATAATGTCTAATTTCAATTTTAATTTATAATGTTTTATTAATAAAGATTTAATACTAGATATAAATAGTTTTATAATTGTGGGAAATACATTATGTGTTTTTAAGAATTATTGGATGTGAATTGCTGTTTGTATAATGCGGGGAATAGGAATATACCCGGGTGATTTGCAGCAAATGTCAAATACACATAAAATAAAAGGGTCACGTAATAAATCGATACCATCTTGTTAAATATACAGATCGGCACTTAATGTCAATAAAAATAAATGAATGGCGCTACAAAAGCAAAATTAAACACCGGCCAATCATAATAGAGATAGCGATACTTAAGATGTGACTGACAGGGCCAGCATAGACTGCCTGAGGACGCTCGTTAAGCGAAATGCATTGTGGTCAATGCTAACCCGGAAGTAACACACAGAGGCATTCGGAACAGAGGCTGGGATACACATCCACTGCTGCAATACAAAGAAAGGGGGAAAGGAGATACAGGGTGCTGCAGATCCCCGGAGAATATCTTCCTAAGACCCAAAAAAACGATTTTGTACTGCCGAATTGCCCAGTGCCAGGAGGGCACAACAAATAGTAAGAGGCTAATTGTCACCTTATAGTGTATGTTTTTTGGAGAATAAAACAGTATTTCACTATTGGAGGCTATTTGTTCTTCTATATCTTTATGTGTATGGGGGGACTACATGGTCCAACTCGAGTAATATAGGAGCCAGAGATCCAAGCAATCGAGGAGAGGTCTGATCCACCCAATAAAGGGATCACAGGCGTTGGGGGTCCTTGTGACCTGCTGCTAGCTGGTAAGAGGCCACGGTTGTCACATCCCAGCACCTGGAGCACTGTGAATGGATTAATAAGAATTCACCAAGCACAATTTTGATTGCATGCTATTGCTTGGACTTTTAAACACTACTTGGAGCACATTTATATATTTATACTTTTTTATATATTCTTATGTGATTTTTTTATATATCCTTATGTGATTTTTGTATGGAATTCTTTATATATTTATTTATTGGTTCACTGATCCACACCTTTGTGGATTAATTTACTTTGAGAAGCACAAGCACTTCTTAATTGACGGTTGTCACATCCCAGCACCTGGAGCACTGTGAAGGGATTAATAAGAATCCACCAAGCACAATTTTGATTGCATGCTATTGCCTGGACTTTTAAACACTACTTGGAGCACATTTATATATTTATATTTTTATATATTCTTATGTGATTTTTGTATGGAATTCTTTATATATCTATTTATTGGTTCACTGATCCACACCTTTGTGGATTAATTTACTTTGAGAAGCACAAACACTTCTGAATTGAAATTGCACTGGTATGCACTTTTCTTTGCTAATTGCACCAATAGTAGATCATATATATATTTGTAGCAATTTTTAATCACATATATTACACTTTAAATCACCTATTAATTTTTATAACACGTGATATATTAAGATTACCAGCGCCTTTTTACCTATGATATATACCTATTTATTGTTTTATTACAATTAAAAGGGCAGCAGGTTCAACAATCTTTTATTTAAAGGGCCAGGCGCCTTCTCTTTTCTTTTTATCAACAAATTTGACACCAAGTTCCCATGGATGCAATATATCATCTCCGAATAAGCCAAGTTATTTCTCTGTACAGTTTCTTCTACATTCAAATATGGAAAGTTACCCATACATTCTCCTCTGACTAGAATACTTATTATGACTATCATTTAATTACATGACCTTCTTTTTGTTTATAGACATACTATGGCTGGTCACTCGATGCAGATACCTATATATACTAGGAATGATTACTTTGATTTTGATACACACTTCCAATTTATTTGGTGATAATTTATGTTTTGGTCCTTATAGTATACCATATGGATCTACAAGGTTATATATATGATCACATATAGGATGCTTATTGATATATGTTTTTTATTAGAGGTTTGCTAAATAATATATACCCTGTATATGTATATACCACCCAGTGGGTTGCCTGTCCACAGGAAATGAATGCCTTTCCTTTTCCCATAAAGTACAAAGTAATGAATAAGATATAACATTATCTATACATATAAATCCTCACATTTCTATATATACATTATTTATTAGACATTTTTTATTTCAAATAATATATATATAATTTTTTACAATAACTTCATCTACATATCAGTTCCATAAATATGATGTAGACCTTACTGGAATTATTTTATAACTAATAATCTGTTCCGGGCTGTTTTGCCAGAATCCTCTTATACTCTTAACAGGTTTTCTAATAATAATTTTTAAAATATTTTTTATTTATATTGAGAGTGTACATGTTTTTATACCATGTTATAGTAATTTTTATCCAAACACATTTTTATTTAATCTACTCTTGAGGAATATAGTCTATGATGCTAATTTAAATATTTTTACACATGATTATATTTAATTATTTAATCATATTTGTCGCAAATTTAATTTATGTTCTTACATTTGGGATTGCAGAATCTTCAAAATATAGACAAATTAGCTTGGGCGCTCTTTTATATCCCTTTGTTACTAATTTAAATTTAGTTTTATCATCCGTGGTTATAGTATAAACTAATCCATTTTAAACACATTACCCTAGCAACTGCTGACTCTGGCTCCCGAATAAAATTCATTGGTCATCACAAATCCTTCGGGGAGTTCCACACTTCATTTAAATTTAGACTATTAAATACTGCCCAACAACTGATGACGCGCTAGTATGAATTCTCCGATTGGGCGCTCGTTCCGGTTGCCGGGCAACCTACTAGGATTTATACAAGCGGGACTCACGTAGCCTCACGCTGCTCCTGATGACGTCAGCTTGATGACGAAACGCGTAGAGCGTAGGCACGTCAGTTCCGCCCTTTGAAACGCATATCCGGTTGCTGATACGCACGGCGTCCGGAAGTACCGCTATACGAGGGGTTCGCGGTCCCTACCTGCTTACGGACACTGTATCGTTATTTTAAATGTGAGTACTTCATGTTATATGTTTAATAAACAGACACATTTTGCAGTACATCACTATATTAGTGTTTTCTATCCATATAATCTCGGACATCATTGATAACACTCTGGAGTGCTGCCCAAGATCCCATACTACATCGCTTGCCTAATTACCTTATTACTGGAAGGAGGAAGTGCATTTGATCCCAGAAGGAGTGGAGAGGCTCACCGCAGTTTTTCGGGGAACACCCCATTAATCCAACGCTGGTTACCCCTGTAGGGGTGCTGCTCTCTGGTGAGTGCGGGCTATATAGGAAGGGGAGCACGGAAATTTCCTCACCCGACACCCACAACCTGATCCATCACTGGGAAGCACCCCCTCCATCCATGAAAACCTTCTTTGGCACTTTATAGCACATTATCATTGCACCACTTTGGAAGATCATTATATTGATCAATATTTGTGGACTTCTTTCACTTTTATTATGGACTATTTAATTATCTGTGTATATTTATTCTTGGAATTTCTATAAGTGTTTTTATAGATTTCAAACTATTTTACTTTCACTTGGCACGATATTTAATTTTCAGCATTTATTTTATATATTGATTTTTCACCTGGATATCCATTATCTCACTTTTTTTGTATTGACTGTTTTCTTCTGATATTAACATACCACTTGGCACATTTTATCACTTTACAACTGTTTTTTACTTGGATATCCACACTTTACATTTTTTATCAATACTGCCACCTAGTGTTTAAATTATTTTTTACACCAGTCACGACAATTATTTATTTACTTTTAGATTCACTTATTTTCCACCGGTTGAAATATATTTATTGCTTGTTGGCACTGCACACATTTTATTTATTTATGTTGTTTCATTTTACTGGTTTATGATTAATTATTTATTAATGATATAAATATATCCTTTGTTGATTAGAATACATACTGTGATATTACATTGAAACCATTGGGTATATATAAGGACCTTTATTTACACCATCGTTATCACATTTTTATACATGGTCTTTGCATTTGTTAGATATACCATTCCCCTGTATATATATATATATACACATTCTTTAAAACTATTGGTAGCGCCAATTACCCTATCATACTTCTATTAATTGTCAGTTAAAGTTGCACAGTGCCGAATCGCAAAAAGTGGCCCAGACGTAAGACAGCAAAATCCTCCGGTGGCAAAGTGGTTAATATTAATTACACAATATATTAATATTTGCAATTTTACTATATTCCCCAATAAAATACAATACATATCTATGCGATAACAAGTAGTATTAAAATCCCCCTGTTTTTGCTCAATACTATTGCACAGCCCTAAATACCCCTGTCCTTTGCTTCACACTATTGTACAGCCCTTTAGTGAGATAAAATTATTTATTGTATTTTAACCTTTACCATATAGTCAATTTATTTTGGTCCTATTGTATTTTATAAGATACTAGCAATTTTTAATAAATTTTGCTGGTTCTCTCTGCGAATATCATATAATAATATTAATATCGCCATCTTCTGGGCATAAAGAGCCTGTACATGCACAGGGATAGATGTATTTCACAATACATTCTAACACGAGATACTTACCAGTTTTTTTGGGCTGACTTTTTTTCAAAAAATTGTAGATATAATGAATAAGATAATATTTTTTATATGTATATAATATAAAAATATTTTTTAACTATAATCGTTTGGGTAGATGTCGGCAAATATATTGGCCTTCCATGGATAGAGGACACTGTAAGGTGTATCCGGCAATGATATGTGTTAAATGGGGGCGGACCTTTAGGAGGGAGGACTTAGCCCTTCACTCTTCTACATAATGTGACCGACGCAGCGTACGCACAACTTCTGAAGAAGTCATTTCTATGACGAAACGCGTCAAGTTGACACGCATGCTGCCTCGATCTGGGCCCTTACTGTGAACCGCACGCCGTTTCCCCACTTCCGGGTATGGAGCATGTTCAAACGAGCGGACTTGGAAGACAGCCACGAGACTTACAAGTCTGCTAAAGGTGCACCAGCTTTTTTACCTTATCCAGCGTACCTATGTTATATATTTTTTTTCCTACGTGTTTGGCGTGATGTTTTTTAAAACAAAGAGGATTTTTTTACCGTCTACCCTATGAGGAGTCTTCTTCCTTTTATATCCTGAGTACACAGGCGAAAGAGCCGCGGACCCCCACTCCTCAGCAGGAACCCGGAATCACTGGGATTAAGCTTTTAGCGATTCCCGCTGGCGTATGCCACCTGGAATCCACCACATCTGGTAAGTGGGAATTCTTACCATCTAACACCGAAGCGGAGGGTCACACCATTGCTGCACATATGCATGCACCGGCACTTTGAATCACTTTGAGTCACATGAAAAGACTTCTATTCACTGCACATTTGCACTATCTTGTACTAGCACCATTGCAATACGGACTTTATGTTTTGTATGCATGATTGATTTGTAGTACATCACTGTCCTTCCTTGCACTTTAATATTTACTTTACATCAAGGTTTTTTCACGTTTTTACCACGATTGAAAAACACCATTTATAGTATATTGGACTGTTTTTTTATTCATCTATTTTTCTATTTTTATAATTGTATTATTTATTGAGCAATTAATAATAGCACGTTGCACTTTTATACTATATGTATGGTAATATCTTACTGTTTCACTCACTTATTGCACTTTTAAATCAATTTAATTATGGATGACACTTATAATTTGTTTTAAAGATACATATTGCCATATTAGCACTATACAATATTTTTTCTCACAGGGGTAGCGCAGTTTTATTTACCTATCACTCCTACAGCGCCTTACTTTATTATTATTTTTTCACTGAGTTTAATGTGTTTCACATTTAAAGGGGCGGCAGTATGTGAATATTTTTTGTTGGAGTGGCACCTTCAACAGGTTTTATTATATGAGAAATATGTTGATTTCTCTATCTGGGCAGTTGACTGGGCAGTGAAATGGAGCATATATACATGTCCAAAAAACAGAAATATTCAATAAAACTTCCGGATCCACAGATCCTCAGTTAAAGGAACACTAATAATTAAAATATTATTCTTTGGATTGGAAACGGCATGTGCTGTAACAAATCAGGACATTGTAGTCCTCTAAAAAAGACATTAAGCCGACCAGGTAAGGAGGGTGATTGACGTCATCTCTTTGTTGAATTCTGGGTGGGACGGTGGGACGGTGGCCCTCCCCAACATGGTTTCCTCCTGTCCCTTGATCTCCAAAAGGCCTTTGATTCCCTCTCTTGGCCGTTCCTCTTCCGCACTCTGGAATGTTGGGGCTTTGGCCCCTCTTTCCACACCACTCTTTGGGCCCTTTACTTGCATCCGGTAGCTCAGGTCCGGATGCAGGGTTACTACTCGGCGCACATACTCATCCGGAGAGGCACGAGACAGGGATGCCCCCTCTCTCCGCTCCTTTTTGCGGTGGCTCTCGAATTTTTAGCAACAGCCATCCGCCTCCATCCTGATATTCATGGTATACAGTGTGGACCCACGACCCACAAATGTGCGCTGTTCGCGGACGACATTATGCTTTTTGTCACCTCCCCTTTGATCTCTCTCCCCAATATCGTCTCCCTCCTTAACGCCTTCGAGGCAGCGTCTGGATTACGAGTCAATATGTCCAAATCTCTGGCCCTTAATGTCAACCTCCCCTCTTCTCTTGTGGATCGGTTGAAGGACCATTTCTCTTTCTCTTGCCACTCGGATTCCATCCCCTACCTAGGGGTGTCGTTAACCCCCTCTATAGATAAACTCTACCCATCCAATTACCCGCCCATGTTCCGACGACTGAAGCGGGAACTTTCTGATTGGTCGCGCTATCACATCTCCTGGATGGGGAAAGTCAACGCAGTTAAAATGACTCTTTTGCCCCGGATTCTCTATTTATTTCGGTCTCTCCCGATCCTTGTGCGTAAATCCCATGTTCAGAGTTTACAAGGCCACATCTTTAAATTTATCTGGGGACAGAAGGGACATAGAATCAATAAACATACGCTTCTACGCTCCCGGAAACAGGAGGGCTTGGGTGTACCTGACCTCTGGAACTACTATCTAGCAGCACAGCTGACACAGTTTTCTGTTATATATTCCAGGGGGGGGAAACCCGACTGGTGCCATATGGAACGTCAGGCTGTCCCCAGACACACTATTGATTATTTGGTTTGGAGTCCTGCCCCTACCCGTCCTCCAATATTGTCTCCAACCCTTTCACATTCATTCTCCATTTGTGATCGCATTCACAAGACGCACAAAGTGACCTCACATTGGGCTCCGCTCACTCATCTATTTCACAATCAAGCCTTCCCTCCAGGGGAAAACATAGGGGCTTTTAAGTGGTGGACTGACAAGGGCATGTATAGGATCGGACACTTTGTTGATAGCTTGGGTCCCATAACATTCTCACATTGTACTTCTAAGCTGAAGATGCCATCTGCGGAGAAGTTCCGTCTTACTCAAATTTCGCACTATATTCACTTCCTCAGGCTCCGTTCTCCTGAGCCCCTGCGGGTGTCGCCTTATGAACAATGGTGTGCCCAAATTACTGATGTTAAGGGGGGTATTTCCCTAATTTATGCTTCACTGACTGACGCTCAAACTAAACCGGCCTACATGCTTAAATGGGAACAGGACCTCAATATAGAATGGGACCTCCCTAATTGGCACACATGTGTAGGACGTTCTTTTCGGGGTATTCACAATGTTGGGCTCATGGAGGCTAACCTAAAAGTAATTATGAGATGGTACATGGTGCCGGCTAGGCTGGCTGCCATCTACCCCTCCATGCCACCCACTTGCTTTCGTGATTGTACCCTGACGGGAACGGTCCTCCATATCTTCTGGGAATACCCAAGGCTGCGGACGTTCTGGGGACGCATTTATGGTATGATCAGGCGAATCACTGGTCTTGCGGTACATCCGTCCCCTTCGCATGCTCTTTTGGGTCAGCGCATTCCTACAATTCCCAAACACACCCAGGCCCTCATTTTCTACATCTTCCTCGGTGCAAAAATGGCGATAGCCAGGCAGTGGAAAATGCCTTCGGTTCCGTTGCAGCTGGCTAAGCGTAAGATTTTGTGGATGATGGCACAGGAGAAGATGTATAGCATTCTTGACGACTCCAGAGCAAAATTCGAGCAGATCTGGGAACCCTGGGCAGCTTATGTTAACGTTACTATTTGACCGGCGTCGGGCCGCTGGAACCTTCTACTCCCTCTTGCTCTTCCTCTCTTTCTTTCCTCTCTTCTCTTGATGCCTGTCAGTTTCCTATCCTATCTATTCTGCCTTCTTCTTTTTCCTTTTCTTTTTTCTTTTCTTCCTCTTGATTGCTCACATTTGGTTTATGTTGTACTCAGAGTGTTTGGTTACTAACCCCGCTTGGTGGGGTCTCTTGGTTTAAGCCCAGAGCCCCTGCCAAATGTTTGGAATGGGTCTTTGATAACGATAATTTCTTATTTTTCTGTTCTTCTCTATGATCGGGAATACAGGTCCATCTCTGTTTGAGCTAGGGACTGGGATTTGCTTACCTATACCTGGTTCTCCTTTGGAGTCCTGGTGATTGGGATTCCACTCGTTTCAATAATATTGGCTGGGTGCTCCCACCTCGGGGCACAGTATGTTCCCTTTTGGGGTGTCTCGGGGGTGGAGCTCTGCCATTGGGGGGTCGCCCCTGTTATCCGCTAGCTGGTATCCCACTTTTTAGGCTTTTCTGGGTCAAGTTTTGGTCCCACTTACACTGACTTATTCCTGGTGTTTATATATATACGTGTTGCTTGCTGCACATCCTCCCCATATTGCTGTACTTCATGTTTCTACTACCGCATGTTGTGTTACAGTTTTCATTTCTGTACCATTCCAGTTACTGTTTGTACTTGATATTTTCGAATAAAAATTTATTGAAATTAAAAAAGACATTAAGCCAAAAGACATACCATAAAACCATGAGGTTCAAACTCCAATTAAACACTTATTTCTGGGCATAACCCGGAAATTTACAGACTATGAGATCCCTTGGGATCGGGCCTTCTTTCTGATTCATCACCACACCATCCCTGGTAAAACCTATAGACGCACCATTGTACCATTGTTGATGAGTGCAGCAAAAGGTTGCATCCCAGTTTTCTGGAAACAACAGCAAGTACCTTCAATCACTGTTTGTCTGTCAAGAATTATGAAAATCATTGAGATGGAGGACTTGATTGCAACAGCGAACAGCACCAGAGAGAAATGTTTGAAAAAATGCTTCCTTATTGGCCTTCAGCGCACAGATTTTGGCAAACACATGGCAGAGATTTGCTGGTGGAATGGTAGATCACCAATATACTCTGCAATTTACTCATCCCTATGCATTCCCTCTCTATTATTTTCTTACATTCCTCTGTTATAGCAAAGTAACATAATTTTTTAGTACCATATAATTCTTACTGTACATCGATTAGTACACTATGGCTGTAACAGCCATAAACTACTGAATGAGATCCATTTAAACAAAACTAAGTAAAATTGTTTTGTTTCTCCAGGCGATATTAAACTTAAATAAATCCTTAACCACTTAAGCCCCGGAAGATTTTACCCCCTTCCTGACCAGGGGGTATTTTGCGATTCGGCACTGCGTGATTTTAACGGACAATTGCGCGGTTGTGCGATGCTGTACCTAAATTAATTTGACGTCCTTTTTTTTCCCCACAAACAGAGCTTTCTTTTGGTGGTATTTGATCACCTGTGCGATTTTTTGATCATGCGCTATAAACAAAAAAGAGCGTCAATTTTGCAAAAATAACAATATTTTTCACTTTTTTTTTTAAAATTCCCCCAAAAAATGTAAAAATCAAAATTTTTTAACATTTTAGGCCAATTTGTTTTATACTATATATTTTTGGTAAAAAAAAATTGCAAAAAGCATATTTTGATTGGTTTGCGCAAAAGTTTACTAACTAAGGGAAAGATTTTTGTCATTTTTGTTGTTTTTTTTTTAACGCGTAATGGCGGCGATCTGTGATTTTTTTTGCGGGACTGCGACATTGCGGCGGACAGATCGGACCCTTGACTGACATTTTTGACACTTTTGGGGTTACCAGTGACATTACTACAGTAATCAGTGCTATACATATGCACTGTTACTGTAAAATGACACTGGTAGTGAAGGGGTTAACTTTATTCGAGAGGGAGGGGTGGTGTGTGTCCCTAGGGGCGTGATTCTTATTGTTATTGGCTGTGGCTTGAAGTGTAGGAACAGTGATCAACGGTCCTACATAGTAGAACCGTTTGATCACCATTCTTACACAGGGGAGAATGACAGGCGGCTTGTTTACATCGGCCGCCTGCCTTTCTCCCGCTCTAACGGACGATCGCAAGTGCTCGGGTCGCTCCCCAGAGCTTCACAGGCTAGTGACGTACCCATACGTCACTTTGCCTGTGAGGGGCTGACCGCCGCAGTATATGTACTTGCGGCGGTCGGCAAGTGGTTAATATGAAGTTTTAATTCATATTTGAGCTTATTGATAAAAATAGCCACAGCTGTATCTCATTTGACATAAGCTGAGTTTCTTGTCTTGAGCGTCTCATTGATATTTTATAGGATATTCTTTCTCTATGCCTACTAACCTGTACAACATAAAATATGTATTTCCCCATTTCACTCATTCCAACCAATTTTTGTCATGTTGGCAGTATAGCCTAATCCAGGAAGTCTATGTTTTGTAAAGCAGTGCACAAATAGTTTCAGGTCTGTTTTTTCTGAGACATGCAGGCTGTTTTTAAGCAGTGTTCGATCATCTTAAATTAATTGACAAAAAGATTACAATTTAATGTTACAGAAAACAGAAAATATCAAACTTTTGTGTCTGTGAGGGTTCTCATTTATCCAGGTCATGGTATATCTAGTAGTAGTTAGTTGCATTCAACTGGACTTGTTCTATAATGTTGAAGACATTTCATAGCTTGTTCTAGCCACTTGTTCAGTTCTAATGAGTGTCAGGAAAATTCGAAAATACTACTTAGACAATAAAATCTGCAATCTTTCCATGGTGATTGGATCAAGGTGTTGATGCTATCTGTTTGGATATAAATGCTGGGTATCTTGCTGATACTCATTAGAACTGAACAAGTGGCTTAGACAAGCTACACAATGTCTTCAACATTACAGAATAAGTCCTGTTGAATGTGACTAGTACTAAATACCAAACTTTAACTTTTTATATTTAACATTTATAACACTTTTTGTACATTGTTTATTACAATGATATATTCATACTAAAGTTAACTGGGAATAATACAAATATTAGTGCCCATTTATTGCTCTTCATAATAAAGACGGGGCAATGATTGTGATCCTAGCTGCACTACTTTACGGTGGTTGTAAACCCCTGAAATGAAAAATGAACAAAAGCATATCCTTCTATAGTGTGTTTTTGCCTCGATCCAAAGAAAATAGTGTGATTTATGTCTCCTCTCTCATTTCTCTGTTATCTGCATGAGTCACTTTTCACAGTCTATTTGGACACCAAACAATCCTTAGCTGTTCATGATTTCCTGTGAGATTATATAGAGGTGGGTGTATTAATTTCCTTTACTCGGGTCTCATAATACATGAGCTCCCTGTTTTTTACTGCATAGTGTGTGTTATCAGATCCCTACCCACTGCCTTCTGCAGCTAATAAATGCTGTGTAAATTGTGTGCTTTAGAAGGCTATAGAAGAGAAAGGGCTGCAGATAAACAGGTACAATTTAAATAGGAGGACTTGTTTAATTTCTGTGTAACTCCTGAGGCAAGTCACTTTAGTGGGTATATGTAAGGGTTTACAACCACTTGAATTAATTTACTTGGAACAAGCATGCAGCTAGTGATATCTGAAAAGTCTTGCTAACTTGCTAGGATAAGGATGACAACTGTGGAGTTTACACATGTAAAACCAAGGTATCAGTGTGAGTAACCATATTTTTAATAGTGTGGGTGCATTTTAAAACCAATAGTTTTTTTTTTTTTTTTTTTTTCATTTTCCCCAGGCAGTAGTCTGCAGATTAAGCTGCTTGTCTGCGTGAGAGCAGGAGCTCCCCTGCAGTGGTCTGAAACCTTCCCTGCTGAGTCACAGCTCAAGCTTTGCAATCAGCAGAGAACGGGAGCTGTAGTCTGTAAAACGTGTCAAAATTAGAATTTTTCGCTCTTTACCAAACTTAGAACCTGCTCACTAGAGAAAGCAAGAAAATAGCAATATTAGAAAGGTCTACTTACTGATGCAAATATGCCCATTTAGAGATTTAAAGTGTATGCTAACCCTAATAATGAACTTCTCATATTTGCTTTCTATTGGTCTGTTAAATAAACCATTAATGTACACTATATTACCAAAAGTATTGGGACGTCTGCCTTTACACGCAAATTAACTTTTTTTTCAAATAATAATTTTTTTTAAATAAGTAGAAAGAAATTTAAAGATATGGGTACAATACTCAAATTAGATACAGTACATAGCGCCCAAAAGAGCGGTGAAGACAGTTGAAGGAGCCATCTCATCTTGAGTATGTAAACAAGCAATCACATCAAGATTCAAAAAGGAACAGAAAAAAAGAAAGGGTTAGGTGGAAAAAAAAGAAAGGGGAAAGAGGGGAAGGGAAATGGGTGTCATCACTATATTCCTCCCATGAGGATGTGGGGGGGGGTTTCAGGGCGAGTCCTCCCGAAGGTGCCACAGTTCCCATACACAGTTGTGGAATTATAATTTGTCCTGTATTCTGGTTGTCAGTTTCTCCATCAGTTCCAAATCCTTAATCCTGACATACAGAGCATCAGGAGAAGGAGGAGAGCGTTTTTTCCAATGCACTGAAACAAGGCAGCGTGCTGCCGTGAGAATATGGTGCAACAGCTTCTTATAGGGTTTGGGGAGTTTTTAAAAGGAGAGGCCCAGAGGAAGAATTTTGGTGAGCATGGGATAGGTAACCCAAACAGGTCACTCAGTAGCTTTTGTAATGATCGCCAAAAAGGGGTAAGCAAAGGACATGTCCAAAATATGTGAAAGAGAGTACCTCTATCCCTGTAGCAACGCCAACAGCGGTCGGAACCAGTGGGATAGATAGCGTGGAGTACATCCGGCGTCAGGTACCAGAAGTAGAGAATTGTATAGGTATTTTCCTTATAAAGAGTACATAGGGCGCTCTTAGCTGCCCAAGACCAGATCCTCTGCTACGTCTCGAGGGGAATTTCCTCACCTAGTACCCTCTCCCATCTGAGCATATAGGAGTGTTTGCCCTGGGTTTGGATGGAGTAGGGATTTAATATCCGGGAGATATCGGAGATCAGGCCTCTTCTCGCGGTGCCCTCCAAAAGGGGAAAGGGGAGAATTGTAGTGCTGGGGGTAATAGTTTGTGCGTAGTGGCCAATCTGCAGATACCTATAAAACACCTGGCGAGGTAGGTCAAATTTATCCTGAAGTTCTTTAAATGATAGCATTTTATGAGATCTATGGTCCCCTAGATGGGCAAAATGAAATAGATTCCTTAACGCCCAAAGATGGGACATCGGAAAAGTGGGGCTATCTATCCGGCATCCTGGGGTTATAGAGGAAGGAGGTCAAAAGCGAAGCTTCAGACCCTGGGTGGTATTGGCGAGCCAATATATGCCAGGTCAACCTAAGTTGGGACATCCAATTTGGGTCTACCCCCACGTTCACAATCCACAAAAGATTGTTAGAGTGTACGGGTGCTAGCCAGAGTTTTTCAACCATGAGGCCACTGCGCGCAGTTGGGTTGCTTGGCAATATTTAATAAGATTGGGGATTTCTAAACCCCCATCTGACCATGAAGCCATAAGCACCGAGCTAGGCACGCTAAACAAACAAATTGCAGGAGGTCAACTTGCAGCTTTTTAAGGTGTGCAGAGGGAACAGGTAGCGTTTGGAACAAATACAGCAGCTTGGGGAGAATGGATATCTTTATCGAGGCAATGCGGCCCAGTAGGAAGATGTGATATTTCTTCCACTGTTGTAGGGTTGACCTAATCTGTTAAAACGGGGGGGGGGGGGTTTCTTTTTATAGCAGAGGTTGGCATAATATGAACTCCCAAATATTTTAGGGCAGTGGTTTTCCAGGAGTAAGGAAAGCAAGATGATAGATGCTTGATTTCGTCTTTTGAGTTATTAACAGGGAGGGCCTCCAATTTGGTTGCATTTGTTTTACAGCCCAAGAGAGGTTAGGTAGGAAGGTTCTAGGGTGGGTCAGGGTGAGAATAATATTGTCTGTGAACAGGGAAAGTTTAAATTCTCTCCCCCTAACCGATATGCTCCAAATGTTATGGGTATTGCAGGTAGGCGCCGATAAAGGCTCAACACATAGTGCAAATAATAAAGGCGAGAGCGAACAGCCTTGCCGGGTGCCGTTAGTTACTTGGAATGAAGAAGAAAGAGCATAAGGGGTTTTCATCTGAGAAGTAGGATTGCAGTACAGATGTTCAAGTACTCGCACAAATGCTCCCTTGAATCCGATATGGCATAACGTGGCAAAAAGGAAGGGTCAGCCTATGCAATCTAAGGTCTTTTCCGCGTCCAAGCTAAGTATCAGAGATGCTGAGCCCTCCCGGTTTGCCACATCGATAAGGTCAATGACCTTCCTGGTGTTGTCCCCAGCCTGACATAGCGGGAAGTAGCAGGACAAAGCCTACTTGATCTTTGTGGATTAGAGATGGGAGAACAGCATTCAGTCTGACGTAGAGAAGTTTAGTAAGGATTTTCAGGTCCGAATTCAATAGGGCTATGGGCCTATAACTGGTGCATATAGATGGGTCCTTATCTGTCTTTGGAGTCAATGTGACAAAGGACCTCTACATGTCTGTCAGGATAGGGGTAGTCTGAAGGAAAGCATTATAAAGGGAGCTCATATGGGGGAGCAGCACAGGGAGAAAGGCCTTAAAGTATTCATATGGAAGGCCGCTAGGGCCTGGGGGACCTATGGGCAGGTAAGGATTTCATAGTCAAAGTGAAGTTCCTCGGTTATAATAGGTGCATTGGGGGTAATAAGTCCGATGGCTGAAGTAAGGAGACACCACCTTGTGCAAGGCATTGATACATGCGGTCCATTAGATCATGGGAGGGGGAATTATGGGGTATATTGGGGTCGTTGTAAAGGTTTGTGTAAAAGTCTGCAAATGAGTGAACAAGAGTAAACAGCCTGATCTGTTTTTAATCTGGTGTGTGGCTGTCAAGTGGGTGCGGTCGTGCAACTTTCTAGCTAGTGAGGAATGGGCTTTATTACCTTAATCATAGTACAGCTGCTTCAAACGAGTCAAAGCCCTCTCTACTTGGCTGAGAGCGAGATCCTTGAGAATCACACGTAATTGAATGATTTTTTTGAGCAAGGATAGGGAGGGGGTGGAATGCAACTAATGTTCATGGGCCCTTAGCTGTTTTTCAGTTTGTAATTTAGTGGCCAGAGCATCTTTTTTCATGGCCGAGGAAATAGCGATACACCGCCCCCGAATGACCACCTTATGGGCTTCCCAGATGCTTGACAGAGCTACATCAAGGGTGGTGTTTTCAGTGAATTAGAGTTTCAAAGTGGATTCCAGTTTGGACTTGGACAAAGGGTGTTGGAGCAGAAAGCTGTTCAATTGCCAATGACAAGGTTTGTGATTTGGAGTGCCAAGGGAAAGGGTGATCAAAATGGGAGCATGATCAGACAAGGAGATCGGGAGTATACCCGCAGACCCAATGACTGGATCTGTTGGGTTGGGTTGTTAACGAAAAAGTAATCTATGCGAGAATGTGTGAGATGGGGGCAAAGTGAAATGTGTACTATCAATCCCCTGGGTGAGAAACCTGCCAGGTGTCAAAAGAAGCGTATCTCCTAGTGAACTGGTGGGAAGACCTCGCGCTTATGGCGTGATAAATAAATGAATTAATATAAACAAAATTTTACACTCCAAAGTGTTAATGTGCTAGCTGCTAGCTGCAAATTAAAGTGCATGTGCCTTTAAATGAATATGTAGTGACAGTGTTGCAGCGCTGCTAGGGAAATCTGTGCAAAAAGTGCAAAAAAAATAGATATGTGCAAAATGTGCGACAAAGTGCAAATATCAGAAGTATAAAATGACAATCATGCTAAAATTCATAATGTTTAAAACCATAAATCCAGTGCTAAAAACTACTTGTAATAGCTGTGCTCAGAGTAAAAATCAATAAATATTCAGTGATATTAATCAAAGTGATAAAAAGTCCATATATGTTTTGCAAGATGTAAAACACTGATGTTTCGCTGGGTTAATTCAGGTTTGCACCCCCCTGTGGTAATCTACTCACCACAGATAGCTCGATCGTCAGCGGTTATGCATCTGATGAAGGCTTTTCTGGGCAGCTTGAATACACCAAATATGCTGGATAAATTCTTTGTGCTTGGTTCCTTTGCTATATACTTCCGGTTTCAAACATCGAACAAATACGAGCGATATGTGACCACGGCTCGGTGGATCGCTGCTCCCGCAGCGTGCGCCTCACCGGCCGGAAATGACGTCAGGTCCTGCTCAGCCAATCGCTAGACGCGTTTCGCCGTCCAATCACGGCGTCATCATTATGAATTTTAGCATGATTGTCATTTTATACTTCTGATATTTGCACTTTGTCGCACATTTTGCACGTCTATTTTTTTGCACTTTTTGCACAGATTTTCCTAGCAGCGCTGCAACACTGTCACTACGTATCTCCTAGTGAGCTGGCAAAAAAGCTGCGAGTCCCTGAGAGTTCGGGACTGTGAGCTCCAGGGTTCCACCACATGGCAATAGAGAGCAGCAGAAAGAGATAGATTAAAATCACCTCCAATAAGAAGGTATTCATGATCTGAACGAAAGAGCTGAGTAAAAACTCTAGTCAGAAAATTAATTTGTCAAGCATTCGGGGCATATAGAGTGCAGAAGGTAATTGCTTGTGTCTGCCAGGTGCCACGGAGGATGATAAAAATGGCCCTGTGGGTCGATATAAGATTCGGAGTAGGTGAATGGGGAGCCACGTTTGAAAAGTATAGCTACTCCAGCCCTTTTACGAGGATTGAAGGCCTGATAAGCCTGGGGATAATGTTTGGATGTGAACGTGAGGGAACCCTTCTTGTCTAAGTGGGTCTCTTGGATCATAATGACATCAGCCCCAGACTGGCGAAACTCCCCGAGTGCCAGATACCTCTTTCTGTTAGAGTTTAGACCATGAACATTCATAGATAAGACCTTAACCATAGCGCTGTATGAAAGCAGAGAAAACAGCACTTATCTGATCCAGTGGTAGGATAGGTACAGCTTGAAAGCTAGAAGGACACAATCTCCGTGGAGGGAACGTGATGGGAGGTGGCAGCCTCGCAATGGACAGAGGTGGGAGAAGAAAAGAAAAGGTTAGAATGGAGACAAGGAAACAATGTATCAAAAATAATTCAATACAACATACAATACTAACAGGATAAAACAGGCCGTCAAAACCAAAAACTATGCAAGTTCCTATATGTCCGCCTGATTGAAAAAAGGATCAAGGGGACATAAAGCAGTTTGGGAGGGGAGTCAATAAGGAGGGAAATAGAGAGGAACATTAGCCAATTAGCTTGATGGGGGTAATGAGAGAAAGCCAACCACTTTCATATCTCACCCGAGGTTAGCCCTTTCATGTAGATAGATCCAGGAAAAAAAATAAAGAAGATAGAGATGAGATCTATGCAGGATACAGTTCAACCGGGTTTTAATCTTGTAGACATGCAGGGTGTGTCCTGGTCCCTCAAGCGTTTAGCTGGGGAAACCTTCTGACAGACCGTGGGTGGAGCAGGTGTGGATGACACCAGGACCCATTCAGGGAGTTGGAGGACAAGTAGCTCCAGCGTATTGCAGAATGCAGGTAGATCTTCTGGATAACACAAAACTTCCGATTTGCCCTGTCATTTGTCAGTAAGGCTGAAGGGGAATCCCCAACAATAGGTAGTGTCTGTCTCTTGTAGGGTACGCAGAAGAGGTTGGAGGAGCCTACGTTTTTGAAGGGTGATCCAGGAGAGGTCAGGGTATAGTTGAACCTGGGCACCCTCAAAGATCACCTTGCAGGTGGGGTGAGCTTTTCGCATAATGTCCTCTTTCAACAGGAACGAGTGAATTCTGCAGATAATATCTCGTGGTTGAGAGCCTTAAGGCCTGAGAGCATGGTGAACGCAGTCCATCTTGATGTGTTTAGTGGAGGGTTCGCCCAGCAAGTTGTTGAATAGGATCTGTAAGGTAGATTAGAGGTCCTCAGAGCCGTCAGGCTCAGGCAGGCCTCTCACTCATATGTTGTTCCTGCGACCTGTGTTATTGAGGTCTTCGAGATGGCGTTGCATGTCCCGTGGCAAGAGGCGATGATCGGCTCCCTGAAGTTGAGTATTGTGAACTGCCAACAGGAATGCCAGGTGGGGGGCATCTGAGGGGGAGAACCAGTTGCCACTATTTGCATGGGCTGGTGGTGAGGAAAAGGCAGCCTGTGAGGCAACAACCTGGCACCAGTCTGGGCTTGGGGTGTAGGCACCAGGTGTTGGTCCCAGGGTTCATACCATGCTGTGGCATTAAAGGGTTAAGAGGCAGGGGGACCAAATCCTCCTCTATGGGATGGAGCTGGTGTGTCAGGAGAGGGGGCCCCCATGGTAGGCCTGGAGTAGCTTGGATCACTAGACCGTGGTAAACTTTGCGACTTGGGGGGAGACAGGTGCTGAGTTGGCAGTTCGAGGGGTGGCATGATCCCCCAGATCTCCCTTTGCCGTACCTTAGGCTGCATCTGTTCGCCATCAGGGAGGGAATCGATGGAGCAGATGCGGGTCTCAGCAGCCCTGGGAAGGCATCGGAGGATTCTGTGTAGGGGTCGGGAGCCGGAAGATGTGAGGCCTGCACTCCATGCAGTAGGTCTGCTGATGGAGTTGTCAGAGGAGAGACACTCCCCGATGCAAGCTGGAGACATCTGCCATGCATAGGCGGTGTTAGAGAGCCAGAAGGAGCCTGATCACTCAGTGGGGCTGCTGGAGAGAGCTGCAGTGAAGCGTATGAGCGGGACGAGGAGGCCTCTGGTGCCATTTTGTCTGCACCACATGGCAGCATGTCTGCCACTGTAAAAAAGGTGTGGAGGGAAGCTGAAGGTCCGGGAGGCGACTGAGAGAATCCCCGAGCTTTAGTGGATCAGGTGGACCTGGATCTGCCCATGCAGCAGTGCAGAATAGTTTGATGTAGATGGATGTAGCAACAGGCTGAGGGAGAGCTATTCTCCTAGACGTCCCCCCACATGAACTTTAATGGCATTCCAGTCTTGGTCCGTAGGGTTCAATATTGAGTTGGCCCTTCCTTTGCAGCTTTAACAGCTTTAACTCATCTGGGAAGGCTGTACACAAGGTTTAGGAGTGTGGCTATGGGAATGTTTGACCATTCTTCCAGAAGCGCATTTGTGGGGTCAGGCACTGATGATGGAGAGAAGGCCTGGCTCGCAGACTGCGCTCTAATTCATCCCAAAGGTGTTCTATTGGGTTGAGGTCAGGACCCAAACTTTCTCATCCATGTCTTTATGGACCTCGCTTTGTGCACTGGTGCACAGTCATGTTAAAACAGTAAGGGCCATTCCCAAACTGTTCCTACAAAGTTGGAAGCATGAAATTGTCCAAAATGTCTTGGTATGCTGATGCCTTAAGAGTTCCCTTCACTGGAACTAAGGGGCCAAGCCCAACCCCTGAAAAATAACCCCACACCATAACCCCATCTCCCCCCTACTAACGATTATATCATATTCATATGTGTAAGACATTTGTTCATAATACAAAAGGGGAAAAGATAGTATTAATGGAAGTCTTCTATCGCAAAATGGTGGAGTCATGAGTTATTCTAGGTAAGTATCAAAAAAGGGTGTACTAGAATGTCTAAAATGCCACAAAAACCTACTTTGTGTCAATGAAACAATTAATGACCCAATCATTATTGAGCCCAAAAGGGACATAGGTCTTGAGCTTGTAAATTAATCCCATTTCTAGTTTTGAAATCTCTAGAGTTCTGTCGCATCCTCTCCAATGTGGTTTAGGTTCATCAGTATCGATGAAGCTAAGCCCTCTAGGATCTTTCCCATAGAATTCCCTAAAATTAGCTAAGAGACTAAGATTTTTAAATCCCTGCTTGATGTTATATATGTGTTCTCTCAAACGCCTTGTAGATCTACCTACATATTGGTTTCGGCATGTAGATTGGAGAAGGTAAACAACAAATGTGGAATTACATGAAATGCATGTTTCTACATCATATTTTCTACCAGTGCTCTGTGAAGTAAAGTTATTCAATCTCCTGCATGTATGGCCACTCACCCCATAGATCACACACCTATAACATGGGTGAAAACCTCCAATGTTGAAAAAAAACTTCAATTTAAATGGTGGATTAACCACATGGACATAGACGGGCCCTCTTTGTTCTTAAAAATTAGGATAGAGAGAGGCCCTCACAGACACCTTTTCTCTTTATAAAAAACTTCTCGGCTCAACACTGGCAGATTAAACACATTATTAAGCATCATTGGAGTATTTTAAAACAGGATTACACCCTTAATAAAATCTTACCAAATGCTCCACAGGTCATCATTTGAAGGGCCCCAAACTTTATGGTCAGAAAAGCCCCCAATGTGGATTAATCCACCATTTCAATTGGACTTTTTTCCAACTTCATCAGAGCTAGTTGGGGGAATTAGTGGTAGGGTTTTTGTATATTCCAAAAGGTCACATGATCAAGTCCCAAAGCTCCACCCTTTGTGGGTGGGTCAAGAACAATATAAATGTAAAGAAGCATATTACTAATGACAATAAAAGCATAAAAAATATAAATATATATAGAACCAATGCTTATGCAAATAAATCAATAAAATATGATTACCACAATACATGACAATATGACCATGGAATAGCCAGCCATGCAGAGTTGCCTGACATGGAACAAACATCAGACCCTATTGCCTTGTGCGATCGATAAATGTCATCCAAATGCAGCCACAGACATAGTGTATGGTAGAAGAAATCTATCGAAATTCCCTGCTGTTCCTTGTATATGTTATATAATATGTTATAGTACATGCCAAATCTACATATGCCACAGCTTTCATATAGATTGGAGCCACAATGTCATAAAGAAGGGACCGACCGAAATGTAAACCATCAGTGCAGATACTGCTCTTTGACTCATTTTAATCCTTATGCTGCTAGCATTAGTAAAATGATCGGAAAGTTCATCATATTTCCTTGTTTTAATCTTTTTTACATTTCTTCATTTGCTTCCTGATTCCCATGCCTAGGCAAACAATGTCATACAGGAGTCTTCAGGAGGGGAGGAGGAGCTTTCTCAGCTAAGCACACCCTCCTGCCTGCATGCCTAAACTAAGGCAGAAATGCATAAAATTGCTAACACACAGGGCTAAACAACCATTTAAAGCATTGCTATAAAGGGCCAAACCAAATAGTTCATACAAAGTCCATAAAGACTAATAATAATAATAATAATGTTATAATGTCACCAGGAGGAAGGGAAACACTGCAGTGCCGAAGATGGCGTGTAATGTGTTTTCCTTCTTCCCGGTGAAGTCACACGCCATCTTCGGCGCTACACTCCACGCTGCTGTCCATCAAGGCACACCCAACAACAGGGATCATTGCTGGCATTTCCCTGTTACACCGCGGTCTCCACACACCCAGATGTGGGGTGCTGAGGACTATGTTCACCAAGAGCTAAACTTGACATATGAGCCTATATTAATTCTCCTCCATGTTAGTGTTCACTGGTCTGTTCCTGGTCCCATGTTTTATTAAATATTGCACTTAGAGGTGCTTTTCTAAGGCTAGAACAGATGGATTCCAGGACGTAAATGCTACACGAATCATCTGCCCTTACTCAAGATGGATATGACCAGAAATGCTGGGGAGTGTTTTTCAAAGTGATTGGTAAGCAAAATAGACATGGATGGAGGGGTGAGTTTGCTTTAAGGAATTAAATAGAGTTTTTGGTTTGTGGTGCTCAGATGCAATCTAGTTATTATTATTATTATAATTATACAGGATTTATTAGTGCCAACAGTTTGCGCAGCGCTTTACAACCTGAGGGTAGGCAGTACAACTACAATACACTTTAACCACTTGCCGACCGCCGCACGACTATATACTGCGGCGGTCAGCCCCTCACAGGCAGAGTGACGTATCGGTACGTCACTAGCCTGGGAGGGTCTGGGGAGCGAGCGCGCGCCGCCGCCGGCGCGCTCCCGCACGGGCGCGGACCCCCCCGCGCGTGTGACCGGCGGACCCGATGTCCGCTGGTCACTCGGCGATCGGCGGGGGAGAGGGAGAAAAGCAGGCAGCTCGTGTAAACAAGCTGCCTGTCAGTTCTCCCTGTGTAGAAACACTTATCATACGGTTCTACTATGTAGAACCGTTGATCAGTGTAACTACACCTCAAGCCACAGCCAATCACAGTTAGAATCACGCCCCTAGGGACACACACAGCCCCTCCCTCTCAAATAAAGTTAACCCCTTCACTGCCAGTGTATTTTTACAGTAACAGTGCATATATATAGCACTGATTACTGTAGAAATGTCACTGGTAACCCCAAAAGTGTCAAAAATGTCAGTCATGGGTCCGATCTGTCCGCCGCAATGTCGCAGTACCGCAAAAAAAATCGCAGATCGCCGCCATTACTCGTTAAAAAAAAACAACAAAAATGACAAAAATCTTTCCCTTTGTTAGTAAACGCGATAACTTTTGCGCAAACCAATCAAAATACGCTTTTTGCGATTTTCTTTACCAAACATATGTAGCATAAAACAAATTGGCCGAAAATTTTAAAAAATTTTGATTTTTACTTTTTTTTGGGGGGGAATTTCATATAAAAAAACGTGAAAAATATTCTTATTTTTGCAAAATTGACGCTCTTTTTTTGTTTATAGCGCGTGATCAAAAAATCGCACAGGTGATCAAATACCACCAAAAGAAAGCTCTGTTTGTGGGAAAAAAAGGACGTCAAATTCGTTAAGGTACAGCATCGCACGACCGCGCAATTGTCCGTTAAAGTCACGCAGTGCTGAATCGCGAAATACCCCCTGGTCAGGAAGGGGGTAAAATCTTCCGGGGCTTAAGTGGTTAATACAGTAGGAATCAGAGAGGCCTGCTAGTTCCTCTTTAATACATGTCTAAGTATCACTATTATTACAACTTTTACTAATTTCAATTCATAGTAATTAGTTGTAATTAATATTGACAGCAATACATTCATTTCCATAAGTACAATTATTCTAAACCTTTTTTGGTTAAAGGTTTAGGTCTAAACCGTTCGTAAAGGTTTTCACTGCAGTTTGGGGAACTTTCTTTTGGTGTACACATCCTGCTCTGGACTCCACCCCCTTCTACAATTTTTTAATAATTTAACAACATTTCAGCTATAGATGATAACACACATTTGGGGCATTTGGCTGCACATACACTGAGGACAAGATGAAGGAATGGAAAGATTTGGAACTTCTGCAGTGAGTGGCAAACTGCCTAATGAAGATGTCTAGGAATCTGCATTTCACATAATTATAGCACACAGCCATAAAGTATATTCTAAGTGCTAGGGAAGGGGGTCCTAAGAAGTGCAATAAAAATGCATGAATCCTTAAAAATCTTTTTGTGTGGAATGGCAGAGGAAAAAGTGCTACCCACTAAGTTCCTATCCTATATAGCTACATTATGTTTGACCTGAACACACATGTATATGTGTCTAGATATAGATAATGTCCTACAGGAAGGGGTTTTTGCTAACAGCTTTGGGTCAGCTAGCAACATCAGCACTATCAGCATCTGACCAGCCAGGGAGGCTAATAATGAAGAATCAAACAAAAATAAAGAATCATTTTATACTTTTTTTAGGTTGTTTCAGCGCCACAGCGCAGTAAAATTTTCACTATTAGTATCTCGAACCAGGCAAGGGAGCTGAGAGTGATGATATAGTGAAGAACTGAAAAAATAAATATTTATTTTATTGATTTTCTTATGAACTGCAGTTCCACATGAAAGCATCATGGACTTCCAACCTCAGCATCATAATAATTAAAGAGCACCATCAGCATTATGAATCATACAGGAAATAACAATGATAAAAATTCAGGCTTTTCTTTAAAGGAAACCTGTTCTTAGAAAACCATAAAGACTACCACCGCTGATTTCCTTTTAAAGCCCATTTTTTCAGTGGTGATATTTACTTGCTTTTGTCTGAAATAAAGGTTAGGATGTAATAGTTACCATTTCCAAGATTCTGCATTCCTCTTTTTGTCCCGATAGTACAGTACTCCTCTCACCACCACTATCAGAATCTTATACAGGCTACCTGTGTCCTTTTCAAGCAAACATTTTTGATTGAAAAAAGGCACCCTTGACTGAGCTCCTCTCAAAAGGGGAAGTTCTGCTTTAAGACCTCTTCCCCAGCTCCTGTTTGTATAATGGAGCTTCTGGGGAGAAAAGGGGAGTGGGTACCTGATTTTGATAGGTACACGCTCCCACCGCCTAGGCAATCGGAATTGGAAGTTCTCGTTCCCCCCCCCCCTCCCTCCCCAAGTCTTCTGGGACACATGAAAGGCCCCATAAGACTGCGGGACCATTCAGTATGTGCGACGCCACTTATGCATGCGCAGTGGGCACCCGGCTGTGAAGGTGCCCATGGTAAAGATGCCGGCGCTGGTGAGAGAGGACATAGGGAGAAAATGCCTAGGGTGAGCACACCTCTAGATTGTGGGACAGGTAAGTGGCTGTTTATTAAAAGTCAGCAGCTACAGTTCTTGTAGATGCTGATTTTTTTTTTCACTTAAGAGACTCGAGCTCCTCTTTAAGCACACCGAACCTGGAGTAGCTCTAAAAGGCAAATGCCATCTTTACTTCTTTTTTTTTGTTTCAATGGTTTTTATTAAAGTATAACAATTGCAAATACAAAACAGTAAAGGTACAGCAAAATCAAGTAGACATACCAACTAATAACAAAGGTCAAACAACAGATATCAAAAGTGAGCAGCAGGAGAGAATAAAACGAGGTCAAACCGTAGTAAGCGAATCAGGCTTCAGGTAATGAGGGTAGAAAAATTTGCATAAGGTCATGGAACAGCATAAGAAAAGGAGGTAACAAAACAAAGGGGGGGACCCCCAAAACGCGTGGCCATGAGCCCTAAGACACCCCTAAAGGGAGCATACTGTGTCTCAGGGGTAGTGTCCCGCCTAAAAAGGATGTTACTTGAGAGAAACCATAGCAAACCCCACATTACAAGTTTATCTGAGAGGCATCTTTACTTGTTAAAGTCAATGGTTGATCTAGAAGTCATAGGAGTTTATTGAGCAATTTATTTACAAAAACAAAGTACAATGGCAGTACAGAAAATTGGAGTTTGTTACAGACATTAGGCATTCAGTGATGTACATAATGATCAAAAGAGTACTTCAACTACTTTGTTTGTGTAGCTGGTCTGCAGAACAGGCGAAGATTTTTGGTGCCCGGTCAGTTACAGGGACAGTTTATGGGCATAGCTGTAGGAGAGGCTGTCACAGAACATACAGACAGTGATCAAGTAGACCAGTGTTTTTCAACCTTTTTTCAGTCAAGGCACCCTTTAAAATTCTGCAAAATCTCGAGACACCTCAATCAAAAATCATGCAACAGCATCCACACACATAGGACATCCAACATTTGAGGTGATTTATTCTTACAAAGTAAGAGCACGCTGTTACTGACTGGTATTCCAGCATTTCTCTCAATCACTCAGCCAATATGACCCCAATGCTGACATAGAGGGGAATGGCAAATGAGGATGTTGTAGAGGCACCCAATGTCCTCCTTCTCAACCAATGACATCACTGGTTGTTAAGATGCCAATGACAGTGCCCAAGGCTGTAATGCTCACCAATAAAAAAAACCTATAGCTTTATGTAACAGAACAGCAGGCTTGATCCACCCACTGAATTGTACACAATGTTTGGGCAATTTGAAGCAATTTTTAGGCTCTTTGCTAAGTCGCCCCTAAAGGAAACCAGAAGGCACCCTGGTTGAAAAATGCTGAATTAGACAAATAGAGAGAATGAATCTTCAAAACAGAGACAGCAATGAAAACCTAGTTGTCTGACTGTCTCTTGTGTCACTCACTAACTGCCACATCGATTAGATCCCCATCATCATACAATGCCATGCCATCATCATTATCACTGTGACTTCACATGCCATTGATTGAGAATGAGTTAAAAAAAAACTGGCAGACTTACCTTACACGGCTGCACATGGCATGGGAGGAGGTGGGAGGAGGCCTGCGGAGGCGGAGCCAGTCTTCTTCTAGGGTAGACTCGACGGACGGAGGAGAGGAGAGAGTGAGGAGGAGAGCCGACGAGGAGGAGGATCCTCCTCCGAGTCCTCCGCTGCGGCGGCGGCGCTGTGCATCCTGGGTCTGCTCTGCTGCTCACGTCACTGGTTGCTAGATGCCAAGCGGGCTGGCCTTAGCAACCAGTGTGTGCAGGGCAGACTCGACCCACCCACGGCCGCCGCCGGACTCCGGACCGGAGGGGAAGAAGCAGAAGCAACAAGGGGGGGCCGGACGCCCGGCGGACAACGGAACGGGGGGGCCCTAGACCACCAGGGAGTGGGACATCACATGCCACCAATCCATCGATCCATGTGGGGCCCCTTGGCAAGTGGGGCCCCCGGGCAACCGCCGGGTATGCCCAATGGAAAAGACGGCCCTGCCTGAGAGTGGGTTCTAATCCCTCCCCCAATTTATCCAAAACTAAAAAAAAAAAAAAAAATTATTTAGCTTTAGATTCACTTCATTAAGACCAAGATGAAGTTTCAAGAAAACCAAGATGAAGTTTGTGCTGAATTTTTATTTAAACTTTATATGTAGAATGTCGGTGAGGTGTTCATACTAAAGTAATGGCAGTAACCACATATCTGATGTGGAATTCTTAAAAAATTAATTTTACGTTTTCCAATTTGTGCAGAAATAGCTATTACCAATTTCAAAGTGTATATAGCCTGAGATGACAATAGTCCATGCTCTGCCTAATGACATCCAGTGTTGAATAAACACATCAATTTATGTATCCTCTAAGGATTTCTAAAGCAACTAAAATTTGACATACAGTAAGTTTTATTGAGACCATATGTGTTTTCAAGGAGAGGGAGATTGTCATGTTTATTCACCAGTGATATTCACAGCATCTCTAGTCTTCCCAACACCATTAATCACCAAATTGCTTTTTTAAGACGGTGCCACAATTAGCCACAAGAAAAATGTCTAAATGGCGTCATATACTTTGGTCTGTAGCTAAGGTGTCTAAGCCATTTTTTATTTCTCACAACTGATTGATTCATCATTGGTTTGCCTTTTAAAATGATAAGTAGTATGTGTTACTGTACATAAACACAGACATTGAAAAAGTTATCGGTAATGTACATGTAGAAGCAAATAAATCTCAACTCTAGAGCAAGGAATACATCATCTTGGTAAATAGTTTTAAATATTTACTATCTTATATCACTATAACAGCTGGATTTGTATGGTTCTGTATGAATGGAGCACTTGGAAGTGCACATCTGGAAATGTGAATGGCCCAAGTTTTCTCTTTGTCTTTCACACTAAGCTGCAGCATACACTGTAGATGTAAGCCAGCCACATTGGAAATAATGGGATTTTACTTGACATGCATTTTCTTGCAGCAAAATGCAAAAGTTTTGCTGCATTAAAATGGACCATTCTGAACAGTCCCTGAAAGTATTGGTCTTTACTTAGAAAAGTGTAGGGATCTGTTGCCTTCTAAAGTTAGCTGCTAATATCACAATGGTATGTATAGTTCCTTCCTGTCTAGGAGAAGGACTTTGAAAACCCCAGAAGGAGAAAGTGAAGAGAGAGAGACAGAGAACTGAGATGCATCATCTTGTATACACAGGGGCTGCTACTGCTGCTGTATTTTCTTTCAAATCAGAGGCAAAGACTATTATTCCTATGTTCCAATAGTTTAACTTCAGCTGCTCTGGGCTTCTTGAGTGTGTATCTAAATCCTTGTGACAGACTTATCTATGTTCTATTGTATTATCTCACAGTGCCAGATAGCTAGGTTTGTGCGACTGTATGTGTTTAGTGGTTACCTTCCAGCATATTGGTTTATTAGTTGAGCAGGTTGAACTGTGTTTGTTTCTAGTGAGTAGCAGCTGGCCTAGGTCGGGGGAAGGGGTTAACTTGTGGAAGTTCTGTTCCTGGGCTTTTTGGTCCTAGCTGGCACGCCTGCGATATAAAAAGGGGAAGGTTGAGGTCCATGGTCCTTCTTGGTCGGATCTTCCTAGCTGACTGGGGTCTGTCTGTTGATGGAATTGAGACTGCTGCTGAGACACCAGGATTTTCAGAGACATCCACGCCATGCACAATGCCATAAAGGACTCTTATCTCACACAGATATGCCTGGACAGCCACACCACATTAGTTAGGAATAGGGGAAAGACGCTGTTCATATTGAACTGTTATGCCACACTTCTTCAGTAAAGATACATTAACCATTTTGAGCCTGGTCTGAAGTTATTTAAAGAGGTGCATGTGGGATCTGGCATATCAAAACAACTAGGGTCTGTAAACGGACAACAGGGTATGAAGTAACACCGCTACAAAGGGTTAACACAAGACAATACGAGAAGTGTAGTTGCTAAGGGTAGCCAAGTACAAGTTCAAAACACAAGCAACCAGTCATTAGGCGTGGTATCTGGTAAGGTGATAGGTCCTCCGGTAGTGAGGGGGTTGATGTCTGTCTCTCTCCTTAGCAGTCAGTATCTAATAGCAACCTGGATCAGTAGGTACGGGAAATGAGCACGCATGAGGTCCGCACTATGGTCTCAGCAGGACCCCAGTAGCAGTGTGTAGTGACATGGAACAAGACACTTTCAGGGCAACTCTGCATGTTTATTACAGCACACAGTGAAGGCTCGTGTCTAAGTCAAAGAACTGCCCTAATGTTTGATTTTTCATATGACCACAGTCTCTGCCTGGTCCCGGGCATTGATGAGTGCGCTCTGCGTGAAAGGTATCCCCATGTGCATGGTGAGCAGGCCTCGTACACATACATGTCCTGTTATTTTAGGCAAACCTGTTCCTTCTGGCCAAGGGATCTGTAGCTAGTTTTAGCTTAGGGTATCTGATGGCCACTTCTGTTAGTTAGAGACCCAAAGTGTCATAATATCAAATGATGGAGCCCTATATAAATTTAGAATGTGTAGCTTCCCCTTTAAGATGTAAATATATCGCCCAAAAGTTAAAAACCATAAGTAAAGGAAGTGGTGCTCTCAGTGCTGTGCAAATAGCGAGGCAAGTGTACAGTGATGTCTTCAGTGAAGAAAGCATATGATAAAATGCCAATAATGATAAACAATGCAAAAACAATGCAAGTTAGTATAGAAAAGTCCAATGTGACAGTTCCGGACACCACATATATGCTTCTACACAAAGTTGTCTTCTAGTTCCTTCACCACTCATGCTCAAAGGGTAGATGGCAACTCACCAGAGGTGTTTGACCCCTTTTTACAGGAAGGTCAAAAAACGCTTTTGGAAAACCAGATTGGTTCCACAGCTTACACCACTTCACTCCGATGATCCCTCAGGGTATGGCTAGGAAAAGTGAATTAACTCCACAGGAGACATAATTAGAAGGACTTCATAGTGTAGTATATTTATTGGTGGTTAGAATCAAGTATAAAAAGGTTGCACTCACATGTAATTGTGCCTAGGTCCCAGCACTAGGTATATACAGCGTGTGCAGATGGAACCTGTTACTCCGATGTTAGTGTGCAGATCACACCTCGCTCTCAGTGGCTGGCCAGATGGGTAGTCATACGGGACCCAGAAGTGACAAATGCAACATGCCCAACATAGGGGGTGCTTAGTGGCAGGGGGGGCTCTGCAGTTTTAATAACTGTTAGACGGTGGAGATGCCAGACAACAGGAGCTTTCATCGGGCTCAGAGGTTTTTCCGGGTAGGTGGTAGGGGCAGGCATCGTGATTGATGTTGGATCTACTTTGGGAGACATTAATTAAGGACCTGTCAAAAACTGTCTCTGTGTTTTTATTTAATTTTCACACTTTTTTAACTGACTAGGAGTACTATATACCCCATACTCATTAACATCTGTGGGCCCCCTTGTTCCGATAAGTCACCTTCCCCCCGCGCCCCTACAACCCTCGGCCAGGGTTGTAGGGAAGAGGCCTTTCTCCCCATCTATATGTGAACAAGGTGCTTTGAGGGGGTTACAGCCCCCCTGCCACAAAGCAACCCTCCATGTTGAGGGCATATGGCCTGGTGAGGTTCAGGAGGGGGGAGGCTTGCTCTCCCCCCCCCCCTTTGGAATGCTCAAAAAAGTGTCTGGTATGAATTTTGGGGGAACCTAATGCCATTTTTATTTTACATTTTGGCGTGGGGTTCCCCCTAAAATCCATACCAGACCTGAAGGGCCTTGTATGGATTAGGGGGGACCCACAGTGTTTTTTTTCTACATTTCTCATTTCTGCATTCTATGCATTAAGATTAAAAAACCTTCTGTGTGCAGCAGCCCCCCCCCCCCCCCAGGTCCCCCCAATACTTACCTGAGCCCATCTCCATCATGCGATGTTGCAGGAAAGACTCGGCTGTCTGGGACACTCCCACTTCAGGTAGGGCCACTCGGCAGGAGGGAGGAGCCAGGAGCAAGGACAAAGGACCTGAGAAGAGGAGGATCCGGGCTGCTCTGTCCATTGCATAGAACAGGTAAATATGACATGTTTGTTATTTTTAAATGAAGGAAACTGAGATTTTAATATCACTTTAAAGCTGAACTCCAGGGTGGTTCCCCACCGCAAGGGTAAACTTCTCATTTTGCCTAGGGGTAGATGAATGTGGTGAAATACTTACCCTATTCTTCACAGGCTTCCTCCATTTGGTGCAACTGGTCCCCCAAAGCCTCTTCCCTTTACTGCTCGACTGGTACTTTCTAACATTACACTGTACAATGCAAGACTAATGGTCCTGCACTGTATGTGAGGGCCTGTCCACATTCTGGAGGGTTGTATAGCGGAGAAGATTGCCAGCTGCTGTGATAGCAAGGAATAAGGTAAGTATATCACCTAACTCATAGTCCTCTAGGTAAAAAGAGCAGGTACTCCTTGCAGTAGGGAGGGGAACCCACTGCAAGGGTAAAGGTTTTTTTATTCCCTGGAGTTCAGCAACAAATTATACTTACACTGAACAAAGTTATAATTACAACACTTTTGTGTTTGCCCCCATTTTTCCCGAGCTGAACTCAAAGATCAAATACTTTTTCTATGTACACAAAAGGCCTATTTCGCTCAAATATTGTTCACAAATCTGGCTAAATCTGTGTTAGTGAGCACTTCTCCTTTGCCGAGATAATCCATCCACCTCACAGGTGTGGCATATCAAGATGCTGATTAGACAGCATGATTATTGCACAGGAGTGCCTTAGGCTGGCCACAATAAAAGGCCACTCTAAAATGGGCAGTTTTATCACACAGCACAATGTCACAGATGTCGCAGGTTTTGAGGAAATGTGCAATTGGCATGCTGACTGCAGGAATGTCCACCAGAGCTGTTGCCCGTGAATTGAATGTTAATTTCTGTACCATAAGCCATCTCTGAAGAGTTTTCAGAGAATTTGACAGTACATCCAACCAGCCTCACAACCGCAGACCACATGTATCCACACCAGCCCAGGACCTCCACATCCAGCATCTTCACCTCCAAGATTGTCTGAGACCAGCCACCTGGACAGCTGCTGCCACAATCGGTTTGCATAACCAAAGAATTTCTGCACAAACTGTCAGAAACCGTCTCAGGGAAGCTCATCTGCATGCTTGTCGTCCTCATTGGGGTCTCGACCTGACTGCAGTTCATCGTCGTAACCAACTTTAGTGGGAAAATGCTCACATTCGATGGTGTCTGGCACTTTGGAGAGGTGTTCTCTTCATGGATGAATCCTGTTTTTCTTAGATCTTTGAGTTCAGCTCATGAAAGTTCAGCTGGTCCTTTAACCATTCCTCCCACTCTGCTGCAGCTACCAGCACATTCCAGAGCTCCCTCAGGTACCTCCGAGAGCCTGCGGTGGTCGGGCTCGGCCAGGTTTCCTTCATCTCCCGGCTATGTCTCAGACCCTCTGCGTCTCTGAAGGCACCGATCTGTCAGGCTTCCAGGATCCTTCAACCAGACTGGCTCTCCGCCTCCTATGCTCCAGCTGATCGCCTCGGGCAGTACTAAGCTCTCTCCAGGCGGTAGAGAGGAAGGAGGGGAGAGGGGACTATGCGGTTAGGGGGGGGTGTGCTGGCTACAGGGTTTCAAAGGTGTTGCATAGAGGGATGGCTGCCTTGAGCTCCTAGCACAGGCTCCCTGCACGCACCATTCATAGGCTCCTCCCCCTTATGGGTATAAGGTTTACCCATATTCCCATGTTTTTCTCACACATTTAATAGGGAGAATCTGTGCTGCTGAAAAGGTACTTTTTCAAGCAACTGAAACTCATTAACAATCCCCTATGCTACTCAACTGACCAGACCAATATCCCAGGAGTTTAATTGACTTGATGCTATACTTTGATTGAAAAATGTTTCTTTCATTTTTTTGAGCAGTATTTATATATATAGCACTGCCCCCTAGGGAGCTGCTGAGTGTGGATTCACCTGGGTTACCCATCCATAGCAACAGTCTGTAAAACTTATCACTTTAAGACTTGGCTCCGACAATGAACAGTCCAGGGGATTTGGTTTTTGTGTTTTATTTTAGAACTTGGATGGGAAAAGGGATGAGTGGGATACTCCAACTTGAACTATGCACAATTTCTGAGGACAACTGACTGTAGTGTGTGCGGCAAGGCTGCTGCTTCACCTTGCCACTGAAGTGAAGTAGAAGATATGTTCCTGAATTAGCAGATATGTTCCTGAAAGAATTCCTCTTCAGGGTCCTAACTTGGAACCCCCTTCCTCACTTCCCGTGCATGCTAGCCCTTGTCCACTGACTCTCCACTGGAGTGAAAAGAAACGGGTCCTAGCGCTTATGGATCTTAAATAAACTAACATCAATGAACTAACATCAATGAACAAATAAATAAATAAGTGAATGGTGGCTGCTACTGACTAATAAGGTGTATGTGCCTTTAAATGTGAAAATATGAGCTATTGACAACGCCCAGTAGGAGGGCGAAACGCCATGTCTAGCACAGTGTTAATTTCGTCGACTAAAACCGACTAAAACGTTTTCGTCTACTAAATTAACACAATTTTAGTCGACTAAAATACGACTAAAACTAAAACAATTCAGATGACTAAAATACGACTAAAACTAAAATGGCATTTTAGTCTTAAGACTAAAACACGACTAAAACTAAAATGGCATTTTAGTCAAAAGACTATAACTAAAACTAAATCGAAATTTTCTGCCAAAATTAACACTGGTGCATGCTCAAAGCTTATTCCATAAATAATAACATATTAGATTTTTCACTCCAGGACCAGCAGTAGTATATAATGAGTTTGGAAATTGTAGAGAAATGCTTAAATAATGCATTACAAATTACAATTGAACTACACCCGTTCGATTATAGATGACTAAAATGTAGGACGTTTTAGTCGACTAAAATGTACTGGAGTTTTAGTCGACTAAATACGACTAAAACACTTGCAGAAGACTAAAATGGGACTAAAACTAAAATGCCATTTTAGTCCTAAGACTAAGAATAAAACTAAATTGAAATTTGCTGCCAAAATTAACACTGGTCTAGCAAGGCAGAGAGCGTGTGACGTTATATCCTGCTACTTCCGGTCTGTGGAATGCACGCTGCAGGAGCAGCATCCATGTTTTTCCCTGTTTGCAAGTGCAATCATTTACTTGGATAATAAACGTTTAAAACATATTTCACCATGGCGGGCATTATTTTCTTTTCTTAATGAGGGGAATACAGCCAGCAATACTTTTCCAGCAACCCTGCAGAGACATTTGAACAGCATGGGATCTTCATCATCTGAGCTTAAAGGGCACTATATCTGTGTATATGGTTTATATACACAGTGTTCCGGTGAGTGGGGACACTCAGGGGGAGCACCAGCACTTTGAGTGGAATTGAGCACTGAAGCACTTTTTATACAGCCACCTTATGAACTGTGCACCACTAACTAAAGGACATTTATTTTGATATATGTATTGTGAGATATATTTATTTATTTTATGATTACTCACGTATATATGTTGGCACGATTGGCACATAGCACTTTATATTTGCAATATCACATTGATACTTTTTTTTGAATATTTTGATATTTTTTTAATATTTATTGATATATTGGTATACACATTTGAGAATTTGTGACACTCACGACAGTGCTGACTCACATATTTTCACATTCTCCACTGGAGTGGTCCCCTTTCTGAACAGACCCCTGGCAAGCTTCCCGGTACTCCCTGGGTTGCTCTGCCTTCAGCTCTACTCATCAGTATCCTGGACCTCCTGGCTCAGCATCACACACTACTGCCTGTGACCACCTTCCTGGCTGACAGGAGGAGAGACAGCCGTCACCCTCCTCCTGGCACCTGGCTTCCCGCCCAAAGACGCGCTGTCACATGTGCCCCTGGCTTTTATGACCTATCACAGGATGCACAGCTATTGTGCCCTCCCACTGGGACAGCCACAAAAGCATGTGTGTCACTGGCTGGGTGTCACTATCTAACAGGCTCCCCTATTGGATACACTGGGGACACTCCCTCAGACCAAGTGAATCACACATGGACACATGTAGCAGGCAAAACTACTGATCAGGCTCCCCTGATAACCAGATTGAGCAAACAATGCTTTTACCTAGCACCTACCTAGGAGGGTGCTACATATATATATATATATATATATATATATATAAACTCAAAAATATTTTTAACACTTTTTATTCAGAGTATAGCACCAAGTCAATGAAACTCCTGGTATATTGATCCAGGCAGTTAAGTAGAAGAGGGGGTTGTTAATCAGTTTCAGCTGCTTTGGTGTGAAATTAAAAACAGGTGCACTAGATGGGCAACAATGAGAAAACCTCTGAAACAGGAATGGTTTTACATGTGAATGGAAATTACATTTTTCTCCCTACTCATCTTTTCTGACTGTTTTTCACTAGGTCTGCATTTGGCTAGGATCAGTGTCACTACTGGAAGCATGAGGCGATACCTGGACCATATAGAGGTTGCACAGGCAGTCTAGGATGGCACATCAATACATGCCATTGCCAGAAGGTTTGCTGTGCAAGGAGGAACAGGATGAGCACTGCCAGAGCCCAACAAAATGATCTCCAGCAGACCACTGGGGTAAATGCCTCTGACCAAACAATCAGAAACAGACTTCATGGGAGTGGCCTGAGGGCCTGATGTCTTCTAGTGGGCCCTATGCTCACTCCCTGGCTCTGTGGAGCTTGATTGGCATTTGCCATTGAACACCAGAACTGGCAGGTCAACCACTGGCACCCTGTGCTTTTTACAGATGAGAGCAGGTTCACCCTGAGCTCATGTGACAGATGTGGAAGGGTCTGCAAAAGCTTTGGAGACCATTATGCTGCCTCTAACATCATTGGCACCCTGACTGCCATTGGGTATCGGGATGAAATCCTTGGACCCATTGTCAGACCCTACGCTGGTGCAGTGGGTCCTGGATTCCTCCTGGTGCACAACAATGCCTGGCCTCATGTGGCAAGAGTATGCAGCCAGTTACTGGAGGATGAAGGATTTGATACCATTAAATGGTCCCAACGCTAACCTGACCTAAATCCAATAGAACTCCTCTGGGACATCGTGTTTCAGTCCATCTGACGCCACCAGGTTGCACCTCAGTCTGTTCAGGCACTCAGTGATGCCCTGGTCCAGATCTGGGAGGAAACACCCCAGGACACCATCCGTCTTCTGATTAGAAGAATGCCCTGATATTGTCAGGCATGCATACAAGCATGTGAGGGTCATACAAACTACTGAGAACTATTTTGAGTTGCTGCAATAAAATTTCAGCAAAATAGACTAGCCTGCTGAATAATTTTTTCACTTCTATTCTCAGGGTGTTTAAATTCAGTCCTCTGTAGGTTAATAATTTTCATTTCCATAAAACGATGTGGCATCCTTTCGTTCCTAACACATTACCCAGTCCATATCAGTATAGATATCCAGCATGCAATTTTTTCCCCATTCACATCTCATGTGTTTTCAAAGTGTTCCTTTAATTTTTTTTGATTATATATATATATATATATATATATATATATATATATATATATATATATAATTTTGATTTTGCCTTTAATACCACTTTAACTAAACAAGCTGAAGGTAGAGCTTAATTGTATACTACTGTATGCACAGCTGCTCCAGATTTTGCATTCTCCGTTTGATAAATTTCCCCAGTTGTTTTTTTCCCAGTAGCATTATTATTTTCATTCACAAATGCTAACCGCTATCTGGAAAGCTAGCAAGAGAGCTTTTGAAAACATTACATTTCAATACATTACATCCTGTGGTCTGCAAAACTACACCTCCCAAAAGCCTTCAGCCTTCACAGAAACCCTGTGTTTGTACAGGCAATTGGAAGCATAAGCAGAGCAGTAAGCAGTGATGCAGTCATTGTTCCCTGTCATGTTTCTGATAGCTTCCTCAGCTCATTGGCAAGTTGGCAACTAAGAGCAAAAGTGCACTGAGAAGAGGATCGCTGTTCTAAAAAGAAGCCAGCGCATCAATACACCTATCAGAGGATATCTGCACATTCCACAATGATGAAGTGTAAGTTGATCTCTTACAAGGTCCCTGTGCACTGTGCTGCCCTACCTTGTACCTGCAACTCTGTCCCTCTTTAACTCTGCTGATGGCACCCCCAGCCACTTGGCAACCAGGGGCTCTTAGGTATGCAGAGCAAAACAGTGGACATCTAGGGGCAGAGTTGTATTTGTGTTGCCCTCCCATGTGGTGCCATTCCCAGGACAGTGTTATGCAATGTATGCTCTGTTATTGTAGAATGTTCAGATTTCCTCTAATAGGGAGGGCAGTACAGTGGCTTAGTGGCTATCACTTCTGCTTAAGATCCTTGGTTCCAAACAACTGTCTACATGGAATTTGCATGTTCTCCCTGTATTTGCATGGGTTTCCTCTCACAGTCCAAAGGCATACTGCTAGAATAATTTGCTCCTGTCTAAAATGAACCATGTATGTATGCATGTGTGAGAGGGACCTTAGGTTGTGAGTGTCAGGAAAGGCATAAAGTGCTCAGGCACATAGTTATGCGCAAGCACAGAATCCCTGTTAGCCTTGCTTGTGCACATGCACGTGCACGCCAGTCACTTAGACAGGCACTAAGTGGGCTATTTAAACAGCACTGATGCACTTGGACTACCTATTCCTGTATATGATCTCTTGTTGCTGACCTGATCTGCCTTGACCACATTATACTGACCCTTGGCTTGCCTCTGGACCACATCTCTGCCTCATTCCTTTGCCTACCTGCCTCACTGTTACTGACTCTAGCCTGGAGTCTGATTACTCTCTTGTCTGCTGTTTTGCTTCTGATCTGCCTGCCATTTACTGACTCAGTTTGCCTGGCTCTGCTCTGTATCGTGAACCTGTGGCTTCATCTGTGCGCAGCTATCCCTCAGCTGGCCAAGTGCCTGCTGTCTGTCTGCCAGTGACCTGCCAGCCTGCCATCTCTGTTGCATCCACGGTCCAGCCTGCATCTGGATACACACAGACGAATCTTCAGCATCTGTCAGTGTGAGATATGTTAGGCACTCATGCCACTCTGAGCTATCGAGCCTCCTGTTACTTTACCAGGGGTACTGAGCTGGAGGTGTAAGAGATGCCTACCTCATCATCGCATCACCTATCACATCAGGCTCCATCACCAGGTATGCGATACAAAGCTCCTTGATGGCAGGGACTGAGGTGAATGTACAATATGTATTGTGCTGCGTACTTTGCTGACTCTATACCAATAACTGTAATAAATTAATAAAATGATAGCTGTATTGATGTGCAGATTTCCTTTTATCTCAGTCATTTTCTGTTCTTCTCAGCACATCTTTGCTCTTAGTTACCAAGTAGCTGAGGACACCATTAGTAGAGTTATTAACATCGAGGGGCAGAACTTTGTTTGCTGGCATAGAGCTATTGGCAGGGAATTGCTGTACACAGGCACATTGTAAGGAAATGCATAGAGAACCAAGGAGGGACAGGGTCAGGAATAGAACAGCACTGGTCTGGGAGAAGGACTAGTACTCCCTGGTCTGGGAGAAGGGCCAATCACCCAATGTACACAAACCAAACTAGGGTTATCGGACCCCATAATAGGAAATGCAAGCACCAAAACCTCCAGTTTTAAACAAGGTCCTCCTTTTAAACAAGGTTTTCATATGAATAAGGGTACACGTATAGAAAAGAAAATGATTTTCTGAAAAGGTCAGCAATTTGCTTAATTTATGGATATTTTAGTATGTGCCTGGAGATAAGTTTTAAGTGACACAGAATTCATGTTCTCATGCTTGAATTATGAGGATGTTTCCTATATTGTACAGTATGACACACTTCAATGTTTCTCATGATAATATGCTCTAATGTATTGAGTACATATAATTGCCCATTTGTACTTCAGTCAGGTACTGATGGCATTCTTTGCATAATAACCCAATAGGTGAAACCATGGGTGCCATAGTTGCCCAGATATAATATTAACTTTGGTTACAGTACAAAGCAAATGTAGGTAGCCCTTCTAGTCCTATGTATGTGTTTTACTGCATTGAACAACAGCATACAGAAAAGTGTGATTAGTCATTGTCAAATGGTTTGCTTTTTACCTGCACTTGTACATACAGATGTTTTATAACATTTTATTTCTTAACATACAATGTGTATTATACATGAACTTGTATATTCAAGGTTACTGCTCAGTGTGTAGGTATCACATAACTTTCTTTATCCCCATATGTCTTTGTGTATTCATTGGCAATGCTGAGTTAAATGGTAATATGGATACACTACATTAACGAACCTACTGCACAATTATCAAACCACATGTTTTCCAAGACAAGAGACACTAGCTACAAAAAATACATATGCTGCATGTTACTAATACCTCAACCAATGCACCAGTTGTATTTGATATTATTTGTTATTCCATATATAACACTTGGAGTGGCATCCATGCGTGGAATTGTGAGGCAGTATACATGAACAATGAACGCTTTCCTTGAAGAGTACAGAATTTAATGTCAGTACATTGTGCTCAAGAGACTTAAGGTGACTTCAGATCATTCTATGTACCAGTAATAGATAAGTGAACATGAGAATTAAGAAATGCATAGTACAACAGTGCCCCCAATCAGCCAACATAAAGAATCGCACCTTTTTCACATCAACTATTTGAGGAGTCTAAAGACTCCAATAGATATGCAACTGTTTGCTATGTCCTGGTTTTAAAATGAAAATATATCAGTTTTGTGTCTATTTAGAAAAATGTATTTGATTTTCCTGAAGAATGATAGGGCAATTCCAGGAAATAAATGTTTTCAACAGAGGTACTGCAAATGCTATCAGACTCTTTCATGCTTAAAAGATAATTACAATTTACGTTTAGTACAGTTATTCTTTAAATGACCTCTTCCCCCACAAGCAAGTCCTTAATTCTGATATTTACCTGTCCTCACACCTGCAAGATCCTTGCACTCTGGCCATCTGATAGTCACACAACCGCTGCTGTACAATTTTCTGTAAATTGGAAGGATCTTTATTGATTCCTATGCAAAGGTCATTCACCAATAAGACAAAAAAAGATGGCCACCTTCCACAGCCTCGCGAAGAAAGAGAACAGCCCAGACTTGATATTTAATGGAAGCTGCATGGCTTGCAGAAGTCTACAGAGAAAAGATCTCAGAGAAGCGAGGACAGGTGTGTATCAGACTTTCGGATTTGCTAGGGGTAAGAGGGTCAGCGTTCGTTAAATGTACATGACACATGACAGTGATATACAACTTCCTATACCCTGAAGGACATACAAGATACATACAATAAGTGGATTTGACAATATCTGGCCCTAGAAGTGAGACTACTTTATCTCCAATTAAAGCGGAGTTCCACCCAGTAAACGTTTTTTTTAATAAAAATACCCCCGGGATAGTCAGGGCTAGTGCATTCCACAATGGCTAGCCTCTGATCTGTCCCGGGTTGAACTTACCTGCAAGAAGAAATACTTACCTTGAAAATGTATTCTCCAGCGCTGCCATCTCAGGTGTGGGCAGCTTGAAGCCAGCGCGATCCTCTTCTGTGTCCTCTCCGTCTTCTTCGGTCCCACGATGCACTGCACCGGCCCCGCCGTCACTTCCGGTGCCGCAGCGTCATCCCTGCACAGCTTCTGGGCATGCCCAGAAGCTGTTTTGCAAGGTATGACGCACCTACACCGGGACTGACGTCGGAGCCGGTGCAGGCGCATTGATTCCTGGGAGCGATGAGGTTCAGCTCCCAGGAATCATTGCAAAGCGGAAGTGACGGCGCGGGCCGCGGCCGAGGAAGGAGGAGGTAGATGGTAAGGTAAGTATATTTTCTTCTAAACGAGGTAAGTAAAAAAAAAAAATTGCGATTATCCATTTGTTTTTCAGGTGACCCAGAGCAAGAAGATGGAGGTAAGTATCATTTTAGGGTGGAACTCCACTTTAAAGTCACTATCACCTTAATAAAATATTACAATTACCAGATTGAACCCCACAGATGTAGAGGTCAACATGTGTGTTAGATATATAAATCTAACAATATTACAGCATCAGGAGTAAAACAGAGGGATCCCCTGTGATCAGTACCAAATTTATAAGGGGGCAAAAGACCAGAGGGGGCCCAGACATCCATTATAAAAAAAAAATGAAACTTCAGTAGTGTGTTCGTGTAGGAAATTGTTCAGTTTGCAGCCTTTGCCAATCTCCATTTATGTCTCACTCCATCTCAACAGGCAGTTTTGATTCAAAGCTTGGTGATACCTTTCCAGGTTTTACTGTAGCTAGTATTTGTGCATGATGGTCACTGGTTGTTCAGGAGAAAGATAATTCAGCAAACGGGCACTGATAAAGAATTATCTGAGAACCACGATGACCCATGAAAGACTAAGGGCTCATTTACCCTTGCTTCAACTTTAACACGGAATAACAAGCCTACGGCTTCAACATGATTTTTTGATGTGTTTTTGATGCTTTGGTGATGCTTTATCAAGCTTTAATGAAGCTTGGCAATTGCCCTGTGTGTGTTGATTTTCTATTTGTTTTAAAAGAGCTCAATAGTACCCCTAACTCAGTAATACCCCCAGCCCATTAGTACCCCCATTCAGCAGATCCTCAGATTAATAGTACCCCCGTTCAGCAGATCCCCAGCACATTTGTACTCTTGTTCAGCAGATCCTTGGCTCAGTAGTACTCTCAGCTCTTCTGATGCCACACTCAGTAGTACCCCAAGCTTTGCTGATCCCCTGCTCAGTAGTAACTTGCAGCTCTGCTAATCCCCTGCTCTTTAGTAACCCCCAACTCTGCTGATTTCCCACGCAGTAGTAACTCCCAGCTCTTCTGATCCCCCACTCAGTAGTAACCCCAAGCTCTGCTGATCCTCTGATTTGCTGATCCTCCTCTCTCTCCAGTCCCTGCTCACCCCCACTGTATTGATCCCATGTTGCTCATCACCTGTGACATCAGCTAGTTTCTCTTGCTCTGGTGTCCAGGTTCTGCTGATCCTCTGCTGCTCAGTCTCTCTGGTCCCTACTTACCTTCTGCAATAGCTTTCCCACATTGTGCACCACGTGTGTTGTCTGCTAGTTGCTCCCTTCTGGTCCTTACCATACTGCTGCTCCAAGCTGCACACCAGATGTGATTCCCAGAATATACACACATAAGCCTAAAGTGATTACTAATGTTTTTCTGGTTTGCTTGTCGATGTCCCAATTCATCCTGGGATATCTCATACCTGCAATTCCTCCAAAACAAAAAGAAGATAACTCTGAATAAAAGCCCCTTAAATGCTGCAGATGCTGTTAGCAAGCATTGTGATAGACTTCTATGGAGGCTTTGGAGATGCTTTGAAGCACCAAGAAAGCAAAATGTGGTATAATTTTTTTAAGCAAAGCAAAAACAACTTTTTTATTTAGCGAGATGTGCTTTAATTGGCATTCAGAGTGCTTTAGAAAACAGTTGCAAATGCCACATTTTGTATTTTGAAGTATAAATGAGCCCTAAGTCTCTGTGCCTACTGGCTGTGGATTGCAGTGTCCTCGAGATGATACAGTTTGATGAGTTAGTTAAAGATTTTGCAGACACTAAGTGCAGGAAGAAAGACTGTGTAAATATTATAGTGTGACGCATAGGTATGATATATGACTTGTCAGTTCCAATTACCTATGTAATGTGTATTCTTACAGTAAAAAAAAAAAAAAAAATCAGACAAGTGTCTTCTTCTGAGTCTAACAATTTCATGTTTAGAACAATTGAAGTTTATCATTCATTTCAGTTAATTTTTTATTTTTCATATATTTTTATTTCTTTGTTGAGGGCCCCTGAACTTGAAGTGCCCTGTTCCCTTCAAGGTCTAAATCCAGTGCTGCCTGTGATAAGAGGTTAATATTAGCTTATTTGGGATAAATCAACTACTTTATATCATCTGCCAAGGCTTGTGTTTTATTCAGAAGCTATACATACAATCCCAATGTCCTTAAGGTTAATATATCTTCAGAAATTACCTTATAAAAGACAAAATAAATGCTCCAATGGAACAAATTCTATAGGCAAAGCCACAAAAGAGACTTTGTAGAAATACCGAGGTCAATATGTGTGTTATATATACAAATCCAACAGTATTGTAGCATCAGAAGCAAGCGTAAGACAACAAAGGAAAATTTCCTCTATCACAAGCCATAATCATAAGTGGCAACTCATCAAATAAAAGGACCCCAGGCGATAATTAGTCAGTATATAAGCCTATGGGGAATACCGTAAATCCTCTACTTTAGGTTGTCCGCAAAGGCTTGTATTATATCCAGAAGCTGTCCACAAACTCCGGAATAGAGTGAATATGTCCTCAAAAATATATGGACACATTTCTTTATTCAAGAAATGGGCAATTTGGGACTTTATGTGAGAACTGGCAAGCACTGCTCAGTGTCTCCATCCCTGTAAATAGTCAATTGAAAAGCAAGGGGGAAAAATGAAGGTGTGTGAAAAACAGCCGGTCCCTAGTTTGAAATACTTACCCACCAGTTTGCTAACAAAACAAAATAAACCTGTCTAACAATATAGGTTAAAAACAGGAGTTTAGTTAACACACATTTGCAAATGCATGCGGAAGCTGCAAGGCCAACAACAAGGCATCCTGCGTATCTTGCAGAACCTAACACTAAATAACACTGCTCAACCTGAGTGTCTGAGTGTCTTCACAAAAGGAAGGACATGCTGCTAATAGATGGATGGGAAACAGATGGGATTGGAGATCGCCCAATCCTCCCCCATCTGCTCCAATCCATGACTGGCAATGAAAAACGCATGGCTGTATAATAGCCATGGGGTGCAAACTAAATGTGATCAGCTGGGAAACACACACCCCCCATCCCTTTAATAAAGATGTTAAGGCAAATGGGGACTTTGAGTGAGACACCCGCCTGTAAAACAAGCGTCTCCATCCCTAGTAAGATACAAGAAATGGGCAATTTGGGTATTTTATTTTGTTTTGTTAGCAGACTGGTGGGTAAGTATTTCAAACTAGGGACCGGCTGTTTTTCACACACCTTCATTTATCCCCCTTGCTTTTCAATTGACTATTTACAGGGATGGAGACACTGAGCAGTGCTCGCCAGTTCTCACATAAAGTCCCAAATTGCCCATTTCTTGTATCTTACTAGGGATGGAGACGCTTGCTTTACAGGCGGGTGTCTCACTCAAAGTCCCCATTTGCCTATAACATCTTTACTAAAGGGATGGGGGTGTGTGTTTCCCAGCTGATCACATTTAGTTTGCACCCCATGGCTATTATACAGCCATGCGTTTTTCATTGCCAGTCATGGATTGGAGCAGATGGGGGAGGATTGGGCGATCTCCAATCCCATCTGTTTCCCATCCATCTATTAGCAGCATGTCCTTCCTTTTGTGAAGACACTCAGACACTCAGGTTGAGCAGTGTTATTTAGTGTTAGGTTCTGCAAGATACGCAGGATGCCTTGTTGTTGGCCTTGCAGCTTCCGCATGCATTTGCAAATGTGTGTTAACTAAACTCCTGTTTTTAACCTATATTGTTAGACAGGTTTATTTTGTTTTGTTAGCAGACTGGTGGGTAAGTATTTCAAACTAGGGACCGGCTGTTTTTCACACACCTTCATTTATCCCCCTTGCTTTTCAATTGACCATTTCTTTATTCATTCAGTTAAAAAAACATATGTAGCATACCCCGTGTAGGAGCCGCTGGTATATTAGGATCCCTAACCCTGCACAGCCAGGCACACCAAATTTGTACAAGCATACTTGAGTCAGGAAACAGTTCTGGAGAACTCCTGGATGTGCTGACCTGCTCCTGCTGTCCTCACACTTTCTTCCGTGCCTCCAGGAAAGGCAACCTAGTACGCTAGTTAGAGGGTGCTACACATACATTTGCCCTGTCATGCTGTAAATTTGTAGTGCTCAGACGGTTTAACCACTTTACCACCGGAGGATTTTGCTGTCTTCCGTCCAGGCCACTTTTTGCGATTCGGCGCTGTGCGACTTCAACTGACAATTGCGCGGTCGTGCGACGCCGTACCCAAACGAAATTTACGTCCTTTTTTTCCCACAAACAGAGCTTTCTTTTGGTGGTATTTGATCACCTGTGCGATTTTTACTTTTTGCGCTATAAACAAAAAAAGAGCGTTTATTTTGAAAAAATAACAATATTTTTAACATTTTTTTATATGAAATTCCCCCCAAAAAAGATGTAAAAACCAATTTTTTTAAAAATTTTTGGCCAATTTGTTTTATGCTACATATGTTTGGTAAAAAAAATCGCAATAACCGTATTTTGATTGGTTTGCGCAAAAGTTATTGCGTTTACTAACAAAGGGAAAGATTTCTGTCATTTTTGGTGTTTTTTTTTTAAAGCGTAATGGCGGCGATCTGCGATTTTTTTTGCGGGACTGCGACATTGCGGCGGACAGATCGGACCCTTGACTGACATTTTTGACACTTTTGGGGGTACCAGTGACATTACTGCAGTAATCAGTGCTATAAATATGCACTGTTACTGTAAAAATGACACTGGCAGGGAAGGGGTTAATTTTATTGGAGAGGGAGGGGTTAATGTATGCCTGGTGCTTACTGACATGTAGGGGGGGAGGTGACTGTGTGAGTCATGGACAGATCGGATGTCCAGCTATGCTGAACAGTCCGATCTGTCACTCCCTGTCACTATGGAGATCCGCCCGCTGTGTTTACACACAGCGGGCGGATCTCCAGACTCGATCCCCGACGATCGGGTAAGAGCAGCGGCGATCGCCGCTGCTCCTCCCCTGGCCCGACTCCCGCTGTGAATGAAAACAGCGGGAGCGAGCCTCCGGCGGCGCGCAAGCGCCGCCCAGAAGGGGGAGTGTCCAACGACGTTAATACTACGTCGCTGGACGATAACGAACCACTCTGCCGCAGTAGTATTACTGTGAGCGGTTGTAGAGTGGTTAAAAAAGCACCATCTACATGAGCCCAGCTGCAAAATATTTCAAAGTATTTAGCAGGGACATCTTGAGTAGAACTAAAGGCAAAATGTTTTTTTTTTTTTTTTCATTTTGCATATTTTTCATTTTGCATAGAGTAAGGGAGAGTTATAACCCCTGTCAGTTTTTTGTTTTTTTTGCCATCTTTTTTCCATTAGAGAGATTTCTCTTCACTTCCTGTCTCATAGCCAAAACAGGAAGTGAGAGGATATCCCTCCAGAGTGAGGGAATCCCTGTTGTCACCAAGGTCCCAAGAACTTCCAATGGAAGATTTCTCCACTATTCCTGTTCTGGTGACAACCCAAAATTTGGGCTTTTCCTTTATTTTTACTCCTGGTAATTAAGAAAAACGTGACAAATAAAGGCAATCAAAACTTAACAATGGTTTGAATTGCTCTGTACTCTATCCAAAACTAAAGAAAAAAATAAAGTTTAGCCTTCAGTCATACAACATACTTTAACCACTTCTGGACCGGAAGGTTTTACCCCTTAATGACCAGGCCATTTTTTGCGATACGGCACTGCGTTACTTTAACTGACAACTGCGCGGTCGTGCAAAGCTGTACCCAAATAAAGTTGATGTCTTTTTTTCCCCACAAATAGAGCTTTCTTTTCGTGGTATTTGATCACTTGTGCGATTTTTATTTTTTGCGCTATAAACAAAAAAAGAGCGACAATTCTGAAAAAAATATATATATATTTTTCACTTTCTGCTATATAACATTCTCAAAAATTTTTTTTAAATCAAGATTTTTTTTAAATTTTTGGCCAATTTGGTTTTCTGCTACACATTTTTGGTAAAAAAAAAAAAAAAAATCGTAATAAGCGTATTTTGATTGGTTTGCGCAATTCTGGGAAAAAAAAAAACAATATTTTTTACTTTCTGCTATAAAACATTCCCAATAAAAAAAAAATGTAAAAATCTATTTTTTTTATCATTTTAGGCCAATATGTATACGCCCCCACTAGCTGTCTCACGAAGCAACATACAGGTACGTCATTTCGCGGGAAAGAGCCTATCTGCCGCAGTATAAGTACGACGCCTGGTCGGCAAGTGGTTAACTGGTTTAAAGTAGGAAAATGAAAACGTGGGTGCATGAACAAAAAGTTAGGGTCACCATTAAAGTGGATGTTGCTTCAAAGTGTATGGCTTGTAGTGTAGCACCTTTACCTCTATGAATTGCTATATAATAAACAAATTAGAGCCTGGTGGTACACTGAACAGAGGAAAGCACATAAGCAAAATAAGATTCCTAATACCATCATCCCTTTTAGTGTAGCTATTATTGTGCTTACGTTGGTGATACATTGCTCTATGGATCTGTCGATCTGCATATGGGAGCTGTCTAGTAGTGTTTAGGAGCAATGTATGAGTTACAGATACTAATGGGGGACACTCATTTTATTTTTCCTGTCCCTCTCATTTCCCTCTGTTTCTTTTTGCCTCTTGTGCCACCCCCATATTTTGTTTCTCCTTAGCCCTTAGTCTGTGTTCTTATTCCCCAATTTCACTGATTCTGCTTTTTGCACCTTTTTCTCCCCTCTATGATTTTAACCACTTTACCACCGGAGGATTTTGCTGTCTTACGTCCAGGCAACTTTTTGCGATTCGGCACTGTGCGAATTTAACTGACAATTGCGCGGTCATGCAACGCCATACCCAAATGAAATTTACACCCTTTTTTTCCCACAAACAGAGCTTTCTTTTGGTGGTATTTGATCACCTGTGCGATTTTTACTTTTTGCGCCATAAACAAAAAAAAGCGCCAATTTTGAAAAAATAACAATATTTTTCACATTTTTTTATATGAAATTCCCCCCCCCCCTCCCCCAAAAATGTAAAAATCTAAATTTTTTATCATTTTAGGCCAATTTGTTTTCTGCTACATATTTTTGGTAAAAAAAATCGCAATAAGCTTATTTTGATTGGTTTGCGCAAAAGTTATTGCGTTTACTAACTAAGGGAAAGATTTCTGTCATTTTTGGTGTTTTTTTTTTAACTAGTAATGGCGGCGATCTGCAATTTTTTTTGCGGGACTGCGACATTGCGGTGGACAGATCGGACCCTTGACTGACATTTTTGACACTTTTGGGGGTACCAGTGACATGCTATAAATATGCACTGTTACTGTAAAAATGACACTGGCAGGGAAGGGGTTAATTTTAATTGGAGAGGGAGGGGTTAATGTATGCCTGGTGCTTACTGACGTGTGTGGGGGGAGGTGACTGAGTGACACAGGGACAGATCGCAGGTTCAGCTATGCTGAACCCTGCAATCTGACCCTGTCTGTCACATAGGAGATCCGCCCGCTTGTGTTTACACATGCGGGCGGATCTCCACACTCGATTCCCTGACGATCGGGGAAGTGTGGGGGTGATCACCGCCGCTCCTCCCCTGGCCCGACTCCCGCTGTAACTGAATACAGCGGGAGCGAGCCTCCGTCGGCGCGCGCGCGCCCCGAGAGAGGGGAATGTCTGGTGACGTAGGTCTACGTCGCCAGACGATAATGAACCACTTTGCCGCAGTACAGTCAACGTGACTGGTCGGCAAGTGGTTAAGCATATTTCTCCTGCCCTCCTCTCTTCTTCTTAAGCCACACCTGGCATGCAGTGGCAGATGAAAACACCTCTCAACAATCCAGAAACACTGGTTACTATGATGCGGGCAGCCAGACATGCATGTGCTGTGTAAGCTGTCTCCTTTCTTGCAGATCTACAGCCGCAGTGCACATGCCTGGCAACAAGATGCTATGCCCCAATAAAGGCTTTACAAAACTCTAACTGGACAGACGCTTCCTATCTTGTTCTCTCTTAGTTCATTACACATTTAGGGAATCATGAGGGCAGCATGACCTGTATATTACAAATACTGTATATGCATGTCATCTCCCCATTTCTTTGTGGATAAACAATGTCACCAGCACACCAACAAGCTTGTTTTAAAGCATGAAGTTCTTTATTCTTGTAGGTTCACATAGACAAGCAACCCTTCCTCAGGCACGAGATAAAAAAAACATCAAACAGTGCAAACAAACACTATAAATAAATGATACACCAATAAAAAGGAGCTCCCAGTAGCCTTTCTCTCTATTGGCGAAGGCTTACTGATCTTGGGTGCACAAGAGTCCATATACTCCACTAAAGTCTCTAACTCTAAATCCTCTAATAGATCACAGGATCTTGCTGCCTATCCCTTTTCCTCACAACATCTTTGTAGTCATATGTGCACAGGCTTCAGCAACGCTGTCTCTTCTTTTGGTTGCTTCTTACTTTCAGAGGGCCAATCTACCCGAGGACTTCTCCAGGCCTACACTCACACTCTCCTTGGGAGTACCTACTTTCCTAGACAAACATAACTTTCTTAGCTTGTGTTGTTATCTGACTGCTTGTGGCCAGCCCTATATCTCGCTAATCCTCTCTTTCTCTCATCATCTCTAATTTGTGCAAAGTATGTTCAGTAATGCCAAGTTATTTACAGCATTCATTGACTTAAAATGATAACCTCGATCAATAGTGACCCCATCAAAGCTGATAGCAAATTAAAGGAAATATTAAAAAGTGCATTTGGCACATAACTTCCTGGTAGTAAACAATTTTGTTTGTGCCATTAACTGATGGCTGTATTAATGTTGACCATACACTTGCTTTTGTAAGAAATGTACCAGATTGAAAATAATCAAGTAGTATGAGCATGTGAGAATAGGTATTTCAAAAGTGAAGAAAATAAACAGTGTCAGTGTCAGATTTAGCATCTAAATATGCCACCAAAAACACCAGGGCTGTTTTTTTCAAAGGTGGCTGCTCTTGCAATGTAAATGTGAATGTTGCGTTGAATAGCTCCTAATTATTGCCACTCCACTTTACAGGCCTAGACCTCTTTCACATGGGTGTTTAAACATGATATTGTAATTTTAAAATGTACTTTTAAATTTTTCTTCACGTCTCAGGCTTTCATTAATAATGCCTGATGTTCCTGCTATGAAGGTTTTATTCAAGCACTTCTTGTTATAGGGTAACAACACCCTATCCCTGGCTTCTAATTGTGTATATGCAAAGTCACCCTGACACTTAATGGAAATTACAAGTGGTTATTTCAAAACACATTGCATAGGCATGATCCATTGTTGCATGCCTCCGAAACTTTGGAACTTGAGACCGAGTGACACTTCAGGGAAATATTAACCTGCCGCATGGCAAAAAGTGAATGTGGCCAAACTGTTAACAGGGCATGGTTAAACAAAACTCGGGGTTCCTTGTACCTTTAAAATATTCTTTGATTTCTGTGCCACAAACAAGAAACTTACAGACATTCCTGTCCCCTGCCTCTGAAGCAGCCAGCCTGTGTCTGGTAAAACCAGTCAGGCGTACACACCATCCACCCATCCTGGCAGCCCCTTTGGTGATAGAACTATGGACTATGGACATTTGGGAGATACATTCACCTGCATGAGAATGATGGCTTCAACGTCTCTATGAACTTATCAGATGGATGAGTATACTTACCTTACCTACTTTACACTTACCTACTTTATAAGCCTAGCCATCCAACTGTGTGACCTGAGGGTCCTGTAAGACCATTAGGATGATACTTAATGGAGCAATATGCAAAAACAAAGAAAGGGCGCACTGGCCTAGCGCATAATCTTCAATAGAGCTTTATTATTATCAGATAAAAATGTATCTACTGACAAACATAAGTTGTAAGCCAGCATATCAGATTCGAATGACAGAGTCCATCAAATTGCAGTCCACAGTCATGATAGTTAGCGGCTAACGCGTTTCAAGGCTTAGCCTCTTCATCAGAGCCACTGTGTACCATCGCTACAACATCGCTATTAGATTTTTGATATATTAGACCAGTCATGGATGGGAGCAGGCTGGGGGGAGGTTTGGGCTGCCTCCCTTACACCTGTCTCCCATCCATCCATTAGCAGCCATATGCTTCCATTGTGGAGACACTTAAAATAGAAAGTGTTAGGACTGCAGGTAACACAGGGTGCCGTGTAGCGACCCTGCAGCTTACACATGCATTTGCAAATGCGTGTCAACTAAACCCCTCTTCTTTATTTATATCAGAGACAGGTCTACTTGGTTGGCGGCAGACTGGAGGGTGAGTACATCAAACTGGGGGCTGGCTGGCTTCCATGCACCTATTTTATTCCTTTCAAGTTTCAGTTTTTCTGATACAGGGTTGGAGACGCTGGGCATTACTTGCTGGTGTCTCACTTAAAGTCCCACATAGCCTATATTTTTCATGTAACCAGGGATGGAGGTGCCTTGCCTACAGGCTGGTGCCTCACTTAAAGTCCCGCTGTGCGATTTTCATGCGTTTTTTGGTGGATGCAGTCTGATTTGACCTCAGTTTTTCATATACAGGGATGGAGACCAATAGCGTGACCTGCTTGTGTCTCACTTAAAGTCCCAAATATTTTATGAAATTAGGGATGGAGGCACTGTGCTTTACAGGCTAATGCCTCATATAAAGTCCCAATCTGTGTTTTATACTGCATCTGCCAAGGGGATGGAGGTGTATGCTTCTCAGCTGGTCCTTTTCAGTTTGTACCATCGCTACAACATCGCTATTAGATTTTTTGATATATTAGACCAGTCATGGATGGGAGCAGGCTGGGGGAGGTTTGGGCTGCCTCCCTTATACCTGTCTCCCATCCATCCATCCATTAGCAGCCATGTGCTTCCATTGTGGAGACACTTAAAATAGAAAGTGTTAGGACTGCAGGTAACACAGGGTGCCGTGTAGTGGCCCTGCAGCTTACACATGCGTTTGCAAATGCGTGTCAACTAAACCCCTGTTCTTTATTTATATCAGAGACAGGTCTACTTGGTTGGTGGCAGACTGGAGGGTGAGTACATCAAACTGGGGGCTGGCTGGCTTCCATGCACCTCTTTTAATCGTTTCAACTTTCAGTTTTTCTGATACAGGGATGGAGACGCTGGGCATTACTTGCTGGTGTCTCACTTAAAGTCCCCCATAGCCTATATTTACCAGGGACATATGCTTACCTTCCTATATCAAAAGTATCAATGCCAATGAGACTTTCCATCACTATTTACTGAACAGCTATATAGCTTGTCTTTCATCAACATTGAACTTCTCCCTTTCATAGTTCTATTTCCCATATATGGGTACACCATCACCAATCTAAGAATTGTTTGTTCATTCATTCCTTGACTGTTTCCCATACCAATGAACATGGGCTCAAATTGATATATGGAGTGTTAGGGGTGGTTGAGTGCATGTGAGTTCTGGTACCATTTTAATGTTTGCATTTTTTCACAGACTCTTTGTTGTGTAAGAATATTTAATAATAAATATCTTGCGCTCGTACTTATGTCAGAATATTTATACTGCTCTGAATATAGCAGTGTATTTATTTATGGTTAATAAGCAAAGATCTGTGAAAAAGGAGAGTCTTCACCTATTGCCATAAATCAATGTCGTGAATTCTTTTTAATTGATTAATTTCTTTTTAAAAGCATATACCAATCTTAGTGAGTACAGTCTACAGCATGGAATATATATAAAAATATTTATTCTCAAGACATGCAAACACGATATATGATCAAACAAGAAGTGACACAAAAAGATAACTCTACAGAAAAATACTAACTTCAAACAATCAATGCAATGTGATGTTTAGCTCAATAATAAAAGTGAACCATTTCTTCCCAGGTATAGTATAAGCCATAAATTAATGTTCTATATAAACAGACTACAATGGTCTGCGAATCACACGGCCCAAAGTCATTCCACTGCAGAAGGAATGAGAATAAGCCATGCAAAACGGAAGACTTAAAATTGCAAATAATGCACTGAATCTGATATTAATAAAAATGTATAAAAACAAAAATCAGCTTTTTAGAGAAAAATCTACCATGGTTTATACGGCTGGGATTGTAATCTCATTACCCTTAAATATGCAATATAAAACATATAAGGAAAGAATAAACAATTGTTGAATAAAATCAAATAACATAGCAAGGCATAATTACCACACTTAAGATGGCCGCTGGCTTCAATTGGGCGTTACCAAAGTCCTAAGATGGATGCCAGTGAGGGAAGAGTTTCCTCCAAGTTTCAGATGAATGATGTGGACAAAATGGAGTATGTCTGGATGAGTCTATTGAGGAATGTAATAGTGTGTGTGATGTAAGTGTATTGTCTGATGGGCAGTGTAATGTGTGTGTCCCTCTCATCTGGGTTGTTCTTTTATACAGTAAGAACAAAGAGCTATAAAAATTACCATAAGTAAAACCCAGAGGGATGAAACATTATCCCAATTGGTCGGGATATTCTATACCTAAACTGGTGAGATCATAGACACACCTCTTTTGATAATTAACCCCATACTTGGTATAATAAAATTAAATGATGATTTCTCTATATGTGAGAGTAATCATAAAACACATAGAAAACTTTGTCCAAACTCCCAGTACATACATAAATATCCATCTGTATCTCCATCATTCACCTTGGCAAGTAATGCCATTTCAATAATTATATTATTTAACACAATATAATATTTTTATATGGAAATCTGAAATTATCTCAAAACTGCACCTGGTATTTTGTCTCCAGAGGGCAGTATCGGGTGTGTGTAAAAGATATAAGGGAGACCATAGCGTAATCCCATAAAAAAACAGCAAGATTTATTTGAAATATTACTTACAATATGTCCAGATAACAAGCGCATATAAATATAGGCTGTAGATCGGAAAGGCGGCGTCCCGCGTCCTCGCTGCAACAGAAGGGCAGAGCAAATAAATCTTGCTGGTTTTTTATGGGATTACGCTATGGTCTCCCTTATATCTTTTACACACACCCGATTCTGCCTGGTCATCTGAGTGAACCCTGAGGACCGTGCTTTGGAGGTGCTCTATGTGATTCTGAAGTTTATCTATATATATACACGCTTTTGGGGCCATTTCATTAATTTGATTGGCCATATTGTTCTGGTAAGCAGCCTTACATTACCATTGCACTGTGGTGCCCCCCACTCATTTTCCTGGTGTTGTCACAAGAGGAGAATCTTATACAAGTTTTTTTGGATCATTGTGCACATATCTATTTGGGACTTTTTGCTTTTACTTTTCAAATTGTTTTCACTTTCTTGGACTTTATTATATGTAATTCACTTTGCATATTGATTTTTTCACTTTTATGGACTTTGATTATATGTAATTCAATGTAAACCCACACACACACATCATAGTTTGAACTGGATGGACCGATGTCTTTTTTCAACCTCGCTAACTATGTAACTATGACATGGGGTGTGCTGGAGGGGGGCCACTGTCCTGGGCGCAATGGTTTATTGCAGGGATTGATGTGCCCTAACCGTAACCCTTAGAGAAGGGGGGGGGGTGCAGTTTGGCATCTTTGCTGGATGGCCTTATCCCGGCACTGGCTGAGCGCCCATCTGATTGAGCCCTTTTACGAGTTTTGCATGTACTTCACATAAATTACCATTTGTCCTAAGGGCACACATAGAGAGGGGTTGTTTTTCCCTTTTCCATTTGTTTGCAGCATTGTTCAAATGTGTGCATTGCTGTCGTTTGACCTGCTTTACCAGCAGTGCAAAGGCATCTCAGACCTGCTGCATCCAAAGTAACACAATACAAAACAAAGCAGGCCAACAACAGAACAGTCTCAGGGCTGTCATCCATACAGAGTAAGTGGGAATCTGCTAACCTGCGTTTGACATATCTCAAATGAACAAATACAGAAAACAAAATGTCAATTTACACAAGCCCTTATGAAAGCTGTTTTTTTCTGTAAACCTTGCCAAAGATACAACAAGCATGATTTTTAATTCTTTACACTAAAATACAGAAGTGTAAGCATTACCTATAAAATTGAGAAGAGCTGTTCCAGGTGAGAATTCTGCTTTGGCTATTTATGAGCTGGGGGTGTGCCGGACCTCTGCAAAGCGACCACTGCTTTCACAGAAAGAGCAAGGGTCCTACTCTGCAGCATGTGGGCAGGGACAGGCCTTTCCACTGTGGCTGCTTTATAAAGAAAACAAATCGTAAAAGTAACAACTTTTTTTTTATGTACCTGGAAAGTATTTAGCTCGTTTAAAAGGAAATGCAAAAAGGCGTTAACCCTTTCACCGTCATTTTTTTTTTGTTGCACACATGTTAAAATAATTTTAGCAAAGTTACTAGGTTACTTAAGGAAGTTTACATATATGAGCATATTATGGCCTTCAAGGAGGGTTCTGTACACAAGATGTGCCAATTTTGGAAACCCTGGCAGGAATACACACATGGTAAATGACAATTGTCTTCCTCTAATTGTCCACTAGAGTGCACTACTGCTTTAGTTCCATTGTCCTGAAGTGTTTTTCTCTTATGCTTTGTGATTAATGTTTCTAAGATATGTTGTGCAGTCCAATCAGTTTCATTCCTTAGCCACAAAAACCATTCTTTAAGTTGTACTCATGACTTTGTCTGTTATTTGCTGGATGGTACCGGTGTTTTTTCTTGTACTAATGCGCAAATGTTTGTACACTCTGGCTTGTTCCTTTTATAAAACTCAATAAAAATGATTTCTTAAAAAAATAATTTTAGCCATGAAGATTACTTAAAAACATTAAAACCAATAATAAAGTGCAGCGCATGGAACAGATTTTAAGCAAAATTAATAAGTGACATTCCTTAGTGATAAACGATGAATATACGTGAAAAATAATGTTTATAAAAGTCCAAAAAGCACAAAGTGAACATGTGCACATGTGTTAATGAATACACCTCAAAACCCATGGAGTGATAAGAAAAATAAATTAATAAAGTCCCAAGCATGTTCTGTGCTGGAATAGAAAAAAGTCCAGGGAATACCGATGTGACCCCGAGGGAATATGAACACCAGAAGCTTACTAGAATGCTGGAGACCCCCTATTCAGGGTGGTCAGAAACTGCTCATTCAACCAGTGAGGAAAAATCTCTTAGTAGAAACATGGGCAACAGCTCGGGTAAATTCCTGGTGGCCAATGCAATGTATTCTCACAAAAGATCACAACATATGCAAGATAAATGCTCCACATAGTGAAGTATTGTAAAACATCCAGCTTTATTAGGAAGTGATCTACTTACATTGATGTTGATCGTAAAACAGCATGTACAAAACGCCAATATCCAGAGCATGTCCCTCTCCAGTGACCAAAATGGCTGGCCGACAAACAGGAATCCGCAGTAGCGCGTGTGTGTGTGGCTCCACCCTAACGTTTAGTCAGATATGACGTCATCAGGGGCATGTCCTAAAAAATCCTTAAACATTATTCAATTTTTATAAGCAGACACCCTGGAGATTAAAATAGTGGTAGTGCCAACTTTTTATGTACAACAGTTTATCAAATGTAAAATTTCAGTAACAAAATACACTAAAGGCAATTGTAGTGTACACAAATGCAGTATGTTAACATAATTTTTTGTTAAAATATAAAATATGAGGTCATGGCGAGTAAATAGATACCCAACATGTCAAGCCTTAAAGTGGTTGTTAAGCCACTTGCAGGACTTTGTATAATCCTGTTTGTCTCCTAAGCCTGAATGCCTCTGTCTCTGTGTTTTATTTAAAAAAATGCTGTATATACCTGATTTCAGTGTGCTTCTCAGTGATCACATGACTGGCTGGCTCTCTCGTCTTCCCGTCTGACAGCTGCAAGGAGCGGGGCCGAGATATCCCTGCTAACGTCACTCGGGAGGAGAGGAAGAGAGAGAGAGACAGTCGATCAGGTTATCACCGAGCAGCACACTGAAATTAAGAATATACAGCATTTTTTTTTTATAAAACACAGAGACAGAGGCACACAGGCTTAGGAGACAAACAGGATTATGTAACATATTAACAGTTATTTGAGCAGCAGGAGGGATGGGCGGGCCGTGACACGGGGGAGGGGAGGGGGGAGGAAGACACAGGAGAGTAGAGAGCAGGGCTGCGGATGACGGAGGCACGCACACTGACCACAGTGTCAGGGCTCAGCAGCCATGATTTACCGTGGTCAGTGTACAGGAGGAGGGTAGAAACTGGCAGGATCAGCCAGGTTTTTAGGTGATAGAAGGGACCAAATGACACAGCACAATCACTGTGCTGTATAACACAGTGTTTGTGTTAAAAGACCACAGATCAAAAAATAAACAAAAATAACATGTTTGTATTGCCCGAGAACCAGAAGTGACGTTGACGTCGCTCCAGTCCTCCAAGGCAATATAGATGAGCGGTGGCCATCTAAGCCATCGCTTATCTCTATGGAAAAACCCTGTAGGCGCCAGATGGTTCCCGAAGCTAGCAATCGGTAATGTTAGCCCGGGAACCACTGGGAAGCGGCAGGAGGGGGGGAGGGCACCTCTCCTGCAGCTTCTAAAAGTCATCTTGTGGCTAAACCGCCGCTGGGGTCACTTTTATGGGAAAGCCGATTAATGATGGGGCACTATTCCTCCAACTAATACCACTGATGGGACAATATTCATCCAACAAATATCAATGATGGATGGGGCACTATTCCTACAACTAATACCAATGGTGGGGCACTATTCCTCCTACTGATACAAATGATGGGGCGCTATTCCTCCTACTAACACCAATGTTGGGACACTATTCCTCCAACTAATACCAATGATGGGGTAATATTCTTCCTACTGATACCAATGATTGGCCTCTATTATTCCTAATAATACCAATAACGGGGCACGATTACTTTAACAAATACCAATGATGGGGCACTATTTCTCCAACTAATACCAATGATGTACCAATGACGGGGCACTATTCCTACAACAAATATCAATAATGGGGCACAATTCTTCTGTTATTATGGCATTATGAATTATAGGGCAATATTAATGATGGAGCATTGAGCCTCTTTTTTGAAACCATGTGCAGAAAAGTGAGTTTTTCTGCACCTATTTTTGCAAGGGCACAAATAAACAATTGTTCCCTACGTGCCCTGTTAACACTACATTTGCTGATTTTTTTTCTGCACAGAAATATGCAATGTGTATGCATTTGTCTGCCAAGAAAAACGTACATGACATCAACATTGTGGTGTGAAGAGGGTACATAAAGGAAAATGTTTTTTTGTTCCTTTGCAGAGAAGTTATGTTTTGTATTTCTGCACACAAAAGAAAACCTCACATGACAGCAGTGTTATAGTGTGAACAGGGCACATAGAAAACAATTGTTTCCTTTGTGTCCTTGCAGAGACCCGCGTAACATACAGTAAATGCACATCCCTGCACATGGTGTGAACAAGCCTGTGCAAGTCAAATCTGCTCGCTTTTTCCATCAGTTTTTATGAACATAGGGTGTGAACGAGGCCCGGAGACCCTTTCTCTAGTACAATGTTACAAATGATTTACATTCCTGAGCTAAGAGCATAATATTTCCACGGTGATACATTGTTTTCTTTTAACTTACTGAGCAGGGCTGAGTTCTCCTCAGTGTTATTTTGTACATAGGACTGCAGGCTGCAAAACCCTCACCACCCATAAAACACCATCAATACTGGTGTAGCACCCTACAGGTAGGTGCTAGGTAAATGCATAGTGGGCCTTGTCGGCCTAACAGCAGGGCCATGATTGCTTTTTGGTTAGGGTGTCATGGCTTCCAGGTGTGTCTGCTGAGAGGGGAGTCTCCCCACTGGCTCTGTGAGAGGCTTCTCATAGAGCAGTGGAGGAAACCCAATCAGGGACACATTCAGGCTTGTAACTACCCCAGAAGGCAGATTCTGCTGCAGAGGATTCTGCGAGTCGGTATAAGTCTGAGGGGAGTACGTGACTCAGCGTCTTTGGGGGGAGCAGAGTCCCAGGAGGGAGAGAACGGCTGTCTCTCCTCCTGTTTAAGGAAGTGGATGTCTCTGGGTGCTGTCTGAGAATCCAGAGGATACTGAGTTGAGCTGCGGGGATCCGGTCTGCCAAGAACTTTGGTGGGGGGTGCCCTGCAGGACCCCTGTGATGTTTTCCCTGACACAGCAGGACGGTGGGTCATGAGAGACTGTGACCTGCCCTGTTTCCTTACTGAAGTGCTTGGAAGGACTGCAGAGGGCGTTGTGACCCCCTTCAACAAAAGGACTCTGTCTAGACAGCTAGTGTTAGGGGAAAAGCTCTTCCAGGAGGGAGAGGACCCCGGCATGTCAAGACACTGGTTGGCAGAGACAGTCAGGGAGGGAGTGGAAAGGTTGCCCTTGCAGCTAGGAAGGAGGATCTTTCCACTCAACTGTTCAGATAGTTAGGCTTGCATTTCCTATGTGTATGCAGTTGACTAATGTTTGCTTCCTTTTCTCTTTACAGGTAGGATCACCTTAGAGATAGACAGTCAGGATGTTTGCAATTTATTTTTCTTTGTTGTTCTCCACCAAGTGAGTTTATTTGGTGGGGGGGTGCATCAGTTTTTGTGCACCTTAAACTGTTTGTAAAAATGTGTACAGCAGAGTGTAAAAATCTATTTTTTCACAATAATTTATTTGTAAATTAATTTTTCCCTTTTCCCCCTTTCCAGGTTTGTGGGATACTTCTGGTTTTTTTGACAGAGTTTGAAAGGAGGCGGGTTCCTCAGAGTCAGAGGCACCGGACTCATTTTGGTGTGGGGTGGGTGTAGCACCCTACAGGTTGGTGCTAGGTAAATGCATAGTGGGCCTTGTCTGCCTAACAGCAGGGCCATGATTGCTTTTTGGTTAGGGTGTCATGGCTTCCAGGTGTGTCTGCTGAAAGAGGGGAGTCTCTCCACTGGCTCTGTGAGAGGCTTCTCATAAGGCAGTGGAGGAAACCCAATCAGGGACACATTCAGGCTTGTAACTACCCCAGAAGGCAGATTCTGCTGCAGAAGATTCTGCAAGTCGGTATAAGAGGGGAGTGCGTCTTTGGTGGGAGCAGAGTCCCAGGAGGGAGAGAACGCCTGTCTCTCCTCCTGTTTGAGGAAGTGGATGTCTCGGGGTGCTGTCTGAGAATCCAGAGGATGCTGAGTTGAGTTGCGGGGATCTGGTGTGCCAAGAACCAGCGGAGGGAAAGAGGGGACCAGTCCCAGGAAAGCCTACACAGGTCGTGAGTACTGAGGATTGCCCCTGGGGGTCTGCCTAGTGTCATTGGGGACCACTCCGGAGAAGGTTCTAGGATCCAAGTGTCAGCTAGCTGTAAAGGGGGTACCTAGGTTGAGGACCATGAAGTGACAGAGGGGGTACCTAGTCAGGGGACCATGAAGAGAGAAAGGGGGCGCCTGCAGTTTGGGCCCTGAATAGTCCGTGCATAGTGTGTAGTGCATCAGTTAAGAGTTGCAGCCATACAGGAATTCACAACAAGCTACCTCAAGCCAGTGCAGGGCAAGAGGGAGTAGTCAGTGACTTTTGAGTGCAAGAAGTGTCAGAAGTTCAATATTCTTCAGTCCTGGATCTTCTGGACTTAAGTCGGAGTTCCAGCACAGCTTTCAGAGATACAGTGTGTTCAAAGCGCCAGTAAGCGTTGGCTAGCATCGGCTGGCGTCAAGACAGCGCTAAAGGGCATTTTTGCTATAAAAGTGCCAGAATTGTACATATTCGAGCCAAAGGAGTATCCCACTCATTCCCTTCTCCCATCGCCTAAAAATACAATAAAACAACCAAACAAAAAATGCCAGAGTTGTCAATGTGTCAGTTCTCACACCCAGGGTCGCAGCTCACATAGGCTGGAGAGGTAACCGGTAACAATGGCAGACCCACATCAGGCCCAATGCCTGGAAAGCCTGCTACATTTGGGGGCTTGTCCAGGATTTTGCCATTAGTTACTGGGCCAGTTGCCCCTGGCAACGGCAAAAAGAAACGTCCAAAAAATCTATTTTTGTGCCCAGAACTATTATTCAAACACCAAGCCGGGTGTGAGACTGCAGCTGCCGTAGGCAGGGAGAGTGGGTTTAAGTTGGATGCCCACATGGAAGGGTGCTTGTGGCAACGCAAATGTTCTAAGAAAAATTGTAATGTTATGAAGACCTTTCATATGGACTATGGAATGTACTCTGCTATCAGAAAATGGAGAGCAGGAGGCAAAAGTGTCAAAGTGTATGAATGCTGCAACTGCTTAACAGTAAGAAGTGCCAGGGCGGGCAGTGAAGATGGCGTCAGGAGATCCAGGGTGGACAGAGAAGAGGACGCCGGAGGACCTGGTGAGGACAGTGAAGATGGAGGCAGGGGGCGTGGGAAGAGAGGTGCCTAGTTGTGTATCCTCTATGGAAGGATGTTGACCGTGCATTTGACAGCGGGACATTTATTCTCTATAGTTGCTGCACTGATACTGTGGGGATCATAGTCGGCCATGCCGAGGGGGGCAGTAGGGCTAATCCCGGAGCAAGTATGGAAGAGGAGGATTGCACGTGTGTGGCAAGGAAGAGAAGTATCGGCCGTGTGACCGACAGCAGGATGCTACTCTTGCCGATCAAGGAGGGACAGCTGGCTTTAGTAAAGGAAGGTGCAGTTGTGGCCCTAGTGCAATTGAGACGGGCGGATGACATGGTCCGCTTAGCAGCTATTTTCCAGAGGCTTGCAGTGAAGAAGCATGGCAGGGGAAGAGTTACAGTACCGCACAGGAAAGCACCACATGCAGATCTGCCCAGCAGGAGGAGTCATCGCCCAATATGGCGAAAGGGTGGAGACAGCGGGAACATCCGGCCAATCAGGAGTGACTCAGGGGACCCTATTAATATCCCCTCCTTCAGGAGTGGCCGTGCGGGAGACACGTGTAGGAGAGAGAGACATGTTGTTCGTGAGAGGAGCGAAGAGTGTTGCCACTATTTCTGCCACCATGGGCGAAGATCCAGCGTAGCTGAGCCAGGAGCAGATCCACCAGCCCGATCCCCCTCTAGTCTGGGATACCGGTATCCAGGTGGTACCGGACGGCGGACTCACAGTGTGCACTGGAGGCGGCCGAGAGTTCCTGGGATTGGTATGTCCTAAGTGTGCCACTGTTACTTTGCGGGTGCAGGCGTGGGTCCAATGTGGTGATTTTCTGCTCAGGGCAGAGAAGAGTGAGGGCCGCCCTAGGAAGCTCACCATTATATGGGAGACAGGCTCACTCAGGAGGTGACTGAGAACGAGTCAAAGTTCCTCCGCGAAGACGGGAGGGGCTTGTTCAGACTCATGATGCAGCTGGAGGCCTCACCAGCAGTTGGTGGGCCTGTAGTCTGCGGGAGGGGGGCTCCGTCGCAGAGCTCCATAGGGAGGGGACCCGTGTCCACTCAGACAGTTGGAGAGTGGCCAGAGAAACCTATCCCAACAGCCATAGCTGGATCCGCTCCCATTAGTGTTCCGCAGTCTGTTAAGCCAGCAGTCATCCAGGCGTCACCGTCTAGTACAAGCAGCGAAGGTGAGAGATGTCCAGTAAGAGTTGATTCCCCATCCTTTTACATGCGGTATGGATTACTGGACGAAGGAATGGATGATTGGGGATCTATCGATGAAACTGAATGGAAATGGGGGTCCGAAGCTGGGAGCAGCTCCCCAGGTCCCGAAGTGACTGTACCTTTAGGCCAGGAAGCCATGGAAGCTATAGAAAGGGGAAAACTTGCAAAAAAATTGGGATTCTGTGATGCCTACATCGCCAGGGTCCCAGATCTCACCCCCCCCCCCCCCAGGAACATTGCTAGGGCCAGAGACCAAAATGTGGCCTTTGAGGAAATGATACAGAGGGTATATACTCCATTTTCTCCACCAGGGAGAGGTAATAGGAGAACTCTTCCCCGGTTGTCCAGGATGCAACGGTGGATGCAGAAGAAGGTTGCCCTGGAGTATAACTATGATTACCCTAATGCACCAAGGGAGGTCATGATAATGGTGGAAAAGTCAAGGGATTTCTGGTGCGACAAACGAATTTGGGATTTCTTGTTTGTCCCAAAGCCCTACAGAAACTCTCCAGAGGAGGGGCTTAAGGAGAAATTCCACAAAGTCAAGATTCAATGGCACTCCATCTACAGTATATAGACAGGGTGGAGGTCCGCCCCCCCGATGGGTCAAGAAACGCGTAGTCCATCTGGGTCAAGAATGGGACCGGTGAGAGAGGTGGAGCCGGAAGCTGTGTGTGATCTAAACCACAGCACAGCGCAGTGAGGGGAGCTGTGTGTGTGTGGAGGAGGAGGAGCGGAGAAGGAGCCGCGAGCCGCACGTGTGGGGCAGCCCCACTAGGAAGCCAGAAGCCAGGGACCGGGTGCAGGAGCCTCAGAGGGAGACCGGGTGACCGGGGAGACAGAGCGGGGACAGAGCAGCGGGGAGATAAGGACCCGACCTGACAGGACCCAGGGACAGGGGAAGTAAGTAGGGGACATCTGATCAGCTGGTAGGGGGAGGGCTGGTGGGGGGAAACAATACAGGTTACTAAGAGGCTACTTTAGACTAAGAGGGGTAGCTGTGGATAGATCTGCATTGAGCTGATCTATCTGCTCTGCTCACTCTAAAACAGGGGGGGTAGGCAGACATAACTAAAGGGCGACCGGGCGTAAGCTTAGCAACTGGGCGTAAGCTTAGCAACTGGGCGTGAGGTTAGCGACCGGATGACTAGGCGTAACCTTCTGGGCTTCAGTTTAGCGACTGGGCTTGGGCTTAGCAACTGGGCTTAGCGACCGGGAGTAACCTTAGCGACTTGGTGTAACCTTAGAGACTGGGTAGTAACTTAGCGACTAGGAGTAACATAAGTGTCTGGGAGCAACCGTAGCGACTGGTGATTAGGTGACTAGGAGTACCTTGCGACTGAGTACCTTGCGACTGGGACCAGGAGCATCTGGGTGACTGGGCGTAAGCTTAGCGACCGAGCGTAAGCTTAGCGACTGGGCGTGAGCTTAGCGACTGGGAGGTACCTTAGCGACTGGGGGGTACCTTAGTGACTGGGGAGTACGCTTAGCGACTGGTGAGTACTTTAGCGTCTTGGGAGTACCTTAGCGACTGGTGAGTACTTTAGCGTCTGGAGGGGATGATAAGGGACTATATCCAAGAGTTTGCCAAAGACAACATCATCAGCAGTAATCAGCACGGGTTTACAAAAGGGCGTTCTTGTCAAACCAATCTATTAACATTCTACAAGGAGGTGAGCTAGATAGGGGGAGACCTGTGGATGTGGTGTACCTGGACTTTGCTAAGGAGTTTGATACAGTACACTACAAATGCTTAATATATAAAATATATTGTGTATATTGTGTGTGTAAACAAAGCAGGGAGATCTCTTCTGTGACAGGCAGGGACAGATCACAGGATTCAGCATATCTGAACCTGCGATCTGTGTCACACAACCCCCTCCCCCCACACGTCAGTAAGCATGAGGCACACATTTACCCCTTAATCACCAACAGTGTTAACCCCTTCCCTGCCAGTGTCATTATTACAGTAAAAGTGCATATTTTTAGCACTGATTACTGTAGTAATGTCACTGGTCCCCCCAAAAGTGTCAAAAATGTCAGTTAGGGGTCAGATCTGTCCGCCGCAATGTCGCAGTCCTGCAAAAAATCGGAGGGGTTAACATTATGGGTGATCAAGGGGTTAAATGTGAGCCTAGGGGAGTGATTCGAATTGTGGGGGGGGGGGGGGGGGCGGGATTTCTGAAATGACCATAGAGACATGTGATCCTATATAGAAGGATCACATGGGCTCTATGATCATTGCAGGGAGAAGAAAGGTCAACTGTGTTTACAACAGCTGACCGTTCTTCTCTCTCAGCGGGGAATAATCACGGGTGTCAGGCGGCAATCGGAGCCGTCTGACACACGCATCAGCTTCCCCGCTGGCGTGGAAGCGGGGGCAGAAGCGCGCCACCGGCGGTGCGCGATCGCTTCCTAGCCTCCTGAGAGTGAGTGACGTATACCTGCATCACTTTGCCCAGGAGCAGCTGCCTGCCACAGTATATCTGCGGTGGGCGGTCTTAAAGTGGTTAAGGGGGCAAATCCTTCTGGTCCAGAACTGGTTAAGCTGTGGGCTGACCTGGGAGACAACACCTCTCCCCTAGGTCCAGTCTCCTATAGCAACAGTATGTCACTCAAGGAAGGTGCAGGAACTCTGTGGATGATTCCATCTTGATGCTATCCCAGGCTCTACAACACATGGCAGATTCACCTCTGGTACTTCATCTCAGGTCTCCATCCTTTCCTTCATGCTTCCAGGCAGTGTGCAGGCTCTCCCTTACAGAGCCCTGGGCACATGGTTAGGCCTCAAGCTTCAGGCCTACCCAGCAGCAGCTGTTCCTCACACACCCACCCAGACCCACCACCCAAATAAATACCTTCTCCTAGCTACCAGTATGATTTGCTGAGAGAAGCATACATATTAATAACCTGACTCACTGTAATTCATCACACTAATGCCAAAGGTAACAGTGCCACCTACTGATAAAAGGGAGAAACACAGCTAAACCAGGATTAGGAGGAAATCCAATGATCACAAAGACTACAAATCAGCCAGGCTAGCTACCACCTAGCACAGCTAAATTTATTGGCAACCCTGTGTAGGACAAGGGTGCTACATGTAGAAACGCGTAAAGGCAGGGTTACATGGTCAGTAACCTCACATCCGAGTGACGGAGCAATCCGGTTGCTGGAACGCAGGCTGAACCTCCATGCTCAGAGGAGGCGGCCAGAGATATAATAAATACTGCTGATATATCTGGGTGCTGGCTTGGGCACCAACAAATGTGAGTTGTAATTTTATTGCATCTTTTAAACTTTTAAATAAATGTAAGCCTAGTGCGCTTTGAGGAGCATGTCTGGCTTTTGTTTCTGAGGAATTTATTGGATGAGGAGCGGGGATTTGATCTGGTATCTGTCTCTGAGCTACTTATCGAGGGAGGAAAGGTTATCTGGAGCAAGTTACTGCTTGATTAGGCGCAAGCTTACCCACAAAAAATTGGATCCTAAAATTTGTTGTGTGGAAGTGTGTGTCTAAGGCGGTGCGGATCACAGAACACACAAGTCTTTGGCACTATCTGAAGGGGCGATTTACCAGTGATCACATGGTGGATGGTGTCATATTGGACTAACAGATGGACAATTTAGTTTATGTATTATTTTAACATGCTATTTTGGTTTATATGTGATTAATGCCTTTATTTGTCACCAATAAGGAGGTACCTAGCACCCATACACTAAAAGATTAAAAAATTTTATTTTTGGATTGCAATCGGTGTATCACACACAGATTTTTTTGGTTTAGCAGCAGGGATGTCACAGAATAGGTATTAGTTCTGAGGATTCTGTGGCGCAGTAGTTTTTGTTTTGTGAGCTGCGGTCATGCTTCCAAGCCGTCCAGAACAGTCTAAGGGCTCCTCCATCTGGACTTCAGCTGTCCAATAGGCTCTACCAGTAGCTTCTTCACGTTTTGGCTGAACTACTGGGATATCACAAACAAATTCCCTCCTTTCCATCTACGGACGTAATCTTGTCATCCTGACCCACCACATGGGCTTCTACGGCTCGGTTTGCTTTTTTATATGTTTGCAAGCAATTTAAATGCTATACAACGCAGTTTATAGAAATACTGTAAGCTAAAGAGTACCCCTGAAAAAGAAGTATCACACTTCGAAACGCGTTGGGTTTCCTGCTATTACAGTACTCATGTCACCTGCATTTTTGTATTGCTATTACTGCTTGCTCTGTTTTTAATTTTACTATTTTGCTTCAATAAAATTACTTTTGTATTATTTAATTGTACATTCGTTGGAGTGCCTGTAAAGTCCCACCAATAGGGGAACACCTCTTTTTTGTATCGCAAATACACGGGATGTGGCACCAGTATCAGGGTCGCCATTGAGAGCAACTCTCATAAACATAACTGAATCAGAACTTGCAGCAGACTTGCAGACTTTTTGCAAAGAAAGTTGATCTGGAATCATGCAATACAGACTTGTGGCAATTGTGCTACAAACTTGTGAATAGCAATGGGCTGGGGCGTGTTTGGATCGAGCCCACCCGGACGCCGTCATTGCACACCGCCAATCATAGGCAGTTAGGCATTTCCCGATCGGCAGCTGAACATACACATGCTGTCTATGATTGGCGGTGTGCCGTCAGAATCAGTGACCCCTCATATTAGGTAACCGAAGTGACGGCGGCAGCAGACATCATACTACACCCAGCTACGTCTTGAATTTCAAAATAATCTTAGCAATATACTGAGCGCATACTGTATAACTAAATAGAGCATATTGACATTGTGATTCTGTTTTGATGTTACATTTTGAAAGAAGCTGACGCCAGCAGTGAGAAGATGTTGGTACACCCTGCACTGCATAGCGCTTAAACTTTATGCTTTCAAAATTACACACCCAAACAGCTTTACAGATATCAATATACCATATTTGTTTAGATATGCTTACTTTATTGCTAAAATTACTCTGTAATTCAAGAACTAGCTGGGTGTAGTAAGATGTCCGCTGCCGCCTTCTTACTGTAGGTGTTCTGTCGCATTAGCAAACCTGAGCATGTGCAGTAAGTATTCGACTGATGGAACACCACTTCCGTTACCTAATCTCATGGGTCACCTATTCTAAAGGCATTTACACACGATAAGAAAATCGGAAGTAAAATTTCATCTGACAAACGATCTGCCGATTTTCGGATTGTTAGTATGGTGCTTTCGACAGCTGATTACGAATTTTCGTACAACAAAAACTGGATGTGCAGGCTATAAAATTTTTATCTTACGTGAACACAACGTCCGATTTTCGTTTAATTAGTACATTTTTCGTCTGAAAAAATCATAAGAGCAAGACTAGGCATGCTGGGAAACGAAAGAACACATACAAAACAATTCAACACATGACATCACTTCTGAAGTTGAATTCTATCATCTGGGAATTTTCATCTGAAAGTAACCTCTTCACTTTCCATATGAGACTAGCATGTAACAAAAAAATAAAGAAAATGTGTCCAATAATCTGATCGTGTGTACGAGGCTTGACAGAACGCCGGGTTTCTGGCGGGCTCGGTCTGAACACGCCCGAGCCCATCGTTACTTGTGAAGCCTGGCAAGTCCAGCAATAGCTTAGCAAGTCATTTTAAAACTTGCAGCATGCTATCTGGACAGTAATCCAAAGGATGGACGTCCATTATTTTGCCATTTACACAACATGGTTTCACAGAGCGGTGGGGTTCCCATACCTCCCAACTATTTGAGATGGGTATGAGGGACACCTATTAACCACTTGCCGACCGCCGCACGACTATCTACGTCGGCGGTCAGCCCCTCACAGGCAAACTAACGTAGGGCTACGTTGCTTGCTTGTGAGGGTCTAGGGAGCGAGCGCGCGCCCCCGGAGGCGCGCTCCCACTCCCGCGTGGTCACGGACCCCCCCGCGCGTGTGACCAGCGGACCCGATGTCCGCCGGCCACTCGGCGATCGGCGGGGGAGAGGGAGAATGTCAGGCAGCTTGTGTAAACAAGCTGCCTGTCATTCTCCTCGCTGTAAAGACACTGATCACATGGATCTACTATGTAGATCCGTTGATCAGTGTCCTTACAGCTCAAGCCACAGCCAATCACAGTAGAAAGCACGCCCCTAGGGACACACACAGCCCCTCCCTCCCAAATAAAGTTAACCCCTTCACTACCAGTGTATTTTTACAGTAACAGTGCATATATATAGCACTGATTACTGTAGAAATGTCACTGGTAACCCCAAAAGTGTCAAAAATGTCAGTCAAGGGTCCGATCTGTCCGCAGTACCGCAAAAAAAATCGCAGATCGCCGCCATTACGCGTTAAAAAAAAAAAACAACAAAAATGACAAAAATCTTTCCCTTTGTTAGTAAACGCGATAACTTTTGCGCAAACCAATCAAAATACGCTTTTTGCGATTTTTTTTACCAAACATAGGTAGCATAAAACAAATTGGCCGAAAATGTTAAAAAATTTTGATTTTTACATTTTTTTGGGGGGGAATTTCATATAAAAAAATGTGAAAAATATTGCTATTTTTGCAAAATTGACGCTCTTTTTTTGTTTATAGTGCGTGATCAAAAAATCGCACAGGTGATCAAATACCACCAAAAGAAAGCTCTGTTTGTGGGAAAAAAAGGACGCCAAATTCGTTTAGGTACAGCGTCGCACGACCGCGCAATTGCCCGTTAAAGTCACGCAGTGCCGAATCGCAAAATACCCCCTGGTCGGAATGGGGGTAAAATCTTCCGGGGCTTAAGTGGTTAACAAAAGTATATAGGCAGAGGATACACCCCCTGCCACACCCACTTAACCAGTTCTGGACGGGAAGGATTTGCCCCCTTAATGACCAGGTCATTTTTTACAATTCGGCACTGCGTTACTTTAACGGAAAATTGCGCAGTCGTGCAATGCTGTACCAAAACAAAATTGATGTCCTTTTTCCCCCACAAATAGAGATTTCTTTAACCTCCCTGGCGCTATGATTATGTCAGGAATTCTGTACCAAAAGCGGTACAATTCTTTGCATGGAAATTTGGCGTTATGTATTAAAGGCCTACAATTCTTAGTAATTACTGACTTAAAACTTACCAAAACAAGACTCTAGTAGACATCCCAGATGTGATGAATTTGAAACACAAACACATGAATTATAATCTAATCAATAATAGAATTTTATTCAATAATGCAATGAAAAATAATGAAATTTGTCAAAGAAATTCAATACACATCCTGAGTGTGAAACAGTTTGAAGCATGGAACTAGACAAAGTCCGACGTTGCAATCTGGACAATAGTACCTTGTTTCCTTTCGGACTTTTCTTCCATTGCCATCCTTCTTAGAACAGCAGACGACGCACATCCTGGTAGGCGCCGTCTTTTTTGGGGTGGGCGGTACAAAGTCCACAAAATGACGGCCTGTCAGGCGTTCTGGATTGCCAACATCAACAGCGCGTCGTCCGGGTCTGTTAGCAGATACTGATGATGGTGTCGGGTGGTTGACGAAAATCTGCTCAGCCACCTTCCAGATAAAGTCCGAATGAACAAGGGGTATGGCAGTGTTGGCTTTGTAAAGAATATAGGCGTTCCAAAGGCACTGTTCAAGGAGATGCCTAAAAATCTTTTTGTAGTATTTTTTTTGTTGCTTCCGCATCGCTGGGTAAAAGGTCATTGCCTGATCGGCTCGGTCGACACCTCCCATCGTGTGATTGTAGTCGATCACGACTTGCGGCTTCAGCATATCTGTTCCGTGTTTTGTGCGGACCATGGCAGTGGAGGTGCTGTGCACGGTGCTCATGAGACACACGTCCTTTTTGTCTCGCCACCGCATTGCCATCATTTTACCCTTTTGAAAGGCAACCATCTCTCCTTTTTTTAGCTTTTTCCTGCTAAACATTGATGGCATGTCCCGCCGGTTTGGCCTAACAGTACCATACCCATCAGTTTTGTTTAGGAGCAAAACTTCATAAAGTTCCGGAGAGGTGTAAAAGTTATCTGTTGTCACGCAATATCCCTGGTTCAAAAGGGGGTCCAGCAGTGAAAGGACAGAGGATGTGGCCATCCCATAGCCGCTGTACTTGGGATTGAACTTTGTACCTTTCCCGGTGTAAATTATAGCATTCCAGATATATCCTGTGGACGACTCACAGAGCATGTAAAATTTGATCCCGAACCGCGCTCTTTTGGATGCAATATATTGGATCCAGCTCAGGCGTCCCTTGTAGGCCATGAGACTTTCGTCCACACTGACATCCCTGTCTGGCACATAGGTCCGCTGGAAGTTGGTGACAATCATTTGGCACACCTCCCAGATTTTTTTGAGTTTGGGCGCAGGATGCGTGACCTCATCAAACTCCTCGTTGTTGGCAAAATGCAAATTTTTCATGATAAGAGAAAAACGGTACTCGGACATCACTGTGCCAAAAAATGGAGTGGCCAGCATCTTATTGGTGGTCCAATACCATTTCTGGAGCGGTTTCCCCACCACCCCCTGAAGGATGATGAGTCCCAGAAACTTCCAGATGTCCTCTTTACTGACCCGTCCCCATTTTCTGGATCGGGAAAATCTGGCGCGCAGCGTAGCGGACCGCTGCTCATAGTAGCGGTTGTTTTCAGCTACTATTTTTAGAATTACCTCCTCCGTTAGAAATAACTTCAGGTACGCCAGAGGGTTGTTACTCTCCACATCAACCTTCATCCCAGGAGATCCAGTGAAACGGAATCTCGGGGGCGCTGCCTGGTCCGCATCGCTGTCTAAAGGGCACCAAGTGCGCACATCACTTAGGTCAGGTGCGGGATCATCGGCGTCACTTTCTCGATCAGTGTCGATGTCAGAGTCAGATGACAAATCTCCGCACGACTCACTGTCACTCTGTTCTGCGAGCAGCTCCGTGTCGCTGCCGCTGTCGCTCATCTCATCCAAAAGCGCATATGCGGGACAGCACTTTTTTGATGCCATTTTCAAATTATTTTATTTCACACAAATGACAATGGCAAGGGGCACTGAGAGGGCACTGTGACTTTTACCAAAGTGATACAGTGTACTCCTCTCAGATTACACTGTATCACCTCCTTTTTATATGTTTGTGTTTGGTGTAACTTTGAATTTTCCTCCCAGTTCCGCTCCCATGCAGCATTGCTGCTGCAGGGAACGGAACTAGGAAGTCCTCCTACCGACAGATGAGCGGCGGGGATCACGGCTGGCCGTCACAGCAATGAGAGCTCATCGCTGGATCGCCAGGATAAGGTAAGACATTCCGCTGCGCTCTCTGCACATTCACCCCGAGCGTGACTCGGGGATACCGATAGTAGCAGGAAAATTCTACCCCGAGTCACGCTCGGGGTTACCGCTAGCCTGGTTAATAAAGATAGTTGGAGTGGACAACCGGAAATCACATTTTTTTTCACTTTATTTTTACCTTGTTCATCTTTCTATAGTATAATTCCAACATAGGACACATATAAGTCCTCTTATGTGACATATAGAGACATTTTGTACTGTGTGTTCCAACATCCCCATCTGTTTGTATCACTGCGATTTGTTGTTTATGCTTTTTTTTGCTGTTTGATGTACAGTATCTCACAAAAGTGAGTACACCCCTCACAATAACTTTCTCTCTCTCCCTCCCTTCATCCCCCTTTCTTTCTCTCTCTCTCTCTCCCTCCCTTCATCCCTCTTTCTTTCCCCCTCTCTCTCCCTCCCTTCATCCCTCTTTCTTTTTATCTCTCTCTCTCCCCCTCCCTTCATCCCTCTTTCTTTCCCCCTCTCTCTCCCTCCCTTCATCCCTCTTTCTTTTCCTCCCTCTCTCTCTCTCCATCCCGCTTTCTTTCTCTCTCTCTCTCCCTCCATCCCTCTTTCTTTCTCTCTCTCTCCCTCCCTTCATCCCGCTTTCTTTCCCACTCTCTCTCTCCCTTCATCCCCCTTTCTTTCTCTCTCTCTCTCTCCCTCCCTTCATCCCTCTTTCTTTTTCTCTCTCTCTCTCCCTCCCTTCATCCCTCTTTCTTTCCTCCTCTCTCTCCCTCCCTTCATCCCTCTTTCTTTTTCTCTCCCTCCCTTCATCCCTCTTTCTCTTATACTCTCTCTCTCCATACAGGGGAAGGGGGGAGGTTGCTGTGTCCACCACAACTCACTGATGTACTAACTCCCTGCTTTTAATTTAACCACTTCTGGACCAGAAGATTTCCCCCTTAATAACCAGGCCATTTTTTGCGATTCTTACTTAACTGACAATTAACGGACAATTGCGCGGTCATGCGACGCGTTAATAAAATGAATGTCCTTTCCCCCCCCCCCACAAATAGAACTTTCTTTTGGTGGTATTTGATCACCTGTGAGATTTTGTATTTTTTTGTACCATATTTTAGGCCAGTTTGTTTTCTGCTACATATCTTGGTAAAACAAATCCCAATAAGCGTATTTTGATTGTTTTGCGCAAAAGTTATCACGTCTAAAAACTAGGGGAAAGATTTATGTCATTTTTATTTAGTTTTTTTACTAATAATGGCGGCGATCTGCGATTTTTAGCGGGACTGCGACATTGCGGCGGACAGATCGGGCCCCTAACTGACATTAGATAAAAAAAAAAAAGAAAAGTCGGAACTGGTTACTAATTTTTTAAATCCCACCACTGGGTGGAACTCCACTTTAAAGAGGTTGTAAACTCGTTTGAGTTTTTTTTTTTTTTTTTTTTACACCCTGCAAAAGAAAGACATAATGAGCTAGTATGCATCGCATATTAGCTCATTATGCAATACTTACCTCAGAACGAGCCCCCGCCGTGCCGCTCACTCACCTCTATGACGGGCGACATGTCTAGTCGCCCGTCTTCCGGGATCGCGGCATCCGGCCATCTGATTGGCCGGAGCCGCGGTGACGTCACTCCCGCGCACGCGCGCTAGAGCCGACAGTCACGGCACGGGGCTCTGGAGGAACGGCACGATCGGCCGTTCCTTCAGAGCGCATGCGCCAGTGACGTCACTGGCGACATGTAAGGTAAATATCTCCTAAACGGTACATGTTTAGGAGATATTTACAGTACCTATAGGTAAGCTTTATCATAGGCTTACCTATAGGTACAAGTTGTAGAGGAGGGTTTACTTCCTCTTTAAGTAAATCCACAAGTGTTTTTTCTTACCACAACTATTTATTTATATTGGCTTTTGAATTTTAAAAATGCAGCAATTTAGAAATTGGATGAAAGGTGGGAAACTTTTTGAAAGATAAAAAGTGCATTTTAACCACTCGCCGACCGCTCACTGAGCTGGTACTGCAGCAAAGTGGCTCGTTATCGTCCAGCGACGTAGACCTACGTTGCTGGACTCCTCCCCTTGTGGGCGGCGTGCGCGTGCCGCCGGAGGCTCGCTCCCGCTGTATTCAGTCACAGCGGGAGTCGGGCCAGGGGAGGAGCGGTGGTGATCACCGCCGCTCTTCCCCGATCGTCGGGGATCGAGTGTGGAGATCCACCTGCTTGTGTAAACAAAGCGGGCGGATCTCCTAAGTTACAGGCAGGGACAGATTGCAGGGTTCAGCATAGCTGAACCTGCGATCTGTGTCACACAGTCCCCTCCCCCCACACACATCAGTAAGCACCAGGCATACATTAACCCCTTGATCACCAATAAAAGTTAACCCCTTCCCTGCCAGTGTCATTTTTTACAGTAACAGTGCATATTTATAGCACTGATTACTGTAGTAATGTCACTGGTACCCCCAAAAGTGTCAAAAATTTCAGTCAAGGGTCTGATCTGTCCGCCGCAGTGTCGCAGTCCCGCAAAAAAAAAAAAAAAAAAATCGCAGATCGCCGCCAGATCTAGTTAAAAAAAACAAACAATAAAAATGACATAAATTTCCTGTAGTTAGTAGCTGCGATAACTTTTGCGCAAACCAATCAAAATACGCTTATTGCAGAAAACAAATTGGCCTGAAATGTTAAAAAATTTTGATTTTTCCTTTTTTTTGGGGGGGGGGGGAATTTCATATAAGAAAATGTGAAAAATATTGTTATTTTTTCAAAATTGTCGCTCTTTTTTTGTATATAGCGCAAAAAGTAAAAATCGCACAGGTGATCAAATACCACCATAAGAAAGCTCTATTTGTGGGGGAAAAAAAGGCATACAGTTAAATTAGGTACAGCATCGCACGACCGCGCAATTGTCCGTTAAAGTAATGCAGTGCCGAATCGCAAAATATGGCCTGGTCAGTAATGGGGTAAAATCTTCTGGTCTTAAAGCGGTTAAAAATACACTCATTGAGAATTTTTTTGTCAAAGACATGTAGCTAAATACATTTTGGCCTAAATATATGACAAAAATTGAATATATTGGATATTTTTTAACTGTCAAAGAAGAAAAATATTGTTATTTTTTTCAAAATTGTCGAATTTTTTTTATTAATATCGCAAAAAATGAAAAGCGCACAGGTGATCAAATACCACCAAAAGAAATCTCTGTTTGTGGGGAAAAAAAAAGGATGTCAATTTCGTTTGGGTACAGCGTTGCATGACCGCGCAATTGTCAGTTAAAGTTGCACAGTGCCGAATCGCAAAAAGTGGCCTGGACGTACAGTAAAGCAGGAAAATCCTCCGGTGGTAAAGTGGTTAAATACAACTATATAGATCAGGCCAAAATGAGGGACAAATGGGGAGAACAGAGGGAATCAGTGACAGCCCCTCCAAATCAGGGACAGTTGGGAGCGATGGGTTCCTAATGAGAGCCAGTTGTGGGCTGCAGATAGCCCACGGTAACCACAGCCACACACAACGCTAAGCCCGACACAAGGACTGTTGGGAAGCAGACAGGAAGTTCCAGCTGTGTGTACAGCACGCAGCATCATAGAAGGAACGCGCTCCCCGATTGGCTGCTGTCTTTAGTAACAGAGCTACGCTTGGGGGCGGGACTTGGTAACTGGCAGCCAGGGCCGTGTGATGCCCCCGGGTGGGTACGGGTTGTAGGTGACGGCGTTGTCCTGGTGGGTATGGGCTGTCGGTGTGCGGGAAGATGAAGAAGTTCTTCGGTATCGGGAAGAAGAAGAAGAGCGGGCCCTCTCCTAGCCCTTCGGAGAGCGGCAGTGTGCTGTCTGTGGGCTACGAGCTGAAGGACAAGGACCTGAGCAAGTTGCACCGGGCTGCCTCCGCCGGAGATGTCCCCAAGATCAGGCAGCTGCTGCACAAGCAGGACATCAACCAATTGGATAAAGAGAACCGGTGAGCACCACGTGACCAGCCTGCACTCCTCTAGCAGGGATGGACTCCTCCAGCTCTGCCTGTCATGTACATCTCCAGGGTTCTGCATGGCAGGAGATCTGAGCCCCTCATTAGTGGATCATTAGAACTGCAGCCTTCAGGGTTTCCCATCACACAGGGAATCTTTTAAAGCTGAATGTTTTCTTCCACTGCACAGGTTAACTGCTCTATATGTCTGGGGGTGATCAGAAAGCTGTATACTCACCTGATCCTCCGCTCCAGGGGCAAACTACACTCCCCCCACGATCCAGCAGTGGGCTGTTCCTGACTAGAGATGGGCTTGCCACCAGGAAGCCGACACTGCCCACCGCTAATCACAGGCACTGAGACATTTCCCGGTCTGTGCAGCTGCGGATTGGGAAATATCCCACCACTGCCTGTGTGGGCCTCCTGGCAGGATCGGGCACGTGGGAACTCAAACGCGCCTGAGCCCGTCTCTATTTCTTACGTCCTCACATCCAGAGCAGGTTTATGGGCATGATGATGTCAGGAACAGTCCATCGCACTAGACCACGGGGTGCCGGAAACGCAGGGACCAGTTTTTCCGTGGGAAAATTGGAGGATCACGTATATACACTATATTACCAAAAGTATTGGGATGCCTCCTTTACACGCACATGAACTTTAATGGCATCCCAGTCTTAGCCTGTAGGGCTCAGTATTGGGTTGGTCCTCCCTTTGCAGCTATAACAGCTTCAACTTTTCTGGGAAGGCTTCCAAGGTTTAGGAGTGTGTCTATGGGAATGTTTGGCCATTCTTCCAGAAATGCATTAGTGAGGTCAGGCACTGATGTTGGAGAGAAGGCCTTGCTTGTTGTCTCTGCTCTAATTCATCCCAAAGGTGTTCTATCGGGTTGTTCACCGGTGCACAAAGCAAGGTTCATAAAGACATGAATGAGCGAATTTGGGGTGGAGGAATTTGACTGGCCTGCACAGAGTCCTGACCTCAACCTGATAGAACACCTTTGGGATGAATTAGAGCGGAGACTGCGAGCCAGGCCTTCTCATCCAACATCAGTGCCTGACCTCACCAATGCGCTTCTGGTAGAATGGTCAAACATTCCCATAGACACGATCCTAAACCTTGTGGACAGCTTTCCCAGAAGAACTGAAGCTGCCGTTATAGCTGCAAAGTGTGGGCCAACTCAATATTGAACCCTACAGGCTAAGACTGGGACGCCATTAAAGTGTTATGTGTGTGTAAAGGCAGGTGTCCCAATACTTTCGATAATATAGTGTACTTCTGCTCTAGACAAAAACAAGCTGTAGTGCGGGCACAGCCCCACTGCGTGGCAAAAAAAATGCCCAGAGTTCAGCTTTAAGGCTTCATGCACACTGGATGTTTTGCTATCTCTCCTAAGCCCCCGTTCACAGTGGTGCAACTTTTCATGCGATTTGACAGGTCCAAATAGCATGACAAGTCGCATCCTATTGTTGGCAATGGAACTGTTTAAATCGGTGCGATGCTGTCTTTGCGGTGCCGCACCTATTTTTAAAAGTAGTTTTTGCACTACTTTTGCCAATTTCAGGTGCAACTTGCATAGTTACATAGTTACATAGTTACATAGTTACATAGTTAGTGAGGTTGAAAAAAGACACAAGTTCAACCCATGATGCGTGTGTGTGTTTGCTTTTAACCGTACATTGTGTACCCCTGTATGTTGTGGTCTTTAAGGTGTACATCTAATAGTTTTTTGAAACTATCTATGCTCCCCGCTGATACGACTGCTTGTGGAAGAGAATTCCACATCCTTACCGCTCTTACAGTGAAGAACCCCTTACGCACTTTAAGGTTAAACCGCCTTTCCTCAAGTTTTAGTGAGTGGCCACGTGTCTTATTGTATTCCCTTTCTCTGAATAGTTTGTTCCTTGTGCTAGGGTCGCCAGTACAGTATTTGTACATTGATATCATATCCCCCCTCAATCGTCTCTTCTCCAGAGAGAATAGGTTTAGTGCTTGTAGTCTTTCCTCATAGCTGATGTCCTCCATTCCCCTAATTATTTTTGTTGCCCTCCTCTGGACTTTCTCCAGTTCCAGCACATCCTTCCTGAGGACCGGTGCCCAGAACTGGACAGCATACTCCAGATGTGGCCGGACCAGAGTCTTGTAGAGTGGGAGAATAATCTCTTTATTTCTGGAGTGAATCCCCTTTTTTATACATCCCAGTATTCTGTTGGCTTTGCTTGCAGCGGCTTGGCATTGCATGCCACTGCCAAGCCTGTTGTCTACCAGTACCCCCAAGTCCTTTTCCATCCTAGACTCACCCAGAGGTTCACCCCCTAGTGAATAGCTTGCTTTCTGGTTTCTGGCACCCAAGTGCATTACTTTACATTTTTCTACATTAAACCTCATCTGCCATGTGGTTGCCCACCCCGTTATTTTGTTCAGGTCTGCTTGCAAGATTTCCACATCCTGCATAGAAGATATTGGCATGCCTAATTTAGTATCATCTGCAAATACTGAGATTGTACTAGATATCCCCTCCTCTAGATCATTTATGAATAAATTAAACAGGATTGGTCCCAGGACAGAACCCTGGGGGACCCCACTTTCCACACCCGCCCAATCCGAGTACTCCCCATTAATCACCACCCTCTGTACTCTCCCCTGGAGCCAGGTCTCTATCCAGGTACTCACCTTATGATCCATACCTACCTTCCTTAGTTTGTACAGTAAGCGTTTGTGAGGAACGGTGTCAAAGGCCTTTGCGAAGTCCAGATACACCACATCCACAGGCTTACCTTTATCTAGGTGGCAGCTCACTTCATCGTAGAAGGTTAACAGATTGGTTTGGCACGAACGATTTTTCATGAATCCATGCTGATTTCTACTTATAATACCATTTTCATTACTAAAGTCTTGTATGTGGTCCCTTATCATCCCCTCCAAAATTTTGCAGACTACTGATGTTAGGCTGACCGGCCTATAGTTACCCGGGATATATCTCGGCCCCTTTTTAAATATTGGTACCACGTTGGCTTTTTTCCAATCAGCTGGCACCATACCCGTCTGTAAACTATCCTTAAAGATCAAGAATAATGGTCTGGCAATCACCTGGCTGAGCTCATTAAGAACCCTCGGGTGCAAGCCATCCGGTCCCGGGGATTTATTTATGTTAAGTTTCTCTAGTTTAGCTCTAAGTCTATCCTCTGTTAGCCATGGCGGCACTTCCTGAGGTGTATTATTTAGTTCGGCCTTACAAGCGGGTTTCGTGTAGCCCCCCGATTCCTTTGTGAAGACTGAAGAAAAGAAATTATTTAACACTTCCGCCTTTTCTCTGTCCTCAGTGGCCATTTTTCCTTTATCATCTTTTATGGGGCCAATGTGCTCTGGCCTGGCTTTCTTACTGTTTATATACTTAAAGAACTTCTTGGGGTTCTTTTTGCTCTCCTCCGCTATATGTCTCTCGTGTTCTATTTTAGCCGCCCTGATTTCATCTTTACATTTCTTATTGCACTCTTTGTAGTGCTTAAATGCTGCCAATGACCCCTCAGTCTTGTATTTTTTGAAGGCCTTTTCTTTAGCTCTAATATACATTTTAATGTTGGAGTTTAGCCACCCAGGGTTTAGTTTTGCTCTTTTAAATTTATTTCCCGGTGGAATGCACTGGCCCACTCCCTTGTTAAGTATGCTCTTGAAGCACTCCCATTTTTCCTCCGTGTTCTTTGTTCCCAGGGTTCTATACCATTTGATATTTTCTAGCAGCGAGCGCAGTTTAGGGAAATTGGCTCTTGTGAAATTCAGCGTCCTTATATTACCCTTGTGTTTCCTATTACTGTAATTAATACTGAAACCAATTGACCTATGGTCACTATTCCCTAAGTTGTCCCGTATTTCTATATCCGTGATCAGGTCTGTATTGTTGGTAATCAGTAGGTCAAGTACCGCATTGCTTCTTGTCGGTGCATTCACCATCTGACCCATGAAATTGTCCTGCAAAACATTTAGGAACTGCCGAGCCTTGGCTGAGTGTGCGGTTCCTTCTGCCCAGTCTATATCTGGATAATTAAAGTCCCCCATTATAATGACATTTCCCATCCTTGCTGCCAATCCTATCTGTAACATGAGGTCCGCCTCACCCTCCTCCCTCTGGTTTGGGGGCCTATAGCATACGCCCAATATTACCTTCCCCGCCGTGCCTTTCCTTTGAAGCTCTACCCATAGGGATTCTGCCTCGTCCATAGCTCCATTATTAATATCATCCCTCATATTTACCTGTATACTGTTCTTAATATACAAACATACCCCTCCCCCTTTTTTACTTTCTCTATCTCTGCGATAAAGGGAATACCCCTGAATGGACGCCATCCAGTCATGAGAGCTGTCAAACCAAGTCTCAGTTATCCCCACAAAATCTAAGTCCTCCTCAAATATCAGCAGCTCCAGCTCTCCCATCTTGTTAGACATCTGTGCACGAAGCCACACGGATGTCAGCCAAGTCACACCTAAGATCATCCATGTCGCCTATCAGTGCAGCCTATCAGTACTTATCAGTGCAGCCTCATCAGTGCCTGTCAGCACAGCCCCATCAGTGCCGCCTCATCAGTGCCCATCAGTGCAGCCTCATCAGTGACACTTTTTTTTTTCAAATTTTCAATCTTTTTTCACTTGGCACCAGGCGTGAGCTGTGCATTTACAGCCCTGCGTGCAATTTTGGCACATTAATGGCTGTGTGTTGAGTTATTGTGAGGGGACAGCAAATTTACACTGTTATACAAGCTGTACATTCACTACTTTATATTGTAGCAAAGTGTAATTTCTTCAGTGCCGGTTCACACTTCCGCGTGTGCGGCGATCACATGTAATATCGGAGCGCACTGCTCCTTCATTATATGCGATCGGATGTGCAGTGCGAATTCAGCCATACACTTTGTATGGCTAAATTCGCACTGCACCCGCACAAAATTCACACATGAGGCATTTTTTCAGCCGCATCAGGATCGATCGCGCAGTGGTTCACACTTGTGCGATCCGATCCTGTGCGAACTGTCAGATCGCACTGCGATATGCGATCAAACTGGGGGTGTCGTTAACATTTCATTGACACCCCCAGCGTATCGCATATGGCAGTGTGAACTGCCAGATGTGCGTTTGCGATGCGAGAACAGGCTGCAAATTCGCAGCCTTCCCGCATCGCATAAGTGTGACCCGACACTCAGTGTTGTCACATGAAAAGATTTGAAAAAATATTTACAAACATTTGAGGGGTGTACTCACTTTTGTGAGATTGTGTGTGTGTGTGTGTATACACAGAAAGGGGCCTTATGTAAAACTGCCAGGGTTCTAATGTAAATATAGTTGTTTTTTAAAGGGGTCGTACACCCAGAAAAAAACTGATGGAAAGTGAATTGTTTAACTATTATAGCACAGGAGCAAAACTCACTTGTCCATAGTCTGGCAGTGAAAAGAGCATCATGTCAGCTCTAAAGCCTCGTACACACCAAGTTTTTTTTTTTTCTTTTTTCATTCAACCCAGCGGGTTAAGTGAAAAAAATGGCAGCTCAGGTTGGAGCCTCTGTACTACTATGCGATGTTGGTACAACGATCTCCCCTGCTGTTCTATTGTGTTCTGACGGGGATTGCCCCCTCACCAGAACGCTCTGGTCAGTGCTCTCAGGCACTGGTCTTTCAGTCATGGCCTGTAGGCTGCAGTACACATGGGCTGATACCACCCGACATTCGGCCCGTGGGTACTAGGCTTAATCCTCCCTGCTTTGATAATGAAAAAAATGTTGACACCTGCAAAAAAAGTGTCCCTATGACCCCTTGCCTGTGATTGACAGACATGAGGAGGAGACTTTAGCACAGCATTAGTGAAGGGGGGTGTGTCACCTGCTGCCTCAGCCTGACTGAGATCGAGCAGGAAGTGTGTTTACTTCCACTTTCCCCAACTCCTCTCCTCGGGACAAGGTAAACAACTCTCTTTATGCTTTTTTCAACATGCCGTCAGCTATTTTTTTTCTAAAGCCTAGTACACCCTGCTAGTTTTATTTTGTTCAACCCACCATACTGAACAAAAAAAAAAAACCTGACAGCTAAGGGCAAAGCCACTGTGCTAACAATCCGATGTTAGTACAGTGATCTCCCCTGCTGTTCTATTGTGTTCTGACAGGGGGTCGCCCCCCTACCAGAGCACTCTGGCCAGTGCTCTTAGCCACTGGTCTTTTGGTCATGGCCCTTTGACAGAAGCCGGCTGCAGTACACATGAGCCGATGCCGCCCAACAGACATTGGCTGAGAGCACTGAGCGACAGCCTCTTTTTCAGTCATGCCCCTTCAACAGAACGACTGGACAATTGGCTTCTGTCAGACTGGCTGCAGTGCACACAGGCCGAATGTCGGCAAGTTTCTGTTGAACTGGTCGATGATGGCTGACATTCGGCCGTGTGTACTGGGCTTATATTTTATCAAGGAGACAGCCAAAGTGTATTTAGTAAGAGGCACAGAAAAAGACAGATAAAGGGACACGCTTAGAAAGCAAGGCACAGAGAGAGACATGCGCATAGAGAGAGGGAGACAGTGAGAGAATTATACATTTGGCGGACCCTGCTTGCTTAGTGCGGGATCGCTTTGCTGATCCCTGCTGAGCAAGCAGATGACCGTTTCGATTTCCTCTACGGGGAAAGACGGATGGTAAATGGGACCAACATCCAACTGGATTTTGCGGGCAGGATCAGATCGGATAGCGAGGGATGTTAGTGGACATTGTGCTTTTTTTTTTTTTTTTTCGCGATACTTCTATTACAGGAACGGAATGACGTGTTTTGGTCCCATTGACTTTTAAATAGAAGTGCCTGGAAAAATGTACAAAAGCTCTTGTTTTTGGTTGTTTTTTTCAGGCATTCCTGTTAAAGTCTGTACAGTATATGCCATTGTACTGCCCAAGAAGGTCATGTACTTTTTGAGCTTCATGTGACAAAGGACATAACACCCATAAGTGAACAGGCCCATTGAGAATAATAGAATTCTTCATCTTGAAATTTGTCGCACTTTGGGAATTGCGCAACAAAATGCTCAGGTTTGAGTGGGAGATAGAACCTTTACAGTCTTTGAGAATGAACTACTTCTTAGTATATGTAGCTAGAGCACAAGTCGGGCACAAGGTCAGCAGGCTGTGTTAGGCCCGCCAGGCCATTTTATGTGGCCGTCGCACCCAGGGCTTTCTTTTATTCAGAATGTGGTGGAACTTCGTTCTGCCAAGTCCGGCTCTCGCCCTCCGCTCCCCGCTCACCACTGTTACCTGTAAACACACAAACCTTCTGTGTTTACAAGGACAGCTTTACACTCGATTCACACTGCTGCGACTTGTCAGGTGACTTGTCAGCCTGACAAGTCGCGGTCCCTCGCGGTCCATTGACTGCTACAGGACCCGTTCTAATAGGAGCGACACAAGTCGCTCCGACTTAGAAAAAGGGTCCTGTACTACTTCGGGGCGACCTCGGAGCGACTTGCATAGACATTCATTATATGAAGTCCATGCAAGTCACGCCGAAGTTGCGGTGCACGGGACTTCACAAGTCGCCCCCGAAGTAGTACAGAGCCGTGTCGCCATAGTGTGAACCGACTCTTACTCTCTGTGGCTCTCGCAGATCCCTGCGTGCTCTGCTCTCATGGTAGGACAAGGTAGATGTAGATGGGGGAGAGTGGTGCAGAGGTCAGAGCCGAGCAGGAATGGAAGTAAGATGTGGACAACCTGTGGAAGAGAGATGAACCCTGCACACTGTGCATAGCACACCCCTAAACTTTGCACTCTGTAAATAGCGCATCCCTGAACTCTGCACATATCGCACTCCTGGTATTTATTGCCCCTTTAACCACTTGCCGACTGCCGCACGACTATTTACGTCGGCAGTCAGCCCTTCACAGGCAGAGCGACGTAGGGCTATGTGGCTAGTCTGTAAGGGTTTTGGGAGCGCGCCGCCGGATGCGCGCTCCCGCTTAGTCACGGACCCCAACCCCCCCCCACCACTCGCGATCGTCCGTGACAGCGGGAGAAAGGCAGGCGGCTAGTGTAAGCAAGGCCGCCTGTCAGTCTCCCCTGTGTATGAATGGTGATCAAACGGTTCTACTATGTAGGACCGTTGATCACTGTTCTTACACATGAAGCCACAGCCAATCACAGTTGGAAACACGCCCCTAGGGACACACTTAACCCTCCCTCTCAAAAAAAGTTAACCCGTTCACTGCCAATGTCATTTTTACAGTAACAGTGCATATGTATAGCACTGATTACTGTAGTAATGTCACTGGCAACCCCAAAAGTGTAAAAAATGTCAGTCAAGGGTCCGATCTGTCCACCGCAATGTCGCAGTCCCGCAAAAAAAATTGCAGATCGCCGCCATTACGCGTTAAAAAAAAAAGCAACAAAAATAACAAAAATCTTTCCCTTTGGTAGTAAACGCAATAACTTTTGCGCAAACCAATCAAAATACGCTTTTTGCGTTTTTGTTTTTTTTTTTTTTACCAAACATATGGTAAAAAAAAATTGGCCTAAAATGTTAAATTTAGATTTTTTTTTTTTACATTTTTTTGGCGAATTTCATATAAAAAAAAGGGAAAAATATTGTTATTTTTGCAAAATTGACGCTCTTTTTTTTGTTTATAGCGCATGATCAAAAAATCGCACAGGTGATCAAATACCACCAAAAGAAAGCTCTGTTTGTGGAAAAAAAAGGACGTCAATTTAATTTGGGTACAGTGTCGCACGACCGCGCAATTGTCCGTTAAAGTCACGCAGTGCCGAATTGCAAAATAGGCCCCGGTCAGGAAGGGGGTAAAATCTTCCGGGGCTCAATTTTTTAAGATCTTCCCACTGTTTGTGCAATTAGATCACATCCACTGTTTGATGCAATTCGAAGGGCATGGTTGAGTTCCAGCACCTATTCCATGAGAATAAAAAGCCTTAGATATATTTTATAAAGTCCTACAGATACAACTGGCCCTTTGAGGACAACCATAATGCAATGAAATTGAGTTTGACACCCCTGAGCTGGAGAACCCGTGGAAGACTTGTTTTAACGCTCCTTTGCTGCTTGTTCTAGAGAGTAATAATAGTCAGGGTTCAGGTGCAATAAGATCATTTTGAAACCCTCATATTGGCATTACAGAATGCACAATTTTGTGCCTATGAAGCATGGAGAGGGCACAATGATTATTCCAGCGAGTCACTTATTCTTTCACATATTAGACACTGCTAGGGGACATCTGCTGGGGTCAGGAAGAGCCTACAGATATGAGATAATTGCTTGATCTGACCAGAACTCATTTGACGAGACAAACCTTCTGATTTGCTTGTAGACCCTTTGGTGAACTCTTTGGAGGTTTCTTAGCAGGTGCTTCTCAGCCCAATTATATCTGGAAAGTAATGAAAGTTGTAATGTATTTGATAACTCCCACAGTAAATGTCTGCTATTTTTTAAGTGGAAATTACTAAAAAAAAAAAAAAAAAAAAATGACTTCTGTAGACGTGCAGCTGTTTTAGAGAATGAGCAAGTATCAATTTTTTTATTTTTTTGTCAGCGTTTAAAATAAAATAAACCCAAGTATGATCTTATTTATTATATTTTATTGGGGTGTGTAATCACTGTGTGTTTGTAAGGTAACAGATGTCCATAAGTTATCAGCAATAGATGCCCCACAATCCAGGGAATAGTCTGTTAGCTGTATGCTCCAACATGTCAGATTGTCAATTGGCTAGTCATACACTTTAAATACCTGGGCTACAAGGCTGGACTATTCCCAGGCACCATGGCAACTGAACAAAACTCCCTGGTGATGGGGGTCATTAAGAGTAATGCCTCGTACACATGCATCGATTATTGGCCGGGAATTTTCGGCCAACGTCCGATCGGCCGATTTTCGGCTTGTTAGTATGATGCTTCCGACAACCGACTCCCGACTTTTCGGCCAGAAAAAATCTGGTGTGCAGGCTATAAAATTTTTGTTGGCTGTCAACACAACGGCTGATTTTCCGTCAGTCAGTACAGATTTCGGCAGACAAAAATCTGATGAGCAAGACTGGGCATGCTCAGAGAAGAAAAAACACACGGAAAGTAAACCAGCACATGACATCACTTCTGAAGTTGTTTTTTGTTGGCCGAGAAAATTTGTGTGCAGTCTAGGCACATTCCAACCAACAAAACAACACTCTGGACAAAAGTCGGACGATCGGTCGGCCGATAATCGTTGCGTGTGTACGAGGCATAAGTGTAGAGGCAGTCCTCCTGTACCAGACCCTGCACACAGCTGCCCTATTAGGGGGCCTCACAGCACATCTTCTTTGAGGAGGAATCTATTTACTGAGGAGTCCAGGCAGATTCAAGGTAAAAAAATTATTCCTTTACCGCTAAAATAATCTCTAAACTATGAGAGCCTTGGGAAGGGGAGGCAGCGGAGAGGAGAGGCTAGTGTTGGTGCGAGACACTGAACTAAAGCTGGCCATAGACAAGTAGCTTTTTTTTCAGCCAGTAGGCTGAACAAAAAAAAAATCAATGATATAGATCAACTTGTGTACAACCAGCCTGCCCATACATGGATCAACATTCAGCTGGTCCCCGCTTAAAGAGGTTGTATACCTCCAGAATAAAAAAAAAAAAAAAAAAAAAAAAAAATGAACACCTGAAAGACAAACACATAATGAGCTAGTATGCATAGCATACTAGTTCATTATGAAATACTTACCTTAGAACGAAGCCTCGCAGTACCGCCCACTCACCTGCCTCATGGGTGACATGTTCAGTCACCCTTCTTCCGGGTTTGCGGCATCCGGCCATCTGAATTGGTTGGAGCCGCGATGACGTCACTCCCGCACATGCGCGCGGGAGCCGACGGTCACGGCACGGGGCTCTGAAGGAACGGCACGAGCGGCCGTTCCTTCAGAGCGCATGCGCCAACGATGTCACTGGCTGCATGCAAAGTAAATATCTCCTAAACGGTACATGTTTAGGAGATATTTACAGTACCTATAGGTGAGCCTTATCATAGACTTACCTATAGGTACAAGTTGCAGAGGAGGGTTTACTTCCTCTTTAACTGGCTAGACTTAAAACATATATGGCCGGCTTAAAGTGGTTCTAAGGGCAGAAGGTTTTTCACCTTTATGCATTCAGGAAAAATCCTTATGGGTGCAACTCACCCCCCCCCCCCCCCTTATAGGTACTTGAGCCCCATCTCGATCCAGCCATGTGCATGAGAGTAGCGCCTCTCCCGGGTCTCTCTCTCCCCATTGGCTCACACCACAGCGGGAGCCATTGGCTCATTTTGAAAAAAAAAAATGTTTTTTATTTTCTGTGAGTAAATTTTGAAAATAAATAATTTTTCTCCTTCACTGATGTGAACTGATGGGCAGTGATGAGGTGGCACTGATGAGGAGGTACTAATATGCCACACTGATGGGCACTAATAGGTGGCACTGATGGGCTTTGACGGGCGGCACTGATGGGCTCTGACGGGCGACACCATCAGTGCCCATAGTGCTGTCAGTCAGTGCATAGATGAGCAGGCACTGATAAGCACTGACTGGCAGCACTATGGGCACTGATTGTGGGCACTGATTGGAACTGTTTTTCACTTTTTTGTAATCAGGGCACTGATGATAAATGTCCTGGTCTCCCTTGTGAGGAGGAGCCACTGATCAGCTCTCCTCGCCTCACACTCTGACAGTGTGAGGTGAGGAGAGCCGATAAACGGCACTTCCTCATTTACATGTGACCGGCTGTGATTGGACACAGCCGATCACATGGGTAAAGAGCCATGTCATTGGCTCTTTACCAAGATCAGGGTCGCACCGTGTCCTAGTAACACGGTGCGGCCACGATCGCTGCACTGCGTGCCCCCGGGGGTGCGCGAGAGAGGCTGTTCTGGTGCGCCGTCATATGACTGCATCCCAGAACAATAACTGCACATCTCTGCCGTCATATGACAGTGGGCGGGCAGTATGTGGTTAAGCATGTATTTGCGTGCAAACGAAACCCCTGTTTTTAATGCAAGCTGTTAGACAGGATAATTCAGTTGGTTGCAGGTTGGTTCAGCTGGGAATTTTCTTTGGTCTTGTTTGACATGCGTCAGCCTCCCACCATGTGCTCCTTGCTGTGAAGGCCAGTTATAGATGTAGGCAGTGGCCATTTGTTTGTACTGTCAGAATACTGGTGAGGAGATGTACTGGACACCTTTGCTACCATTGTGCTATATGCTGGGTGCCCAGTGCCCCCCTGTGCCTTTTAAGGAAGGGTCGGCTCCCTCCAGGCTTACCTGCCCTCTGTCTATCCATTATTATACATGCGCTTCTACTATGGAGGCTCTCAAAAAATTCATAGTTCGGATTGCAGATAATACTGGGGTGTCGTGAAGTAGCTCTGCAGTTAATGCATGTATTTGCAAATGTGCGCAAACTTAACCCCTGTTTTTAATGCAAACTGTTAGACAGGATCGTTTAGTTGGTCACAGGCTGGTTGGTGAGTTAGGCTGGGAATTTTCTTTGGTTTTCTTTGACATGGCCCCACATATAGAACATTGAAACCTCCTGAATTTCATATGGCACTCCCAATGACTAAGGTTAGCTGCACATGTTTAGAGTGATTGTAAAGTCTTGTGTCATGTTTGTTATTTATTAAAAAAAAAAAAAAAATGCCTCCTCTGTGCAGTTGGTTTTGCACAGAGCAGGCTGGATCCTCCTTTTCTCGGGCCCTCTCCCTCCTGTCGAGTGCCCCCACTGCAAGCAGCTTGCTATGGGGGCTACCGAGCCGAGCTGTAGCTCTGTGCATCCATTCAGACACGGAGCTGCGGTCTCCTGATTGGCTAACTGACTTTGACAGCCACGGGAGCCAATGGTACTGCGACTGTGTCTCAGCCAATCAGGAGGGAGAGGATGGCAGAGGGACTTGTGGATATCGCTGGATAGAGAGGGAGCTCAGGAAAGTATTAGGGGGGGCTGCTGCACACAGAAGGCTTTTTATCTTAATGCATAGAATGCATTAACCACTTGCCGACTGCCGTCAGTATATTTACTGCGGCAGTCAGCCCCTTGCAGGCAAAGCGACGTAGGTCTACGTCGCCCGCCTGTGAGCCTCTAGGGGGCGAGCGCGCGCCACCGGAGGCGCCCTCCCGCTCGTTCGCGGACCCCCCGCGCATGTGACCGGTAGACCCGATGTCTGCCGGTCACTCGCGATCGTCTGGTTGAGAGGGAGAAAGGCAGGTGGCTAATGTAAACAAAGCCGCCTGTCATTCTCCCCTGTGTAAGAACAGAGATCATACGGTCCTGCTATGCAGGATTGTATTTCTCTGTTGTTACACAAAACAGCCACATCCCTTCACAGTTAGAATCACGCCCCTAGGGACACACTTAACCCCTCCTTCTCCACTAAAGTTAACCCCTTCCCTGCCAGTGTCATTTTTACAGTAACAGTGCATATTTTTAGCACTGATTACTGTAGTAATGTCACTGGTACTCCCAAAAGTGTCAAAAATGTCAGTCAAGGGTCCGATCTGTCCGCCGCAATGTCGCAGTCCCGCAAAAAAAATCGTAGATCGCCGCCATTACTTGTTAAAAAAAAAAAAAAAAAAAGACAAATCTTTCCCTTAGTTAGTAGACGCAATAACTTTTGCGCAAACCAATCAAAATACACTTATTGCGTTTTTTTTTTTTTTTAACCAAACATATGTAGCAGAAAACAAATTGGCCTAAAATGTTAAAAAATTTTGATTTTTACATTTTTTTGGGGGGGGGAATTTCATATAAAAAATGTGAAAAATATTATTTTTGCATAATTGTCGCTCTTTTTTTGTTTATAGCGCATGATCAAAAAACCGCACAGGTGATCAAATACCACCAAAAGAAAGCTCGGTTTGTGGGAAAAAAAGGACGTCAATTTCATTTAGGTACAGCGTCACATGACCGTGCAATTGTCCGTTAAAGTCACGTAGTGCGAATTGCAAAATAGGCCCTGGTCAGGAAGGGGGTAAAATCTTCCGTGGCTTAAGTGGTTAAGATAAACCTCCTGACTTTACAACTCCTTTAATGTCGCTGCAGATTGACTGGTGGACTTGGTGTCCCAGACCTGGGGAAAGTGCGACACCACCATTCTGCAAATTTAGGATTACCCCACACCACTCATGAATTACCCATATGAACCCAATTAAACGTTGACAGCTTGCCAGTCTGTAGTCATTGACATTGTAGATTTAATGTAGAAATGGACCAGGTATAGAGTCATTGTAGACAACAATTCCTGTAACAATTAGATTCGGTCAGCTTGTATATGTGTTTAAAACTGGTCAGTCTCTGGAAACTGGAGAATACTGACTACAGTCCACATAATGGTTTACATGCCGAGATTGGTATTAAAAGGAGAAGTATGGCCAAAGCTCTTCTGGCCTGACTTTTCCTGTAGGTCACAGGATTGCACTTTGTCCTGCACTCTTGTGACCCGTATTCAACCATTGGCGTCTGTTGCACTTTTCTTAAGGATAAAAGCATCTATGTAAATGACAGGAGATAAGATCATTTCGGTTATTTCTTGTTTGCCTTATGTGCAAGATCAGTTTAGCAGTGCAGTATATGTTTCTTGGTCAGAAAATGTAGACTAGGCAACATTCCTTGTTGGGAAACATTTAAAGTTTTGATACATTTTTGTTTATCCTATGAACTACATTTTAACGGCTCTGGATTCCGCTAATAACCTATAACCCTATTTAACTGTAATCAGATGACTAGCATTGTTTGCGTGGTTCTTTTTCAGTTATTCCCAACGTTGTGCAACTTGTTTCACTTGAAATGTTAACGACTGGTGTGCTTCCAGTTCACATTTCCCTTGTATTATTGGGGCATCTTGGTGTACTCGCTGCTATGGTAACCACTCCAAACATCTTTTGTCAAATATGCAAGGTGCTCATTAATGTGCCCTCACATGTCTTGTCACAGAATAGATCCGCTCTGTATTGTTTTCTGTCATTACATTTACATTCCTTACACATTCCTTCTGCCACCTTTTCACTGTGTAGTTTTACATTTTTAACATTTACCGTAGTTATTCGGCATCCTCTAGGTAAATAGAATACTATATTTGGAAATGGAAGTTATTAATTTCAGGAATATCGTAATTTAGACCATGGATTATTCTTCTGTTTTACAATCTTCATGTAGACTTGACCTATAAAGCAGACTTGTCTGCAGGCTGCGGAAGGTAATTCTAAGATTAGTGTGGTATTATCTCTATGGACCTTGTAAGAAGGGCACTTTTGCCAGCTGCCTTATATTCTCCCTGAGTTTATTTTGCTTTATTTTCCCTAGAGTCTTGTTATATAGTATCCGTGCAACAATGTCAAGGATAAGTATAATAAAAGCAGCACTTTTTTTTTTAATCAGATTTGTTTCCTTTCCTAAAAGTGCACTTCAGTTGAAGCTGAAAACTGAACCATTAGATGCAAACAAGGAGCATAGCTTTCTTGCTAAGTAGTTTAGTTTCTTAGCCAGACATTGCTGTACTGTACCCCCCCCCCCCCCTCTCTTTTGTCTTTGATCTGGTAATCCTGGAACGCACCTCCTGGTGATGAAGGAATGCACTTAATTTGCTGTCACCAATAGCAGCTACCAATTGCATGCATGGAAAGAGAGAGCAATTTAACCTGCATTCACACGTGGGCATCACATTTTTGAGGGTTTTTTTTGGGTGTTTTGCCTTGCAATTTTATGTGCGTTTTTTGCGCAATTTTGTACAGCGTTTTTAAAATGTTTTTGAGCCGGCTCACATTGCAGCGACCCGACTTTCCGGGGCGACCTGTGAGGTCGCGGTGCGAAGCGGCCAGCAGGGAATTCATATCATTGAAGTCAATGCAGGTCGCTCCAGGTTGCCCAAAGAAGCTCAGGACCCTTTTTCTAAGTTGGAGCGACTTGTGTCGCTCCTATTAGAACGGGTCCTGTGCTAATCTATGGCAGGCGACTTGTCAGGCGACCAGGTCGCCTGACAAGTCGCCCCAGTGTGAACCGGCTCTTAAGGAGCCAGCACCTCCCGACTTCCTAATCAGTTGTCTTTTACTGTTAGCAGAAGGGATGGGATGGGTCAATGGTTGTTAAGACCCCCGCTTGCGTCCTAACAACAATGAGCCAACCTTGCTATCGGCAGCGATTCCCCTCCAACAGCAGTATCTAAACAATAGAGTTGGCATTAGAAAAACAAAAAACGGAGGGGCACCCCCCCCCCCCAACCCATTCCAGGCTCTTTGGTCTGGGTCATTTTAAAGAGAACTCCACGGCAAAAAAAAAAAAGTGTGAGGTCCCCCATCAAAAATCCAAACCAGGCCCTTTGGTCTAGTATGGTTTTAAAGGGAACCCCACGCTCCAAAAAAAAAAAAAAAAAAATGCACGAGTTCTCCCCAAAAAGTCCATCCAGACCTTTTACCTGAGCATGTAGCCCGGTAGGCTGCATGGCACATACTTTGGCATGTTTAGGACAAGTTCAGGTGCGTCATGCCTCTGGGCATTTATTCATTTTATTGGCCAGAATATTAATTTATTTTGACAATAAAATTAATAAAAACTCAGGCACTAAACGTGCCTTAGCATTTAGGCACATTTAGATGTATTTACAAGAGTTTAGACACGTTGGGCGTTTTTTCTGCCCAAATGTTCCTCTCCGGAATGCAACTTTGCTGTGTTCAGATTTCTGCCCGTAAACTCCCCTATCTCGTAGGCAAACATGGAGGGGCATTTAGGGGCAGAAGAAAAAGTCAAATGCCTGTAAAATTGGCATTTGACAGCTGCAATGTGCATGGGGCCTTAAAATGTAGAGTTAATGATGAATTAGAGTTATTACTCTTATGCTGACATTCTTGATGATACCTCACATGTGTTGTGCAGTTACTATTCACAAAAACATGTGGAACCTTTCTGTGTGTTTGCATGTATGCACCAGGGGGTACTTTTTAAAACAAAACAAAAAAAGTTTTAACTATTTTTATTCATTTTATAATTTATTATTATTATTATTTTTTTTTTTTTTTTTAAGACCCCCATTGTCTCTCCTGCCCTCCAAAGCAGCTGAACAAGCAAAGATGGAGGGCTGTAAATGTGTATACTATTGGGAGGAGCATCTCAAACACCGAAGGTTATCCCCTATTACCTCCCTAGCATCCACTATTTCCTGCTGTAGGGATGCCCTTGACATGGACACTAGCCTTCAAGTGTCTGATATAATAATATTTTTTTATTCCTTTGTTCTATATTGGTTAAAAAAAAAAAAACGAGAAAAAAAAAAAAACAATCTTTGCCACATAAATTTTTTTTTTTTAAATACTTCTTTTGTTCCAAGCTCCTATACCAAAGCTATATAAATCAAATCTCCAGACAAACAGCCGAAAACACTGGTAAAACCTAATTCCAGTTTTGGCAAAGAAAAAAAATGGATCCCCAGACAACCTTTGAAAAAAATACAACTCTTGCTACTATATTCACTTCCTTTCCAGCACTCTGTCTGCTAACATCATTCAACTCACTTCTTATGAGCCCACTGCGCCATGTCTCCGCCCCAGTTGGTCACGTGACTTGCATAAGGCTCCTTTTGTTTTGGGACTCCATTATTACTAGGATTTTTGGTGACTGAAAGCAGATTTTCTGCCTTTTTTATAAGTGCTGTAGAAAAAATAAATTCCTTTGGTACACCATATTGCCAGGGTTCATTCTTGATAACATTTGTTTTGATTTCAGTTACTTATATCAGCTGCTGGTGAAAATATAAACTGTTGTCTTCCCATTAACCATACTGTTTACACATAATTCTCTAGGGCAGCCTATTAGCTTGTCAATTCACTGCAACTGCAATTTGTTTTTTTTTTTCCTTGGTGTTTACAGAGATATATAACATGGTTGTTATAGAAACCTGAGATTAGATACTTCACACTGACATAGGAACCCTGCATCAGGCCTGGCTTTCACAGACACATGTTACATTGTATTGTTCATTTGTAGTAGGGATGCACCGAAATGAAATTCTTGGCCGAAGCCGAATAATAATGAAATGCTTGGCCGAAGGTCGAATACCGAACGCGGTGTTTCGCATTTTTTCTCCATTTA